>NC_133619.1:261686519-262305581 GCF_048593235.1 Sminthopsis crassicaudata | reverse complement strand
TCTTTCACAGTTAAATCAATTCTTAATAGAAAACAATTCAAGGAAGCTTCCTATAAGATTTGAGCAACTTGATCACAATCTGTAAAACATTCAATCACAAAAAGTCATTTTGGGGACTTCCAGTGGGTGTGAAAGTCTTGGCCCTAATGAAAACTTATAAACACTAAGTCTTCTTGGTCTCTGGCGCTGAGAAGCAGAATTGTTCTAAAATTATAACAAATTTCATAGGTAGCTGAAATACTACCAACACTTCATACATGTTACATGGTTACTAAAGGTTAAGAACTTTATTCTCATAGGTTATAAACAAAAATCATGGTTAGGCAAAACATGCCTAATATAAACCCCATTGTAATTAAGGTGAGACTTGGAAAAACAGATTGTTCCTTAATATCAAATGGTTTTAAAGTGTGAATAAAAGAACATATCAAAAACAAATGACAACAAAAGAATGTTACATATAAGTTTTTGAAGATGTAAAGTTATAACACATGCTATTTTAGTCTTTTTAGTTAATTTACCAATGAAAATAAGTACATTAAGTACCCATGAAGTTGCCATAACTCATTTTCACACATACCTTTATGCAGTATAGACCCAAGTCATTGAAAATTTTGTGGCAACATTACTTTTGTTCTGAGTAAAGCTAGACAGTTATTAAAATGCCAGTATTCCACTACTAGAAACCTTTTGTAAAAATTGGTTTGTTGGAACAGTTCTGAATCATTACATATTTAAAAAAAAACTTTAGCTAGAGCTAAGTAAATTCCCTTATTTACTATATGACACTATATATATGCTTCACTTAAAAATTATCCTATGAATCTTATGCTACACCAAAAAATCCATTGTCTACTTAGAATCAGTATTCTTTACATTTAGTAAACAAAAGAAAAAAATGTATAAATAAACAAAGGTAAAAACTTTTCGTTACATTAAAAAATACTCTTATGCCAATATATTTAATCTTTTACATTTTAGTTACACAAAGTATGAAATAGTTCAGAAATAAAAGCTAGGTACTTTAAAGGAATAAATAAAACTTATGCTTATTAATACACATTTTATATTCATCAATCATACAAGGTAGACCACCTGAGGCCAACTTTTGGGAAACCATCAATACTCAGGATAGGCAGGATTGGATGAGTTGGGATCTGCATTACTGGAGGGAACTCCCAAAAGATGAAATCACAGATCTATATTAATAGTTAAGAATAGCCAAACAAAATCTACATCTAATTAGAATACTTGTTGAAGTGATACTCATATATAACACATCCATAAGAAACCTAAGAATTTCATTAAGAGTTTTCAGCGATAAAGTACAGTTATCAAATATAAAAATATTCCTAAAAGATTAAAAAAAATTTGGACAAAATGGCACCAGATCATCTCAGTCTTCACTTTCCAATTCAACAAATGATAAAGCCAATTACAAGCTAACATAGATACTTGCATTTAAAGTCATAAACCTTTAATAATGTATAAATGGCTACTACATTCATTATTATAATCAGCTGATTGTGTAAAAATGAATTATTTTGCAGAATTAGTAGTATTCTTTAATGTTAAACTCAATTTTGAAGGTGTATCTATTTTATGATGAGTAATGCAAGAATCAAGAAACTTTGACATTACAGAATTCTTATGATCTAGGTAACCTGAAGAGACATATATATCTACGATACTGCTATTTATAACTGGGGAATTTTAATGTGGACACTGACATTTTTTTTCTGCATATGAAAAGTGTTCACTGACTTTGGGAGTTAAAATGCCGAATTCCAAAAAGATCTTAAGTTTGTCAATAAATTTAAAAGCCACATGTCAAAACTTTTGGGGGTATTATAATAAATATCTTCTGTCATCAAATTCTCTGGTTGTTAAAAAGTATTTAAGTTGCCACCTTAAAAAGGCCAAGTTTGCTTTAACTTCAGGAAATGAGTATCATAGACTATGTAACTTCAAAATCCAAAACAGATTCCAAGATGAAGAATTTTTTAAAAATAAGATTATCAACTACCTACCTAAAATATACCTAAAATAATCTCAATTCCTTGTTTTCATCATCTCACTGCATCCTACCAACTCATGTTTGCAGATTGACAAGAAAAAGGGTCAAGTGCTGAATAATTCTTGATTTCTCTTCACAGCTGAAGAATTAAGAGATAAAGGGGCTAAAGATCAGGAAAAACATCTCCCTTCCCTTTGCATAGACCCAGTACTTTCTCCAAACCAAAAGGATATAAAAAGAATTCAGCACTACATAGCCACAAAAGGAGAGCACTGGTTGCAAATAGAAAAGGGCTTGCTTATCTGTGTTACCTGCAATTCTCCATCTGCAGGAGTCGGAGTCCTTCAAGGGGTCCGAGTCCCTTACCTTTTTCTTAACTTACACTCACCCCATACTCAACTTCGCTAAAATGAGACGTTTCCGATTCCACCTTACCAGAGGCCTGTACCCCGCAGCTCCTCCCCAAGCTACACGAGGGGGTGATTGCACTAGCAGGACTGGGGACACTTCTTTCTAAAATGGCAGGTTTCCTCCTCCACATATATATATATATATACATATATACATATACACATACATATACATATATATGCATATAGATAGATACCCGTATATATAGACACACTCTCTGTTTCTCTTTGACCTGTATGTCACTGCAGGTTCTCACTGAAGCTCAGACTGGGAAGCCCGGCCTATTACGAGGGAAAAGGCTCGAGTCCCCGGGAGAGGCCTGCTGCCGGGGCCTGGGGGAGAAGGGACAGGAAGGCTTCGGACACTCACCGAGACGACGGCGGCTGCTCTCGGGTCCTGGTCCCGGGTTCCCGCAGTTACAATCCCATCCGAGGGCCTCCGGATCCAGCACCGCCCCGGCCGCCTCTCTCCGCCCCCGGCACTTCCCGACTTCACTCACCAGCCACTGCGTCTCAATCTCCCTATTTCAGCAGCGCCAAAGACCAAGAAGGCGACAACCCCCCTCCCCGGCAAATACCGCAGTCCCCGGACTCCAAGGATCAGCCGGGCAGTAGTGCGAGGCCGAGCTAGGCCGGGGGAGGCCGGGCGCGGCGTAGAGGGCGGCGGTGGCGGCGGCCTCTCCTGGGCGGCCGTGGCACAGGGTGCCTCAGTCTCAGTGGCTCCCGGCTCCTTTCCGAGCAAGATTTTGTAAATCTCACAAAATGGCGCGCGCTCCAAACCTGCGCAATGAGAAGCGCCGGGGCCGGGGCGGCGGCGGCGGCGGCGGCGGCGGCGGCGGCTTATCCGCCAGAAAAGTCCTAGCCGCCCGCCCCCCGAGAGATCCTCCTAGCACGGACACACGCACACGCGCACACACACACTCACACTCACACACACACACACACACACACACTATTCCTCTCCCTCTCTCACTCCTTTCTCACAAACACACATTCACACACACACACACACTCACTCTCTCTCTCTCTCTCTCTCTCTCTCTCACACACTCACACACACACACACACATACACACACACACACACACACACACACACACACACACACACACACACACACACACACACACACACACACCGGTCTCGTCCGCAGCGGCGGCAGCAGCAGGAACAGTAGTAGCAGGAACAGCAGCGCCCGTGGCACCCGCACCCCTAGCTCGAGGTGTCCGCTCCCCGCGCCGGCCTGGGCCTGATCAACAACAGCAACCACAGCAGCCTCCCGGATTCCCCCGCCGCAGTTACCGCTACCGCCCCCACCTCACTCCAAGGGAGCTTTTTATTATTATTCGGGCGGGAAGCGAAAGGGTTTAAAAAAAAACCCTACCAACAAAATGGCGACTGACCGACCCGGTCGCTATGGTAACTGTCAATCAAATAGCAAAACCCCGGCTGACGTGCTGACGTACTCCTCCTACCCCACTTCCCCAAACCAGCGGGCGGGGCCTGTCACTGGGGTAACAGCGAATTCCGTTCCCTCCTTTTCCTTGCCTCTTCCCTTCCCCCAACCAACTACCCAACCCCCTTCGGTCACGTGAAGGATAAATTCGGCGCTGTTTTGCTGCCAAGTGTCAGAGGAGGGCGCGTGATTCACTCTGGGGAGGGGGCAGAAGGAAGGAAGGAGAAGGGAAGGATGACTAGAGGTGTTGTGGGGTGGAGAAAACAGAAAAGAAGGAAGGAGGGATCGGATCAAATTTTGTAATTCTTAAGTACTGCATTTGTAGAGGAAAAGATCCTGCTCGCACGCGCGCGCACGCAGACACACGCACACACACATTTAACACATATCCCAAACCCCGCCCCAAACTAGGTTGGCCACCAGAAATCTGGAGAGCTGCCACCCCCCCTGGACTATACTCTTGCGTACTCCCCATAATGCACAGCAGCTGCGGGTAGGGCCCCACTGCAGGAACTGGGAGGCGGGGGTGGAAACGGGGGAAACTACATAACCCTCTGGACCTGCGAGCGAGCGTTTAACCTGGTGCCCGAGTGCCACTCCCAAGCGGCCCCGCCCGCTGCTCCACTGCTACTTCAGGTTGTCCTACCGCCGCCGCGACCCCTCCGCACTAACCTCCAAAAAAAAAAAAAAAAATCACACCGGAATGGTTCTGTGTTTGTTAACCTCGGGGAAGTGCTGTGAGACCTGCATTTTATAGCAAAGTTGTTCTGCAGTCTTCAAATTGAAGTGTCACACCAACCAGAAGCCTACATCTGACTGTCTCACGGACTTCCGGCATCCAAGATAGGAAAACCCCATCACCCAGGGGGTGGGAGGAGGAGGAAATGTAGATTGTATTACCTATCCCACCTACCTGAACCTTTTCCTGTGCTCTGCCTCCTGAACGCAAGTTGTCTGCATGCCTTTCCAAGCTATGACACAGGAAGGGATACAAATTTCAACCTAATTACGGCGACATTATATGGCTGGGCTAATATTGGCGCTCAAGGAGAAACTACCTTATACGTATCAAGATTTGAAAGAATACAATCCAAGAAAGCCCTTGCGTTTTACCACCCAGATTAAATCACCCAAATACTTGTATGGATGTTATCTGTTCATAAGAGAAAGCCTATCCCTTTCTAACTGGTCAGCTTCTAGTTAAAATATCAGTCAGACTGCCACTGATAGATTTACCTTTTCTCTCTCCAGCTATAGGACACAATTCTTTCCAAGTAAAGACATTTAAAAGTCACAATAGAAGGTGTTGAGCTACAGATTCACAGCATCAGTGGGAAGAATGGGCACACATGGAGGGAACATGTAGAAGTAACTTGAACGTCCCATGAATTTCTTTTGATGACATCATTCAAGTATTTATTAATCTCCTACTATGTGTCAGGCACTGAACTAAGCTCTAGCGATACAATGAAAGGACAAAGATAGTTCCTTCTCTCAAGGATCTTTCAATCTAACGGGGGAGATAGCGTGCAAACAACTGTGCAAAAAAGATATATACAAGATAAATTGGAAATAAGCAACAGAAGTAAGACATTACATTAACCGGGATTGGATAAGGCCTTTTGCCAAGAATGGGATTTTATCTGAATTTGAAGGAAGCTGTTGTTCACTCATTCAGTTGTGTCTTATTCCTTGTGACCCCATGAATCCTTCTATTCTTATCTCCCAAAATCTATTCAAGCTCATGTTCTTTGTTTCTATGACATTATCTTCCATCCCATACTCTGCCTTCCCTTTCTTTTTTTATCTTCAGTCTTTCCCAGCATCAGGGTTATTTCCTGAGTCCCATCTTCTCAGTATGTGAACAAGATATTTAATAGTCAGATTTTGTATTTGACCTTCTTGTGAATAGTCTGAATTAATTTCTTTAAGTATTGACTGATTGGATCTCCTTCTTGTCCTAGAAACTTCCCGAAAATCTTCTCAGCACCAGAAATGGAAAGTGTAGATTCTGCAGCCTTCAGTTTTCCTTATATTCCAACACTCACTGCCATATACTGCTACTGGAAAAACCGTAGTTTTGATTATTTGGACTTTTATTGTCAAAGTGATATCTCTACTTTTTAATATGCTGTCCAGATTTGCCAAAACTTTCCTTCCAAGAAAAAAGCAACTTTTAATTTCATGGCTGCAGTCACCATCTACAGTGATCTTTGAGCTCAAGAATATAAAATCTGACACTGCTTCCACTTCTCCCTTTTTTACTTTTTCTTTGTCAAGATCTTAGTATATTTGATGTTAAACTTTAAGGCTCCAGTGGTCTTCAAATTTTTATAATAAGGAACAGTTCAACATCCCTCAGACTGTGGGAGACTATAGTAAAAAAAAAAAACAAAAAAAAACCTCATACTCTGTTTCCGCCCCTCAGCCCATTTGCCATAACCTAGCAGGGCTGCATAAACGTCCTCAGCGGCTGCATCTGACCCTAGAGCCTTAGTTTGTGAACCCCTGCTTTAAACCATCTTTTACATTTTGCTCTTTAACCCTGATTAAAAGACTTCTTAATTCTTCCATTTTCTGCCATCAGAATGGCATTATCTTCATATCTGAGATCCTTGGTATTTCTACCAGCCACCTCAATTCTAGCTTTTGATTCATCCGATCTGGCATTTTGCATGATGTAATTTGCATATAATTTAAATAAATAAGGTGACACAGTTGTCTAAAAGTGGTGGGTTCTAAACATCATGAAAACTTTCCCTCTAACTTTAGACCAAACTTTCTCATCTAATGTATTTTCTTAACCTTGAGCTTCTTTTTTAGTTGCATATAATTAATTCAAGAAGGAAATGTCAAACCACTCCAGTATCTTTGTCAAGAAACCCCCACAAAGAATAGTACATGACTAAAATGAATGAAAAACAAATTAATTCAATAACTTAGATTCAAAGCTATCCTACAGGTCTAGTGACTCCTTGCTCTTTTTTTTGTTTTGTTTTGTTTTGTTTTGTTTTGTTTTGTTTTTTAGTGCTATCTACTCTATCCCTAATCTTCATCCCAATGTTTCCCTCAATTTAAAAAAAACTCTCCCTTACTACCTGCCACCTAAGGGAGGGGGTGGAGGAAAGGAGGGGAAAAGTTGAAAAGGAAGTTTTTGCAAGGATCAATGTTGAAAAATTACCTATGCATATGTTTTGTCAATAAAAAGCTATAATAATAATAATAAAAATAATATAAAATAAATAATAATAATAAAATAAGGGAGTTTCCTTGTAACAAGTTAACATAGTCAAACAAAACAAATTCCAACATTTTTCATGTCCACAAATGCATCAGGTGATGGGTACCATAATCATCATTAATTCTTTGGAATAATGGTTGGTCTTTGCATTTCTAACCCATCTGATCTGGCAGCTTTGAAAGGGCTCAAAGTCTAAAGTACTTTAATTTGCAAGTGTAGTTATGAAACATCTAAATGTCTCTTCACTGTGCCCTAATTAGAGAGCAAGAACTAACAATTGATTGAGAAGTTGAGATTCTAGGACTGAAGAGAAAAAGGTCACTTTCTGATGTGTGGCTTCCAGAGCTGTCTCACACCCTTATGCCATGAATAACAAAATACAAGGACAGAATCAACCATAATAATTTATGAAAAATAAGATTAAACGTGTCAGATTCAGTCATTCAGATAGATATCACTGTCAACAGCCACCAGTCCATGTGTCTGGGAAAGATTGTCACCTTCCCTTTCTTTTTCCCATCCTCTCTGATTCTGGAGAAAGCCTCAAAAAAACTTCCACTGTAGAAAGGAGAAAAAAAAAAAAAAAAAAAAAAAAAAAAAAAACCTGATCTCAAGGTAGTTTCCTCTTTCCAAGCTAAGAAAAAATATAATTCCCAGTATCTATACAGGGTCCAAGCCTTGCCAAAGAGCTATTAGATGTTGACCAAAATTCTTCAGTCTTTCAAAGTTGTTTGTCTTTACAAAATTATTATTATTAAGGAGACTTAAGTGACAAAATGGTCATACTATGGCTCAGTGTTGGAAGACCTGAATCCAAATCTAGCTTCAAACAAAAACTAGCTGTATAACCCTAGGCACTTGTCACTTAAGCTCAGTTTTCTTATCTGTAAAATAGGAGTATTAATAACACCTACCTATCTGGGCTGTTGTTGTCTCATTTGATTTCATCAGAGTATTAAATGAGATAATATTTGTGAAATCCTTTGCAAACCTTAAAGTGACATATAAATTCTACTTATTATTATTGTATAATTTTTTCTTCTGATTCTGCTCATTTTATTTTGCATTAGTTCATGAGAATTTCCCCAGATTTCTTAACCATTCCTAAATAGATAGGCATCTCTTTAGTTGCTAGTTCTTTGATATAATAAAAAGTTCTGTTATACTTTTATATAATAATAATAGCTAGCATTTATATAGCATTTACTATATTCCAGGCACTATGCTAAACTCTTTACAAATATTATCTCATTTGATCCTTACAATAGTTCTGTGAAGTAGGTGCTATTATTATTATTCTCAATTTACATTTGAGGAAACTGAGGAACACAGAGGATAGCTTGAATAATTTGTCACATAGCTAGAATATGTCTGAGATCACATTTGAACTTGTTTTCTGACTCTAGGCTTGTGCTTCCTAGTCACTTGAAGGAAGAAGCCCTCAGTGGATGGAGCATAGGAGGACCTGAGTTCAAATGCAACTTCAGACACTTAATACTTATTAGCAGTGTGATCCTGGTCAAGTTATTTAACTCCAATTGCCTTGCAAAAAAAAATTTTTTTTTTCAATTGAAAGGAAAATGCTCTCTTTTTGCTTATAATCGTATTTCCAGTGCTTAACATAGTACCTGGCATAAAGTGTTTAATAAATACTTATTTCTGCCAGACTGCTTTGCATATTTTCCAGTAGATCTGACAAATAGTAAATCTGTAATCTAGTAGTTAAAGTCTATGGATTTACTGAACATGATACTGTTCTACTATATTACTAATTTAGTTTGTTGTATAAACTGTTCCATTGATCAACATTTCTACTTTTTAACCAGTACCAAACAGTTTATAATGGTTTATAATGTAGTTTGAGATATAGTATCCAAAGCCTTCTTCAAACTTTTTTTCATTATTTCCCTTGAGATTCTTGACCTTTTCTTTTTCCAGATTAATTTTTGTTGTTAATTGTTTTTTCCTCCTCTACAATGAGACTTGTTCATAGTTTGCTTGACCTAGCACTGAATAAGTAAATCAATTTAGTTAGCCTTGTCATTTTTATTATATTGGCACTATCATAACTATAAGCAAGCAATATGTTTCCAGTTGTTTAGATATGTCTTTATTTCTGTAAAGAGCATTTTATAGTTGTTATATACAGTTTGTTCCAGTGTAATTTTGGTAAGTGGACTCTCAAATTGTTTATGCATTCTTTAGTTATTGTAAATTTCAAATCAAATTTGAAATCAAATTTAAATCAAATAATAGTGATAACTGAACAGCCTTATTTACTTTCTTTTAAAGCTAAGCCTACTTTTCCTGTCATCAAGGATGCTAAAAGCTCCATTAGTATTGCCTTATATATTAGTGTTAACTAGAAATCACAACTTCATAAGATATGAGTAATAATTTGATTTATTAAATGAAAAAGACACATGTATGTGGTAAATCCTTATGCCAAGGTATCCTCCCCACAAACAATGTTTTGGATATTTATGGGGTACCACAAAAAGGAAGGTCACATAGGACGAATGGAAAACAATTCTTTCTCAAATGAGAGTAGCATGGAAGGAGGAAAGGAGTAGTAAAGGAGGGGGAGTAAGAAGGAACAGCAAGGCTTGAGAATTTTGGACTATAGGGGAAGAATATTCTGCTTATCTGAAAAGGTCCCAGCCACACAGTTCATCAGTCTGAGTTAGGCTGGCTGGAGCTAGGATTGTAGCTGATTCCGTTTCAAGGGAACTAAGAATTTGATAGATCTCAGTTACAAAAGATCACTATTAAGTTAGTTTGGGGGAAGGGGGAAAAAGATCATCTCTGATTATTATTGTAAAATATCACTTTTTTTAAAAAATTGTGTGACATTATATTTTAAGGTAATTATGATCTCTAGGCTCACTAGTCATAATAGGCCAGGCCCTTCCTAAAAACTGCTAACATTGGGACTGTATAAGGAATGTGCTAAATGAACTTTAAGACTTTTTTCATTGTATGACCACATGGACTGTTTGAGAATCAAGAGTGCAAGCACTAAGAAAGGTACTTGAAAGAACAGAGCTTCAGTTTTCCCATAATCCTAGAGTATTATCCACTATAACTGGGCTTTGGCACATAGCCAGTTCACTAAAGTCAAGAGGCAGCAGTGTGAAAGATAACAGAGACCTGCTTCTGGATAAAGACAGGATAGATTTCCCTACCAAGTAGGTGAGAACAGTCTGTTTCCATTGGTTATGTCTTTAAAACTATTGGGCCAGGACAATCTGTTTCTGTATCTTTCTTGTCTTTCTTGTTCACCTACTACATAAGTACTATGCATGAAGCTAGGTAGGAGAAAGACTCCCCTTCCCTTTTCCTGCAGGCCTGTGGTCTAAGATTTTGCTTTGTTTTTGTCATTTTCAGCTCTAATGCCAGGTGGAGAAATTCTGGTCCAGGGGCTGAAGTCAAGGTAGCAATGTAGCAGCCAGCCCAACAGAAAAAGCCCTCAAAAGCTAGGGTACTGGAAAGAAACCCCCGGAGAGCTTCGGGACTTGGAACTCTTAGGGGCTGGTGCTATATAGCCTAGCTTCTTAAGCTTTTTCCACTCTTGACTCCTTTTCACCTGAGAAATGTTTATGTGACCCCAGGTATATAGTTATATAAAATAGATCTACATGTCAAATATTTAGTGATAATAAATCATAATTCCACTATCCCCTGGGATTGTGACCCACAGTTTAAGAATAGGAACTGAGGTAAGATTTAAACCTAATCCCCACCACGTTCCAGAAACCAAACTGGTGAATACTTTTATTGTTGGGGTGAAAGTATGTCTATTCTTGCTATATTATTCTGGCTATAATGTGGTTAAATGGAACTGGGTGCTAGGGATTCCCTAAAATTATGGAAAACACAATCAGTGGGAACTTTGACCCCTGACAGATACTGGTTACCCCCCAAACCCTTTAAGTATATTGAGGAAGACTAGGGGAGGAGAAAATGTAATATACCTGGTCTTCAGACAATGGGGGTCAGGATACTCACTGTTTCATCAGAATTGGGGATATGGGCAAATGTACCAAATGTATCCTAGTTAATTTGTCAAATGTTTCATCAGAATTGGGGATATGGGCAGATGTACTAAATGTATCCTAGTTAATTTGTCAAAGGTAACAAATACTTAACTTGGGAAAGAAGATAAGGAGATTGCCCTGAAAATTCACAGATGCCTCATCTGTTACTGGCCAAGTGTACTAAGATAGTTTTGAGAATTCTGGTTTCTTCTCACTGACAATAGGTGTTTAAATGAGATGTTTAGAAGACATGAAGAATCCCCTTATTGGCTACAGCTAATAATTCAGGGAACCTTAGAAAGAGTAGTCCTTTCCCCTCTGTCTCACTTGTCTATCAATTCTCCCTTGGAGCAAGTAGAAAAAAACAAAACAAAGCAAACAGACAGACAAAAACAAACAAAAAACAAACAACAACAACAAAAAAAAACCAGCTCTCTTTAAAAAAGAAATATACACATGACATCGTTTTAAATTTAATCAGCATTATTGATATTTATTATTTCTCATTTTTTTAAAGTCTAGACAATCAACAGAACAGCCACTCATATTGAAGTTTTAACAATCTGTTGTTACAAGAATGCTCTAGGACACCTATAACTCTTTTTAGCTAAATTTCCCAGGATGGGAAAGGGGTAGGGAGTAGATTCCATTTCCTTTTTTGCTTTATGGCAACTGCTCCGAGATAGTCAGCTAGCATAGGGTGACTTAGCTTGGCAAGTTTGAATGCAGGAACCTGTTGTCTTTTCTGATTTGTGATTTCTTTCCTGAATGGGTGAATGAGCATTATTTTTGAGGCAGACATAGCCAAGCTTCAAGGAAACTTCTGAGAAGTCAGTGCTCTGTTAGGTGGAGCTGATGAGGAGCAAGGGAAATTTCTGCAGCAGAGATGACCACTAATAAGTGAAGTGCAAGAGACATATAGTCTGTCTGATTAGTAGACACATTTTGAGGAAACATTGAAAAGTGGAGGTGAAACCTTACATTGTTATTCAGCAGTCCCACAAATTACTTAGTGTTCTGATGAGATTTGTTTACTAATGTCATATAAAAATATAACAGGAAACATAAATGATTGAAACTTGTTTTTAATGCTGTTAACATATACTCATGAATGTTTTTGTGTTCTTTTCTGTATAGGGATTAAATACCTGATCCATTTTTAATTCATATTAAATATTTCTACTCCTCCCAGTGGGGAGAGTTGACACATTAGCAAAAACCTAAGCTTTAAACATTTGTAATGACAGGGTAGGAGATATAAGGAGACAAAAAGTATGCACCAACAGAGCTCCTTTCACTAGAAGCCAGGGTCCCAATAGGGATAAACTCAATACATAGATAGATCCAGAATTGAGTGATGAACCTTAAGAATAAGGCTCCAAATTACTTATTAATGTTACATATGCATAATAACCCGGGATAATCTATAATAATAATAATAAATCTTTGCAAATTGAAATTAGGAGGCATAGAAAATATTCACATAAACTAGAATTTTTATTTTATTTTTTTAAGTCTGAAGGAATTAGCTAGCTGGGAGGGAAAAAAAAGCTTTCTTTATCTTGGGGCTTGAAGTAAAGAAGCTCCTTCTGATGAAATATGTCTTAGAGGAGAATCTGTAGAAGGAAATAAATAGGTAAATCAATAAAGAAAAAAAAAAGCCAAGAAACAGTTGTTTTTTATTTTTTTGTTTTTTTTTCCATTGGGGTGTTGAGCT
The DNA here is from genome assembly GCF_048593235.1 of Sminthopsis crassicaudata. NCBI lineage: Eukaryota > Metazoa > Chordata > Mammalia > Dasyuromorphia > Dasyuridae > Sminthopsis > Sminthopsis crassicaudata. The sequence continues at coordinate 262,292,703 of NC_133619.1, read as the reverse complement.
TATGGCTGAAGCAAGAGTAACCTTTTTTCTAAAAGAAACCATAAAAAAAGCCTTTGGATTTGAACTAAGAGATTGTAGCAGCTAAAGATAGAAGCAGAGGGACACTCCACACACATACCCTTTGAGGTTATTCCTGGCAACGTGTGTCAGAAACTGGGCATTCAGTAGCACTTCAGCCTACAACTGATAGAGAAGATGCATCCAGTAAAACTCTGTCCAGGAGAGAAGTGTAGAGTGGATACTTGTGGATAGCAGAAGTACAAATCAATCAACCAACCGATATTTATTAAGAACCACATCAGATTCTGTGCTAAGAGCTAGGGATACAAGGACCAAAAAAAAAAAAAAAAAAAAAAAGAAAAAGAAAAAAGAAAAAGAAAAAAAAAAAGAAAGAAAGAAAGAAAGAAAAGAAGAGAAAAGAAAAGAAAGAAAAAAGAAATTGGCCTTGGTCTCAAGGAATTTACATTCTATTGGGGAGACAAGATAAATATTCCCCTGGTATATGGAATACTCAGTCAATCAATAAGCATTTACTAAGTGCTTACTACTATGTTCTAGGCACTATGCTGACTAAGCACCCTCCCTGGAGGGCCTGACTAATTCCTACCCTCAGGAATCTTGTGTTAGGTAACTGCACAAGGCCGTGGCTTCTCCTCCCATCATTTTGAAGCCTTATCTGCTGTGCCCTTCCCAATACCAATCCACCAGTTGACAAAGTTCACTTTGGGATAAGGCACTCCCAGGCTCAGCTGGGCTGACTTTACTGGGTGTGGTTTATCATCCTATGGATGAATCCTGCACTAAGCTGGGTCAAGCAGGTCACTGAGTTACTGCATGAACACCCACTGGATTCATTTAATAAATAACATATAAATAATATCATTATTATGTTATATTATATTACATTATATTATGTTATGTTGTATTACATTATGTTACTTTGTTATGTTATATATTATGATTGTATTATGTATTACATATTATAATAATATAATATTATAAATAATAATTAAAAGTGGTTAATTGTGGGGTTAATATAAGGAAGGAAGTAAAGTGAAATCGGAGAAGGGAGGAAAGTAAAGTCCCTGAAAAAGTCCTTCAGGAGAAAAGAATTAGAGGCTAAGATGAGAAGAAATTTAATGATAGGAGGAATTTAATGATAGGAGTCAGAAAACCTATCAGAGTTTTTGTTTATGAAGACGGAACACTTGTAATTCAGTGGTGAGAGATACAAAGCATGACTAGCCTTGTCCATGAAGTGGAAGAGTGGCTTGTGAGGAGAATTGGGAGGTTATGTCTACAGATGATAAAGACAACACTTTGTAGTTTCAGAACATGAGCTAGCTGCCCTCTATAAATGAACCCTGGCCAAGTGTTCCCAATGATTGTGCTTTCCAAATCTATGTCTTGGATCACACACACTCTTTGCATAGATGCTCCTTAAGCATGTTTCCCACACGCATCCTTTTCCCTACAGGGGGTATATGTATTTGTGGGAGAATGTGCTTCAAGTTTATGGGGAAAATGTTCTATTGTTTATTTTGCCTAATGGGTAAAAAAAAAAAAAAAAAAAAAAAAAGAAATGTATTTTGTCAAGATTAGCACAGATTTATTGATGCCCAAATTGGGAAATGTATAAGAGACACATAGATGTAGCTTCCTAAAAAACTTCCAAAAATAAAAGTTTAAGTGATGCTAATTAACAAATAAAGTATTTATTTGAAATGTATACAACTATAAACATGATGTAATTATAATATATTATATTACATACATATTATATATTATAATAATCATACTAATAACATGTAAAATATATAAAGTATGAATAATGAGTTAATAAATACATATATGTACAGTGTATATATAAAATATGTATATGGTACTTAAATACAAGTTACAGTGGTAGGGAGGGCACTAGCAATTAGGGGAATCAGGAAAGGCTTCAGGCACAATATGGTATCTGAGCTACATATTAAAAGAAGATGGAAGTAAAGAGTACATTCCAGACATGGGGCATAGAGTCAGTGCAAAATCACAGGAAGATAGAGTATCATCAGGGAGGAATGGCTGGGGCGGGGAGGGGAAACGGGGAAGACAGTTGCCTTGACTGCAGACTTTAGAAGAGGAAATAAAACTGAGTCTGGAAAGGTTCATTGGGGCCAAGTTGCATAAATTTTGGTGTCAAATACAAATTGAAAAATGTCATCACGACTTAGAAAATCACAAATGACCATTTTCTGTACTGTTTTTGTATTTAATTTGTTAAACATTTCCTAATTACATTTTAATATGATTTGGGTCATACTATTTTATGTTTTCAAAGTGGTTGCTTTTTATTTTTGTTTTTTATTTTTTAGTTTCTACCCAATATATTTTCCCACTCATGTTAATTTTATTTGTTCTCAACTACATATATACAAAAATATTTAACATTCACTTAAAAAATTTTTAATTTCAAATTTTTTCTTTCCTTTCTTTCTCCTCTCTTTGAGAAGGGAAACAATCATACATGTGCAGTCATGCAAAACATTCCCATATTAGCCATGTTGCAAAAAGAAAACACAGACCAAAAAAACCCAAGATTAATAAAGAAAGTTTTTTTTTTTAAATTATGTTACCCATCAATTCTTTCTCTGGAGATGAATAGTATTTTTCATCATAAGTCTTTCAGAATTGTCTTGGATCTTTGTATTGCTGAGAATAGCTGTCATTTACAGTTGATCATTATACAATATTGCAGTTCCTATGTACTATGTATTTTCCTGATTCTGCTCACTTCACTTTGATCAGTTTGTGTAAGTTTTTCCAGATTTTCTGAAAGTATCCTATTCATTATTGATTATAGTACAGTAATATTCTATCACAAGTATATACCACAACTTATTCAACCATTCCCCAAATGATGGATATCCTCTAAATTTCCAATTTGTTACTACTACAAGAAGAGCTAATATAAATTTAGTACAGATAGATCTCATTTTCCTTTTTATTTTATTTCTTTGAGGTACAAACTTACTACTGGTATTGCCAGGTCAATGGAGTATGCATAGTTTTATAGTCCTTTGGGCATAATTCCAAATTCCTCTCCAGAATGATTGGATCAGTTCACAACTCCACCAACAATATATTAGTGTCTCAATTTTCTCACATCTCCAACACTTATTACTTTATTTTCTTGTCATATTAGTCAGCCTGATAGATGTGAGGTGGTACCTCAGAGTTGTTTTAATTTCCATTTCCCTAGTCAATAGTGGTTTAGAGTAGCTTTTTTCATATAAATATAAACAGCTTTCATTTTTTCTTCTGAAAGCTGTGTGTTCACATATTTTGACTATTTATCACTTGGGGGATGACTCATATTCTTATAAATTTAGCAAAGGATTATATGAATTCTCAGACAAATAAGAAATGAATGGCTTATGAGACTAAGTGAAAGTTTATAAAGTCTTTTACTCCTAGGTCATCAGCTTTAAATTTTCTAAGTTTTTCAGTTTTCTAATATTTAAGACTTGAGCCTTTCTTTTTTGACTTTTTTAAATCCAAAGTTATTTTATTTAAAGAAACAGAATAAGAAAAAAGAAAAGCAGAAAAAAAATACAAAACAAAAGAGAACATTGTCATGTGTCCTGCAGAACACCAGATAAGATTCAAAATATATAACAAATACCAGTTCACGTATATAAGTAGAAAAAAAATTATATTCACAAATGTACATCTTTTCTTTACTTATAAATTGTTCTTTTGTTCTCTGCTGTACACATTTTTTTACTTTTTTCTTTTTTTCTCCTTTCACTCCCCCCACCCCACCATCCAAAGCAAATTATAGTTAAGAAATATATATATATATATATATATATATATATATATATATATATATATATATATATATATATATATATATATATATATATATATGTGTGTGTGTGTGTGTGTGTGTGTGTATATATATGTAGTGTTGTCTATTTAACCCATTCCTGATGTGAGTAGGTTTTCAGAACTAGGAGCCCTCCTCTCTCTGCTAATGCCTCTGTGTCTATTCTTACCTCTGCACTTTATTCATATGACATAATTGCTATTTTTACCTTAACTCTGCTCCAATCTTTCTTTTGAGCTGTCATATTGTTAATGTCAATATTAAACATATGCCATAAATTTCCCATGTTAAAAAAAAAAAAAACTAAACAATTTATTCACGTTGAGTTCCCTGAAAGTGATCTTTGATAATGGCTTTTATATGTTTTCTATTAAGTGTGGGTTTGGTTGATAGAAAATCCTGAAAACCTGCAAGTTCACTGAATATCCATTTTTTTCTAGTTCAATAGTATAGATAATTTGTTGGATATGATATTTTTGGCCACAAATCTAATTCTTTTTATTATCACTGGATATGATTCCAGGATTTTCAGTCTTTTATTATGACTGCTGTTAAGTCCTGTACAATTCTAATTGCAGCTCCAGCATATTTTTTCCCTTGTTTCTTGCAAAATATTTTCTTTAATCTGGGGGTTTCAAAATTTGGCAATAATATTCCTATGTGTGTTCCACAAAGGATCTCATTGAAGTGGTAATTAGTGGATTTTTTTTTTTTTTCTGTTTCTACTTTCCCCTCATTTTCTATGACTCCAGGACAATTTTCTTGGATTACTTCTTGCATTATTGTGTGAAGGTCCTTTTTTGGTCACAACTTTCAGGCAGTCAAATTATTCTTATATTTTTTTCTTCTTGATCTGTTCTTTAGATCTGTTGTTTTTCTTATAAGATGTTTTAATTCTGTTCTTTTTTTTCATTCTTTATAGTCTGTTTTGTTATTTCTTGTTCTCTCATAGCTTTACTGATTTCCCCTTCCCCGCTTCTAATTTTCAAAGAGTTGTTTTCATCTTTGAGACACTATATCTTTTTCTAGTTGGTTAACGTTTTTCCCATAATTTCTTGTTTTTCTTGGATGTTTTTTAAACTTTATTTATTTATTCATTCATTCATTCATTCATTTTTGTTTTTCCTCTATGTCTCTCATTTGATTTTTAAATTCTTTTTGAGTTCTTCTAAAAACTCTCTCTGGGCAGGGAGCACTTTCATGTTTCTCTTTGGGGTAAAAACCTTTTTTTTTTTTTTTTTTTTTTTTTTAATTTTAGTGTCTTCCTCTGAAGACGAATCCCAGTCTTCCCTGTTTCCATAATATATTTCAGTAGTAGGGTTCTTTCTTCTTTGCTGGTTCACTTTTTTTTTTTTTTTTTTAAATCAGAGGTACTAATGTAAGTACCTCTAATGCTAGAGTGAAGAGGTAGTGTCTCTGGCTTCACTTCATCTCTCCTCTCACCAGGAACCCCAAATCAAAAGTTCCCCCCTACTGCAATTACCCACAGCCAACAGCATCCCTTGTCCCACAGCCTCTGCACTCATAGTGAGGATTGGTTCCTTCTTCCCAGAACCTAGTTGGGTAGCAGAGCAGGTCTGATGTTCCTAATCAGCTAAGTTCCTTCAGTCTTCCCAGACTCAGATTCCTGAGTCTGAACCTGATTCCACAAGTAGTCTGGGAGGTGAAAATTTCTGTAGTTCGTGGGTTTATCTTAACAGACTCTCAAGTATTTGATATTATTTACAGTTATTTTAAATGGGATTTCTCTTTCTATCTTTTGCTGCTGGATTTTATTGGTAACATAGAGATTCTATTGATACATGTTGGGTTTATTTTACATCCTGAAATTTTGCTGAAATTGTTAATTATTTCAATTAGTTTTTTAGTTGATTCTCTAGGATTCTCCAAGTACATCATCATATCATCTGCAAAGACTAATAAGCTTTATTTCCTTATTGCCTATTCTAATTCTTTCAATTTCTTTTTCTTCCCTAATTGCTATAGCTAACATTTCTAGAACAATATTGAAAAGTAATGTGATGATGGGCATCCTTATTTTACCTTGATCTTATTGGAAAGGCTTTTAGTTCATTCCCATTATAGAAATGTTTGCTAAATGTTTTGAAACATGCTACTTATCATATTAAGGGATATTAAGGGATATTTATTCCTAGACTTTCTAGTGTTTTAAACAGAAATGAGTACTGTATTTTGTAAAAAGTTTTTTCTAAATCCATTGATATAATTTCTGTTAGTTTATTATTGATATAATGAATTATACCAATAGTTTTCCTTCTATTGAACTATCCCTGCAATCCTGATATAACTTCTACCTGATCATAGTGTATGATCTTTGTGATACATTACTGTAATTTCCTGGATAGTGTTTTATTTAAATTTTTACATCATTAAGGAAATTTGCCCATGATTTCTTTTTTCTGTTTTTGCCCTTTCTTGTTTAAATAACACTATATTTGTTTGGAAAAAGGAATTTGGTTAGACTCCTTTATCTATTTTTACAAATAGTTTATAGTATTGGAATTAACTGTTAAGTATTTGGTAAAATGATCATGTAAATTCACCTAGTCCTGGAGATTTTTTTTCCTTAGGAACTCATTGCATTATAGTCTAAAAAGGATAAATTTAATGTTTCTCCTTTTCCACATTTGGTGGTGAAGTTTTTAATGTTCTAATTCATGATCAGTTTTTTTGAATGTGCCATAATTTTCTCTAGAGATCTATAACATTTAACTTTCCTAATATTCAGTTCATCTCTTTTACTTTTAACTTGTTTATTTTGTGATTAGATTTATTTAATGTTAGGGGAAACTTGTGGCCCCCTGTTCTGTAACTCATTTAACTTTTCATTTAAGAATTTGAATTCTATGCCATCTGGTAGAGAATATATGTTTAGTATTGATATTACTTCACTGCCTATTTTTACTTTTTTAGCAAAATGTTTAGCAAAAAGTTTCTCTGTTATCTCTTTTAAATAAGTATTTTTGTTTTTGCTTTGTCTCATCATGATTGCTACCTCTGCTTTTTTTTTTTTAAACCTAAGGTGAAACATAATGAATTCTATTCCAGTTCCTTATTTTTACTCTATGTGGTTCTCTGTTTCTTATTGCATTCCTTTTTTTATTCCATTTTTACTATTGATTATCATATTATGAAAAAAAAAAGTTCTTGTAAAAGCTTCTTGCTTTTGACTCTCTTTGATGTGAGATAATTTTCTCCATTCTTTCTCTCCCTTCCTTATTCTCCCAGATCATTCTTCTGTCTTTTCCCTTAATTTTAATTTATTTAATTAATTTTCAAAAATTTTCTCATCATACTCAACTCACGCCATGCTCATTGTCTATGGATAATCCTTCTTACTGCTCTAATGATGATAAAGCTCTTAGGAGTTAAAATTATCATCTTCCTATATAGGAATGTAACCCTTAGGTTTAACCTTATTGGATCCTGTATAATTTCTCTTTCTTCTTTGCCTTTTTGTGCTTTTCTTGAGTTTTGTATTTGCAAGTTAACTTTTATATTTGGCACCAATCTATTTATTAAGAATGCTTGAAAGTCTTCTTTTTAATTAAACATTCAATTTTCCCTCCAAAGAACTAAACCCACTTTTGCTGGATAGATTATCAGTAGCTTTGATGTAGAAACTGCCAAATCTCGTGGGATCCTGAGCATGACTTGATGGTATTCAAATTATATTCTTTCTGGCCAAATGTAATATTTTCTTCTTTATCTGTGAATTGTAAAATTTGATTATGACATTCCTGGGAGTTTTCAGAAGGTGATATGAATTTTTTAAAATGTCTTTTTGGCTTTCTGCTACTAAGATATTAGAGCAGTTTTCTTTGATAATGTCTTGATTTATGATATCTGGTACCTATTTTAGTGATCATGGCTTTTAGGTAGTCCAGTATTTCTTAAATTATCTCCTCAATCTATTTTCAGATCAGTTGTTTTTCCAATGAGAAAAGTTCATGTTTTCTTTTATTTTTTTCATCCTTTTGATTTTGTTTTATTGTTTGTTGTTACCTTGTGGTGTTATTAGCTTCTACTTGCTAGTTCTAATTTTTAAGGAAATGTTTTCTTCAGTGACAATTTGTACTTTTTCCATTTATCTGTTTCTGCTTTTTGGATTCTTTTCTTTTGTACATTTTTGTCTCTTTTACCCTTGGTCAATTTTCTTAATTTTGTGTGTGTGTGTGTGTGTGTGTGTGTGTGTGTGTGTGTGAATTATGGTAAGGTTGTTTTTTTGCTCATTTGGTTTTTAGTTGTTTGCTCATTTTCTAGCCCATTTCTTAACTTTTAACTTTATGTTTAAGTTCGGTTCTCCTCCCATGATGTAGGGAAACTTTTCCTAAACTTTAGGCCTTTCTTGCTACTACTATTTTATAGAGCTAGTTATGGAGAGGAGTAGTTCTGTAAGTTTTTGGTGCTTTCAAAGTGGTATAATCTAAGGAGAGATATGGTTACTGTTTTTCTGATCCTATGCTCTGGTGCTTACCCAAGAAAGGATCTTATTCCCCTTGTTTGCTAGCACTTCTAGTCCTAGAATTGTTACCAAATCATCCTGCAGCCACAATTTCTAATGCTCTCTTGGCTTATAAGATCAGGGTCCTACTTCCCCATGAGCAATCACAAGCACCTTGCTCTTCTCTGGAACCATGATCAAAGCAGGGTTCCCAGCTGCCACAAGTGCTATAGATCCTTTTGGCCCTAGAACTGAGTGTGGTCAATGAAAATGAATCCTAAATCCAGTACCAATTAAAGGTCTCCTGCAATCTCCTTCTGACCAGTGTCTGCTACTGGCATTGTATATGTGTGCATATGAATATAGATATAGCTATAAATATAGATGTAGATCTAGATAGATACTTATATCTATCTTTCTATATCTAGGCTATGCTATACTCTGTGATATGGTTCAGGCTCAACCATTACCTATCTAACACTAACCTTTCCTGCCAACCTCCTAAGTTATTTTGGGCTGGAAATTATATCTAAGTTTTTGTTCTACTACCACAGAATTCAATCTGAGGCTTTAATTTAGAATTATTTGGAGGGGAATTTGGGAGAGCCCAACTGAGTGCTTCTCTGCCATATACTGACTCCTTTTTTTTTTCTGGGTGAGATTTTGATGTAGAGTATTAAAAGCTAAACAGAGGAGTTTATATTTTATCCTTGAAGCAATAAAAGGCTACTATAGTTGAATAAATAAGAGAATCAAATGGTCATATCTGTACATAAAAAAAATTACTTGGACAGCAATGAGTAGTGGTGAGATATTTGAGGCAGGGAGACCAATTAAACGAAGTAAGACATCACTTAGGGTTTGAACTAAAATGGTGACTGTCTGAATAGAAGCAATCAGATGCAAGAGAAGCTGGGAAGGTAAAAATGGTAAAAATTTAGCAATAAACTGGAAGTCTAAGTAAAAGAGAAGGAGTTGGAGATAATTCTGAGATTTTAAACATGAGGCAGTAGGAGAATGGTGATACTTTTGGAAGAAAGAGAGGAGTCAGGAAGAGGATAGACTTAGAAAGAAAGATAATGTTGAATTTAATATGTCTTTGGGATATCCAGTTTGAAATAGTCAGAAGGAAACTGATGATCCAAAACTAATGACCAAGGGAGGGAATAGGGCTTTGAATGTAAATCTAGGATTTATTTGCAATGAGATAATTAAATCCATGATGGTTGTTAAGATTACCAAAATAGGTTAGAGAGAGAAAAGAAGAAAGTCCAGGACAGACTTAGGGAATACTGTTAATGTAGAAGATGAACTTAAAAAAAAAAAAAAAAAAAAAAAAAAAAAAAGAGGTAAGAAAAATAGGAAGAGAATAAGAAAAGTATTTGTCTCACAAACCTAGAGGGAAAGTATCCAGTAGAATTAACAGTGTCAAATGCAGCAGATAGATTGAGAAGAAAGAGGTCCAAGAAGAAGACCATCCAACTTGCCAATTATAAAATCATTGGTAACATTGGAATAAGCAGTTTCAAATAAATTTTTAAGACAAAAGCCAAAATGCAAAGGGTTGAAAGTTGAATGAGAGGAAAAGAAGTGGAGACAACAATTGTAGGCAACTTTTCTCAAGGAGCTTGGCTGAAAAATGGATGAGAGATACTGGATGATACTTTGAGGAGATGATAAAGTCTAGTGAGGTTTGTTTGTTTTAAAGATGGGAAAGCATTCAAATATTCAAAGGCAGGGATAAAAACCAAGTTGATAGGGAAGTTTTGGGCTGCATTGGTTTTATTTGTGTAAAGCCTTTTTATTTTCACTATTTCATTATTCATTATTTTTTGAGAAGATAGAAAGGGGTTGAATATTCAAAGGGAACATATAGAGGGGTTGGCCTTGACAAGGACAAGGACCTGAAATCTATAGCTACTACAAAAAGATCAAAGGAATCTAAAAATCTATTTAGCCACTAAACTTCATCTCTCTTCCAAAGGAAGAGATAGGCAGCCAAGAGTAGCAGTGGTCTAAAGTAGAAACTCATTTCTAAGACTGTGTAAAAAGTAATTTCAGGATATTATGGGCAAAATAAGGCATCAAGCAACTGGGGAGAAAAAATAAGAGATCCAGTTCAGCAAAATCATCCCCAAAGAATTTAAGAATGACATTGGAAGGAGTACAACAAACTGATTAAAATAGAAAAAGATCTGTAAAAATCTTTATAAAATTTTTTTTTTCTTCATCAATAACAGTAGGACTCCCACGTTTGGATGGATGGTGATGTAGAAATAGAGGAAATAGAAATAGTACTAAAGAAATCAAAGATGCAAAGAACAGTTAAAATAAATCAAGTTTACAGAGGAAGCCCATTTTGTGGGTGGCATAATTCTGACAAGTTGAGGTATCAGTTCAGAAACAGGGAAATAGAGAAAAGTTCTTACCTTACTATTTTTTGAAAGGTCACTAAGAGAATATTAATAGTAAGTAATCTATATGTTTGCTTTTCCAGCTTTTGAAAATTATAAAAATTATAATTTACATTTATTTTAGGATATCTTCAATGAAAATGTGAGTTTGGAAAAGGCAGGCTTTTATTAGTAATATTCTGCAATAAAACAATATCTTTATACACATGATTAAAGCTATTATGAATACAAGATACCATTGTGCTTATTCTTTGATGATTATATAAAAACTTTTGATTTGGTAGATCAACATACCATTTTAAAGATTTACTTCCAACTAGACATTTCCCAACTTTATGTAAAATTACATGAAATCACTTAAAATATAAGTGACAGGCTAACTTTGTTCAACAATACCCAACTTATTAATGTAACAGGGAAAGTGAAGACCTGACCTTCCTACTTCTTTCCCCCTCCCTATCTAATTCTGAACAGCCACATGTCATAGCTCAAAATTTGGGTATTTGGGGGTTTAATAAGCCTCTAGCTAATTCCGACCAATAATGTATGACTGAGCACTGAAGTACTCCAATACTTTACAAATGATGGAACAATCCCATTACTGGCCACTGAGCAGGAAGACCACTTGATTGAGTGAATTTTTACAAAGGACTGACATATTCCCATTTTCTCTTTTCTGGCTATCAATGGTGTCAGGACTATTCAAATCTATTCCATAAGCTGTGTGTGTAAAGGGAAGCTACTCTTCCTCTTCCCAAGCAACATGAACATGGTAAGCATTTCCATATAGCATCTAGAGCTGGAGTACTCAACTGTGATAGGGCTCTGGCTACCTTTTTGCATTTTATGTGTTTTTTCCCCCTAAGCAGAGGTGATGAAAAACAATCCCCAAATTGACACGTCCAGTCAGTCTTATGAATTTAAGAGGTTAGAACTCTTGAGTCCTTTCAAAGCAGCTTGGTGGTTGGGGTAGTTGCTATGTTGACAAATATTGAACCCTGAGAATAAAAACTGTCTTTGTGGTACATATCCTTACCACATCTACTTTATGACTGTATAGACAGTCTCTCAGAAGAATTACCAACTGGCCATTGTGCATCTGGTTTTCCCAGCAGCATCTAAAACTTAATTTGTTCAAAAAAGAAATAGATTATTTTTCTTCTTAATCCTATTCTCCAGTTACTTTATCTGTTTCAGAGGTGGACATCACCCACTCCCAGATCTTCAGTCTTGACCTTCAATCTGTCTTGTCCCTCTGCATCCAATTAGTCCTGTTAATTCTACTTTCACAACATTCCTGGCATCTGCCCCTTTACTACATTTATATTACCATTACCCTAGTTTAACCTTTTGACATCTCACCCAGACTGTTGCAAAAGGTCCCTACATGGTCTTCCTGCTTTCAGGAGCTCTAATATTCAACCTATATTGACACAGAACTGCCAAAATCACCTCCCTAAAGTATAAATCTGATCATATTCCTTGCTTACTCAAAACTATCAGTTTTCTTCTGAGTGTCATATTTTAGAAAGTGTTGATAAGCAGTCACCACAATGTTAGAGGGCCTTTAATTCCAAATAAGAATAAGTTAAAGCCTTTCTAAGCCTAATCTCATCCTACTTTTTTAGACTTTTTTTTTTTTTTTTTTTTTTTTTGCTACTCCCTTTTACATGTTCTGTGGTACAGCCAAAGTGGTTGTTACTCAGAAACACTGTTCCATCTCCAATTCTGTGCTTTTTCATTGTCTATCTCCCATATTTGGAATGTCTTCTGCCTCCTGTAGATCTTTTTTTTTTTTTTTTTTTTTTTTTCTCAGTTTAAAGAAATACTTTCTAAATTAAGCCTTTCTCAGGGACATGTATGTGCCAAAATGTTTGTGGCAGCTCTTTTCGTAGTGGCTAGAAACTGGAAGATGAATGGATGTCCATCAATTGGAGAATGGTTGGGTAAATTATGGCATATGAATGTTATGGAATATTATTGTTCTGTAAGAAATGACCAGCAAGATGAATACAGAGAGGCTTGGAGAGACTTACATCAACTGATGCTGAGTGAAATGAGCAGAACTAGGAGATCATTATACATTATACCACTTCAACAATGATACTGTATGAGGATGTATTCTGATGGAAGTGGATGTCTTTAACATAGAGAAGATCTAATTCAGTTCCAATTGATCAATGATGGACAGAATCAGCTACACCCAGAGAAGGAACACTGGGAAATGAGTGTAAACTGTTAGCATTTTTTTGTTTTTCTCCCCAGGTTATTTTTACCTTCCGAATCCAATTCTTCCTTTGCAACAACAACAACGACAACAAAATTCGGTTCTGCCCATATATATTGTACCTAGGATATACTATAAGATATTTATATGTATGGGAATGCCTGCCATCTAGGGGAGGGGGTGGAGGGAAGGAGGGGGAAATTTGGAACAGAAGGGAGTACAAGGGATAATGTTGTAAAAAATGTTATAATTATAAAATTAATAAAATAAAATAAAAGCAATTGGCATCTTTCTTCAGAAATAAATGAAATAAATAAATAAATAAATAAATAAGCCTTTCTCTAGTGACTTCCTTCCCAAAATCACCTTGGATTTTATTTTTTTATATATTCTGCATATACTTAAATAAGTATTATTTATTAGTATTTATATTAGAGGTATGTTCATACCTCTAATATAATGTAGGTTCTTTGAGGGCAGAAACCTATTTTATTTTTGTCTTTGAATTCTCAGTGCCCAGCACAGTACCTGGCACATAAGAGGTGTTTAATAAATGCATATTGAGTGATTATTTTAATTATTTGATCATGATTATAATAGCTCAAATTTATAAAACGTTTTCAGGTTTGCAAAGGAATTTCTTCACTGGGGCAGCTAGGTGGTGCAGTGGATAGAACACCAGCCCTGAAGCCAGGAGGACCTGAGTTCAATTCCGATCTCAGACACTTAACATATCTTAGCTGAGTGACCCTGGGCAAGTCACTTAACTCCAATTGCCTCAGGGGAAAAATTTTTCTTCATCATTGCCCTATGGAGTAGATAGCATCAACTGAAAGAACTAAGAATGTTTACCATGGAGACTAAAAGATTTAGGAAGGCTCTAAGACATGTATGTTCTAAACTATGAAAGCACTGGTTCATAGAAAAGAGATTAAATATTTTCTACTTTCTCCACAAGACAAATAGGAACAATCAGTGAAGTTGAAAAGAAGCAAATTTAAGCTTATACTAAGGGAAAACGTCCTAACAATTAGAAGTATCCAAAAGTGGAAAACAAAGAACTTGATGAGGGTTTCTGCTCTCTAATGCATTATCATGGACTAAAAGATGAAAGCATTTTCCCCCGGTCAAATGAGATTCATAATTCATGTTATGTGAGAAAAACAAATGTTGATTTTGCTTTTTATATTTGATTCCATTCTGTAGTTCATTTTATTCTGTAATTTTAGATTGTATTTTATATAAAAACACTCTTTTCTCAATCTCTGAGTGAAGAAGCTCATGAATTGAAAAATTCAGTATTCCTCCCTCCACTTAGATTCAAAGTTTAGTTTTCTTATCTATCACTCTTAAAAAACAACTCTAAACTAAGTTAAGAAATTCAATGCTCTCATAAATCATTTTAATTATAAGGGAAGAACTACTGGCAAATCAATTTATTCCAAGAAAAATTTATTAATCCTTATAACTTCACTTGTGAAAAACTCCATGACATCTGTGTGCTATTTTTGAAGACCTACAAGCTAACTTAGTACATTCTCACAAGATATACTGGCTTTCTTTGTCTGTAGTTGCCAATTAAAAAGGGGTCTTATCTTGTTCTCAGGAGCAAAAGAGCCAGCTATCTCTGGTCTACTATCAATAGCCTCAGGAGGCAGATGGGTCCCATAAATCAATCCAGCATTCCCCTAAGACAGAAAAAGAGGTTGCTAGCCCCTTATGAGTATAGACTGCTTTTCTTAATATAACCACTCACATTGTCCTCATCCCCATGATGCTGCCAATCCTATTTTATTTTATTTTATTATTTTCTCTCTTACTTGGTTTTTCTTCATTCTGTGCTTATGAAAAAGGTCTTTTGACTTTACTGAGGTAGCCATTTAATCCACTTTATTAGTAAGTTCATGTCCTGCTAATAAATTGCTTGGAGAAAATATGCCTCAGTTTATCTTGGTTGAATTTCATCTTTGACAATTATCACTGTGACAACCCTTTCACTTGGCTTTCATTCATCAACTCTGCTCTAGTATCTGAAGCCCTTTTTGCTCAATGCGTTGCCTTGTCATTTCATTCACATGGCACCAAGACTTCTGGAATATATTCTATTCTATTATTGTGGATTCATACAACCAATCTAGAGAACAATTTGAAAGTATAGCCAAAGAGTTATAAAATTTGCATACCTTCTGATGCAACAATACTGCTACTTGGTATATTCCTCAAGGAGATCAAGGAAAAAGGAAAAGGATTCATATGTACAAAAAATATTCATGGCAGCTTATTTTATGGTGGCAAAGAATTGGCAACAGAAAATACCTATTAATTGGAGAATGGTTGAATAAACTTATGATATAAAAATGGGATGGAATATTATTGTGCTATAAGAAATGATGACAGGGTTGCCTTAAGAAAAACCTGGTAGGACTTATATGAACTGATGGAAAATGAAATTTGCAGAACCAGGAGAACACGGTATATTATAATAGCAATATTATAATGCTCCACTGTGAAAGACTTAGTAACTGATCAATAAAATGATCTACTGCAACTTCAAAGGACTAATATTGAAAAATGCTATCCACATACAAATATGGAACTGGTAGAGACAGAGTGCAGTGGAGAATTTTTTCTTTTTAGTTTTTTTTTCCACTTTTTTTTTCAGAACATGATTAATGCAGACATTTTTTTTCATTGCTTCATATGTATAATAGGTATTAGATTTCTTACCACCTGAATGTATTAAAGAGAGTATAGAGGGAGGAATGAAATTGGTAGCTAAAAATAAAAATAAAATAATAATTATAGTTTGCTACTAGATGCATTTGCCTTTATATGTTGTACACTTAATCTATTCTACTGATTGCTCTCTATTTTTAACTAGTACCAAATAGTTTTGAGAATTGCTACTTTGTAATAAAGTTTGAGATGAGACCCATTTCATCCTCACTTTTTTCATTAATTCCCTTGGGATTTTTGACATTTTTTTTTTTTGCTTCTATATAAATTTTTTTATCCTTTTCATAGTTTTATTAATATAGAATTGAATAAGTAAATTATTTTTATCCTAGCTCATCCTTATGAACAATGGGTATTTTTAGAATTATTTGGGTTTCTAATTTTTATAAAGAATGATTTATAGTTGTATTTACATAGTTCTACATATCTTGGTAGGTAGGCTCTCAAATATTCTATATTTTATATAGTTACTTTAAGTGAAATTTCTCTTCATATATTTTTCCTGTTGGATTTTTTTGGTATTACAACAGAAAAAACTTATACGCATGATTTCATTTTGTATACTTCAATTTTGCTAAAGTTATTCTTTCAATTTTCAAATAAATTTGCTTCTTTTTATCCTTTTCTTTGTTTTTATTATTTTATTGCTATAGAAAACATTTATACTATTATAGAAAACAAATACAAATGGTTGCAATAGATATCCTTGTTTCACCTTAATGTTTTTAATTCTTCTAATTTTTCTCTGTTTTATATATAAAGGTAACTTTAGTTTTACATTTTGTAAGAGGATTGTGAATAATGTGGTACTATTGATGAATATAATAAGCACTCATACCCTTTGATCCAGTAGTGTTTCTATTGGGTCTGTATACCAAAGAGATCATTAAAAAGGGAAAAGGACCCACATGTGCAAAAATGTTTGTAACAGCCTTTTTGTAGTGGCAAGGAACTGGAAAGTGAGTGGATGCCTATCATTTGGGGAATGGCTGAATAAGTTATGGTATATGAATTTTATGAAATATTATTGTTCTATAAGAAATGGTCAGCAGGATGATTTTAGAGAGACCTGGAGAGACTTACATAAACTGATGTTAAGTGAGGTGAGTAGAACCAGGAGAACACTGTACACAGCAACAATAAGATTATACAATGATATGGACATGACTCTTTCCAACAATGAAATGATTTAGACTAATTCTAATGGTCTTGTAATGAAGAGAGCCATTTACACTCAGAGAGAGGAATGTGGGAATTGAGTGTATATTTTGACTTCTTTTGTTGTTGCTTGCATTTTGCTTTCTTTCTCATTTTTTTCTTTTTGATCTGATTTTTCCTGCACAGCATGTATAGAAGAATTGTACATGTTTAACATATGTTGGATTACTTGGCATCTAGGGGAGGGGATGGGAGAAGGGAGGGAGAGAAAAAAAATTGGAACACAAAGTTTTGCAAGGGTAAATGTTGAAAACTATGAATTTGTTTTTAAAATAAAAAGTTTTAATAAAAAAATTTAATAAGCACTCAAAAGATCAGAGTCAGGCATTTCTTTACTAAGGAGGATACAAGCTGAGCGGCTCTGTTACTTTATAGTTCCACAGGCACATGAAGAAATGGTAATTCAAATGTACTGTGGGATAGCTAGCTAACTTTGCATGTATAGATCAGATGAGGTTTGCTAAACTGATAATTTGCTAACCTTGTAACCTAACCCTAACACTGAATTAAATTTCTAACTCTAAATTGGCTGAGCATATCAGCAAATAACAAAAGAAAACTTAGAAGGAAGCATCGAAAAATAGGGTAGTTTTGAAAACAAAGGTTAATATTTATGATGTAGTTGTTTTTTTTTTTTTTTAATAATGCAAACCATCTGAAATGGAAATCCATGGTCTTATATTGAGTTCTCTATTTTTTGCTGTGTACATGGAAATGTTCTTTTTTTATCTTTTTGTATTTAAGTTCAAAATGAATGGAAAAAAAAAATCTAATCAGTAGATGCTCATGAATGAAAAACAGGGCTGAAGACACCTTTGTCCCACCCACCACCCAGAGCTCCACTCCCCACTCCATAAAAAAGAGAGATCAGGTTGCTTCTTTCCTCTCTTTGTGGAAAAAAAACACTTCAGAGTATACATATTGAGAGACCCTTAGACCCTTTTTAATACTATAGAAGGCATTTATCTAAAACTAAATGCAAGCATCAAATGCAATGGGAATACAGTAAAACCTTTTTCAATATATGTGAATTACTTTCCCAAGTTTTGTTTAATATAATTCCAAAAATGCTAACAGTAATAAAACAAGAAAAATAAATTAAAGGTATAATGTAAATAATCATCAAATATACTAAAAAAAAAGACAATAGTTTCAGCAAAGTTACAGGCTACAAAATAAATCCTATAAAATCAATACCATTTCTGTATAGTAATAACAAACCCCCCCAAAAGTAGTAATTGAAAGGAAAACCTCATTCCAAATAGCACAATAGGCATAAAATATCTGGAGATCAACCTACCAAAGCACACAAAAACATATAGATTAATTGACAAAGTGTTCCTCAAAGAGATAAAAACATATAACTGAAGAAAAATTCCGTGCTCATGCCAAAACAATAAAAATAACAGTATTACAAAAGTTTATTTACATTTTTAATGCTATGCCAATTTAATAACTAAGGGGATGTTTTATAGATAAAATGGTAAAATAATGACAAAATTCATTTGGAAAACAAAAGATCTAGAATATCAAGGGAAATGATGAAAAGAAGCAGAGATAAAAAGGAAATACCACTTGTAAATCACAAATTACCTTGTGATGCAGTAGTCATCAAAATCACATCATATTGGTTTAAAAATAAAAATGTGACTGGAACAGACTAGACAAAGCAGAATCAGAAACAATGGAACTCAATGACCTAGTGTGTGATTAAACTGAAAGACCTTAATTAATTCCTTATGGAAAAATACTTCTTATTTGATAAAACTTTTGGGAAAACTGAAAAGCAGTCTGGGAGAAATCATGCTTAAGTCAACACCTTATACATAATTCCACAATTCCTTTCTTCCTTTCTTCTGTTTTTCTTTTTTCTTCCTTCTTTCTTTCTTCTTTCTCTCCTCCCTCTTTCATTCCTTTTTTTTCTCTCATCTCATTTTCATTATCCTTTCTTCAAGTTTTGGGCTTATTTTCCTTATGATTAATTCCTCTTTAAATCTACTCTTCTTCCTCTTTTTTATCCATTTCGTAATATTATCTGTATCCTTGTAGTTAAATGTATTTTTATACCAAACTCTTTGTGTGTGTATATGTTCTGCCCTCTTTTATTCAGTTTAGATGAAAATGACTCCCATCCCCCTCAACCTTCCATATATATTTCTACTTGTGCACGCCAATCATATATGATAAAAGTTCCTTACTTTTTGCCGTTTTCTTATAAATAATCCACTTGTTTTTCTCTTATAATATCATAAATATTTTTTTCTCTTTTTTCCTTCTCTTTTTTGGGGGGTTGGGGTCATTGGGGAATGTAAACTAGTTTCAATTCTGTTAAGCCCTGAGCACCTTTCTTGTGAATTTATATCAACATGTTATTCAGTCTTTCAAACCTGTCTGGCTTTGTGATCCCATGAACCACAGCATACCAGGTCCTTCTATCTTCCATTATCTTCCCAAGTCTGTCTAGATTCATATTTGTACTTATCTATCTCATCTTCTGCTATCCTTTTTCCTTTCTGCCTTCAATTTTCTCCAAAAACAGGGTCTTTTCCAATGAGTCCTGTCTTCTTATTATGTGGCCAAAGAATTTGAACTTCAAGTTCAGTATCTGACCTCCCATCTCTAAGTATTAACTAATTGATATTCTTATCTTTAAGTGTTAACTGACTTGATCTGCTTTCTATCCAAGGGATTCTCTAGAACCATGATTTAAAAGCATGGAATACATAGCACTCAGCTTTCCTTATATATATTTCCTTATAGACTTATATTAACACTGGAAAAAATATAGCTTTGGCCAGTTGGATTTTTGTTGGCAAGGAGATGTCTCTGCTTTTTAGTATGCCATCCAGAGATGTCATAGGTTTCCTTCCAAGGAGTAAGAATTTCATAGCTGCATGATATCAACATAGATTCAGAGCTAAGCAAAAACAAACACTCATTTACACAATCAAAAAAAAATCTATGAAGTACACTCTTAACTTACATAAAATCAGACTTTTGAAGCCAGCTTTTTTTGAGACAGAGACATTTTTATATGCTTTGAGAAATAGAGGATTTAAATCTTCTGTTCTGAGGTTTTCCTAACATTGAACAAGTTGTACACTAAACACTGACCTCATCCATATAGTGGAGGATTTGTTCTTAAAGTTCACTGATTTACAGTAACCTGAGTCCAGGTCTAACCTTTGCAATAGACACTCTGGTTTCTCTTTTTGGGGGCAGGGAGTAGGAGTGGGGATGTTGGAACAGAAACCTCTTGAGCCTTGTTTTTCATTCATGAGATCTACTGATCGAAAAAAAAATATTCAATTTGAAATTAAATACAAAAAGAGGGAATAAAAAAAAGAGATAACAGAACACAAAGTAGAGAACTCAATATAAACCATAAATTTCCATTTCAGATTATTTAGCCAAAAAAAAAACTACACATTGTTTCCAAAGTTACCTTGTTTTTCTGTGCTTCCTTCTGTTTTCTTTTGTTATCTTCTGTACATTTTTTCTCTTTCTTTGACATCCTGCCCTAGAGAAGGCTGTAAGTAAACACAAATACACAAACACATATAAACATGTATATGAATATATATATATATATGTTTGTATGTATGTATTTGTCTATCTATCAATCATACTATACTATACGTATTTCTATCTATCAGTTCTTTCTTTGGAGGTGGGTAGCATCTTTCTTCATAGGCTCTTTGTGGTTGGTTTAAGTATTAATACTCAAGATAAATTTATCATTCAAAATTGTTTTGGGGACAAAGTTTCTGCTATATTGTCTTGGTACTGCTCATTTCACTTTTCATTATTTCATGCAATTCTTTTCTTCTTTTTTCTAAAATCAACCAACTCATTGTTTTTTTATAACAAGTAGGATTCCATTACAATCATATACTATAACTCTAGCCATTTCCCAATTGAAGGGTATCTATCATTTTAGGCAATTTGATAGGTGTAAGATGATAGTTCAAAGTTTTTTAATATCTTTTTCTCTAATCAATAATGATTTAGAGCATTTTTCATATGACGATATATAATTTTTAAATTTTTATTTAAAACTTCAATACAAAAATAGTTAAAAAAAAAAAAAAATTGGGGGCAGCTATATCATGCAGTGGATAGAGTGTTAGTCTTGGATTCAGGAGAACCTGAGTTTAAACCCAGCCTCAGACCACTTAATACTTACTAGTCACATGACTGTGTAAGTCATTTAACCCCAATTGACTTATCAAAAAAAAAAAAAAAAAGATAAGAAAGAAAGAAAGGAAGGAAGGAAGGAAGGAAGGAAGGAAGGAAGAAAAGAGAAGGAAAAAAATTGTCATGTGCATTGCAGAATATGAGAGAAAATTCAAAACATAAAGAAATAAATTTCCATTTCAGGAAAGCCTATATAATAAATACTATTTCTACACACGCGCACACACACACACATACATACACACGCACATTCATATGCACATATGATTCTGTTTCTAATGGAACTAAGAAGGCAGCTATCGGGTAATACCTTAAGATAGAAGTCATAAATTTATAGTTTGAGATCTAGTCAAAAAAGTCCAACCTCCAGATTTATAGGTAAGGAAACTAAGGCACAGAAAGAAAAGTCACTTGTCCAGAATCACACAGCTAATTTTTCCTACTTGACTATAATTTTTTTAAATTTTATTTTAATAGTATAGTATTTTTTCCAATTACATGTAAAGATGAGTTTCAACTTTTATTTTTGTAATATTTTTGAGTTGCACATTTTTAAAATTTTCTTTTCATAGAACCTCTACTAGTGCCTGAGTTTGTACCCAAAATCTGTCCTATCAGGAAAGACATCCTCTTCTTTGGAAATCCCACTGGGAGAAGTAAGATATAAATCTTGAGTGGAGAGACTTATTTTTTCTGAGAAGGTTGGTTAATTATCCATATGTAGCTTCATTTACTTCATGTCATTAGAAAGCAAGTCACATTCCCATGATTGCAGTCATTTGTCCCCTAACCCTCAAGAGGGAAACATACACTCAATAAAATTTTTACAGCTTTAAACACTAGCCAAATTTATAACCTAATAGTATCTTAATTATAAAAAAGTTATTTTTCAAAGTGAAACTTCACAACATAAACATGCATTTAAAACATGAATAAATTTATTATCAGATGATATCAATCTAGTTGAATACCTCTTTTAAAAAAATTACTCAAATAAATAAATTAATATGAAACTATATTACAATTTAGTTCTTAAGACAGGTTTTGACCAAATCAAACTTCAATTTATAATCACCAGTGGTAACACTTGAAACTCAATTTTCCCTTGCTTGGTACTCTGTCCACTGTGCCACCTGGCTCCATTCCAATAAACAATACTTAAAAACAATTCAATCTTCAAAAATAAACTTTTCTGCACAATTATCCCCCTGTATAACCAGAACTTACTAAGTTAACAAACAATGAGATTTTACCTGACTGTACTGAAGGAAGTAATTATCTATTTTAAAATGCAGCCAATTGAATATCTGGAAAAGTTTATTGCATTCTGGATAACAGTAATTTTTACAATATTTGATTAAGAATTTACAGTAATATAATGGTATCTCCTTCTTATATCCTATTAAATTGTCAATTTAGTTTGAACAATTTGATCACAATCTTTCTTTAACTCTTCAGTCCATAATCTAATATCTAATCTAATCTAATATACCCAATATGATATCCTTTTAATGTAAGAAAATCTAAAAACATAATCCTGCCAATCATATATCCAACTGAATGGAAATTAAATAATTTTAACTTTTAGGTTTTTTATATTTTTTTAAAAATTAGCATGTACATTTATTTATTTTGCTTATTTCCCTATAAGTCATATTAGGAGAGAAAAATCAGAACAAAAGAGAAAAACCATGAAAAAGAAGAAAAAAAAAGAGGTGGCAACAATATGCTTCAAAGCATATTCAGGCTCCATAGTTTTCTCTCTTGAAATGAATGACATTTTCCATCCAAAATTTATTGGAACTGCCTTGGATCACTGAATTGCTGAGCAGAGCTAAATCTATCAGCTGATCATCATACAATCTTGCTGTTGCTGTGTACAATATTTTCCCTGTTCTGCTTGCTTCACTCACCATCAGTTCATGTAAGTCTTTCCAGCCTTTTTGAGATCATTTATTAATTAAAGAATGGAATTTATTCTAGATTTTTGACTCAGTTCTCCATACATTTGAGAAATGAGGTTTTTATCAGAGAAACTTTCTGTAAATTTTTTTCACACTTGTGATTATTATGTATTTCCCTCCATCCTATTTTCCTGTTTATCCTCTTCTTTTTCCTGTCCATTCTCAAAAATGTTTTGCTTATGATTTTTACCTCCCCCAATTTGCCCTTTCTTCTATCACCTCCCCTTTTTATGCTCTTCCTCTACTATTACAAATGATCAAAGGAGATGAACAGTTTTCAGATGAAGCTATCTATAGTTTTGTGAAAAATTGCTCTGAATCACTTTTGATGGGAGAAATCCAAATTAAAACAACTCTAAGCTACCACATTACACCTATCAAATTTGCTAAAATGATAGCAGAAAATGACAAATGTTGGAAGGTATATGATAAAATTGAGACACTAATGCATTGTTGGTGATGTAATAAACTGATTCAACCATTCTATAGAGGAATTTGAAACTATAGCCAAAAGGCTATAAAACCTTGCATACCCTTTGGCCAAGCAATAACACTATTAGTCTATATCCCAAAGAAATTTTTTAAAAATAGGAAAAAAGCCTATATGTACAAAAAATGTACCAAAAATAATTGTAGTAGGCCTTTTGGTGATGACAAAGAGTTAGAAATTGAAAGGATTTCCATCAATTGGGGAAAGGCTGAAATATGATGATATATAATTGTGATAAAATACAATAATCATAAAATACACAATAGTGTTATAAGAAATAACAAGCAAAATGCTTTCAAGAAAACTCTGGAAAGACTTACATGAAGTTGATGCAAAGTGAAATGAGCAAAAACAGGAGAACATTGTGTTAATAATATTGCAATATTATATGATGACCATCTTTGAATGAGTTAGCTATTCTCAGAAATACAAAAATCCAAGATAATACTGAAGGACTTATGATGAAAAACACTATTCATGGTCTATGAATGTAATGAAATCTTATTGTTTTATAAGAAATGATCAGCAGGCTGATTTCAGAAAAGCCTGGAGAGACTTACATGAACTGATGCTAAGTGAAATGAGTAGAAGCAAGAGAACATTGTACACAGTAACAACAAAATTATGTGATAATCAACTCTGTTGGACTTGGCTCTTTTTAACAATGAAATGATTTAGGCCAATTCCAATAGTCTCGTGATGGAGAAAGCCATCCACATCCAGAAAGAGAACGATGGAGACTGAATGTGAATCACAACATAGTATTTTTACCTTTTTTGTTATTGTTTTTTTCATTTTTTCCCCTTTTGATCTCATTTTTCTTATGTAGCATAATAAATATGGAAATGTTTAGGAGATTTGCATATGTTTAATTTATAATGGATTTCTTGCTATCTAGGGAAGGAAGGAAGTCAGGAAGTCAGGGAGGAAAATTGGGAACACAGAGTTTTGCAAGGGTGAATGTTGAAAACTATCTTGCATATGTTTTGAAAAATAAAAAGCTATTATAAAAAAATAAAATAGAGAATTGTAAAAAAAAAAAAAAAAAAAAAGAAAAGAAAAGAAAAGAGAAAAATACTATCCATCCCTGGAAAAGAAACTGATAGAGTCTGATTCAGATCAAAGCATACTTTTTTTATTTTCCCTATTTTTCTTGTTTTTTTTTCTGTGTTTTCTTTCACTACCTGAATAATATGGAAATATGTTTTGCATGACTGCCCATGCATAACCTATATGAAATTGCTTGCTTTCTCAATGACAAGTGGAAAAGGAAGAAAGCAGAGAATTTTGAATTCAAAACATTTTGAAAACAAATGTCAAAAAATGTTTTTACATGTAATTGGGAATAAATAAAATATTAAATTAAAAAGAAAAAAAAGAGAATCATTTAAATTTTTGAGCCATTTAAAGGATAGAGTACCTATTTGCATGGCTACTTTGAGGCTCAAATGAAATCATAAGAAATAAAGTTCTTTTCAAATATGATATAAATGTAATAATATAAATGTCAGTTTTGTTTGTCAGTTGTTTTCAAGAGATTTCTTCTAGTTCTATTATATTATAAAGCATAATTCTAGCTATTTATGGAATAGTTGGACAGCTAGGTGGAGCAATGGATAAGTGCTAGGCTTAAAGTCAGGAAAACTCATCCTCTTGAGTTCAAATGTGACCTTAGACACTAGCTGTGTGACACTGGACTTAACCATCATTTCCTCATCTGTAAAATGATCTGGAGAAAGAAATGGCAAACCACTCTAGTATCTTTGCCAAGAAAACCTTAAATGGAGTCTTGAAAAGTCAGACATTACTGGGAAAAACAAAAACAAAAACTGAACAACAACATAGAATAGTTAAGTATTTATACCCATGTTGCCAAATTTTCCTATCACAATCACTTATGTTTTGCACACTGATTTAATTTTCAGGGAAGACATTAATTAAGCATATTAATCATACAATACTTCTCCCTGAGGCCAACCTAGAAACAACTCTCAGAAAAGGTGAAGATTTGGGTTTTTTTTAAGTATACTGAGAGTAAGCCTCTGAATCTGAATTGATTCTGTCAGACTAAGCAGCTATATTGTTTAAATAAATAGTTGTGCTGATAATAGTCATGCAAAGTGAGATTCAACACAACTGAATACCATTAATGAACTACAATTTTGTTGAATATTTTAAAATAGTAATTATTTTTGGGACAAAAAAAACTGTCACAATATACCTCAGTTTTGATAAATAATGTTGTAATGGAAGAATTAAGAATGGGAGAAATGTTTAGTTATTATGGATGATATGTAATAAAAAACCAGAGCCAGTTACAG
Organism: Sminthopsis crassicaudata; assembly: GCF_048593235.1. Taxonomy (NCBI): domain Eukaryota; kingdom Metazoa; phylum Chordata; class Mammalia; order Dasyuromorphia; family Dasyuridae; genus Sminthopsis; species Sminthopsis crassicaudata. Next base: position 262,266,794 of record NC_133619.1, on the reverse strand, counting down.
AATGTCTCCATGGTTTATCCAAGGTCTTTCCTGTAAACATCATCAAAACTCTTTTAAAAGTACCCTTCATGTGGGAGCAGTTGCATCAGCTGAACAAGTTGATGGCAGGTTGGGGGGAGGGGCGGTCTATGCAAATTCCAGACCTCCATTACACTAAGGGACAAACCTATAAGCATATTATGGAGGATAGTGTGTTATGTGGTTGTAGCAGAGTGAACCTTTTGACTCTATTGTTAGCACCCAGTTTTGCCTGACATTAGTTGAACCCTACCTCATTCCTTTTTCATGAGGGAACCTTAAAATCCTCCCTTAATATACTTAATCTATAGTTTTAGTACTTTATTATCACTAAATAAATTTATCTGTTTATATACATACAAACATATACATACATATGTGCCCACATTCACATTAAAAGGAAAAAAGCTGAGGAAGGGTGATATAATAAAAGATTTGGCTTCAGAACTAGGGAGACCCATGTTCTATTTCTGCCTCTGACCTACTGGTTGTATGAGGCAAATAACTTAATTCTTGGATAATTTTCTGAGATTATGTATTGTACCACATCAGGTGTTAATTTGTATTAATAGAGGGAGTTCCCTTACTATGAATTTTCTATACCACTGAAATTACAAATCTGATTCAAAATAAAAGAAAAAAAATCATAATGATTCTAATCTTCCACAGATTTTTGTTTTGTATTAGGAATCATATTTAGAACTGATCAGAAAAAAATGCCTAAATTCACATTCAGATTTTCATATTTCACCTCATTCCTGGACTTAACTAACTCTCAGTTCAATAATTATTGCAATAACTTGCTGGCTGGTCTATGTGTCCCAAGTCTTTTCCCACTTCAGTCTATTCTTCACTCAATATCGAAGTGATCTTCCTAAAACACAAGTGTCACACACCCTTCTCCCCAACTTCAGAACTCCACTGGCTTCCTATCATCTCTCAGGGCAAATATAAAATCCTCTGTTCAGTATTCAAAGATTTTTCTTCTATATTTCCTGTCTTCTACATGTTTTGCCATCCCCCTGCCATATACTCTTCATTCCAATAACACAGCGTTTTTTGCTATTCTTCTCCTGGCTCCCTGTATTTTCCCTGAATATCCTCCTTACTTCCCCATGGCTGCAATGCTCTCCCTCTTCATTTCTGCCTGGCTTCCTTTAAGTTCCAGTCAAAATTTCACCTTCTTCAGGAAGCCTTTCCCAATCCCTCTTAATTTTAGTGGCTTCCCTCTATTGACTATTTCCAATTTATCCTGTACATACTTTTTTGGTACATATTTGTTTACATACTGTCTATCCCATTAACTTGTGAGCTCCTCAATTCCTTTTATCTTTCTCTGTATCCCTAGAACTTAGTATAGTATCTAGTACATAATAAGTATTTAGTATTCAATGACTAACTTTTTCACAAATTTACTTGTTCCTACTTCTATTTATTATATAATCTCCTAAGTGTAAGAGATATAATGTATTTTGCCCATATAACCACATGAGTCTATTTAGATGTGGTTCACAGGGAGGCATGAATCTCCACATTCTTCTCCAGCCACCCTTCTATAAGAGAGATTGTAATTACTGTCAGGAGAGAAAGTAGGAGGTTAGTGCCAGAGGCTGGCCATTCTGCTTTCCTTGGAAAGAGAAGTAAGTACTAGTTAAGAGTTATAGCTATGTCCCTTCCTCTATCAATATTGTTAGTCTAGGAGAAATAAAATTTAACTTCAAACTGATCTTCTAATTAACACAGGAATACCCTCAAGTTATACATCCAAGCCTTGACTGCTTTCTTATCAAATATCAGTGCCAAAATAAATACGCAGAGCAAATAAAACAATTTATTAAAACAATAGCAAAAAGAATCATAGAAAGTATGCATATAAGAATATATACCAGACAATACACAGAGTGAAGGAGCTCTTTCACTGGGAATGAGAAATTTCTGCTCACCCAAGAAAGCCTCAAATCTCAAGGATGAAGTTTCTATAAAATATCTTAATTCCCTGAAACTACCTGAAATCTCTCCTGAAAGTAGAGTAAACTGGGGGTATGGACTTGAGGTTCCCGATCCTTTAGATGTTAACTTTTTCCCAGAGTTGTTGTTGTTTTTTTTTTTTTTTTTTTTCATTTTGGGGATCTGAAAAGAGTCTGGAACCATAGGTTTTCCCTTTTAAATCTGGGTGTCAGAAGATGAGAATTCATCTTACTAACTTTGCCCTTGACCCAGAGTTAGATCAGTGAATAATCAATTTCAACCATACTTTGAGGCAAAGGTAACATTAGTAAGAAGGTTTATATGAAGAAAAGGTAGCTGGGTGCCTGGAGAATATTTTCATCACACTTTCTTGCTTATATTTTTTACCTGTCTCACTACTCTGCTAGGGTGGCACCCAACAGGATCTCTAAAGTAATTGCTAGGAGTCAAACTGTCTCATTCCTCTCCAAAGACAGCCTCTAACGTTGAATCCTTTCTGAGTAATGGCAAACGACTTTCTCATACCTTTTCCTAGTGTATACTTGTAAATATTTAACAATTGGATCTTAGGACAGGGGAAAGGTATGTATTTCACATTTTTTATTTCACATTTTTCAACTTCAATCTTCACTATCAACATTTTCCCCACAACTTTCTTATGTCTAAAAAATCAACAAAACAATAAATCAATTGAATTTATAGCATTTGAATCCTCTCTTCTAAATAATTTCTAGAAATTGCCATGAAGATCTTGGTCCCTTGCCCCTTTTTTTTGTTATGACTGATTCTTAGAAATATTGATGTCTGAAGGAAATAGAGTAGATAGAAATATTATTTCCTGGTTTTAAAAAATCGCTCTATCTCTGATTGTAGGGTTTATTATTACTGCCTGCATTCCTCATGATGATTTTTTTTCCATTTGCCATGAAATCCTTTTGGGACCATGCCTTCCCACCTTTCTTTAAAAAAATTTTTTTTTAATTTTTTTAATTTTAAAAAATATTCATATTTTAAAAATTTGAGTTCCAAATTTTCTTCTTCTTTTCTGCCCCTTCCCCATTCATTGGGAAAGCAAACAATATGATACCCATAATATATGTGAAGTCTCAAAAACATTTCTAGATTCGCCATGTTGCTTTAAAAAAAAAAAAAAAGGAAGAAAACGGGCTCAGAATTCATCATTTCTCTCTCTTAAGGTAGACAGCCCTTTTCATCATTATATTGATCAGAATAGCTAAGTTTTTCACAGTTGATTATCAATACAATGTTGCTGATACTGTGTACAGTATTTTTTTGGTACTGCTCATTTCACTTTGTAGCAGTTCATTTAAGTCTTTCCAGGTTTTTCTGAAGCCATCTTCCTTCTCATTTCTTACCGCACAATAATATTCTATCACAGTTATGTACCACAACTTGTTTAGCCATTGCCCAGTTGATGGATATACTATCAATTTCTGATTCTTTGTCACTTCAAAAAGAGCAATTGTAAATATTTTTGTACATATGCTTCCTGATCCTTTGACTTCTTTGGGATACAAACTGAGTAATAATATTTGTGATGGGTGAAAGATGAAATGACTGAAGAAATTGAAGTTTGAGATTCTGAGCATTTCAGTTTAATAACAATGTATCCCAATTGCTCAACAAACAAGGACCAGAGCTTTTCAGCTATTTGAAGCCCAAAAAGAGGAAGAAACAGATTTTTATACATTGATAAGCAATCTATTAATACCAATTAACTAAAAAAAAAAAATTAACCAAAATATAATATTAGATCATTTAATTCCTAATTGAAGGAAATATTAGGGATTTTCCAAGTTGGGAGGGAGAAAATGAACAGATATAATTCCCTGAAATTAGAAAAAGAGACATCTTATTCCCCCCAAGAATCTATGAAGAATCAAAGGAATATGAAAAAAAAAAAATAACTGATTCATGAGTACAGGAACAATTTTTAGATAAAACATATGGGTTCTTTGAGATGTACAACGGTGAGAAAACTCCTTGAATCAGTTTTTGGGTCTGACTAGGTTTCTGCTCAGCATAATTCAGCATAATCCAGGTCCTTAGTTAAGGATTTCTAAGTGCTAGGTACAGATGGTCCAGTTTTCTAGCTATGCAACTGTAGGTTTCAAATAATGAAATAAAGTTTTCTCTCTTTCCCCACAATTGAATAATTTTCTCTCAAGACAGAATTTGGACTAAGCCCATAAATGATTAGAAAGGGAACTGAGCTGGCTCCAGATCTGAGTCACAACATAAAGTCATCATGATTCATTCAATCCCCTGATTAACCACTGCTATCCTGTCCTAATTCTATCAATTTCCTTAAATTCTTCCTTTTGATTCAAGGGGAAATGAGCAGCCTATTCCTCCCAAGGGTCATTTATCTATAAAACAAATCCATAAGGTTATTTTATTTGTAAATATTTCTGTTGGAAATAAGACAATACAGTATAGTACAATCTCTTGGATTTGGTTTTCCAAACCTGGAACTTCAGAGAATTTCAGTTTTTCATATATCACTTGCTGTTTTTCTTTATCTAAATCTTTACTTATATATAAAAATTATATATATATATATATATATATATATATATATATATAAAATTATAAGTCTAACTTGTAAAATGAACTCTTCTGTCTTTTAAAATTATCAGACAAATATTTAAACGTGGAAATAATTTCACTTTCTTTGCAATTATCAATACAATTTTGTTTGCAAAATCCTTGATTAAATTTTGTGAATTTATTACTAAATACATTTGAGAACTAATCATATATATATACATATATATAATTTTAAAATAGTCTAATCCTATTTCTTTCTAAAAATTTACTATTCCATTTAATTACAAAATTTTTATTTTACATCTTTGTCTTATTACTTTGTCTAATTCTCCCACTTGGAGATTACCATCCCTATATTATAATTTGACCACAAATACAGAGTAAAATTGTAACATTTTTTCATATTTGCATCCTGTTATAGCATAGATGTTCCAGCATCTACCTATAGTTCTCAGATTGTAGCTCATATCTTTGTCTACTATTGGCTTCAAAACAATTCAGACAACCATCCCTGTAATCACAATAGTAAATTATAGTTCCACAAGTTTTTACTTCAAATAGCAAAATTTCACTAATTACCCCTTAGGACTTAAATACCATTAACTTTTCATTTCTCCCTATTATTTAACATTTCATTTATCCTTTACTTATAATTTAAAACTAACCATATTCTGTGGTTTTTAGACATACAGTAGATAGTTGATTCATAATAATGTTCTGAAGTTAGAACTTTAAATCATCCCATACATTTTCATAATTTTTATAAGTGAAAAACAAATTTTTCAAATAAAAACTCACAACTATTGTAAACTTATTATTTGTTTTAAAATGAAATACACCCCATTAAATATTTTAGAGTTTTAAAATATTTATTTTATCATATTCTTTTGAAAGTTTAATTTATAATCTAACAGCATCTAGATAAAAAAGAAGTTATCTTTCTAACAGAATTTCTGATAAGATTTCCCAAATTTCATGATATAAAAGAATTTAGAAATGCAACAATAATATTCACAATGTCATGTATTTAAAACAATCAGATGATGTCAATTAACATAATGATATAAAATATATTAATTCAATAATGCTTAATGCATTTCTAAATTCTCCTACATAGAAAATCATTTCTCTTATTATCTTTAACATTATATTAATCATATGTAATACTCAACATAAAACTAACAAATATGAAGTAATTACATTCAATTAAAGAAATATTATTAATAATAACAGTCAACATTTATGTAATGCTTTCCATATATTAGTCACTGTGTTAAGAGCTTCACACAATCATTATATTGTTTTAATTCTCAAAACAACTCTGGGAGGTAGATTACATTATTATTTTCCTCTTGACAGATCAGGAAACTGAGGGAAGCAAAGATAACTTGTTTAGAATTACACCGCTAATGAATTTTTGAGACATGAATATAACTTTAATTTCCCTACATTCCTCCTCAAATCTTTATTTGGAGACCTGTTCTGAAATGAAAAAGGTTAACAGGCTCTGAAAGGAAATGTCTAAATTGGTGTGGACGTGAAAAGGGAATCTCTGTTGGGATAGGGGTCAGCTGAGCTTGGACTGGGGATTCTGGGGGCTTCCTGGTTGAAATAATCTTCTTTCTCTTTTTATGGTCAAGGAAGGGTTAACAAGAGGAAGCTATAAAGTACAAACTATATTTTTTTCCTCTTTATTTTGGGATTACTTTCAACCTACCTGCTTCCTTTATTACACTAAAACAATAGGTCTATCAATCTTCAGGTGAAAAAAATTATCTAAGTACTATTTACCCCTGAAACTTTTATAGAATTTAATTTTTATTTTTTCCTTTAAAAACCAAAACTATTTAAAAGACTTTATCTCCAATCTCTATCTCCACACATCCAAAATCTATTAAGATATTCTTAGCACTTTTTAAAAACTTAATCTCCCACTGAAAATATGAAATATCTCATTAGAAAAATATGTGACCTAGAAAATAAACCAAGGAGAAATAATGTAAAAATCACTGGGTTATCTGAAAGTCATTAAGAAAAAGAGAGCTTAAACTGCCCACATATCTTAAAACCAGAAGGAAAACTAGAAATTGAAAAAAAATCCATAGGTTATCTTCTAAATGGAATCCCAAAATGAAAACTTCCAGAAGTATTATAGTCAAAATTCAGAACTCCCAAGTTAAGGAAGAAATACTGAAAGCATTCAGGGAAAAAAAAAAAAAAAAGTACAGCTTGAATCACAAAAGTTACCAGCTACCATTATAAAGAAGTGAATGGCTTGGAATATATTTCCTGTGACAAAGTAGTTAAGATTATAATAAAGAATAGTCTGCTGAGCAAAACTGAACATAATCCTACATGTGAAAAAATATGGATATTTACTGAAATAAAGAACTTTCAAACATTGCAGATGAAAAGACCAAAACTGAATAGGAAATATGACATTCAAATCTAAGACTCAAGAAAAGCATAAAAAGGTGAGTGAGAAATCACGAAGTCCTAAATAAGATTAAACTGTTTACATTCTTATATAAGAAGATGATATGTATAATCCCTAGTTGAGTGAATAAATTCACCTTACCCAATAGGAAAATAGGAAAAAAATAAGTTATGAAAAGGGGTGAGGATAAGAGAGAAAGTGGATAAAGGGAGGTAGTAGTCAGAAATAAAACAATCTTGATGAAGAGATAAAGTAACAAAAAAGAAAGGACAAATATAAGAAAATAGGACAGAAAAAAATACACATTTAATCATAACAACCATGAAAGGATTAGAAACCAGAATCCAACAATATATGTTTCACATAAAACAGAAAGGCATGTAGAAAGTTAAAATAAGGAGCTGGATGAAAATCTATTGTGCTTTGAGAGCTCAGACAAAGTAAAAGCAAAAATAGATTTAATTAAAAGAAAGAGCCTGCATTTTGCAAAAAAAGATATCATGGTCAACGAATTAATATAAATACTGAATATATATGCACTAAGTAGTATTCAAATTCTTGAAGGAAATGTTAAATATAAATAAGCATAGTAGATCTTAAATATATCTATTTTCATGTATGTGTGCTTATATATGTATGTATATGTATATGTATGTGTGTGTGTGTGTGTGTGTGTGTGTGTGTGTGTGTATGTGTGTGTGTGTGTGTTTAACTGTTACCTTCCCTAGGATGGATTGGGCAGGGGAAGAAGGAAAAAAAAAAAGAAGTACACAGCAGAATTGGGTATCCAAGCTTTTTTAAGCTATAGATGGGATTAGAAGTCAGAACTCCACTCTTGTGTTTGAACAGGAACATATATATACATATATACAAAAAAAGAAAACTTAGAAGGAAGCATAGAAAAGCTGGGTTGTTTTGAAAACAATGTGTAGGATTTATAACATAGGTTTTTATGAAATGGAAATCTATTGTTTTATATTGAATCTTCTCATGTTCTGCTGTGTACATGAAAATGTTCCTTTTTTTCTTTTCTCATTTTGAATTTAAAATGAATAAATTAAAAAAGACACCTCTCAAAATCACACAGTTAACAAGTTTCCTCATCCATATAATGTAATAAATTCTAGGAGTGAAACATTTCACTTAAAATGAAACCAGAATAAATTCAATTTCACATGGTTCTGTTTTCTAAATGCTGTCATAGAATCACAAATTAATAATCTCAATTATTTAGTATGATATTTTATACAAGGACTATTTTATTCTGAGCATTTCATATTATGGCATTCATTATTTCCAGCTAATCTAGTGGGAAAGATTTTAAAGGTGACAGAAATCTAATGCAATTACAATTTTTTAGGAACATATTACTTATCAAATTTCTCCTAACCCTCTATATCTTTCTCTATTGGCTTTTAAATCGAGCTGTAAATTTGTCATTACTATGGTATCTTTCTTCCTTTCTATTTAAATTCAAATTTCCTCAGACTCACTCAATATACTAAAAACCTTGTCTTCAATTTTCCAATACAATTTTTTTGTTTTGAAAACCCAAATATTTTTATATCTCTTCCATATTTTCCCTTATGTTGTTTTTCCTTCCATGCCTTCTAAACCTATTACTCACTTTCCTTTGCATTTCTTTTTTTTTCCCTTTGCATTTCAACAATATCCCAGACCATATTCATTCTACTGAATATTTCCTTCATGACTTTTAAAAGCATATGCTATTGTTAAACTTTAGTTTATTTCAACCTAGGTGATTTTTTTCGATAATTAATCTATCACAATTATAACCTGTTGCTTGATTAGCTATAATTCAGGTGCTCTCTCTGCAATCAAAAGACTTCCACTGTATTGCCTATTCCTAGTCCTCACAAGAACTTGTGGGACAAACTAGTTTTAAGAGAGAGAGAGAGAGAGAGAGAGGGGGGGGGGGGTAATCAATAAACAAAGAGATCTGTTATGTTGCATAGAGAGATCAATTTCCAGATTTAAAATACTTCTCTTTTCTGTTTGTTATTATTCTTTATTATTCTCCACTTTTCAGAATTTAGAATAAGTGAATAATTCATAAGTCCAGAGAGTTACATTTTACAATTCTTACCAAAATTTCAAACAGCTTTCACAATAGCAATATACATTTTAAACATACATTATTAGAAATTCTAAAATGATTGCATTTAAGACCATTTGATCAAAGTGTATCTTAAAGGAAAAAAAAACTTATTTTTTGCGGTTTTGAATATATTGCCCTAATGTCAAATATTGAGTGAACAAAGGACAGATCCCTAAATTTACCTACAAACTTTAGTCTAAACATCCAATTAGACCTGAAGTAATTATTCACTGAGATCTTGCAGTGTGATGTTTCTCTAAGTTCTTCCTGCCCCTCCTTTCCTTTCTCCTGTCTCAATAGACATACCATACCAACCAGGATATCCCTTATAGAAATGTTTTTAACAAATGAGTAGACTACAGGGGTCTAGTCTCACATGTGGTTTAGCACTTCTATATAGCCTATTATAAGAATGATTAAGATTCTTACCTTTTTGTGCTATTTCTTGAATCTTCCTTACTTCCTCACATGAAGGGATCAGAAGGTGAGAAAGGTTTGTATCATCTAATAAAAATTACATTAGCCTAGTTAGGCAAAGGAGAAAAGCTTTTAGTAATTCTGAAATTCCCTCCCAAGGGACCACACGATTTAAAACAAGTGGGAAGCTATCAATTAATCTCAATTAATGCTAAAAATTAGGACATAAGAACAGAAAGGGAGTATGTGGGAGGGCTTAGCTAGAGATCTCCTTTCTTGTTAGCTTTGAAATAATAAATCTATATCTGTTCTAAAAATGAATAGGACTCTCACATTTTACGCAAAATTTCTAAGGTCAAAATACACACTAATCCAAAAGTTACTTCTCAATTGATTCCTACTTCACTTTAATTTGAATAACTTCTAGATATACAATTAAAATTTCTAATATTTTTTTTCTTGTCAATCCAATCCTTAAATTTCCAAACTTGACTAGTCTAGGGAAGTGAAAGGAAAGGAAAAATCTTTTTGAAGCTCCGAATTTCCTAGAACAAATTACATTTGAAGGGTGAACAAATTACGTTTGCACAGGCTCTGAGAGCCAGAAAGGCACAGGGAAACAAAAACAGATTCGCAGATTAATGGACAAACAGAAAACATTCAAAAATATGTGAGAGTGGCTTCAGAAAAAGTCTAGTTTTATATTAAACACAATGATGTGACAAAAAGAGCACAGTTACTGGAGTTTAACCCTTCATCCTGCTATACTTTTTGCTAAAACAGATATTTGAGGAAACACACATCAACAAAAATAAGGTTAATAGATAGGATTCTAGAAGCTCACTTCTGGGACACTGGAAGATATATATATATATATATATATATATATATATATATATATATATATATGCATATAAAATTTTTTGAGTCAATTGAGGTTAAGTGATTTGCCCAGAGTCATATAAATATTAGATATAAAGTGTTAAAGTGAATTTGAATTCAGGTCCTCCTGACTTTAGGGCTGGTAGAAGATGTAACCTTCAAAGAATCCCACAAATGCTGCCACCATTTAATATCAAATACTGAAATAAGTCAAATTCAAGAGGGGAGGAGTAAATTATCCTTAATTAAGATAACAGGGTAGCAAACCTGCCATCCTGGACAATGTGCCACCAGCAGACTCACAGTAAAAGGTTCTTATACTTTTAGGATAAAATGGTGAAGGAGGAGGGGTCACATTAAGTAGCAAAGCCTGGTGATTACCAGTTGCCCTTGCTTAACTTGGCAGGATTGCCCACTCATTCTGCTTAATTTACCTTTCATGATCTAACTTTCCATCTTAATGATCTCAATGAACAGGATGGACAAGGACATTAGGAGCTGAGACGCAGCTTAAACTGGGCTTTTCTATGAGGTGAAATCCCAGGGTTGGGTTTAAAATATGGTTCAGCTCAACTTAAGAGTAAGTATTTTAAAACTAGGAATACAAAGGCATTACTGAAATTCTGACATTATTATGATCATTTATGGGAGTGGCAGATAATATTATATTTAATATTAATAATTATCTTTCACCATATTGACAAGTTTTTGTCTCCTTGCATTAACTTTCTTCCCATTCCCATCCATCTTTCATTTAACTGTTAAATTGAGCTTTCCTATAGCTCAGATCTGATACTGTCCCCACTTCATCCTCCACTCTGTGATCTAATGACTTTGGCTTTATGTTTTTCCTTTCATCTCCTAACTTAAGGATTTTTCACTGGCTATTTTCCATGACTAAACTTATGTTATTGTTCACTTCTTAGTTTCCTTCAAATCTCAAATAAATTAGCACCTTCTGCAAGAAGCCTTTTGCAATCCTTAGTGCCTTTCTTCTGTAATGTGCAATGTATTCTGTAGATCTGGTTAGTACATAGTTGATTGCATGTTGTTTCTTCCATCAAACTGTGAGCTTCTTGGGAGCCTACACTTTTTAATTTTTTGTTTTTCTTTGCCTTCTCAGTGCTTGGCACAGTGACTGGCACATAGCAAGCACTTGATAAATGCTAGGTGATTGACTAACTGGTTTGAGGTCTAAAGAATATATGACTAGGAGACAAAGACTCTCCTTTTTGGGGTAAGGAAAAATGGAGAAATTTTGCAGATGCTTCCTAATGCATAGAATGTTGTGTTGTCAAAGTTGTCATATGCTAAACAACCAAGTTAGATCCATTACAAGAAGAGCAGAGACTTGGGAGTGAATCCCTAGTGTCAGTTTGGACATGAAAATGGTAATGCTTTATTATGTTGGGCATAAGGTCATATGATCTCTCTAATTAAGGGACAAGATAGTTATTCTCATATAACTGGGCTCCTTGTGCTAGTCAGAGCACCCACCTAACACAAGAGGGTCTTAAACAGTTCCCAAATGGCAAAATGGCACTCTCCCCTCTCTGTCTTAACAGTATTAGGAGTAGAAACTTGTCTCTGCAAATCAACAGTTGCATCATTATGCATTTGATTGCCTATGGCAGGGCTCCAACCTCCCAGAAGCCATGTCTGTGACAAATCTACCATTCTGGGAAGAATGCTCTGGTCCAGTCATTCATGGGGTCTTATTACAGGACAGTTACCTGATAAGAATGGATTCTTTTGGCCATAAGTATGGCCAATCTTCTCTGACTCTTCCTTATTCCTTTTTGGTATAGTGCTATATTGACATTAAGGTCCTTGACCCCTCAATTGGCTCATATATTCTGGAAAAGTAGTTCAGCTTCACCTAAGTTAGCAGGCTCCCTTTCCTCTGGAATGGTTTGGAAAATTCTTTCCCAGAAAGGGATTAGGGTACGCAGGGGTGGTATTGTTGGGATACCTTTGCTTTCTAATAGCAAAGAGGTGATGAAAACTGTCACTATATAACTATGGTGGGTGTGTATTGTCATGGCTGGAAAGTTGATTCCTTAGTTGATTTGGCAGTAATTCTGGATCACAATACAGGAATTTTGGGGGTGTCCTTATTTAGCCCCTGTGGAAGAAGAGGGTAGCCTTTCACATTGGATCAAGATTTTCTGTGATTTCCTTGTGACTCTCAATGAGGAGGAGGTTTTGGTATGTAAGTGAATGCCAGCATAGAGAGAGCCTTGTTAAGAATATTCATTTAGGATTTTGGACAGGTTGCATACAGGAGGTTTTTGACTTAGCCACTTTTCTACAGATGAATCTGATGTATGATGAAATGTTGCATGTGCCAGCATTGTCCCTGCTGTAGCTCTGAAGTTACTGGAGCTGTTCCTGCTAATCATCATCAGGAGAAAAAAAAAATCATCATCTGTACTAAAAGTGTCACCTTTTGTTCTGTGTCTCTAATATCACCAAATACAATCAGAGACATATAATGAACTGCAAAGTTTTGGCTTTATCCACTGCATGGATCAAACTGAGACTTGAGACTTGGGCCTTCACAATTGGTCAGACCCATAAAATAGAGAATATCATAATGAATCAAAATGAATTCAACAAAATTTTGCTCTCAAGAAACATATTTAAAGCCTAAAGATTCATAAAGAGTTGAAATAATGGAGCAGAATTTAATATGTCTTACCTAAATTAAAAAAAAAAACCTAGAGTAGCCATCATGATCTCAGATGCCCCAAAACAGAAACAGAAATGGTTAAAAAAGATAAAACAGGGGCAGCTAGGTGGCATAGTGGATAGAGCACCAGCCTTGAATTCAGGAGGACTGGAGTTCAAATCTAATCTCAGACACTTAACATTTCCTAGCTGTGTGACCCTGGGCAAGTCACTTAACCCCAGCCTTAGGGGGAAAAAAAAGATAAAACAATGTAACTACATTGTTTTGAAAAGCATCATAGTGAAATATTCGTCTTTAAAAATCTATGTAAATGACATAGTACTTAAAGAAAAATTTAGGTGAGTTACAAGAAAAATTAGAATACAAATTTATAATAGTTGGAGAGCTCAAGGGATTCCATTCAGAACTGATGATAACTCTAACAGAAAGATAAACAAGAAAAATTAAAGACCTGAATAGAATTGGACAAAATTTAGTTTTCAAGGTGAATGGGTCTGCTATTGAAAAAAAAAATTACTCATGTTTTAAAGCTTACATCTCATCAAGTTGAAAAACTTTTAGTAACTATATATTACTTTTACGATCAATTTATAAACTCCTCAATTTGATATTCAAAGCCCTTTACAAACGGACTACAATCTACCTTTCCAGATTTATTTACATATCATTCACCTTCACTAAATCTACTGTAAGATTACAAACTTCAAACTAGTTTATTTGCTGTTCCTCATACACAATGCTTCAAGTGCCTATCTTTGCACAAGCTGTCTTCCATTCACCTTACTTCCTCTTTTGGAATCCCTATCTTCTTTTAAGGGAGCTAGCTGGTACAATGGAGAGAACACTGAGCCTAGAATTAGAAAGTCTCATCCTCATGAGTTCAAATGCAGCTTCTGACACTAGTTGTGTGATCCTGAACAAATCATTTAATCCTGTTGTTCCTCGATCTATAAAATGAGTTGAAATGGTAAACTACTCAAGCATTTTTGCCAGAAAAATCCCAAATGAGGCACAGAGAGAAGCTAGCTAGTGAAATGATTGGAAAACCCCCAAAAGCCTCTTTTAAAGGCTATTTTCAAAAATTACCTCCTACATTTCTCTCATGCAAATTTTCTGTTCTCCACATCCCCTTTCCTCCAACATGGCTAGTGTCTCCCAATTATTTCATATTTTATCTACTTTTGTCTACTTTATGTGTTTCAGCACTAAATGATGTATTCAGGTTAACAATTTCTAGTTCCAAATGTTGTGTTTGGGATTCCATACCAATGTTGGGGTTTGGTCATGTGAAGAATTCACAATGGCCATTCTTTTTGGCAAAAGACAGATTTATTTAGAAGTTACAGGCAAAATGAAATTGTATAATAGACACCAGGAATGGTAAATATGAAATAGTTAGCAAAAAAAAAAAAGTGTTTCTTTTTTGTTTGTTTGTTTGTTTTTTGAGACTGGGGTTAAGTGACTTGCCCAGGGTCACACAGCTAGGAAGTGTTGAGTGTCTGAAACTGGATTTGAACTCGGGTCCTCCTGAATTCAAAGCCGCGCTATCCACTGCACCACCTAGCTGCCCTCCAAAAAAGTGGTTTTTAAAAATTAATGATGGAAAGGACACTTTTCTTAGAGAGGAACTCACAATTATCCAGGACAAAAGAAATACTCCATGAGGTGGGAGTAGACCTTTGACTGGAAGGCTAAATCCTAAAAAGGATTTAGCGCCCTAAAATTTTTTTTTAGTTAATTATAAGAAGGAGAAATAAACCATGAGACTTATTGGGGAAGAAAGGAAAGAAATTATATGGCATGGGGGAGAGGGGAGGGGAAAGATTTCATGAGGCAAAGTGCTATGTCAGGCTGTGACTCAAAGTGAAGGTGGTTACAGAGCCAGGCAGATTTATAGGAGAAATTTAAATTCAGGGATTTGACATAACTTGGATTTCTGGTTGAACACAGCAAGACAGGGCTACCTAAGACCTCCATAGAGGTTATAAGGTTAAATCAGTGCTCTTCCCTGCTTGCCTCAGAGTAATTCCATCAATACTTCAGTCTTTCTCTGATAACCTCACTTAGTTACTCAAGATTTCATTATGCTTATATGTGTACAAGTTGTTTCTACTGGTCGACTGTAAGATCCCTGAATGCAGGAATTATTCCACCTAGGTTTTTTTTGTTGTTGTTGTTTTTCCTGAGGCTGGGGGTTAAGTGACTTGCCCAGGGTCACACAGCTAGGAAGTGTTAATTGTCTGAGATTAGATTTGAACTCAGGTCCTCCTGCCCCACCTAGCTGCCCCCACCTAGCTGCCCCACCTAGCTGCCCCCAGGAATTATTCCTATTTTGTTTTTTAATCCTTATTGTTTGTACACTGACAGCTTGATTGATAATAATAGTGAAGTTAAAGGTGTTTTCTTTGCTTTTCAATACATATGAAATGAGTTAATGAAGTAACCTTCAATAATAGTAAATACCAAAAATACCAAAAAATGGTAATAAGTAAGAATAGCTAGAATTCTAAATAAAAGTGTCAAAATTTGAACCAAGATCTTTGTGATTTTGTCTGTATCATCTACCTGCCCTAAATGTTTCTTTAAAAGTTAATAGAGGGGCAGCTAGGTGGCGCAGTGGATCGAGCACCAGCCCTGAAGTCAGGAGGACTCGAGTTCAAATCTGGTCTCAGACACTTAACACTTCCTAGCTGTGTGACCTTGGGCAAGTCACTTAACCCCAGCCTCAGAAAAAAGAAAAAGTTAATATACAAACAAGTGTAGTATCACCTTACATTAATGTATATAAACTTAAAAATGTATATATGGATATGATCACAGACATATATATGTATATATCTGTATATGTATGTGCATATATAAATATATCTGAGTTTAATTGTAGCCTTCTTGGAGAATGTGGAAAGGAGGAGGAAAGGAAAAAAAAAAGAATAAGGTTAACAAGTATACAGCAGAGAACAAAAGAAAACTATAAGGAAGCAAAGATGATGGACATCTCTGAACATGGCTTGTAGTATTTACTTATAGCAGCTTTCTTGAAATAGAAATTGATTGTTTCATATTTTGAATCCCCTCATGTTCTGCTGTTCACGTGGCAATTTTTTTCTTTTTCTATTTTAATTTTAAGTTTAATTTAAAAAAAAAATAGGCCAACTATGGTGACTGAATGTGAATTGAAGCAGTTTTCACTTTCTGTTTGTTTCTTTTTTAACCGGTATCGGATTGCTTGTTGTTTCCGGGAGGGGGATGGAGAACAATTTAGAACATAAAGTTTTACAAAAATGAATGTTGAAAACATTCTTTACGTGTATTTGGAAAAATAAAATACTATTGAAAAAAGTTAATGGGTCACCTTGACTTTTCTTTTTACAATTCAGAATATATACACTATTTGATCATATATTTCATTCTTATACACAAGATGATAGCCCAATCTAGCTTCGTTTATCGATGTAAGGAGCCATAAAGTTTCTGTTGTATTGTTAGTCATGGATAAATTGAAACCGGAACCTTGTGTGCTGTATTGCGTGCTAAGTCCTGGAGAGCTCAAATAATGATATAATTCACAGTACAACAAAGTGATTTGTGCCCTGGGATGGGAGGCAAGTGAGGGGGGAGCCACCTGCGGCCAGGTGTTGTCCTGGATGCTCCCATCACACACTAGGGGGCGTCCCTTTGCTTATTTAACCAAGTCCCCACTCGGAACTTGAGCCTCTTTCCTATGCTGACCCGGAAGGGTGCGAAGAAAGGCGGGGTTGCCTTACAACTGCCCGCCCAGCTCTCCCGTCCCATTTCCGGAGCTGGCGGCTTCTCTCGTTGCCGTAGCGACGGAGGAAGCGCGCGCCTCGGCTTCCAGCTTCATGGGCCCTTGGGTGCTCGGGTTGAGGCCCCGGCCCGCGGCTGGGATGAGGATGAGCACACCCACAAAGCTCACGGCCACTTCGGGATCGAACGGGAGGCAGAGTGGCGCGCCATGAAGAAGGGGGAGAGACAGAGGGAGGGGGATGGTGGAATCGGTCTCGTGACTTGAGGTGCTGTCACATGACTCCTTGGCTTCTGGGAAGGAGACGGGAGAGTAAGAAGAGAGAAGCTGGGGCAGTAGGAAGCGGCCCCGCTTGCTTCTCCCGCCTGACCATGGGGACCGTACTGGACATCAAGATCAAAAGAGCCAATAAAGTATATTACGCCGGGGTAAGTCGGGGGCTCGCCCTCCAGTGCTTGCGGCCTGTGGGGAGGGGAGGCGAGGGGATGCCACCCGCAGGCTACACACCCATGCCCAGTTTTGTGCCCGAAGAGTGCTGGATTTCGCCTGCGCGGACCCGCCCCGCGTCGTGTGTGCCTGCGGGGCTGGGCTGGGATCCTGTCTGGATGCTAATTTGTCGAGAAATCCATCCCTAGGATGGGGGAGAATACCGATTGTGTTTTTTTTTTTTTTCAGTTATTTCAGTCACGTCCGATTTATCGTGACTTCACTGGCAGTTTATTTTCCAGTAGTTTGCCGTTTTCTACTACAGTTCATTTTACAGCTAGAGAAACACGGTTAAGTGACTTGCCTGAGCTCGGATTTGAACTCAGGAAGTCTCCCCGACTCCAGGCCCAGCGCCCCCTGGCGGCCGCCTGAAGTATTTTAGAGTGACGGTAACCTGGGAGGGAGCTAACATAGAAATTGATGGGGATGCTTTCGCGTTGCCAGTGTTTGGAGACCAGAAAACTTAATTGGAAACCTACGGGAAGTTTATCAGGAAAAGCCGAAATGCTCTTCGGTTAATTGTAATTTAGGATAGGTAAAAGAAAACTCATAAATAGAGAAACTCCCATTGTGTACTAAACTCTTTGAGATTGACTGAAGGAAGCTCATACACTCTTGCCACCACAGAATTCTGGATTGTAAATTTAACTCAGTACGGAAGATCAATTTTTTTTTCTTGCAGAATAAAGAAATTAGAAAAAAAATTAATTTTCAGGTTCTCCTATCGGGTAAAACTCAGAAGTGAAGTGAGACCCGTAATTTGTGATTTCTGAAAGGTGTGATTTTAGTTAGCTGAGAAATTAATTCTGAATCAGTTTAAAGAACTACATCTGTTTATCATCATGTTATCTGTTTAAAGAACTACAAAAGCACTTGAAATTGTCACTTGACATTGAGACTCTGAAATAACCCAACTATTGTGTGGGTCACATTTCTTAATATTAGGACTAGGAAGTCTCTGTAAAGGAATTAGGAAATGTTGTAAAAACACCACAAAATTGTGGGGTTCCTGGACTTTGCATCTTTAAAGCTGACCTGTGCTGCTTTTGATGTTTATTATCTTTGTGAACTTGGGGCAAACCACTTAACCCAGAATGGCTTCAGGTTCTTCATCTATAAAATGAGAATGTTGGAGTAGATGGGCTCTGAGGTCTCTTCCAGTTTAAGATCTTGTACTCAGGAAAAACATTCCGTCACTGAACCTCTGAATTCCATGTGTAGAATTCACTTTATTCTTTCTTTCAACTGATAACCTTAAGCTTCTTCCAAAGCTTACTTAATGGTTTCTCTTCCATTTGATCCTTCTAATTCCTCCCAGCTGCTAGTGCCTTCCTCAGTTACTTTTATCTATTTTGTATATATTTTTCATTTACTTCACACACACAGAGGTATTCATGCAGGCACACAATACTCCCATCGGAGTACTATTTTCCCAATAAATTCTTGAGAGCAATAAAATTGAAGTTGCTATTTTGAGATACCCTTGCATTTATCTGAGATATTTCATGAGACAGAGGTTAAATCAAAGACTTGAGTTGGGTATTTGGAAGCCAGTACAAACATGAGCTTTAATATTTTGTGGTGTAGCAAGTTGGCAGAACAAGCTTGAGCCAGCACACACACAAGCTCAAACACACACTATGGTTATCCGTCCCAAATGCAAAGACACTCAATCATATTCAAGGAGGGAGGCATCTTGGGGAAGTACATACTCAAAGGGAGGGGGGGGCGGTCTAAGCAGAAAAGTTGTATATCTTTAAAATGGGCTTGTGAGAACAGATAATCAGTGCAGTATGTGTAATATGTGGGAGAGGGCATTCCTATTCAGACCCAGATATTTTTGGAGTTATCTATCTATTTATGCTTGGATGGGGGACATATTTTTTAATTGGGACCACTGTTGTACCATAGTTCTCTTTTAATGTTCTGACCCAGTTTCCTTAATTGTCCTATTCAGTTACTCTGCCTCAGGTTATAACCATTCCCTCTTAATGTTAGCATAAAGGTCTTATATCTTAGACTTTAGGCTATAATCATTCCCTCTTAATGTTTGATGGGATAAAGGTCTTTATCCATTTTAGACTTCTTTAGAATATCTGGAGCTTCTCCAATACTTCCCATTATGTCATCCTAGGTTCCTCTCCCCATTAGATCAGCCCCATCCAGGTACCTCCCCATTATGTCATTGTTCTTGTTACCCATAAAAGAATCTTGTGTATCTGACATAGGGGCTGGATTCTTTGAGACCATAGTCTCCTTCAGCCCTGAAACGAACCATGAATCCATTGGTCCCAGTAAATCTTTCCATTTAGTAAATTCTGTATTGAATACTTTCTAATCTTTATCTTGCTCAATTTACACCACAATTTGGATGAGAATTTGAGTTGATTATCTTGAGGCATCAGGAAAAAAATGGTTCTCAAGTCAATGCAGTTGACCAGGACTCTTAAGCAAGTATTGCTTGACACAGGGTTGGGTTGGGTCAAAACAATAGAAAAGTACAAAACTACTATTTCCAGGGTTTTATAAGCATTAGAACCACTTAGGCCAACTTCAAACAATATATTTTAAAAATCACATTTCTCATCAACAGCCATTCATTGTTCTGAACCTTTTATTATAATTGTAGAAATTGTGACCTATTCTATTTCTGACCTGGGCTGATTGATCCTTCCATAGTAATCCTGGTAACTTGTTCCCATACTGATGTTAAACTTAGTGTGGCCTCCAGGTTGGCTTTAGCCCTGCTGCAGCTCAGAACTACTGAACCCCAATGTCCCACCAGCTTGCCCTCCCCAGTAGCAGGGACTGTAGCTGTGTACCACCTTGCCTGGCTTTTTAAAAAAAAGTTATAAGCTCCATATTTGTTACTTTTTTGTTGTTTAATTTTATTAGTGTTTTTCTTTTCTTTTCTTTTTTTTTTTAACATTTGCCATGTCCTAGGGACTCCTACTGCCAGATAGAATTCTTCTTTGTAACAAATAAGTGTAGTATCTAGTATATATTGTCTCTATTGAGAGGTTCTCTGATGTGATAGATTAGTGCATGACTTGCACAACTCCTTAAGTTGTGAAATTGTTCAGAGTTGTTTTCCTTTACATTATAAACTGTGAGTGTCCTTTACACACAATTTGTACTCCTTTTCTCTTACCACCATGTATCTTTTTCTATAGCACATATTTGTTCTACTTTGTCACTTAGATTAGGACTCATATCAGTTAATTTTGTTCCTTGTTACATGATCAGGGATCATTAAAAGTTTGCTGGGGAAGAGGATTGAAATTAATGGAATGAAACTGGATTTTCTAGGCCTCCTTCAGCCTGTTGGGTGAGAGGTGTCCTTGGCTATGGCAGAAGGTGGGGAGGAGAGGAATGCGTAGGGAAGGACCGGCTTTCCTCTCCTTTCAGAGTTTCTTCTGCACTAGAAGATACACAATAATATGTGACTCAACTTTTAAAAAGTTGTAGCTTTTTTTAGGAAGGATCATATGAAATTGGAAGGGAAGTTGTAATATGAGGTGTGTATTGGTGTGTATTGTAGCAGTTTTCTGTATTCTGTTTCTCGAAGATGAAATCAAGCATAAGCAAATGGAAAATTTGTGTTATTTAAATGATTCCCTAATTGTTAATTGGGATAACACATCTCTATTTTCTTTTTTTTAAATTAATTTTATAATTATAAATTTTTTGACAGTATATATGCATGAGTAATTTTTTTATAACATTATCCCTTGTATTCATTTTTCCAAATTTTCCCCTCCCTCCCCTAGATGACAGGCAATCCCATACATTTTACATGTGTTACAGTATAACCTAGATACAATATATGTGTGTAAATCCAATTTTCTTGTTGCACGTTAAATATTGGATTCCGAAGGTATAAGTAACCTGGATAGATAGACAGTAGTGCTAATATTTTACATTCAATTCCCAGTGTTCCTTCTCTGGGTGTAGTTGTTTCTGTCCATCATTGATCAGCTGGAAGTGAGTTAGATCTTCTTTATGTTGAAGATATCCACTTCCATCAGAATACATTGTTGTTGAAGTGTATAGTGATCTTCTTCTGGTTCTGCTCATTTCACTCAGCATCAGTTCATGCAAGTCTCTCCAAACCTTTCTGAATTCATCCTGCTGGTCATTTCTTACAGAGCAATAATATTCCATAACTTTCATATACCATAATTTACCCAACTATTCTCCAATTGATGGACATCCATTCATCTTCCAGTTTCTAGTCACTATGAAAAGAGCTGCTACAAACATTTTGGCACACACAGGTCCCTTTCCCCTCTTTAGTATTTCTTTGTGATATAAGCCCAATAGCAGCACTGCTGGATCAAAGGGTATGCACAGTTTGATAACTTTTTGGGCATAGTTCCAAATTGCTCTCCAGAATGGCCGAATTCTTCCACAACTCCACCAACAATGTATTAGTGTCCCAGTTTTCCTACATCCCCTCCAACATTCATCATTATTTGTTCCTGTCATCTTAGCCAATCTGACAGGTGTGTAGTGATATCTCAGAGTTGTCTTAATTTGCATTTCTCTGATCAGTAGTGACAAATCTCTGTTTTCAAAAGAAGTCTGTCTTGTAGCAGAACTGACAAATTTATATGTGTGGCGGGAGGAAGAGGGTAGTTTCCAGGAGTCATGTTATTATTAGAATTTAAAAAAAAAAACAACTGGTTTTTAGGACTCTTCAAAATTAGTATAAGGGTAGTTGAAAGGAAGTTAAGAAGTTGTGCCCTTATTCAGTGGTTTAAGTTGTTGGCCAGCTCTTCTTGATTCCATTTGGGGTTTTCTTAGCATAGATATTGGAATGGTTTGTCATTTCCTTCTCCAGCTCATTTTACAGCTAAAGAATTGAGGCAAACAGGGCTAAATGACTTGTCTGGGAATAGTTGGAAATTAAACCTAATTTAGCAACCTGGAAATCTGGGAATGATTGGAAATTTTTCATAAAAGTTTAATGGTGACCTTTGTAATTTATTGACAATGTTAAGTACTTTTTAGGAAACTTATTTTACTGAGAGGTTCAACAAAATTTTTCCTATGTTATTGGGAGCAGTTAATATGGAATAGTGGATAAAGAGTAGATAAAGATCCGGACAGAATTGGGTTCAGGAACTGTCTTTGTCGAATACTGTCTGAGTGTCTGTAAAGTAACTTAATCTGTGTTTTAGGCAATTCTTCTCTAAAACAAAGTTTCTTAACCTGGAATCTTGAACTTTAAAAAATATATATATTTCCCACCCCCACCTCCAATATAATTGGTTTCTTTTGTATTCTAGGTATTTTTTCCTGTGCATTTAAAAAAATCTCATTCTGAGAAGGGGTCTTAAGGTTTTACAGGCTTGCCAAAGGAATCTATGACTCAAAAGTTGTGCATTGTATAGGAAGTTCCCTTAACCAGAAGTTTGCCAATAAACTACCGATAAAATCACAAGTCATTTCTGCCCTTATTAGTAATTAACAAATAACTGCATTGAGTCTGACTGTGGATTTTGTTCAACTTAAAAAATCATTGTGAATGCTCATATACAATATAAATTACTTTATTTGGAGTTACAGAATTTAACATGTCACCAGAATCTTTGTTGTTGCTATAATAACAAGCATTTGTTGGGACTCTTCAGTCCTGTGGAAGGTATATAGATAGATTGGATTTAATTTTTTAGAACTTTATTTTTGGCAAAAGTAAGTCAAGGTGAATGAAATCTAATTAATTTTCATTGTGACTTTTTTTTTTTCTTTGTAGGAAGTACTCTCTGGTGTGGTAGTTATATCTAGCAAAGATCCAGTACAACACCAGGGAATTTTATTAACAATGGAAGGATTGGTGAATCTCCAGCTCAGTGCCAAAAGTGTTGGTATGTTTGAAGCTTTCTGTAATTCTGTTAAGGTAAGAATGCTTACATTTTGAATGATTGGGCTAGTGTTTTTGTTTTTAAATAGTTTTTAGATACTAAAAGTAGAATGGCATAGTCATTTCCTATTATTGTAGGGGACTATCCTAAACAGAAAGTGATTTAATAATTCCTTTATTTCTGTCATCAGCTTATTTGAAAAGACAGCAAAATATTTAGAATCTAAAATGCCATTGGCATATTAGTGCAGCTATGTGCATATTTTTTGTGATTAGTAAGACATGGAGAAATCAAAAATATGTTAATCTCTCCCATTTAAGAAACTCTATGACTGGCCTTTTCCATAAAGTTGCACTGGTAACTTTATTTCCTAAAGTTAAAGGAAGTAACAATTTTTTAAAAAGTAACTACACGTTAATATAATTGCTTAGATATTGACACTAGGAGGAAATGCTAAAAAGAAAAGCAGATCAGTATTCTGTTCTTTTGTTTACACAGAAAAATAATTAGATGTTTTAAAAGAATTCCTTCTATTGTAGCTCCAGTGAAAATTCCCTCCATCAGTAGACCCCTTCACCTATACTTTGCATCTCTTGTCCACAATCATCCAAACCCTCACTATATATAGAGGATCAGTGCTAGGGGGGTCATCCCTTTCCATGGAACTAAGATAGAACATTCTAAATGGCTGTCATCCTCTATTCTTGTCTCGGTCTTCAGTATCATCCTTTGTTCCTGTTCTCTATCAGAGTTCCACATTTTTATGTTTTTTTGCCACAGCATTTCCTAAAGTGCCTCAGTTGAACAAATTGCTTACTTGGTCTCCCAAGTCCAATGGAGCATTCACATTGTCAGTCTGCAGCCAACTCTTTGCTGCAACTCATGCTCTTTGAAGCAAGTGTGTTTCTCTCCCTGCCTCATTGTAGCATCTCTGAAACCTCAGGCCATGCTGAAAGAGGTGTTTTCTTCTTTTGGAGACAGCATTTTTCTCTCTGTTTCTCCCAAGAGGTGGAAAGCTGGGTTGTTTGCTGTCTGCTTGGCACCCTCTTAAAGGCAAGTTGTTGCTTTAGTAAATAGAGCACTGGACTGAGGAAGATGGGTAGTCAAATTTTGCCTTGGACAAATTCTGTCTAGTCACCTTGGCAAGTCTTTAACCATTTTATTCTCCAATTTTCTTCTCTGTAATATGAGAGAATTGGATTTGATGGCCTCTGAGGGCCTTTTCAGTTCTGAATCTATGATTCTTAATCTTTGGCGGTTCTAAACTCTCCAGCTGCTCTATCCATGGTTTAAACCCTCAAAGACATGGTCAGTTTTTAGTCCAACCAACCTTAATGCCTTCACTGACTTAATCAGAGATAGATATTCATGCTTGGTAAGAGAGAAGTAGGTGTCTACCCTTTATCACTTGGTCATACACTGGAATAATCATTTATGTAGTGGCTGATATATGTATGATCTCATTTGACCTTCCCCCACAACCTTGTGATGTAGATGCTGACATCATCCCCATTTCACATTGGAGGAAAAACTAAAGGAGGCAAGAGTCAAAGACTTTTCTAGGGTCACCCAGTTAGAATATGTTGGAGGCTGGACTTTAACTCAAAGTCTTCCTGACTCCAGACCCAAGATTTGTCTATTGGGCCATCTAAGTGGCTCATTATTAGCCACAGCAACTCAGCTGGGAGAGGAGGAGTCAGATACTCCTCTCTTATATTTATTTTTATTTAGTATATATTGTGCATGTCTATGTGTCCCCTGATCTCATAATTTTCCTGAGAGCAAGGACAGTCTTTTTTTTCTTTTTATACATGGTGCTTTATATAGAGTCATGGATAGGCATTCACTAAATGGTTATTAAGTGATTAATTGACCCAGGTTCAGATTTGTGACAATGGACAAGTCTTTTAATTGTTGTGGGACCTCTAAAATAAGAGGATTTACCTAGTCTTACTAACCGACTAGTCTCTAAAATTCCTTTTATTAGTGAATTCTGTAGTCTATGATCTATAATTAATAACTTGCCTCTTTAATGACTTCCTCATTTTTCTTTAGATCTTAGAAACATAACATAATAATTTGTAGCAGTTTTTTTTTTTTTTAACTAGTGCTAAATGAAAATTTGTTTTTTTCACTCCCCCCAATAAATATCTCATGTTAAATATAGTTGTACCTGCTAATCACCTTTTCCCTTTCTGGAAGTAATAGATCAAGTTGATAGGCATTAGTGACTGGAGGAGTTGGCCATTCTGAAAGCTTTATTTGTTTGACTCTTGTTTCAGTAACCAGTATTCAGAATACTTCAAGTAAAAGAATGTAGTACCAAATCCAACTCCAATATTTTTTCTATGGTAATATATGCTGTATCAGAAAAAAACAGATATTGGAACAGCTCACTTGAAAAAGAAGAAAAAGTGAGACAGATCCCTTTGTACTTGTCATTTCATTCTAACTAGGCTTATAGAATTGAATTGACCAGACATTTATCAAAGATTAGATCATATTCTCTAAATGTTAAGGAAATACTGGAATTTTTAATGGGCCTTCTGTAAAGTGATCATTTCAGAATTCCATTTTATTTTTAAAATAAATAAAATGTTGATAGAATGATTAAATTTACTTCGTTTTGCAGCCTATTCAAGTAATTAGCAGTTCAATAGAAATTGTGAAACCAGGAAAATTTCCCAGTGGCAAAACAGAAATTCCTTTTGAATTCCCTCTGCATGTGAAGGGCAACAAAGTTTTATATGAGACCTATCATGGTGTGTTTGTCAACATTCAGGTGAGATTTTCTTTTAATAGTTGATTCACAGCTTTTCTTCTAAAAATAATTGGGAAAATTCATTTAACATACTAACTAGTTTTGTATTTCTTTCCCCTCTTTTTTAATTTATGTAATATTATTAATCTCTCATTTTATTCTATTTAATTTTAAAATGTAGCTTCTCACTGTTAATATAAATATTTGAAATGATACCATGTATAGTTTTCAATGCTTGTTCTTGTAAGACTTTGCATTCCAAACCTTGCTTCCTCCTTCCTCTACTACTTTCCTCCTCAAAACAGCAAGCAATCTGAGAAAAGTTAAATATGTGCAACTGAAAAAAAAAACCAAAAACATATTTCCATGCTTGTCATGTTGTGTAAGGAAAAAAAATCACACCAAAAGGGGAAAAAAACCATGAGAAAGAAAACAAACAAAAAGTGAAAATACCATGCTTATTCAGTCTCCATAGTTATTTTTCTGGATGTAGATGCCATTTTCCACCCCAACTCTATTGGAATTTCCTTGAATCATCACATTGTTGAGAAGAGCCAAGTTCATCACAGTTGATTATCACATAATTTTGTTATTACTATGTATCGTGTTCTCTTTCATACCACAGGTGTTTAAAAAAAGTTTCTTCTTCATTTCTAGCAGCTGATTCCCTGTTGCTCTTTCCCCTTTTGCCAACAACCATTTTTTCTCTTTGTTCTGATGCTCTGAATTAGTTTTTTGGTCCTTTGGAACTAAAGCATCTATGCTTTAGATACTTCTCAAATGCCTGTGTACTTGAGAACTAAAGGTTACTGCTTTATTTTAAGTCTGTATTCTTTATTGAGTAAATCTCAATAAAAGTGAAAAGGGAGTAGGAATAAGGAATGCAGTAAGTAGCAGGAAGCAATATAGCAAGCTTCCCCTCAAAACTCTTTAAAATAGACCAGACTGAAGCCTGATGGGAAAATCCAGAGGGAAAAAAATCACAGAGTTATTTGTCTAGTGCAGATCAGCATAAGAGACAGACTGAGAGGTCTGCAGATACTGGGAATGAGGTCTGACTACAAGTACAGTATTCACGGAACACTCTAGTGCCATTAGAGAAATAGGAGGTTCCAGACTTATATTAGGATCACTAGGATGCACAGACAGGGACTTTAGCACCCCTACCCAGTTCTAAATTACAGAGACAGGAGGGGATCTATGCCAGGGGTGGTGTTCTTGGGTAGGAGATTCAGGACAGTTTACTTTAAAAGGAGCAAGTTCAGAAGCAAGAAGTAGCTATGTTGCCCTTCAGGAGCAGAGCATTGTCTCACAACTTTTAGCCTAGTCTGATGGCTGCTGAGGAATAAATATGGGAGCTGCAGACCTCCCAAACCAAAAGGGAATCCACAATTTTATTACTGAAGTATCAAAGCTTCCCAGATAGCTGATAGGGACTGAGTTCAGTAGCATTCTGCTATTGCTCAGATCCAAACCTATATTAGGAACTTACAAAGCTTAGACCCAGGGAATTCAATAAGACTTTGCCTGAATCATATCACTTTGGTAACAAAAAAAGTGTTTTGTGATCTGAAAGCTAGCAGGACCTCAACCTGAGATGTTTCTGAGAATCTAGAGTAACATAGCACTCAATATCTATAGAAAACAACAGCAGGGCCAGTCCAGATCTTCCTTTCAGAAGTGCTACAGAGCCTTAGTAGACTAAAAGAACATAAAAAAGAACAACACCACACACCCCTCCCCCCCACTCCACCCCCACCCCCTGCAATCATGAAAAACTTTTATAATAGCAAATTAGCTCAAAACACAAACCCAAAAGGATAGAATGATTTCCATACATCCACAAGCAAAGTCTCAGAAAACAATATAGCTTGAGCATAAGTTGAATCAGAATTCCTATAAGAGATGAAGCAAAAGTTTGGGGAGGGGAGAGCTAAAAACCTTTTTTAAAAATAAAATGAAAATGCTTGAGGAAAAAAAAATTGGAAAAGATATGAAAACTGTGGGAAAAAAATTGGAAAGAAATGAGCAGTTTGACATAAGAGATAGAAAACCTCATTCAAGTCCATGAACATTAAAACTGGACCAAGCTAGTGATTCCATGACATAAATTTTTTATAAAACATTTTATTTACCCCCAATTACATGTAAAGATAATTTAAAATATTCTTTAAAATTTTTTTTTAACTCAAAATTTTCTTCTTTTCTCCCTCCCCCCTTAAGACAGTAAGCAATTTGTTAGAGATTATATACATGTAATCATGTAAAACATTTTCATAATAATCATGTAATAAAAGAAGAAACAGACCAAAAGGGGGGAAAAAAACTATTTAAAAAAAATGAAAATAGTATGCTTCAATCTGCATTCATACCCCATCAATTATTTCTTTGGATGTGGATAGCATTTTTTCATTATGAGTCCAATGAAATTGTCTTGGATCATTGTATTTCTGAGAATAATGAAGCATGAGACATAAATATTTAAGCAAGGACAAAAATACTGAAAAAATTGAAGAAAATGGTAAGATATCTAGCAAAAACAACTGACCTAGAAAGCAGATTGAAGATAAAAAAACTTAAGAATCATGGAATTACCCAAAAGCCATGATCAAAATAGAGCTTCAGCATTATGTTTCAAGAAATCTTAAAAAGAATACCACCAAGATCTCTTGTAACCATAAGGCAGAGTGGAATTAGAAAGAATATACTGTTACCTCCTGAACAAAATGCCCAAACGAAAATTCCCAGAAACATCATTGTCCAAGTCAAGTGCTTCTAAATTAAAGTAAAAAATATTACAAGCAGCCAAAGTGGAAGAATTCAGTACTGATAAATGATAGTGAAAACTAAAGAATCAACTCAAATACATGGTTTACCAGCTACCATGATAAAAGAGCAGAGACCTACTCAGTAAAATGTAATGCAACAGGGGGAAAAAAGTACCCTTATTTGGAGAGGAATTATAATTATTCCTGATGAAAAGATCATAACTATGTAGAAACTTTGAATTGCAAACATAGCAGTTGAGACATGAGAAAGCAGACACAAACTCTTTATATTCAAATATGGGAGGCATGATACATATATCCCTACTGAAACCTATCAAGTGCCAGGAGTAGTTTTCTTTATGTCTTGATGGTCATAAGAAGAATGAATAAGGGGGGAGGGGGAGATAAGGAATATACTTTGGAAGAAGGAGTAAGAAAGGAATAGGAAAGTTAGGGAATATTATTTCATATAGTCAAAATGCTCAGAAAAGAGTAGAGGGGTGAGAATTGAGGGGAATGTGACTGATACTTGAACCTTGTCATCTGAACCAGTGAAAGGAGAGAATAACACACACATAATGTTGGATACAGAAATACATTTCCTCAACAAGGAAATAAGAAAAAGAATAATTAGAGGAAGAGTAGATTAAGGGATGTTTTTGTCTTAAGCAAAATAAACTAAAGATGTATAAAAAATAGTTAATAGTTCTTTTGAAATGGTAAAGAATGGGAATCTAAGGGGTATCTACCTACAGTGGAATGACCAAATAAGTTGTGGTATGTAAATGTGATGGCATACTGTTGTGTTGTGAGAAATACTGGAGGTGATAGCGTCAGAGAAATCTGGGAATACTATTGTGGAGGGAGGTGAACAGAATCAGGAGAACAGTCAATGCATTGAGAACAATATGGTAGAATAAACTTTGAAAGAATTAGGAGTTCTGTAGCACAATGAATGACCAGCTACTATTTCTGAGAACAAATGATGAAATGTGATGCTTGCTCATCTCCTGATAGAGGAATGAAGGATAGAGTAGCTAGTTCTTTCATAGTTGCTTACCTTTGCAACATTGGTGATTCTGTTCAATGTTCTTCTGATTCTGCTTACTTCATTTTGCATTAAGTTCACATAAGTGTTCCCAGATTTTTCTTTAGCCCAATTGATGGGCATGTCTTCTCCATCAACTGGGGAATGGCTGAATAAATTGTGATATATGGATGT
The DNA here is from genome assembly GCF_048593235.1 of Sminthopsis crassicaudata. Classification (NCBI taxonomy): domain Eukaryota; kingdom Metazoa; phylum Chordata; class Mammalia; order Dasyuromorphia; family Dasyuridae; genus Sminthopsis; species Sminthopsis crassicaudata. Next base: position 262,236,823 of record NC_133619.1, on the reverse strand, counting down.
AATGGAATACTACTCTTCTATAAGAAGTGATCAGGAAGATATCAGAAAAACCTAGAGAGACATGAACTGATACTGAGTGAAGTGAGCAGAACCCAGGAAAACATTGTACACAGTAATAGCAACATTGTGCAATGATCAACTTTGATAGACTTAATTCTTCTCACCAATACAAAGATCTAAGACAATTCCAAAACTCATCTCATGATGAAAGATGCTATCTTCATCCAGAGAAAAAACTATGGAGTCTGAATGCAGATTGAAGCATAGTACTTTCACTTTTTTTCTTTCTTGTTTTTTTCCTTATATTCTGATTCTTCTCTTACAACATAGTTTATGTGAAACTTGTTTAATATGATAATGTAATATATCCAATATTAAATTTCTTACCCTCTGGAGGAAGAGGGATAGAGGGAAGGAGAAAAAAACTTTGGAAATTAAAATCTTATAAAAGTACATGATGGGTATACCTTCAATTTTCTTTTTTTTTATAATTTTTTTATTAATTTTTATAATTATAACATTTTTTTGACAGTACATATGCATAGGTAATTTTTTTTTTTTTTTTTTTTTTTACAACATTATCCTTTGTACTCCCTTCTGTTCTGAATTTTTCCCCTCCTTCCCTCCACCCCTTCCCCTAGATGGCAGGCATTCCCATACATATTAAATATCTTATGGTATATCCTAGGTACAATATATATGTGCAGAACCGAATTTTGTTGTTGTTGTTGTTGCAAAGGAAGAATTGTATTTGGAAGTATACCTTCAATTTTCAATTCTGTCACCACTAAAAAAATGCTATAAATATTTTGTGCCAATAGGTCTTTTCCCCTTTGAAGAAGGAAAAAGTTTATAACCATCCAAGAAATAGAGATCATTAAAATAAAATGAATAATTTTTGATTCTGTGAAATTAAAAATACTTTACACAAACACAATTAATGCAGCCAAAATTTGAAAGAAAACAAGAAACTGAGGGGAAAAAAATTACAATAGGTTTCTCTGATAAAGGCCTCATTTCTCTAATGTGTAGGGAACTGAGCCAAATTTATAAAAATAAGAGTGATTCTCTAGTTGATAAATGGTCAAAGTTAATGAACAGACATTTTTCAGAAGAAATCAAAGCTGACAAGAGTCCCATGAAAAAATGCTCCAAATCAGTCTCTTCCTGCTATATTTTATTGATAATACATAGAAATGCTGATTTATATTTATATCTTTCAGCTTAGCTAAAGTTATTTTCAATTAGTTTTTTAGTGGATTCTATAAGTCATCATAATCATATATAATGTCATCATATGAACAAACATGATGGACAGTTATGTGTAGTATCTTCTCATAACACAAAGAAAATCAGTGGAAAGTGGAAAAGAACTGGAAAAATGCAATGATGTTCATCAGTTGTGGGATGGCTAATCAAATTATGGTATATGATTATGATGAAATACTATTTTACTATAAGAAATGATAAACTTGATGATCTTAGAAAAATATTGAGTGTTAAGGACCATGCCTAAATGAAGGGGCAGGTCAGTTCTCCAGAGCTTCCACAGCTGTGAATCATAACACTTGAAGGAGTTGCAAAGCAGCCTTTACTAAAGCAGATGTGGATTGGGAATAAAGTAAATTGGAGACAAGAGGGGAGAGGAGAGAGGTCAGAGAACAACTGCCCCTCAGTCTCCTTATATCATCATCCTCCTCTCATATGAAGAGATCCATTCTACAGGTCTGAGTTAGACCTTCAGCAGCCATTGGCAGATGACTCCCGTATCATAACATATGGCGCTCGAATGTGGGATACAAGAAGCATAAGAAATAAAGAAGCAGCAACATTCTAGAGCTGTTTATGTGTAGGATCCTCCCAGAGTTCCTTCAGCAACCTTCGAGGAAGGAAAGGTAGAAGAGCCCTGGTAAGACTTTTTTAGTCAGGGTAATTAAATGGGCAAACACATCAAAAAGGGCCGAGCTAGGAGACTGATGAGAGACTTATGAAAGATGCTTGTTCTGACTACAGTACTCTTTGAAAGTTTGCTTCCATGACATGTACCTGCTATAGTATTTCACAACTATCCAGAGGTGCTGTTTGCATTCCTCAGGATGCGGATTCAGATAGCAGCTAATACATATGATCATGCTGTGGGGGCCTCAGGCAGAGCTATGTGCCCTGGGCAAGTCACTTTACCCCAATTGCCTCAGCCAAAAAAAAAAAAAAGAAAAATATTGAAAGTCTTGCTTGAAATAATAAAGAATGAAATGAACAGAAACAAGATCAAGTAACAGCAATATTAAGAACAACTTGTGACTAAGTCATTTTGATTATTACAAATACCCAAATTAACTACAAAGTATCTATGAAGGAAGAACTATTTGCATCCAGAGAAAAGTGATAAATAGAAGAATGTATAAAATAGTTTTTCACACACTCACACATTTGTGTCTAAGGGTAGCCATTTCCAGGATGGAAGAGGGAAAGAAAGAAAAAGAAAAAAGTTACTTGATAACTTTATTATATATATTACATATACCGGTATCCTTGATAAAAGGATTTCTTTGGATAATGAGTACCTCCAGATATTTGTTTCAAATGGCATTATGCTTATTGCATTAAACAATGGATGATCTAAAATAATTAAAAAACAGTTTGTTATATCTATCCATGAAGGAAAGACCAAGTAGAGGAAGAGTGGCTATTGCCCAGGTTTCAGCCTCCACTCCACTTTCTATCTGTAGCTGTTTGGTTTCAAACCTATGGAACAAGATTGCCCTGTATTAAGAAATCCCTGGTGTCTCTCTCCCTCCCATTATACCCCTTTCAATTTCCTTTTTTGTTTTGTCTTCCCCTCTTAAATTGTAAGCTTTTTAATGGCAGGGACTGTCTTTTTTTAATTTGTATCCCAGTGCTTGGACACAGTGCCTGGCACACAGTAGGTGCTTAATAAATGTTTACTGAATTGAATTGAAATGGATGCCCTATAGATATTAGATATTGTTTAGTAACATAGTTTTCACTTGATGTTCTCATTATGCAAATTCAATTTTATGTAAACAATTCTGAAAGAAATCTACATTCCAAAAAAACTTATCTATACGGTGCTTTCACTCCATTTTTGTACCTTGTTTATCACTCAGCACCTCCCTCTTTCCCCCCCCCCAAAAAAAAACCCCAAAACTTAAGTGAAAGCAGAGCAACCAGATGAATAGAGAAACTTCGTAGCCACTTCTGTCAACATGGGTTGAGGTGAGGGGTTCATTTTTTCAATTCTAAAACTTACAGTATTACTTTATGGAAGCAAATAAATATCATTGAGACACAGTTTCATACGTTGATGTGAGCAGACCATAATATATTACTAATGGGGAACTCCTAATAAGAAAAGGGAAAAGGAAAAGAAGAGGGAGGGCTGACCTGGGGAAAATGAATGATAGAAGGTAAATAGGCAGAGTGTTTTATTGCTACTCTCAAGACAACAAAAAAAAAAGTTCAAAAAGCTTTCATAGAACCCTTTGTGGCAAACTTTTGGAAGGAGAGGGACAAGAATCACTCAGGACCTATAAGCATGGATAGTTTGTGATCTGTATCACTGGAAGAATCTAGTAAATTGATAAGATTACAGATCCAATTGATCTTTTGAATTTGTGAGAATTGCCTTTCTCTTTTCTATCTTTATGGCTAGAATTGCAAAATTAATTTCTAAGTCTGTTTGCTATTTGTTATAGACTTGATTTTACTATGCGACTTTATTGTTATATTATTTTATAATTATAAACTCTGTGAAATTAGTTATACATTTAACTTAACTCAGTCTTATATATGTGTTTAAATTATTTTATTAGCATTTGTAAAACTGTTAAAGGAAAAACAAACATAAAAATTTGTATAAAATTTTAAAAGAAAATTACCTTAAACATCCATAGTGAAGTTGAAAATAAATTTCATTAAAGCAACATTTTCCTTCCAATTTTGTTTCCTACAGTATACCCTCCGCTGTGACCTGAGACGATCTCTTTTGGCCAAGGACTTGACAAAGATATGTGAATTCATCATTCATTCTACTGTAAGATATCATCTGGGTGGCATCTCCATTTTAATATTTGAAAATAGAAACTTATTATAATCATTCAGTTCAACTGATTTTTTTGTGTGTGTATTTACTCTTATGAGAAGCATCATAGTGTTGTGAATAAAGAATAGACCAGAGAAGGTACCAACTGCATTGTTAGAATTTCCTCACTTATGAATTCCCTGTTCTAATAAATTCATAGAATTAGTGCTATCCTCTCCCCGTCTCTATATAAATTCATAGAGCTAGTGCCTATCATATATAGATATTTAAGACACAAGTACTTAAATATTTGAGGCATGGGGATATTTGGATACTTCTGCCCTACAGTAAGACATTAAGAGTAGGACTTTGTGTTGAAAGTGCTAAAGATATAAAAAGAAATGAATAAAAGTAGTGTCCCCCAAGAAACTTACATTTTATTGGGGCAGAGGGACTACATGTCACATTTTGTAATAAAATGTGCCTACATAATTTATTTTGACCCTCATTCCTCTTGGATTTATTCTAAAATGAATTTATAAGATTAGATTATTAATTCCACAAAAACTTATGCAAATTGCTTGCTGGATATTCAAGATAAAAACAATATAAAAAGTCCTTGTTATCAAGGAACTTATCTTCTACCTAGACTAGCCTAAAGGACACTATTATTTCTGATATTATGGTGCATTAGCACAGATTGCTTTACCATCAGGTACTAGGACTGATAAGAAAGGAAATCAAAAGGAATTGTTCCAATAACAATAGATTTTATTTATGTCTAAATTTATGGCCAATTTATATCTCCTAGGTCATCTTTTGTATTCTAAAGTTACATTTTCTAATATAGCTTGATTTTTTTCTTACTTTATGAAAGAAGTATTGTCAGAGTTCTAGTTGTTAGCTAATAGTTCCCTGTTTTTTTCTTCTGACATAACATATGTCCCCTATTGTCTGTGAGCTGAGAGGTCCGGAAGCTGTGTCTTTCTCCTCCAAGGTCTCCTGGCTTGTCAAAGCAGAGCTTATATGTTCCACTCTCCAGAGACCCAGAACTTTCCTGTCCACCTTCTAAGTTGTCCTATAGCTGAGTGACTTCTTCCACTTACTGAATTTGCCCTCCAAAATTTATTCTGGCGTGTTTGGAGAGGAATTTGGTAAAGCTCAGACAAGTCATTGCCTTTAGTCTACCATCTTCAAATATCCTTTCTCTTTGAGTTCTTTGAAGCAACATATTTTATTATTTTCTTATCTAATTTTTCACTTTTTTCCTCATTTAATTTGATTGTTTAATCCATTCACATTTAATATTATTAGCATTAGGCTTGTATTTTCCATTTATTTCTTTTTTCTTTGAATTAGGATTTTTTTTTCCTCTTCTGTAGTTGTTTGTAACTCGTTTTATTTTTTCCTTTATCTACTTTAAGGCAATTTTGCTTTTGCAAAATTCTCTTCCCCTCACAGTCTATTCCCTGACTTCTTGTTTGTCACTCCTTTTCCTAGTTTTAGAGTTTTCATTAACTTAATAATTTTTTTTTCCTTCTCCCTTTTTTCTCTCAGTATGCCAAAGAAAATCCCATCCTTCAACTTTCTATTTCTTTTTTTTGTGTCTTTTTCTAAAAAGTATTTCTCTGCCTCTTTTTATTATTTCTCTTGACTTTTGTCTGTTCTAGAATTCTGTTCTTTGATTCATAGCACTTATTTATTTCTCCTTCATTCTGTATTGCTCATGAAATCAAAGCTTCTAAAGTACCATTTTAAGTTTCCTCTTACAAACCATATATCTCATTATCTTGGAGATCTTGCTTTCTTTCCCCTTTTTCTGTTGTGTCTTACTCTGAGAAATAACAATTCCTGCAGAAAAAGGTAGGGGGGATAAAAGTATTAATGGCTAACATTGGGTCTGGAATAATGAATTTAAATTCCACTTTACAATACTTAACTGCTTTGTGACCATGGGAAAGTCATTTATGTCCTTTCTGCCTTAGTTCTGTAAAATGGGCTAATAATAGCACGTGCTTCCCAGGGTTGTTGTTTGGATCAAATAAGGTAGGGTTTGTCTGGAACATTTAGGTACTGTTATGGCTGAAGTTTGAAATAACTGAGGAAACAAAGGTTTGAGTTTGTTGGCATATCAGTTTATTAAATATTGCCTGCCAGTTATATAACAAATCATAACCAAGCCTCCTTAGTTTGCCACTGGACCCCGAAAACAGAGAAAGAAAAATTTTTATGCATTAAAAGGAAACAGTTGGGCAACTATAAATCAGTATACAGGATTAGGTAATCTGATATCTAATTGGAGGAGAGATTGGGACTTTGCAAATTGGAAGGAGAGTTGAACAGGTGCAGTTTCTTGAAATCAGAAAATAAGATATCCTGCTTTCTTCAAGTGTCTGTATTCAATCAAGGGAACAAGGAAGCAGTAACTGATTGATAGGGATCAGTTTTCAGATAAGACATAAACATTGTGAGAAAACTCCTTGCATCAATCTTTGGATGGGACTGGGTTTCTGGTCAGCATAACTCAAGTCCTTCATCAAGACCATACAGGATTAAGTTCAAACAATGTAATTAAGTTCAAACTAAGTTTTCTCACAATTTCTATAATTGAATAAAGTTTTCTCATATGACAGAAATTGTCTTAGACCCATAATTGAATAGAAAGAGAACTGGCTAGCTCCAGAATGGAGTCACAATCTATCAATTCTCACAATTATCTCATTGCTTAATATCTTCCCTTTGGTATGAATTTCATTTTTTCCTGATAATTTAATCTATTATTATTCCTCACCTTCCCTGATGTCATTTTTTCCTTGTTTGTCAGTAAATTTGCCTTCCTTTTCTCCAGGTCCTCCCACACTCTTGGGTGTCACTTGCCCTTAAGGGCTCTGATTTTATGATATATCTTGAACTCTCTTTGTTCTTTGGAACATATTCTGTTCTCTATCAGTTTTCTGGTGGATCTTATGTTATTCAGATATTTTGCCCTTTAAAGATGTTAGAATGTCTTTCTATTTCTTTCTTGCAAAATTAACTTCTCAAAGAAATTTTTTGTCACTGGGATTGTTAAATTTATTACTAAATATTTTTGCATCTGTCCATAGGTTTTTCCTTTGTATAAAGTTAGCTAATCTCTTTTGAATGATTATGGATCTCTTTTAAACTATTAATGGAGTCAGCAGCATGCCATACACAAAAAGGTGAATCAGGAGGATCTTCCCATCTCTTTGATTTGGCCTGTGAATTATAAACAGACACTAGTAATCATTGTTTTGAATTGCTTAAATCTGATCATGTACATTCTTCTTTGAAATAGGGTTAATATACCTATATTTGTTTCATAATGTTGTTAATGGCTCAAATGAGATAATTATATAAAATATTTAGCAAATTTTTAAAATACTATATAAGTGTCAATTTTTTGGTCAGAATAATCTGATGATTTTCAAGTTGCCTCTTGATTAAAGTTCAAATTCCTTTTCATTCACAGCCCTTCATCATCTCTCTATTCTACTTTTTCAGCCTTATCTTGCATTGGTCCATTTCTTACTCCAGCCAACCTGGAGAACTTTATTGTCTCCATTCTTTTGCTTTCCTGTTCTTTGTTTTAGCCTGTTAAACTTTCTGTTCATCTTTTTAAAGCCTGTTAGAATGCCATATGCTTCAGAAATTTTCCCTCACATACCCCTCCTGGTAATTATTTAGACTTCATATAGCATCTTTTTTTTTTTTTTTTTTTTTTTTTTTTTTTTTTTTTTTTTTTGGTAAAACTTCTGATATGCTAAAGAATTTTATTATGTTTATATGTGTTGCTATCTAAAATTCCATGTTTAGGTAAAACTTATTCTTTTTTTTTTTTTTTTTTTTTTTTGAGGCAATTGACTTGTCCAGGGTTATAGAGTTAGGAAGTGTTAAGTGTCTGAGGCCAAATTTGAATTCAGGTCCTCTTGACTTCAGGAATGATGCTCTACACTAACTAGCTGCCCTGGTAAAACTTATTCTTGCCTAAACTTTTTTTTTTTTTTTTTAATTTATTTTGAACTTAAATATTCTCAAGAAGAACGTTACCATATACACAAAAAAAAATCACTTTTATACTACTTGCTTTTTTTAAAACTATGCAATAAATTCCATACATTGCTTTCAAAACTACCATGTTTGTCTCTGCTTCCTTCTGAACTTCTTTCTGTGCTCTTTTTTTTTTTTTTTTTTGCATTTTTAAATATTACAAAAGCCTCTTTTTTTTTTTTTTTTTTTTTTTTTTTCCCCGGAATTACTTTAATTAACTTCCCTTTCCTCCTCCTCAAGAAAGGGAAAAAAACAAACAAAAACTTGAAATAAATTAGCATGCTTAAGCAAAATAAATCCATTTAATGTCCATGTCCAAAAATGTATGTCTCTTTCTGTTCTTTGTATCCATCATTTCTTTGTCAGGAGGTGAAATAATTGTCAGTTACTTTATCATTGGTCACTTTATTGATCATTTAGTCAATAAGCATTATTAAAAATCTAGTAAATGCCAGACACAATGTATATTAAAAAGGTCTCTTGAGCTCAAACTTTAATGAGGGAGACAGTATACAAATAGCTATGTACTAATTATAACCAGATAAACAGGAAATAATCAACAGAGAGAAAGCTTCCTGTGGAATGTGGGATTTTAGTTGGGACTTGAAGGAAGGCAGGACATGGAGATTGAAGGAGAGCTTTCTTTCTTTCTTTTTTTTTTTTTTTTTTTCCTGAGGCTGGGGTTAAGTGACTTGCCCAGGGTCACATAGCTAGGAAGTGTTAAGTGTCCGAGACCAGACCTGGTCTCCCGAATTCAGGGCTGGTGCTCCATCCACTGCGCCACCTAGCTGCCCCGAAGGAGAGCTTTCTAGGCACAGGGAACAGCCAGTGAAAGTCCTTAGAGCTGAGAGATAAAGTATCTTATTCATAGAAGAGCATATAGTGGGAAGTAAGGTGTTACGAAGTTTGGAATGGGGAGATGGGGCTAAGTTATGTTAAACTTTGAATGCCAAAAAGTAGATTTGAGAATCATTGAAATAAAGATTACATTTGAATCCATGGGAGCTAATCATCATATTATCAAGTGAAATAGTATAAAGGGAGAAAGGAAGAGAAACTAAAATTAATGATAAAACTACCTTGTTTTGTGTAATACTGGCCACAAAATACTTTTTACAAATATTATATCTTTATTGATTTGATCTTTATATCAGCCCTGGGCAAGTTACTTGACCCTTATTTCCTTGCAAGGAAAAAAAAAAAAGAAATATTAAAACAGTGAAACTATGCATATATTGTTTACATATCTTGGAAACAAAACTCTTATGTAAAAAATTGATACAAATTTTTTTTTCTTCTACTATTTCCACTCTTAGAAGAATTAGTTTGTTCAGAAATTATTGTATTTCATGTAAACAAAATTTTCTTTTTAATTTTGTAATTGTCTCTCTCTTTTTTTTTTTTTTTTTGAGAACATATTTCCTAAATATAGCTAGCTATTTCTGTTCTAATTACAATTATACACTGTACTTGGCTTTTACATACAAATTTGGAATTGGAAGCTAATTGATAGTTTTGGCATAGTCATTACTAATTGTAAAGGTGAGATTTCGTTTTAAAAAATAAGTTTAGATTTGTGTTTTTGTGACTCTAAGGAATAAGTTCAAAAGTAGAGACATTTATGATGATATTAAGATTGTTTATGAACCTTGTTTTCATAGATTTTCTTAATGAGAATTTTTTATTAATAATTAATTGATATTTAAATAGAACTGTGATTTTATATTTATGGATGCTTTCTCATCCTGTTCAATTTTTGTAAATATTCTCCCATTATTCCTCCCCAGACAATTCAACAATTGAGCTGGAGGGCTTTTGGATAAAAATTTTTTTTGTTTTTTTTTGCTTTTTTGCTGAGGCAATTGGGGTTAAGTGACTTGCCCAGGGACACACAGCCAGGAAGTATTAAGTGTCTGAGGCCAGATTAATCTTTTTTTTTTTTTTTTTTTTTTTTAACACAATGTATAGTATTTATTTTATAGGCTTTTTAAAGAAACAGCTTTTTATTTTTCCAAATACAAAGATAGTTTTCAGCATTCACCTCTGCAAAACTTTGTGTTCCAAATTTTTCTTCCCTCCCTCTCCTAGACAGTCATCTGATATAGGTTAAATGTGTGCAATTCTAGAAGACTATTTACAGAGTTCTTTATGTTCTGACCTAATATTATTTACCTTTACTTTCCAATTTTAGCCTCAAAAGGGTAAATCAACTCCAAGTCCTGTGGATTTTACTATTACACCTGAAACCTTGCAGAATGTTAAAGAGGTGAGTACTTTTTTAATTACAGGGTTATGGATTTGACTAACTGAAATGTCTTTCTTGTGTGCCATATCAAGGTATCAGAAAAAATTAATTCCATGTTGGCCAGAAGACCTTCATATTACTTTTTAGAAGTGATATTGAAGTTAAATAAAATGAAGAGTTTCTCATTATATTCCCTTCTTTTTAAACTTATTTTCATTTTCCCTTAGAGAGCTTCCCTCCCCAAATTTCTCATCAGAGGACATCTCAACTCAACCAACTGTGTTATTACACAGCCACTAACAGGAGAGCTAGTGGTTGAATACTCAGAAGCTGCCATTAAAAACATAGAGTTGCAGTTGGTTCGAGTGGAAACCTGTGGTAAGTCATTTCAGTCTTATTTGAGTGCTACTTCTTGTTACTCTTTTATATTTAAAAGCATGTAGGTAATTTAACATGACATTTATGTAAGAAGTTAGAGGATAACCCTATAGCACTATTTGTGGAGTTCTTAATTGGCCCAGCTATTCAGAAAAACAGTTAGAAATGGTGTTAAGAAAGTAACTGAAGTGTCCATACTCTTTGATGTAAAAAATACCTCTGCCAAGCTTGTGCCCTAAAAATGTCAGGGACAAAAAGAAAGGTCCTATGTATATGAAAATATTTGTAGCAGTATTTTTATGTAGTAGCAAAGAGTAGGAAACAAAGTGGATATCCTTTGTTTAGAAAATAGGCTAGACAAATCATGGTACGTTTGTAGGGAATAACATCATGCTATAAAGACATGATGAATGTGATGTATATAGAGAAGCTCTAGAAGAATACTTTTATGAATGATATAAAGTAAAGGAAACAGAAACAGGAAAACAATATACACAATTGTTATAAGAATGAAATGGAAAGAATAACAATAACAAAAAAAAAAATCAAACTGAATGAAGTGAAATTTCAGTGACAAAGCTTGACTCCAAAGAAGAGATAAGAAAAGGCATCTCACCCTCTTTTACAGAAGTGGGAGGATATGAATGCATTTAATTAATATTGCATTTAATTTCATGCTTATTAATCATTTTTCTGAACTTTTTGGTTTTCAATTCTTTGTTTTAGAGAATGATTCTCAAAAGGACAGTGTTCTGTGTATATACACATACCTATACATAAAACATGCATACATATATAATATAGATGTTATAAAAATGAATGAAAAGTAGTTTTTTCATATTGCATAAGATTTTAATTTTTAAAAGCATGAAGTATATTTTATTCACAATAATGAATCATAAGGTAATTAGGTAATCCATTTAATAAAGTGATTTTTAAAAATGTCAAGTAAATATTTACACAATTTTATAAATATATTATTACAGTAAAAAATAAAAAGAAACCAAAAACTTTATCTCTTTTCAAAAACCTGAAACAGAGACACCTGGTGCATTGCTCCAGAAAGAAGAGAATTATATTTGATTTCATTTTTCTTTCTTCAGATTTCTCTTTTAAGAATAGGAAAGGGACAGCTAGGTGGCGTAGTGGATAGAGCACCAGCTCTGAAGTCAGAGGACCTGAATTCAAATCTGATCTCAGACAACTCCTCCCAGCTGTGTGACCCTGGGCAAGTCATTTAACCACAATTGCTTCATTCAAAAAAAAAAAAAAAGAAAAGAAATAAAATAAAACAAATTAAGAAAAGGAAAATAAAATGTCACTCATAAAAAGTACTTTTTTAAAAAGAAAAGAATAAAACAAAATGAGAGTGAGTTTATAAATTAGGTGAATTTTCAATTTCCTTAGACCTTATTAATTTATAAGTTAGAACAACTAAAGGTGACAAAAATTTCTGCCAAAAATGGTTTATAAATAAATTCCTTTGCTGACACAGCTTTATTCAAATTTACATGTTTGCCACAAAGGCCATAGATAACATACATTACTCTGTAATGGCAAGAGACAAAGAACAATTAGGATAAAATACTTTATGTAATCATTCTATCCAATATTTTTTATTGTTTTTTCTTTTCCATAAGGGATGATGTAGTGAGAAATGATAATAGATAAAATGATTGTAAAAACAATAAAGCATCTTTTAAAAAATCATATGTTTGAGGGAATAGCTAGATGGCATAGTCAATAGAGTGTCAGGCCTAGAGTCAGGAAAACGTGCGTTCAAATCTGGTCTCAGACATTTACTAGCTTTGTGAACCTGGAGAACTCACTTAACCCTGTTAAATGAGCTAGAGAGTAAGTGGCTTTGCCAAGAAATCCCCAAATGGGATCATGAAGAGTTGGACAGCATTGAAACAACTGAAACACAAATAACAGTTTCTGAGGAAAGTACTTTTTGGCTTTGATAAAAGAACTTTGTTCCGGAGGCCAAGATGGCGGAATAAGCAGGAAATTGCCTGAACACTCCCATATTCACCCCCAAACAACTACAAAATAATAACTCAAAACAAATTCTGAAATGACAGAAGCAACAAGAATATAGAATGAGGTAATTTTCTGGTTGAAATCAGCTTAGAGGATTGGCTGGAAAAATCTGTCTTGGATAAAAGAGGAGTGCAGTCCAGGGCAGGCAGGATGCTGTCAAGCCAGCGAGAGGCCCTGATGCCCAGTGCAGGTTAATGACCCAAACCCCATGACTTGTTGCAGCAACAGGCTAAGGGTTACCTCTGTGCACCCACCCATAGCACAGGCAAAGCTCATCTTCCACAATGTGTCCCAGCATTGCACCAAATCTCCTTGTAACCCCATCCCAACAAAACTGGGTCCTCATACAACACCAAAAAGGTAATCAACTTCCCCTTGACCCTAGTGTAAAACCAGGCCCTCCCCTTTCCACTGTGTCCCAAAAACCATCAGTCTAGCAGTCAGACTCCCTGTTCCCCTGCCTAGCACCAGATACTCCTCCCCTATCCTCCACCCCTTTATGGGCTTCAGCACAGCACCAAGTGAGTTGTTAAACCCTTTCTCCCCATCCCTCTCTCCCCCAAGGAGCATTAGGCTTCCCACCAGCCTTATTGCAATATCATGGAAATAGTCAGGGCCTGAACTGTGAACACAAGAAGTTGTAAACAATGACTTTTCACTGTGAAGCAGAAATAAACTGTAAAAAGAGCGAAAAGATAGGTGCATTGGCAAAGATGAACAGCAAAAAAGAATTTGACTTTAAAAAAATTTTATGGTGAGAGAGAAGAGCAAGACAAACTCAGAAAAGGACAACAGTGTCAAAATACCTACATGCAAAGCCTGAAAGAAAAATATGAATTGATCTTGGGCCCAAAAAAGAAATCCTGGAAGAGCTCAAAAAGGAATTTAAAAATCAGAGAGGAAGAAGAAAAATTGAGAAAAGAAATGAGAATGGTACAAAAGAATCATGAAAATGACTCAACAGATTGATTGGTAAAGGAAGCACAAAAATTGACTGAAGAAAACAAATCCTTAAAAAAGTAGAACTGTCCAAATGGAAAAGAAGGTAAAAATCTAAAGAAAATAGCTTCTTAAAAATTAGAATTGGACAAGTAGAAACTTGTCCATGTCACATGAAGAGTCAGTCAAACAAAATCAAAAGAATGAAAAGATAGAAGAAAACATTAAATATTTTATTGGAAAACCAACTAACCTGGAAAACTGATCTAGGAGAGATAAATTAACTTAAGAATTAATGGACTACCTAAAAGTCATGATGCAAAAAGGGATTTGGATATCATACTTTAAGAAATTATCAAAGAAAATTGCCCAAATATTCCAGAACTAGAGGGGTAAGATAATGAAAGATTCTACCAATCACCTCCTGAAAGAATTCCCAAAATGAAAACTCCCAGGAATATTATAGCCAAATTCCTGAATTCCCAAATGAAGAAGATATTGCTAGCAATCAGAAAGAAAAAAAAAAGAAAGAAAATAACCAATTAAATAGTGTCACAGTCAAGATTCCTCAGGATATAACTGTTTCAACATTAAAGGATCAGTGGACATGGAATATGATATTCCAGAAGGCCAAGGAGCTAGAATTATGACCAAGAAGGTACCTTCCCAGCAAAACAATATAATACTTTTTGGGGGGGGGGTTGGGGGTGTCATTCAATGAAATAGAAGGCTTTCAAGCTTCCCTGCTTTCCAAAACTGAACAAAAAATTTGAATTTTTCAATTTCAAAACTCAAGAGAAACATAAAAAGGTAAAAAAAGAAAAAATGTAAGGGATTTAAATAGAGCTAAACTGTTTGTATCCCTTCATTGGAAAATATTACTTGTAATTCTTAAGAACAGTTAGTGCAGTTAGAAGGAATATACATAGAGAGTGTGGGTATAAGATGACTGAGATAATTTTTTTAAATGATGAGAAATAAGGATTCACTAGGAGAAGAAAAAAAGAGATAGGATGGGGTAAATCATCTCACATGAAGAGACATGAAAGACCTTTTACAGTGAGAGGAAGATAAGGGAGTAAGAGGTAACTTTATTCTCATAGGAATTGGCTCAAAGAGGGAAATGACATTTGCAATCAATTGGGTATAGAAATTTATTTTATCCTACAGAAAAGAAAAATAAGGGTGTGGAGGGAAGTGATGGAAACACTAGTTAGGAGGAAAAGAGTGAAAGGAGAAAGAAGGAAAAATAGGAAGGAGGGGAGTATATAGTAACCTTAATTGTGAATGTAAATGGGAAGAACTCAACATAAAACAGAAGCAGAAAGTGGTGAATTAAAAATCAAAATCTTACAGTAGGATTTATTGGTATACAGAAGCAGAGAAGCAGCTGACCATAAAAATGGCAGAGATTTAAGACAAATCAAAAGCAAAAGCAGATTTAATTAAAAGACACAAGGAAAAAAACTATATCTTGCTAAAAGATACCATAGACAATGAAGTAATATCAATGCTAAACAATGGCATCAAGTGAAATAATATCCAACTTTCTAAAAAAGAAGTTGCTGGAGGAAATAGATAGTAAAGCTATATTATATTATCCATTCCCTCTTACAATTAGATAAATCTAACCACAAAATAAACAAGAAGTTAGGGAGGTGAAAAGTTAGATATGCTAGATTGTAAAGTTCTGTTGTCTCCAGAAACTGCCATCGCTCTCTGGGAGGAGATCTGTTGTCTCAACTCAATCTCTCTGCCAGATTCTTCTTCCTGTAGTGAGCCAACTCTGACCTATAGTAGAGACTCCTCTTCCTCCAGAGAGCCACCCGAGGTCTGGGGCAGACAAGTCTATCTTCTTGCTCACTGGTGTCTTTTATCCTCCCAGGGAATGGGTGTGGAATAACTCAGGGGCTTCTGGGAAAAAATACTTCAACCAATGAACTTGCTCCTCCTAAGCATGCAAGCTTTTCTGGAAAATTTTGATTGGGTATAGAAAATATTACAGGAAATGTTTTGCCCATTTGTGTGCCAATAAATCTGATGATTTAAACAAAATTGATATTTATAAAATACAAATTGCTAGGGCAGCCAGTTTATAGAGCACTGACCCCAAAGTCAAGAGAACCTGGGTTCAAATCTGGCCTCAGATATTTAACACTTACTAGCTATGTGATTTTAGGTAAATCACTTAATCCCAATTGTCTTGTTAAAAAAAGAAAATATAAATTGAAGATAGTCTAACCATACTAGACATAAAACTATTATAAAAACAGCAGTCATCAAAATTATTTGGTACTGGCTAAGAAATAAGAGTGGGGGCTGATCTACCAAAAATAACAACAAAATTCATCTGGAAGAATAAAAGGGCAGAATTTCAAGGGAATTAATGAAGAGAAAAGCCAATAAAGGTGACCTAGCTGTACTAGATCTAAAACTATTTTATAAAGCAGCAGTCATCAAAACCATCCTGGCTAAGAAAAAGAATAGTTGATCAGTGGAATAGGTTAGGTTCACAGAACAAAATAGCCAATGACTATAACAATTTGACAAACCCAAAGCCCCCACCTTTTGGGATAAGAACTCACTATTTGACAAAAACTGCTGGGAAAATTGGAAACTAATATGGCAGAAAATAGGCATAGATGCACACTTAACACTGAATACCAAGATAAGGTTGAAATAGGTTCATGATCTAGACATAAAAAATGATATTATAAACAAATTAGAAGAACATAGGATAGTTTACCTCTCAGATTTGTGGAAGAGGAAGGAATTTGTGACCAAAGAAGAACTAGAGATCATTATTGATCATAAAATAGATAATTTTGAATAAATTATCTATTTTATGATCAATAATGATCTCTAGTTTTTGTACAAACAAAACTAATGTAGACAAGATTAGAAGGGAAGCAATTAACTGGGAAAACATTTTTACATCCAAAGATTCTGATAAAGGCCTCATTTCTAAAATATATAGAGAACTGACTTAAATTTGTGATAGTTCAAGCCATTCTCCAATTGATAAATGATCAAAGAATAGAACAAGCAATTTTCAGATATAGAAATTGAAAGTATTTGTAGCCACGTGAAAAGGTGCTACAAATCACTATTGATCAAACTCTATGAGATACCACTACACACCTGTCAGATTGGCTAAGATGACAGGAAAAGATATTGACATATGTTGGAGGGGATGTGGGGAAACTGGTGCTTTGTTGGTGGAATTGTGAATGGAATGAATGGAAAGCAAAATGGAAATGTGCCCAAAGGGCATACCCTTTGATCCAGCAATGTTTTTACTAGGCCTTATATCCCAAAGAAATCTTAAAGCAAGGATAGGGACCCACATGTACAAAAATGTATGTGGCAGCCCTTTTTGTAGTGGCAATAAACTGGAAACTGAGTGTATGCCCACCAATTGGAGAATGGTTTAATAAATTATGGTATTATGCTATGGAATACTGTTGTTTTGTAAGAAACAACTAGCAGGATGATTTCAGAGAGGCCTGGAGAAACATGAACTGATGCTAAGTGAAATGAGTAGAACCAGGAGATCATTATACATGGCAACAACAAGACTATATGATGATCAATTCTGATGGACATGGCTCTCTTCAACATTGAGATGATTTAAATCAGTTCCACTTGGTTCAGTGATGAAGAGAGCCATCTACACCCAGACAGAAGACCATGGGAATAGAGTGTGGACCACAACATAGCATTCTCACTCTCTCTGTTGTTATTTGCTTGCATTTTTTTTTTCTTTCTCAGTTTTTCTTTTCCTTCCTTCTTGATATGATTTTTGTTGTGCAGCAAGATAACTGTATATGTATACATATATTGGATCTAATGTATATTTCAGCATATTTAATATGTATTGGACTACCAGCTCGAAGAGGGGATAGAGGGAAGAAGGGGAAATTTTGGAACAAAAGGTTTTGCAAGCGTTAATGTTAGAAAAATTACCCATGCATATGCTTTGTAAATTAAAAATGTAAAAAAATTTAAAAATGAAAGAAATAAAGAGTGGTGGATCAATGAGATGGGTTAGGTACATATGACACAGTATTCAATGACCATTAATAACTTAGGGTTTGATAAACCCAAATCTTCAGCTTCTGGGATAAGAATTCATTATGTGATAGAAACTGCTCAGAAAACTGGAAAACAATATAGTAAAAACTAGATATAAACTAACATCTTGCACTATATAACAGAATTAAGTCAAAATGGATACATAATTGAGACATAAACCAAATTAGGAGAGCAAGGGAGAGTTTACCTGCCTGATCTATGAAGAAGGGAAGAATTTATGTCCAAGCAAGAGATAGAGAGCATTACAAAATGTAAAATGAGTAATATTTACTCTATTAAATTAAAATGCTTTTACACAAATAAAACCAAGCGATCCAGATTAGAAGGAAAGCAGGAAGCTAGGAAATAATCTTTCTAGCAGATACCTCTGATAATGGCCTGACTTCTCAAATAGAGAGAACTGAGTCAATGTATAAAACTACCCGCCATTCTTCAATTAATAATGGTAAAAAGACATGAATAGGCAGTTTTCAAATTAAGAAATCAAAGCTAGCTATAACCATGTGAAAAAATACTCTTAACTCACTATTAAGAGAAATGCACATCGGCAGCCCTCTTTGTAGAGGCCAGAAACTAAAAATTACGTGGATGCCCATCAATTGGAGAATGGCTGAATAAATTGTGGTATATGAATATTATGGAATGTTATTGTTCTGTAAGAAATGACCAACAGGATGATTTCAGAAAGTGCTGGAGGGACTTACATGAACTGATGCTAAGTGAAATGAGTAGGACCAGGAGATCGTTGTATACTTCAACAACAATACTATTGATGATCAATTCTGATTGATGTGGCCATTTTCAACAAGATGAACCAAATAAGTTCCAATAGAGCAGTAATGAACTGAATCAGCTACACCCAGCAAAAGAACTCTGGGAGATGACTATGAACCACTACGTAGAATTCCCAATACCTCTAATTTTGCCCGCCTGCATTTTGGATTTCCTTCACAGTCTAATTGTACACTATTTCAAAGTCTGATTCTTTTTGAACAGCAAAACAACCGTTTGGTCATGTATATATATATTGTATTTAATTTATACTTTAACATATTGAACATGTATTGGTCAACCTGCCATCTTGGGGGGAAAGGAGGGGGAAAATTAGAACAAAGGTTTGACAGTTATCAATGTTGTAAAATTACTCATGCATATATCTGGTAAATAAAAACTATTAATAAAAAAAGAGAGAGAGAGAAATGCACATTAAAACAAATCTGAGAAAATGTTGGAGATGTGGGAAAATTGGAACACTAATTGGCGCATTGTTGATGAAATGGTGAACTGATCCAGCCATTCTGGAGGGCAATTTGGAACTCTGCCCAAAAGACACACAAACTCCCTAGCAACTATTACTAGTTCTGTATTCCAAAAAACTCTTTTTAAAAATGTAGAAGGGCACACATTATACAAAAATGTTTATAGCACCTTTTTTTTTATGGCAATGCCCATCAATTGGGGAAATGGCTAAACAAGTTGTGGTATATGAATATAATAGAATACTATTCTATAAGAAGTGATAAGTAGACACATTTTAGAAAAATCTGGAATGAATTACATGAACTTATGCAAAGTGAATTGAGTAGAACTAGGATAACATTGTAAATAGTATCACCAATATTGTGTGGTGATCAACTATGAATGATTTAGGTCTTCTCAGGAATATAATGATCCCAAAGAATTCCCAAGAACTCATGTTGGAAAATGTTATCTACTGCCAGAGAAAGAACTGATGGAATATGGATGCAAATTAAATCTATTATTTTTACCTTTTTAAATGTTTTTTTTTTTTTTCTTTTGGCTTGTTATTTCATGGCATGACCAATATGGAAATATATATATATATATTATATGATTGCACAGATATAACCTTCATCAAATTGCTTACCATCTTAGGGAAGGTAGAAATAAGAAGGGGAGCAGAAAATTTGGAACTCAAAATTTTAAGAAATAATGAATGTTGAAAACTGTCTTAGATTATAATTGGAAAAATAAGATTATGTAAGAGGGTTGAACTGCCCCCTCCTCCCCCCCAAAAAAAGACAGAACTGTTTTTAAAAAAATAAATGTTTTATTTGTCCATGAACTTTGGAAAACAAATCAGAGAGAAAAACGGGATTTTATTTAGATATTTCATACTTAAAATATTTCAGTATCTTCTTGCTTGTAATTTTAATATTGTTATTTTCTTCTTTCTCAAGGTTGTGCAGAAGGATATGCCAGAGATGCCACAGAGATTCAGAATATCCAAATTGCTGATGGTGATGTTTGCAGGAGTCTTTCTGTTCCCATATATATGATATTCCCTAGACTTTTCACTTGTCCTACCCTTGAAACTACTAATTTCAAAGTTGGTAAGTTTGTATCTATAACCTCAAAGCTTATGTGATTTTTTAAAAAGAAAGGTAAGGTTATTGTGATCATATATAGACACAGTAATTCTCATACTTTAGTATTAATATATTCATAACTTCAAATTGCTAGAATTGCTACATTTATATTCCTAGCTAGACATTTTAATGTTATACTTTGTACTTGGTTGTCATTTAATAGCTTAATTCTCAAAGAGATAGTAAGAGAATAAAATGATGATTTCAGCTTTGAATGATGTACCAAATTAAAACTGAAAATTTCCAAGGATTGGTGAGGTTTTGTATTGTTTTGTTTTTTCATTCTTTGAAGTCAGAACTCTTATGCCGACCAGTAAGCATAGCTACATCTGTCACAAGAAAATTTTACTATATTATTCTTACTGCTCTTTTTCACTAAACAGTTAAAGGTAGTTAATTCTTTGAGACAGCTAATCCAATGTGTTTTCATTAATATCATAATTTTGTATACATTGTCAAGATATATCAGAATGTCTCATCATTAATTATGCCAAGATTTTTCTTTTTAAAAGAGCTGTATAAATAGAACATAATGTAATGGAGTCATAATAACTGTACTTGATGAAGATTAAGAAGGTTAACTATTTGAGTGACAACAAAAAATAGACTCAAAGTTGAATTTCCTTGAAGCTAAGACCACAATTTAAGATTTTGAAAGCAATTTCTTAACTTCTTTTATTCTTACATAATTTTCCAGCCCTCCAAAAATATATAAAATAGGTTTTCATGCTGTAGAATTTGTAAATTCCTCCCATTCTCAAATTTATCAGGTTGGTGAGTTTTATTTAGGTTTAGTTTGTGTTTTGGTCAGAGAAACATAAGCATTGTCATGTTTAGAGAAAAAACACTGGTTTTATTCATCTAAGTAGCACTACTGCTGCTGAAATACAAAGGGAGGAAGGAAATCTGAACTCTGTTAGAGGTGAAGTAGACTTGAGGAGAATTGAAGCATTACCTCCAGTGGAAGAGAATAACCTTAGAAGATTCAGGGTATTCCATGCTGGGGACCCTATGAGTGTATTTTCAGTGACTGAATTAAAAATGTTTATTGCTTCAGACACAAAAGGATTCCTTAAAGCAGAAACAATTAAATTCCCGCTTCAAATGTTGACATGAACAGAATTTTTTCAGGTCCTCCAGACATGTTGAATTATATTATCCATTTCATTTATGTTTTTATGATTCTAATATTCCTCTTTCCCTTCCAAGGTAAGAAGTAGATATGGGTTCATTTTCTATGATATTATTTTACTGTAATCTGAAAGGTTTAACATCTAAAGAGCTAGGGAAGATCTCTGTTTGCTTAAAGTAAAAAGAGGGACTAAGTATAAGTTTATATATAAATGTATTTTCTAGGGAAGAAAAATGACATTGTATAGTGCTATTGAAATTGCTTTTTCTCATTTGCAAATGGGACAGTTGCAAGTTAGTTGTAAAAAGAGTAAATCAGAAATAAATGGCTCATTTTTGTTCAGACAAAACAATTAATAAAAAAGAAGCAAGTGAATCCGATTTCAAAATCACTTTTAGAGTAAGAGCAAAGGATAAGGAAGCATATTTTTTGAAATTTAACAACTGTCTCCTTAAGTGAGATAGAAATTTTTCCAGAAAGTACTTAAGAAGAGTAATTTAAAAATAAGTATTTTGTTTTTATTGAAAGATTAAGCGAGGGCATATAATGGGTTAAGTCTCCAAACAAAAAAATAACAAAGACTATATTGACACATTTGTCAGATTTATTAGAGCCAGTTGATTCTGACAAAGAGTTTATATTTTGTTTTCTTAAAGGAATAACAGGAAATATGCAAGTCTTTAAATTTTTTCCTTTTTTTTTTTTTTTAGAATTTGAAGTTAATATTGTGGTCCTACTTCATGATGATCACCTCATCACAGAGAATTTTCCGTTAAAACTCTGCAGAATTTAAAGAAGGAAGCAATCAAGGAGAATTTTGAAGAATTGATAGACTGTTATTTGGACTAAAAGTTTTAAATATATACTTGTTTTTCTTTATTATTTTGATCAGAATGAACTTAATACCCTAGAAATTGTAATTATGTATTGTTTTCCTTTTGCCTAATGTTTCTAGAGCATATGACTTTTTTAGTCACTAGGGTGAGGCATATATTTTCTTTGATATTCAAGGACCTTATTAGTATTGATTAATAAAATAATATTACCTGGCAGGAAAAAAAATGTATTTGCACTTAGACCTAAATTTTTTTCTCTAGCATTACATTGAAGAGTTTTGTAATAATTGAAGATCTTTCAGTGCTCTGGTAGTGCTCTAAGTCTATAAATAGATCTTCAATTGCAGAGAAGATACAAATCTTTGCCACTTGGACTTCCATGAATCCAGTCCTTGTCCCGTCCTAAATATCTCCCAGAATTGTCACCAAGGACAAAGAATTTAAGCTTAAAATATAATTCCAGTCACCCTAAGGAAACTGAGAAGAACTATGCTTAATGCTGGCAAAGTGCTTAATAAAGTCATCTCAGAGTAGATAGTGATCATTGCATCCAGGTCTTGGTTCTGACTCAGACTTTCTGCCTCTTTGACTCCAGGCAAGTCATTTCACTCTCAATGTCCCAACCAACCCATTGAAATTATACATTAGCTAATCATCATCTATCTCCATTGGTTGAAACAAATTCCTTATAAAGATGCCTTATAAAGATAATATCACAGATTCAGACTCCTCTCTTTTTTACCCTTAAAAATATATTTAGAGACAAAGTAATATATTAGCCAAATGGAATGAATAAAGCATTTATTATATGCTCTAGGAAGTTGTAAGTATAATGTTGGTTCTTTTACGAACCTTTTCAATGACTTTGTTTTTCAAAGATCTCTTAAAGAGCCATCATATGCTCAAAAAATTTTTTACTGTGTGCAGAGCATTCTGACCCAAGTGCTGTGGATATAGATACAAAAGCAGGATGACCCCTGCTCTCCAGGAGCTTGCTTTGTAATGGAGGAGACAAATTTCAGTTACACATCTACAAGTCTGGTGGAAGAGTTCCATAGTTGGTAAGAGTGCAGCGGCAATTTTGGACTTAGCTATTCTAATTCATACAGAGATCCAAGACAATTCCAAAGGACTTGCAAAGAAAAAAGCTATTTCCAGAGAGCTGAGAGAGCTATTATGGTAGCTATTGTGATGTTACCATTGGTAATAAGTTCTTGTACGATAAGTCATTTGGATATAAAACTGGTGAGAAGTAGAAGGCCTCCTAAGGAAAGAAGTGACTGATGAACTCTGAATATAAATTAAAGCATACTTTTTTCACTTAAATTTTATTTAATGTTTTTTTAAAAAAATACCATGGCTAATGTGAAAATGTTTTTCATGACTTCACATGTACAATTGATATATTGCTTGCCTTCTTAATGAGTTGGAGAGGAAGAAGAGAATTGTAACTCACAAAAAGTTTTAAATAAATGTTAAGTAAAATTATTTTTTTTTAATTAGCAAAGGATACCTAAACATTGAATATATGTCAATAAATATGTTGGCCTATCAAAGTCATGACAAAAAAATTAAAAAGTAAATATTTTATAAATGTGTTCATATAGTTCCTTGGTTGTGTCTTGGCAGATTGACTCCAAAATATTGGAGTTATTTTGTCTGTAGTTATTTTAAATAAAATTTCCCTATTTCTGCTGGATTTTTTTTAAAATTTTTTATTATATATATATTTTTTTTATAATATTATCCCTTGTATTCATTTTTCCAAATTATCCCCCCTTCCCTCTATTCCCTCCCCCCGATGACAGGCAATCCCATACATTTTACATGTGTTACAATATGGTCTAGGTACAATACATGTGTGTGAATATCATTTTCTTGTTGCACAATAAACATTAGAATCCGAAGGTACATGCAACCTGGGCAGACAGATATTAGTGCTAACAATTTACATTCACTTCCCAGTGTTTCTTCTCTGGGTGTAACTACCGCTGTCCATCATTGATCAACTGGAAGTGAGTTGGATCTTCTTTATGTTGAAGATTTCCACTTCCATCAGAATACATCCTCATACAGTATTGTTGTTGAAGTGTACAGTGATCTTCTGGTTCTGCTCATTTCACTCAGCATCAGTTGATTTAAGTCTCTCCAAGCCTCTCTGTATTCCTCCTGCTGGTCATTTCTTACAGAGCAATAATATTCCATAACCTTCATATACCATAATTTACCCAACCATTCTCCAACTGATGGACATCCATTCATCTTCCAATTTCTAGCTACTACAAAAAGAGCTGCCACAAACATTTTGGCACATATATGTCTCTTTCTGCTCTTTAGTATTTCTTTGGGATATAAGCCCAGTAGTATCTGCTGGATTTTGATGAAAATATGCAAAAATACTAATGATTTTCATAGGCTTATTTTATGTACTGAAACTTTGCTGAAGTTAGTTGTTTCAATTATTTTTCTAGTTGATTGTCTAGAGGTCTTTATATAAATCATTTTGTTCTTTGCCTGTGATGATAACTTTCAATTACTTTTTTGTCATTAATAGTTTATCAAAATTTGAAAGATTCATATATCATTGACAAACTACTCAAGCAGTTTACTGCTCAGAAAAACAACTTATATAAAAATAACATAAATGGAAGCTTAAAAAATATTTTGCTTGATTTAAAGAAGTGAATGTACTTATCCTCACTGCACAAGGACATTTTAAAAATTAAAGACAAGGTTTCTAACACTAAGAAGGCCTCAAATGCACCAACAGAAAGCCAGATTCACTAAGGTAAAGGTAGTTTTCTGTGGAAAAAAATACATTTTCAATTTCAGTTTGCCTTAAGTAGTGATCAATAAGTTTGTAAAGTGAAAGTTAAAACCTACTTCATAACCACATACATGAAATGGTTCAATAGCATGACTAGAAGGTAATGAGATACAGTAGAAAAATTACTAGTTTTGAAGTTAAAATAACTGACTTCAACATTTATTAAAGCCTCTTATGTGCCAGTCACTGTGTTAAGTGCTGAATGCTTACTCTGGGCTTCACTTAATCTGTAAAATGATGAGATAGTATGAATATTTTTGTGCATATAGGTCTTCCTTTTTTCTTTGATTTCTTTAAAATATGGACCTAACTGATATTGTTGGGTCAAAGAAATACATGGTTCTATAGCCCTTTGAGCAGAGTTCTATATATTTTTTTTTCCAGTTCACAACTTCACCAACAATGTATTAGTATCCTATTTTCTCACATCCTTTTCAGTGTTTGTCATTTTCCATTTTCTGTAATACTAGTCAAATAGGTGGCTACCTCAAAATTGGTTTAGTTTGCATTTTTCTAACAGTGATTAAGAGCATTTTTCATAAGACAATTAATACCTTTGATTTTTACTGAAAACTTCCTATTCATGTCCTTTGGACATTTATCAATGGTAGAATTATTATATTTGGTTCAATTCCCCATAGATTTGAGATACAAAAAACCTTATAAAATTTTTCTCCCAGTTTCCTGTCTCTAATATTGATTGAATTGGTTTTGTTTGTTCAAAAGTTTTTAAATTTCATACAAGCAAAATTATTTATTTTACTTCTTGTGTGATCCTCTATCATAAACTTTTCCCTTATCTATACATCTAACTGGCAAATTTTTTCATACTCCCCTAATTTGCTAATGGTATCACTGTTTATATCTAAACTATGCTGAATTTCTGCTTAACTGCTTTCCAGTTTTCCCAGAAATTTTGTCAAATAGGGAGTTCTTGTCCCCAAAACTTGGATCTTTAGAATTATCAAACACTAGATTACTCTGATCATTTACTTATGTAAATCATATTACTATGTTAATAAATTCCTCAGAGCCACTACTCTTAGCCATACCAGATTGTTTTGATAATTAATCTTTTATAATATTCTAGTATGGCTGGGCCACCTTCCTTCAATTTTTTTTTTTTTTTTCATTTATTCCCTTGATATTCTTGACCTCTTGCTTTTTTGAATGAAGTTTTTTGGGTTTTGGAAGTTAGGTTGGCAAAGCACTGAATAAATTAATTTAGGTAGAGTTGTCGTTTTTTATTATATTAGCTCAGCCTACCACTAATTTTTAGGTCTGTTTTTATTTGTATGAAAAGATTAGTTACTAGATTTGTCTTGGCAAATATTTTATGTTATCTTCAGTTATTTTAAATGGAATTTCTCTTTGTCTTTTCTTGCTGGGTTTTTTAATAATGTATAGAAATGCTGATGAGTAACGTGGGTGTATTTTATATTCTGTAACTTTGCTAATTGTTAATTCTTTCAACTAGTCTTTTAGTTGATTCTCTAGGGTTCTCTAGTTATACTATCTTTTCTCTGAAGAGTGATAATTGTCTTTGTTTATTATTCCTTCAATTTCTTTTTTTTCTTATTGCTATAACTAACATTTCTAGAATAATATTGAATAATAGTGATGATAACAGGTGTTCCTTGCCTTACTCTTGTTCTTATTAGGAAGGTTTTTAGTTTTTCCTCGTTAAAAATAAAATAATGCTTGCTCTTTTGGTTTTAAATAGATACTAGATAGTAAAGCTCTATTCCTATGATTTCTAGTATTTTAAATAAGATTGGATGTTCCATTTTGTCAAAAGTTTTTTCTGAATGTCAGTCACATCCAGAGAAGGAACCAAATAGTTTACATAGTATTGAGATAGTTCTTTAAATATTTGGCAGAATTTACTACCAAATGTTTTATAATTCCAACTGGCTCTGGTGAATTTTTTTTTCTTAGGGAGCTCATTTATGACTTGTCCAATTTCTTTTTTTTAGGTAGGCCTATTTAAGTATTCTATTATTTTTCTTCTATTAATTTAGTTAATTCATATTTTTGCAAGTACTCACCTCCAAGATCATCACCTCCAAACCATGATAAAGAAACAGAAGAGATTTTCAGTGACTAAATAGAATCTCTGCCAACTGTAAATATTTAATTAGCCCATGTGCAGATATTTGCACAATTCAAGCAATTAGTTTCACCCCAATTCATCTCAATTTTCACATTTTTGCAGTAAATTTCACTTTGCATGAACTCATGAAAGTTATTCCAGGTTTTTCTGAGAGCATATTGCCCATAATTTCTTACAACAGAATAATGGTATTCTATCATAATCACATGCCACAATTTATTCAGCCATTCCCCAATCCATGGGCATCCCTTCAGTTTCCAATTCTATGCCCCCAGGGGAAAAAAAAAAGCTGCTATGAATATTTTTTTTTATTTATTCATATAGGTCCTTTTCCTTTTTTTAAATTTTAAATTTAAAAAAAATATGTCTTTTAGGATATAGACCTAGTATAAATTGGTAGGTCAAAAGGTAGGCATAGTTTCATAGCCCTTTAGTATGATTCCAAATTATTCTAAAGAATGGTTGAGTCACTTCACCTCTATCAACAATGCATTCATGTTTCATTTTTCTTATATTCTCTCCATTTGTCATTTTCCTTTTCTGTCCTACTAATTAGCCAATCTAGTAAGTATGAAGTAATATCTCAGAATTGTTTTACTTTATATTTCTTCAATAGTGAATTTCAGAGTATTTTTTTCATATTGCTATAAATAGCTTTGATTATTTCATCTGAAAACAATATCTTTTGATCATTTTATCAATTGGGAAATTATTTAAAAAAAAAATTTGATTCCGTTTCCTATGTGTTTGAGGAATGAAGCCTTTATCAGAGAAACTTGCTTCAAAATTCTTTTCATAATTACTTTTA
Organism: Sminthopsis crassicaudata; assembly: GCF_048593235.1. Taxonomy (NCBI): domain Eukaryota; kingdom Metazoa; phylum Chordata; class Mammalia; order Dasyuromorphia; family Dasyuridae; genus Sminthopsis; species Sminthopsis crassicaudata. The sequence continues at coordinate 262,208,907 of NC_133619.1, read as the reverse complement.
CTAACTGTATTTTCCCTATTTACTCTAATTCTCTTTTCAAAAGTTTTTTCTTCAGACTACCTCTACCCCAGTCTGCCTTGCCTTCTATTATTCTCCCCCATCCTGTAATGGGCCAGAATTCTGGAGAAATTTTTACAACAAGGTGTTAACTCAGTGGAATTGATAAGAATGGTTATCTAGTTTACCATGATGCTTAATAGTTCTCTAAGTTCAGTATGATTGAATTAATCTTACAACAAATAATGGTTCCCTAGTGATATAATGATTGGCCTATATTCAGTATGATGAATGGATTTAATTATAATAGAGTATTTAAGAGGTCAGAGTCAGACCTAGAAGGGGACTCGAGGAGACTCGGAGAAGACAGAATACTGGAGGCTGGAGCTCCAGTCTTGGAGAGACTTTCCATCTTTGATCAGGCTCCTGATGGCTCTCCTTCATTTCTCCACTGAAATCAAGACCCATCTGAAGGCCTCCAGAAAGCTAGGCTAGGATCTAGGCAAGGAGACAGACTGTGAAGGAGACAATAAAGAATTTGGACTTAGCATCTCTAGCTATTCTCATGGTGATGACTTAGCTGAAACGAAGGCTGGTCTCAAGATCTCCAGAAAGCTAACCAGAACATTACATATTGGCATCCGAATGTAGAATTAAGGATTTATACTCAGCATACAGACTGACACGATCCTGAGTTCAGTGGGAAAGTCTCTGATCCTGAGTTCAGAGGAAAAGTCTCCATGACCCAGAAATAGAGTGAGTACAAAAACAGACAAGAAGGAAACTTTGTTGGGGTAAACTCGTGTTTCAGCTGAAATGGAACAAATGTTTGGAAAGGAGCCTTCTCCACCCCAAGGGAAAGTGTGTAGAAAACATAGTTAGACTAATAAAAAACCAAAGTTTGATTGTAACTTGGAAGCAGATAATTGAACTCTTCAAAACATTAAAATATATCTCCTTGGATCTCTAAGGAAGAAGAATGCAAGCCAGATGAGTGGAAACTAGTAGGAGAGCAATTAATAGAATATTACAATGATAATGGTCCTAATTAAATTCCTAAAGGAACATTCTATATATACATATATATAAAAACTTAATACAATTGGCTTTAGGGAATTACATAAGTATTAGAATAAGGAAAAAGAAGAAAGAACAGGAGGAAGAGGGAACAGATAAAACAATTGAAAAGCATGAAGAATTACACAAAAAAGGAATTAAGTACAATGCTGATGAAATTAAGAAGTGTGGTGCTTCACAGCAGGAGCCATTAGGGCATTCCCCATCCCCTGATCTACCCCCCTCAATTAACCCTTCATAGGTGGAGGGAGGAGGGGGAGGGCAGTGACATCATCAGCACCACTCATGCAGGAGCTTTGTCCACCCCCTATAACAAGATTACAAAAGGCACTAGTTAAAGCTAAAAAAAGGACAGGATATATCTAATTTGATAAATGCATACCCTGTTATTCAAGAGTTTGACTCTAAAGGTCAAGAAAGGAAAAGATATACTTTTAATCTGGAAGTTATCAAAGATTTGAAAAAGGGTTGCACTCTTTATGGGGCTACATCGTCTTATGTTGAGATAGTATTAGAGAATTTGGCTTATGAAATTTTAACCCCTAGTGATTGGAAATCTATAGCAAGGACATATGTAGAACCTGGACAAAACTTGTGGCTTTTGGAATATGGTGAACTTTGTAGAATCCAAGCCCAAAGAAATAGGCAACCTGGAGTTAAAATACCAATCAGCTTTGATCAACTAGCAGGTAAAGGTCAGTATGCAGACATTTTAGTGCATATTAATTATCCTTTGATAGCACATGAGCAAATTGCTGCTGTTGCTATCAAAGCATGGGGCACCCTCTCAGGAAAGCAAGATTGAGGGGAAACCTTCATGAAAATAGAGCAAGGTCCACATGAACCTTTGCTGATTTCATGGGATGTCTACAGACAGCTGTCACAAGACCCAGTGGTGAAAATGCAGCTACAGGAATTAAGACAACTTGCTAATGAGGTTTGTAGAAGAATTAAACTAGGACTCCTTTAGAGGAGATCAGATGCTGTGCCCCCGGGGGGGGGCACAAATGCCTTTTTTACCCAGGCTATGATGCAGAACATGGGAAGACAGGGTACCTTTTGGCAAGGGACTTCCAGAGAGACTCATTGATGCTTTCAGTGTGGTAAAGTAGGGCATCTGAAAGCTCAGTTGGCATAGAGATAGTGAGAAGAGAGGGTGGGAGAACAACACCCAAAGCCCTATGTCTAAAATGCAATAAGGGCTTCCATTGGGCATCAAAATGTAGATTGACCCAGGGAAACAGGCAGGGCCCAGCTCCAGGATCCAAGGCAAAGAACAGGTGGGGCATGATGGCAGCCAAGGTTACACCCAGAGAATCGTTAGAAGTTCAGGACTCTGATATGATCAATCAGCAGAGAAGCAATCAGATAGGAAAAAGAGATTACAATTGGGGAGAATACAGCCTCCAGAAAGCTAACCAGAACATTACATCCCCCTTTTCTGTGTCCTTCTTCTCCTTTCCTGCGGGGTAAGAAATATTTTTATACCTGAGTGTGTATGTTATTCCCACTTTGAGCCAATTCTGATGAGAGTAAGATTGGTTCACTCCCCTTCCTCTTCTCCACCGTAAAAGCTTTTTCTTGCTTCTTTTATGGCAGATAATTCATGCTATTTTACCTCTCCTTCCCTTTCTCCTAATACAGTCCTCTTCCTAGTTTTATTTATTTTTTTAGATATTTAAAACCTTCATAATTAACTTCCACCTATGCCCTCTATCAATATTTACTCCTAACTGCCCTAATAATGAGAAAATTCTTGGGAGTTAACAAGCATCATCTTTCCATGTAGGAATGTAAACAGAATAACCTTATTAGGGGCCCTTATGATTTCCCTTTCCTGATTATCTTTTTATGCCCTTTTTGAATCTTATATTTGAAAGTCAAATTTTCTATTCAGCTCTGGTCTTTTCATCAAGAATGCTTGAAAATCCTTTATTTCATTGAATATCCACTGTTTCCTCTGAAGGATTATACTAATTGTGCTGGGTGGGTGATTCTTGGTTGTGATCCTAGCTCCTTTGCTCTCCAAAATATCATATTCCAAAAACTCTGCTCCTTTAATAAAGCAGCTAAACCTTGTGTTATCCACCTTGTGTTATCCTGACTGTGGCTTTACTACACTTGAATTGTTTCTTTTTGGATGCTTGCAATATTTTCTCCTTGAGTTGGAAGTTGTGGAGTCTGGCTATAATATTCCTGAGAGTTTTCATCTTGGGATCTCTTTGAGGGGATTAGTTTTCTTTCAATTTCTATTTTATCCTCTGGCTCTAGAATATCAGGATAGTTTTCCTTGATAGTTTCTTAAAAGTATTTAGAGAGGCTTAGGGGAGAGATTGGATGAATCCCTTTATTCCCCCAGCTTGACTCTACCCTCAGTAAACATTTACTAAGTCCTCACTAAATGTGTCAAGCATGGCTCTAAACATTGGGGATACAAAGAAAGACAAAGACAGCAACTGATCTCAGGGAGAACTGACAAGTCACTAAACTTTTGTGTGCCTCAGTTTCCTCGATTGTAAAATGGAGGTAATAAAACTTATTTCTCAGAGTAGTTGTGAGGATTAGATATTTTTAAAGTACTTAGCACAGTTTCTAGTGTATAATAAGTACTTATTTCCCTTTCTCTCTCCTTTCCCATTAGAACAAAAAATGACATTTCTTTCACAGGAGGCCAGGGTGAAGCTCCTTGTATCCCCATCTACTTCATCTTTTCTGGCCCACCAGTAGGGACCTCCATCTGCCTAGGAAGCGCCATGGAGGTGAGTGAGAGGTATCTTCATCCTTTGAGAAGCCTCTGAGGGACAGTCCCCTTGTGTAGGGGCTTGTAGACATTTTCTCTTCCTCCTTGTTGTTATAAAACAACCCCACTCCCAACAATGCCATTCCTTGGTTCTCCAAAACCTTTCTGGGAAAAAAAAATTGTGCAGTTGATGCACTCAAAAAACCAGGTCCTCAGTAGGAGTTGGGCTGTGGGGAGGGTTATTGATATAAGGCATTTGTTGAATTTAAGTAGATCAAGTGAGTCTTTGTGGCTGGACATACATTGCAACTGCTGCCCCCAGCTATTGCCATGGGGCCTGTATTTTTGTCAGTTGTCATCCTCTCCTGTGGTTAGCTGCTAATCTGAGCTCTAGTGTCCCATTCTGAGGCAGGCAGAGAGTTGCAGACCTTTCCCTGCTCTCACTTTCACTGTGGGGAGGTCTGACACTCCCCTTTTCCCCACCCTCCCATGTAGAATGCCTAGGGTCTCTGCTGCTGCTGCCTTCATAAACTCAGCAGGAGTTGTCCTTTCAAGTGCCTTTCCTAATGAATTGTGACAAAGAATCAAGAAAATTCATAGGGCAAAATTGAAATTGATTTCTCAAATTAAAAAAACAGAACTCAGTTTCTCTAGCATAATTGTTACACATTTCTAAAATTTCAGAGAATCTATTTTGGTTTGCAGTCTGTCTTTGCTGAGATCCCTCATACTACCCCCTCAATGGCAGGCTATGTCCATAAAATTATAGCTCTTTAGGCCTTTCCAAAAGGCTATTCAAAAACCAAATGATTTATATAAATATAGCTCCATAAGAGCTGGAAGAGAAATTCTTTTAGAAGGCTTCTCCTGAGGTAATTAGGTGATGGCACCATTAGCAAAACAAATGTAGTCAATCTCTGCAAGACCTAAGCACTGCTAGTTTTTCTGAATTTGTCTTTTCCTGAAGAGGAAAAAAAATCTCTCTGAACACCCCAAATTCAGTACTTCCAATATATTTTGAAGGAATACAAAATTCTGAAGAGATTCCTGACAAAACTTGAAGAAGGTATAATGGCCTGGCTGGAGGGCATAAAACAAATTACCAAAATTATCTTCAAGGTACAATTCTTAAAGATGCTCTCACATGGATTCCTTCTTGCTAAATAACCACAAATAGTTTACCATCTAATATCCTAGTAGTGGTAAAGACCAACATCTCTGGAGGCATCCCCAACACACCACCTGAAATATAAAGGTAAGTTTGTCAGTCTATAAGGATTCATTAAATGCCTATTATGTCCCAGTCATTGTGCTAAGTGATGAAAACAGAAGGGGAAAAAACAAGAAACTCATGATTTAATGGGCTAGACAGTACACACAATGTATACACACACACACATATACACATCAGATATGCAATGTAGAGGCTAGATAATGATGAGATTCTGGGTATCAAGGTGGACATTAGCAGAGAAAGTTTGAAGCACTTATAGATGAGACTACAATACTTCTGAGGCAGGTAGAAAAAGACATTGATAGGGTTGTCCCAGCCTTAAGTCAGCCTTTGTTCAAATGGACTTTTGATTACAGTCCCACACTGAGTGGGAGTCTCTAGAAACCCATCTTTATTTATCGAATCAGAAAGCCAAGTTATGTCAAACACCTGAGCTTATATTTCCTCTATATGAGACCCACTTAGGGTGTAGATGTTTGCTAACTCCTTTTCAGGAGCAAGCCTTCCCTTTAATGGTTTCTTCCTCCTGATTAATTGTGAGTTCTACTAGGGAACTTGTTCCTCCCTGTTAACTGTTAAAACTTCCTTGCTGACTCCTATGTGTTAAATCAAGTAATAAATAGTACCTTTTGCCCATGACACAATGTCTTTATATCTCAAAATGAATCTCTATTTTTATACTATTTTTATTTGATATTCTTTTTTTTTCTTTTTTTTTACAATCCATTGCTCTTCTGAATTTACTTCATATTACCACTCCTGGAGCATGTTTTCCTCTTCAATAGGAAATGATAAACAGAGAGAAAGCACTAGAATTAAGGATAATGAATGATCCTTTAAGTGAGATTTCAGTGTGAAATTAAAGGAAACCTGGAGAGCCATTAGGGAAAGATGAAGAAAGAGGGTATTCTATGCATGGGGACAGCCAGAGAAAATGCCTGGAGCTAAGAGATGGGAGTATCTTGTTTATGGAGTAGCAAGGAGGCTAGAAGTGTACATGGAGGGAGTATTTTTTTTCTTTTAAAAATTATTTAATATTTTATTTTTCCTCAACTATATGTAAAAATATTTTTTAACATCCTTTTTAAAGAATCTTGAGTTCCAAATTCTTTGCTGCTTCCCTGCCCTTCTCATTGGGAAGGCAGGCAATTTGATATTAGATTATGTGTGTGTAGTCATGTAAAATATATCTTGTTAGTTATGTTGTGAAAGGAAACATAGGCTAAAATAAAAAACCAAGAATGATATAGAAAGTTTTTTTTTTTTAAAGTATGCTTTGATTTGCATTCAGATTTCATTAGTTCTTTCTCTGGATATAACTTTTTATTATAACTTCTTCAGAACTATCTTGGAACACTGGATTGCTGAAAATAGCGAAGTCCTTCATAGTTGATCATCATACAATATTACAAAGACTGTATACAATATTCTCCCGGTTCTGATCATTTCACTTTTTATAAATTCATATAAATCTCTCCAGATTTTTCTGAGATTGTTCTGTCCATAATTTCTTATAGCACAATAGCATTACATTAAATGTAATATACCACAGCTTATTCAGTCATTACCCAATTGATGGGCATCTCCTCAATTTCCAATTCTTTGCCACCACTAAAAAAAGCTATTATAAACATTTTTTTTTTTTTTTTTTTGGTAAGTAAAGGACCTTTCCTGTAGCGTTCATAAGACTACTCTATCTGCCCATCCATTGGTGGCAGGACTAGGCCAGCTTACCTGCTTTCAGGCTCCAATTTGGATCCCACAGAGACAGACCAACTAGGAGGTGCAACCATTCTGTCTTTATTCAGCCATCCTCTCAGTGAGGGTAGCAGGAAGCAAGAGCAAGAGATCTTGTTCTGCTCAGGGCTGTCTATTTATACTGCCTCTCTTCCTGGATTGCCTGAGACCAGCCCACTTAGAACTAGGCAGAGCCCCTGACTGGAAGCTTCTGGAGTTAGTGCTTCATCCCAGGAAGAGATCTAGCAAGAAGACACACCCATCGCCATCTCAAGAAACCTATAGTAGTTCTTTTACTCCTGCCAGATACAACCTCCTGTCTCAGAGGCCCAGCCTCTTTTTGCCTCCTGGGCCCACCCTACCAGCTGACATGGCATACAGCTCTGTGACACATCTCAGAGAGCAGTGCTCATTGCCCCTTACATCTCCCCCTCTTTTATTAATAAGACTGAGTGTTCTCATAAGTACCTCTGTAGAATTTTCTAAAAATACATCCTAGCAAAAGAAGCAACAATACAAAAATGGCTACATAGAGCCCAGGGGATACAATAGAAGGGGATGGGAAAGGGAAGTGTGCTGGATCCAATTACTAAGCTGGTCTGGCAAGGATAGTCATTTCTCTGCTATGGCACTGTTTCGGCATTTCTTGGGTCATCTCTTCTTCAGCCCCTGTTTTAATAGGGGCAACTTTCCTTGTTCTTCTTTCTGGACCTCAGTGGTCTTTCTCATCAGGACCTACAAGACATAAATATCCTGACCCTCTCCAAAGTAGTAAGAATGAATCTTGCCAACATACTTCCTCGTCCTTTCAAAGGACCTTTTGTGTGTTCTCTGGCACTTGAAGCATTGTTTTCATGGGGCCTAGTTTTCTGTCCTGTCTATAAGATTGTGCCAAATGTATCATTCCTGGAGAGGGACTGGTATCCCTATCTAGGCACAAAAAATTGTAGTATATAAGGCCTTGCCCACCTCTGCCTGTGTGAGCCATCAAGGGTTCTGTCTACTTCCTCCTCCTTTCTGTTTAACAAGGGTAGTCTTCAGAGTATGATAGGCCCATTCCAGTAGGGCCTGACCCTGTGGATTATAGGGAATCCTTGTAACATGTTTAATAGCAAATAGGGTGAGGAAGGTGGCCATCTGCTTAGAGGTATAAGCTGGACCATTGTCGGTTTTTATGGTATTAGGAACTCTGTGAGAGAAGAAGCAACTATATAAATGTTTAATGACCGAAGGAGTGTTCTCATGGGGGTCACTGTGGCCAAAGAAATTTTAAAAAGATGGAACACACAATGCACTGCTTCACTATCTGTCGGGCTTGTTCCCTAATGAGGCCATAAAGGTGACTTAGAGAATTAGCAGGTAAGTGGAGAAATTCATGGGCATGTTCAGGGGGTGTGGTGACCGTGAAAAGGGACCTTTGTAAAGCATGGTCTGACACCTCATTGCCCGCAAATATGCCTCCTGCACAGCATTGGTGAGAGTATCCATGCAGGATGAAAATGGGATGTTTCCTAGTCTGTAAAATCAGCTATAATTCAGCAAGAAGGTTAGCAACTGAAGAATTCTGAGGTTGTAGTGATGCAGGTTGTGGTCCCTTTAAGAAACTAGTCCTTTCAGATGGATTTATTCCTTTCTTATTCCCAGCCCCTTCTAGCTGATGCATTATCAATTCAAGAAACTAGGACTTTTGATTCACAAATCCTAGTCAAAAGCACCCCTTTGAATTTCAATAGAAGATCCAGATCTGTCCCAGCCTCCATCTGATCTGAGCCAACTTGGAATTCCACCCATGGGCCCCTTTATCTAAATCTCTCATTATAAAAGAGCCAAGCTGTAGTTCTCTCTTGGCAGAGGGTCAAAACATGGCAGCCTTACACCTGGCCCCCAAGGATTCTCTGCCCACTGGAATCCTGTTTCTTGTGCCCTCTTATCTCTACCTTCACCTTTTGCTAAGTAGATTTTAACCTTACTTCCAAACCCTATAATAAGCCTCTTTTATCAATCTAGGTTTTCAGGTCTGTAAATTCCTTTACAGGGGACTCTTACACTGCTACTAGACCTCATTTAACTCTCTATCCTTGCGCCAAATCCAAAGGGGTTGCAGGGGAGCTCTATTTGATTCCCTATACCCCGAATCTGCCACTAGACCAACCCTAATTTCATTTGGGTACCCCAAATCTAGACCCCATCAGTAGAAGGTTGCATCCTCAATACCTCTGAGCACTTGGATAGCATATAATCTGTCTGATATAATGTTAATGGGCTCAGGGTATCTCTTATAAGTCTGGAGAATAGCTCATTTTTCTGGGTGAAATCATAAGGAGTCTCTAACACCAGAATCTCTTTTGAGCACTCATGATAAAATTGAAGCCTTGTGGCTCTTAATGGCATCAGTAAAGACGTTGGTGCCTTGCACAGGCTCATCAACAATCATCTTACAAGGGGGCTGTACCAGAATATGGGACAGCAAGAGAAGGAGTAAGCATGTAGAATGGGGGGTTAGTGTAGCGCATTGAGCACAATACACCCATGCCCATATGTTTGCATCATGACTTCTCTAGCTCCTGGTTCAAAGGGTAAATACAGTAGGGTCTTTCCCCTGTTAAATGAAAAGCTCTTTTTTACTGCCTCAAGGGTAAGTTCTCCTAGCATTTCAGTACAGTGTGGTAATATCTTTTGTAGTCTTTTCATGTACACATATTCCAAAATTTTACTACCTTCATGTAAGGACGAAAGGACTTTTTGGTCTACATGTGGGGTTCCCACCTTGGTGTTTCAGATTTAGAAGTGAGAGCAATGATCTTATAAATTGTGTCCTTCACAGAGGAGGTCCATTTACGAGGGGAGTTTAGATCAGACTCTCCTTTTAAGATGTCATATGAAGGCTGCATCAAAGAAACAGGAATAGGGGCTCGAGCCCTTAACCATTGAATTTGTCCAACTAGTTTCTGAAATAAGGTTCAGAGTATTCACTTTGTTTAATTGTAAGTTAGGCATCTGATTAGTAACTGCAGAAGTCCTCATGCAGAGCCCCAGGTAAATGATGGGATAGTTATGTTGGATCTTTTCTGGAGCTACCACCAGTCCATGTTGAGCTAGAACATTTATGGTCTCCTTAAGTAGGGCAGAAAGAGCTGTCCCACTGTTCACTGATAACAGTATATCATCCATATAATGCAGTATTATGGTATGGAGCCACACCTTCCTAATTGGTTCTAGCACTTGAGCTATGAACACCTGACACAAGGTGTGGCTACAACACATCCCTTGGGGGAGAACTTTCCATTGGCAGTGCAGATCAGGCCTTTCATTGTTCATAGAAGGAATGGTAAAAACAAATATTTTCTTATTCTCTGGGGTCAGAGGGATGGAGAAGAAACATTCTTGTATGGAAAATACTAATCTTGCTGGAAAATGCTAATTTATTGGACCCAGTAGAGGACTTACTGGACCCAGAGGGAGCTAGAACTGATAAGTAAATGAAGTAATCAAGTTCAAAGCCAAGGACTTAAAGGAGCAGACCAGTACTTTGTTCTTTATTGATACTGTAAATTCACAGGTCAGGGATTTAAGGATTTATTCCCTATCAACTACTAATTACATTTCCTTATAGATGAGAAGATGATAATATTTAATATTTCTGTAGTTGGCTAGGCAGTGGGTACCAGATTAGAAGATGGTATGCCAGGTTGTAGGACCCCTGTAGGTTCAACAGTACCATCAATAGCCCTAAGGTCCATTAGCATTCTGAATTTCCCAGATTTTTTCTTTATGATAAATACAAGGCTATTCCATGGGCTGGATGTTGCTTCTATATGTTCAGCCTTCAACTGTTTTTGTATAATTTCACATAAGTCTTGGGCTTTTTCCACTGGGAGAGCCCATTGGGGTACCCAAACTTGGGTGTTAGATTTCCATGTTAATGGTGTGGGCATGATATGAAAGGTGGTGCCCAAACCCACAATGACCCCAATTAAAAATCCTGTGAGGGTGGTATATAAACTGAGGCCCCAGAAGGCTTCAATATGTCCCTGCCCCATATATTGTACATGAGACCTGAGACCACCAGGGGTCGGAATATCCCATTTGTCTGCAAACTGCCAGGGAAGGTCTTGTGCTGTAACCCTTGTAGATATAGCAGCTGTGAGGGCATCCAGTTGAAAGGCATTGTAGCCAACATTCCAACATCTCTTCCTCATCTCTTCTAGTCCAGCCTCCCCATCTAAAGTAGGCATGGCCTTCTGGCAGTTAGAATTAGCATTCTCCTGTGCCAATTTCTGTATAAGGAGGCTAGAGGCTTCTCCTCTGCCCATTGACCTCTCAATAATTGCCTTTAGGAAGGCCACAAAATCAGGAAAAGGTTCATCTGGGCCCTGTTTAATTTTAGTCATGGAGGGTCTCTGCTTTCCAGAAGCTTGAATTTTGCTAAATGCTCTTTGGGCACATTGGGACACAACTGCATACACTGCTGCATCATATTGCATTTGATCCTCATTTCTTTATACTTTCCAGCTTTCTGTATCATTTGCCCTAATCTTGTCTGGGAATCTGCAAAGCCTTCACAGAGGGATGAAGAGGGAATGAATGGGAGATATATATCTCCTCAGGGAGAGTGGGGGATGAGGGAGAAGGCCATGCCTCGGAGTTGGAGGTGACATTCCCTCTGTTCACTTTCTCCTCCCTCCTCTTATCACTGTCTTTTTCCTCAAGGTCATATGTCCCTCTGTTTACTTCCTCCTTTCTCATCTTATCCCTGCCCCCTCCTGTTCCATCTATCCACTTCCTGCTTCTTCCTCACTACCTCTTTCTTTTTTTTGTTATATCCCCTTTCTTCATTTTCTTGTTTACTTCCTGATTCTTTCCCACAGCTAACTTCCCCCAGCTCCATTTTATGGGCACGGCTGGTGCCCATGAGTGCCAGTTTACGGCCCTCATTTGTTTTATGACTTCATTTTTGCACTTCATTATCTACTTTTAATGGATTGCAGCTCGCACCTCTAAAAGTACCTCTAATCACCTGATAAATGAGGTGATGCCTTTCTGGGATGGCTCCCCCTGTTTCCTTATCATAGGAAGCCATCTGATTCCCTCCTACTTTTTCAAATCCATTTCCAATCCTGCTTGCTTTACTATTCTATAAGCTTCTTTCCCTGGCCCCTCCTGATCTGGGACCCTCAGTATAGTTTGTCCCATGCCAAACGTTCCACTCACTAGAGCAGAGTCTCCCTTCCCAATCTGTAGACCAGTAGGACAGGGAGATTCTAACCACGTGGTCCCTGTAGAAGGCGCCATTTGTGTCAGCCTATAGCCTGATCTATATGCCCATCTGTCAGTGGCCGCAACTAGGCCAGCTCACCTGCCTTCCGGCTCTATCCGGATCCTACAGAGACAGACCTACCAGGAGGTGCAACCATTCTGTCTTTATTCAGTCATCCTCTCAGTGGGGGTAGCAGGAAGCAGGAGCGCAGGAGCTACAACTCAAAAGCAAAAGTGAGAGTTCTACTTAGGGCTGCCTATTTATGCTGCCTCTCCTCCAGGATTGCCCAAGCCCAGCCTACTCAGAACTGTGTAGGCCAAGCCCCAGATGACAGGCTTAGTGCTGCATCCCAGGAGGAGATCTAGCAAGAGGACACTCCCCTCACCATCTTCAGAAACCCATAGCAGTTCCTTAACTCCTGCTAGACACACTCTCCTGTCTCAGAGACCAAGCCCCTTTTTGCCTCTTGGACCCCCTACCAGCTGACATGTTGTACAGGCTCTGCTCTGTAACACATCTCAAAGAGAGAGCAGTGTTCATTGCCCCTAACACTTCCCTTCTATTTTTTAATCTCTTTGGAGTACAAACTTAGTGGTGTTATGCGTGGTTTTAAAGCCCTTTGGGCACAATTTCAAATTACAGAATGGCTGGATCCATATATCACTTCAGCAACAATACATTAAAGTCCCAATTCTCCCACATTCTGTCTAATTTGTCATTTTCCCCTTTGGTCATTTTTAGCAAATTTAATAGTTATGGGGTGATAGCTCAGAATTGCTTCCTTTTTCATTTCTCTAATTGTGATAGAGAACATTTTTTTTTTACCTGACTACAGATTGCTTTGATTGCTTCAACTGAAAACTGCCTGTTCATATCCTTTTGATGTAATAAGGACTTTGTGTCCCCTAACCTTTGTGAGGGGTGAGGCACCTGGCCTGGGAAAATTCCTAAAAATGATCCCCACCCACCTGAATCTCCCTTAGGAAAGCTATCTGGTTGCCAACAGGAATATCCCAGTCTCAATTGATTTGATAATCACTTTGGCCTGGGAAGCAATCACCACCCTTTATTAAACTAAAAATTAGCCTTTAATCTCTCTCTAGCCCCAAACTATAGAAGGCTAATAAAAAATAACTCTGCACCCCAAACCTTTGCTAAAATTCCTATCAGGATTTGGTCCACTGAGAAGTAGTTTCTTAGTGTAAACCCATCTTTACTAAAAACCTACTTTTGCTAAATTCCTTTGGAACTATCCCTCTGGGAAATTGTTTCCCAGTGTAATAAAACCATTTTTGCCAAACCCTTGCTTGCAGATTGGGACTGCAAATTCTTTCACAAAAACCTGTGACACCAGTCCGGGGACTCCATTGCTATTAGGGTATCTCTCATCCCTCATTTCTCACACCTCAACATTTGGTAACCCACTACGGGGATCCCCCAAATTCTGGCTGAGGTAAGCTTTCTCTTGCCACTGTTGTCTATTCTATAGCTGGGATGTCCAAACACCTGGGAAGGTTTGGACTGTCAGGAGTTCTATGCTCAGCAGACTTCCTTGACTGGAGATGCCCAGACTTGGAATTCCTGTGGTTTTTAACAGAAGTATCCTTAACTAGGGGAAGTTCCCTGTTACTTGTCTCCCTCTCAGGGACACCTGAGAGGATGGGGCACTATAGAATCTCCAAAATCTAAGACTTATGACAAAAAAAAAAAAAAAAAAAAAAAAAAAAGGAACAATCCACCTCTATCTCTATTCCTAAGGATTTTCCCTTAGGCTGCTTCTTAAACAAAGACAGATTCGGCTTAAAAGATCTCAAAACTAAAAAGCTTAAATTAAAACAGCACTGCAGGATGCTGCTAAAATTTGCTGGAGGGAAATCAAAATTAGACACTAACTTTTTGAATAACTCCCTCCTTCCTGCTCCTCTAGGGACATGGGAGCCCTCCTCTGCACCCCTTTGCAGTCCCTATCAGGAAGCTTCTGAATCCCTTCTAGAACAGGATCTTATGTCCAGCAATATTTCTTTAACTCTATTCCCCTCTCCTGAACCAGATCCTGAGACTTCCCAGTCCCCACTCTACAATCTCTCTGATACATGGAGTGGGACCCCTTTTTCTCCTCCTGAGGATACTGATTTTAACCTCTGCCCCTGGGAGAAGCAGCAGACTCTCAAGGAGAGTCACAGAGCGGAGGTGCCACTTTCAAAGTCAAATCTCTCCCAGACTGAGGAGAAATCTGGCCATTACTCTGAGGACCCCACCCAGCCTTTTGAAGGGTCCAAGGACAATTTCCTCCTTGATCTGTCCTGAGATGTTGATCTTAAACATTCTGCCCCAGGTACACAGAGAAAGCTGCAGAAGCCAGATTTGGTCCCTCAAATTTCTCCCACTCCACTGTTAGAAACGTTTAGCTGTTGGAGTCTTTAATGATAGGAATCAAACTGCGGCAGAGGAAAAAGACCGCAGTTATGAAATGGAGAATAGTCCCAAATTTTAGCTGTTGTCATATTTGGGAACCATAGGAGTTCATGCTTCAGGTATCATGGACAAGGGCTATCAGGTCTGAAACTGTCCTTGGAGGAAAACCCTGGCCCTTGCCCCAAGTGCAACCAGGAGGAGCACTAGAGGAGAGATTGCTCACAGAAGACAAGCTGCCCCCCCCCCCAATGCCCTGCCCTCTGACAGGAGTTTGGGGCTTGGTCAAGCTCCCTCTTGCTCCATCACAGCAGCTCAACACCTGGATGAGGCCAGTAAAACCATTGAATTTCTTTTTGCAATGGTGGGGACTTCTTTCTCGCTCTGACACTCACCTGCCCCTCCCCAAATAGAATGGGGAGTGCAGGGGAACTTAAGACCTGTTTGGAGACTTTCCTCTGCCTTGCCAGTTTGGCAACCTGTTATTTAAATGCTTGTTTCTTATTATTCTTCCTATTCTGCTCCTTTATCGGGGCATGATTTAATGGTGAAATTGGGAACCCAATTTTCTCTTTTCAGATCTCCAGATGGTCTTTTTGTGCTGCTCCCAAAACCCTCCTATATTCCCGAGGAATCCCAAGGAAACCTGAGAGACTTCCTTAGATGCAGCCATAAAAACTCTTAATTTTTTGGCCTTTAGGGGCTACAAGGTCTCCTTATCCAAAGCCCACATTGCCTGCCAGTCTGTCAAATATTTGGGCCATAACCTTACCTCCATCCAAGGCCCTGGTCAGGCTAAGGCTTTTAAGACCCTGAAAGCCCAACTGACTTCTGCCCCTATCCTGGCTCTACCTTAGAAAATCCTTTCACTCTGTATGTAGATGAAAGGCAAGGTCAGGCTTTGGGGGTTTTAACTCAGGCTCTGGATCTTGATCCCAGATCAGATGCCTACTTCTCAAAGAAAGTGAACTCAGTATCCTTAGTTTGGCTCTCCTGCCTTAGAGCAATGGCTGCTACAGCTCTTCTAACTGAAAAAGCCTCCAAACTCACCCTAAGATAGCCATTGGAGGTTTTAACCCCCCACCCAGATAGTGAATTGTTTACAGATGGGTGGAACTTTCTTGAAAATGGGGAAAGAAAGGCCAGGTTATTTAGGTGACTCTGTATGGCACCCTAGAAGCTAAGTCATTGCCTCCCAGGACCTCTGCCCAAAAAGTCGAACTCATTGCCCTGACCAGAGCTTTGGAACTGGGGAAGGGAATGAGAGTGAACATCTATACAGACTCCAAATATACTTTTCATATTTTACATGCTCATGGAGCCATGTAGAAAGAAAGGGAACTTTTTTTTTAATTTGCTAATTTTTTAAAAATTTTATTTATAAATTTTTTGACAGTATATATGCATGAGTAAAAAATTTTTTATAACATTATCCCTTGTATTCATTTTTCCACATTATCCTCTCCCTCCCTCTACTCCCTCCCCCGATGACAGGCAATCCCATACATTTTACATGTGCTACAATATAACTTAGATACAATACATGTGTGTAAATACCATTTTTTGGTTGCACATTAAGTATTAGATTCCAAAGGTGTAAGTAACCTGGGTAGATAGACAGTAGTGCTAACAATTTACATTCACTTCCCAGTGTTCCTTCTCTGGGTGTAGTTGTTTCTGTCCATCATTGATCAGCTGGAAGTGAGTTGGATCTTCTTTATGTTGAAGATATCCACTTCCATCAGAATACATCTTCATACAGCACTGAAGTGTACAGAGATCTTCTGGTTCTGTTCATTTCACTCAGCATCAGTTCATGCAAGTCTCTCCAAGCCTCTCTGTATTCCTCCTGCTGGTCATTTCTTACAGAGCAATAATATTCCATAACCTTCATATACCATAATTTACCCAACCATTCTCCAATTGATGGACATCCATTCATTTTCCAGTTTCTAGTGAAAGGGAACTTTTTACAGCAAAGAATTCTCCTATCAAATATTAAGGAGAAATTCTACAGCTATTACAAGCTGTCCACAAACCCAAGGAGATTTCAGTCATATTTTGTAAAGGACACCAGAAGGGAGATTCACTTTAGGCCAAGGGAACTAGGTTTGCAGATTCAGCTGCTAAAGCTGCTGTCCATTTACCCCTGACCATGGCACCTTTAATTTCCCAGGTCCTTGATTCGTATACCCTTTCATATAGTTCACAGTAACAAGCCCTTGCAGAAGAAAGGGGGGGTACACTCTTTCTCCTTCTGGGAAAGTAGAGAAAATGAATCACACCCCCAAGCGAGTCCTTACTAAACTACTTAGAGATTGGATGAAGAATCTCTACTGGGGCTTCTTAGAGTCTGCATGGAGTACATTAAGCTGAGCCCCCTTGAACTTCTGTGTGGAAAGCCCTTCTTAACCTCTGACATTCTTGTAAATCCAGAACAGCATCTGGTCATTCAGTTTGCCACACAGCTCGGTGCAGTGCAGAAGGCCCTTTTTGAAACAAATAAGCATCTCCCTAAACCTCATGCTCACACTCAGACGACCTCCAATGTAAATCCTGGGAACATGGTATACTTGAAATCTTGGAAGCCTCAAGGTGCTGACCCTCTGGGTATAAAGTGGAAAGGACCATATAAGGTCATTCTGACTCCTCCATGTCACTCAAACTGGAAGGTTCCACAGCTGGACTCATGTTTCTAGGATGAAAAATGTTGCTTCTGATTTGGAACTATGACCAAAAAGTTATCAAACTGTGCATACCCTTTGACCCAGCCATACTACTACTGGGCTTATAGCCCAAAGAAATACTAAAGAAGGGAAAGGGACCTGTATGTGCCAAAATGTTTGTGGCAGCTCTTTTTGTTGTAGCTAGAAACTGGAAGTTGAATGGATGTCCATCAATTGGAGAATGGTTGGGTAAATTGTGGTATATGAAGGTTATGGAATATTATTGCTCTGTAAGAAATGACCAGCAGAGGAATACAGAGAGGCTTGGAGAGACTTACATCAACTGATGCTGAGTGAAATGAGCAGAACCAGATCACTATACACTTCAACAACAATACTGTATGAAGATGTATTCTGATGGAAGTGGATATCTTCAACATAGAGAAGATGCAACTCACTTCCAGTTGATCAATGATGGACAGAAATAACTACACCCAGAGAAGAAACACTGGGAAGTGAATGTAAATTGTTAGCACTACTGTCTATCTACCCAGGTTACTTATACCTTCGGAATCTAATACTTAATGTGCAACAAGAAAATGGTATTTACACACATATATTGTATCTAGGTTTTATTGTAACACATGTAAAATGTATGGGATTGCCTGTCATCGGGGGGAGGGAATAGAGGGAGGGGGGGATAATTTGGAAAAATGAATACAAGGGATAATATTATAAAAAAATTACTCATGCATATACACTGTGAAAAAAAATTATAAATAAAAAAAAAGAAAAAAGAAAAATGTTGCTTCTGTTACCTCTTCAGATATTTCAGAATATTCCTATGCACCCATAGAGAACCTGAAGTTTCTCTTCCACAGGACCCCTGAAAACACTCTAGAGAAAGAAGTGTGAAATTGTCTGTGTCCTTTTTCTCACTCTAGTTTTCTTCCTTATTTTTTCCCAACTCCAACTGGCTTTTCTTGATATCATTCTATGGCCTCTGCCATAACTCCTTCTTAGCCTTTCAGCTAGGGAATTCTGTGGGCAGTGGGGACATTCAGAATTGTTGGGCCTGCCGTCAGCATCCTCAGGGCAGCCCACAGATGGGACCTGATGCATTATTTGCAAAGGCCCCATTCCCAAATGTTACCATCTCCAGCCTGGATGCCTACCCACTTTTAGTCTGCTTGTGAGATTTGTTTCCTCCAGGCTCCAAGCTACAAACTTCCAACTTCTCATTCAGTCTGAAGAGCATGGGACATCATGGGACAACTGACTTGGACACTCAACATTCCTAGATGTTGTTGCTGCCATCTTTATATCTCCAACTTCCCCTCCTGACCTGAACCCCCATTGAGCATAAAGACAGTTCTACAACACTTGTCAGCTTGAAGTAGCTCCAGAAGATGAGACCTCCATCCCTTTGCCCCAAATGGATTTGAGGGGCAATGATGTAATAAGGACTCTGTGTTCCTTGATCTTTTGTGGAGGATGGGTCACCTGGCCTGGGGAAATTTCTAAAAATGATCCCCACCTCCCGAATCTCCTTGGAAAGCTAGCTGGTATACTCCAATTGATCTGATAATCACTTTGGTCTGGGAAACAATCACCACCCTTTATTGAATTGAAAATTAGTCTTTGATTGCTCCCTAGCCCCAAATTATAGAAGGCTAATAGAAAACTATTCTGCCCTCCAAACCTTTGCTAAAATTCCCACCAGGATTTGGCCCACTGAAAAGTTGTTTCCTACCTTTACTAAATTCCTTTGGAACTAGCCCTCTGGGAAGTTGTTTCTCATTGTAATAAAACCTATTTTTGCCAAACCCTTGCTTTGAAGATCAAGACTGAGAATTCTTTCACAAAAACCTGTGACACTAGTCTGGGGCCCTCCATTTCTGTCAGGGCATCTCTCAACCCTCATTTCTTACACCTCAACACTTTGACCATTGATCAGTTGGGGAATGGCTATTATTTCTACAAATTTGACTCAATTCTCTATATACTTGAGAAATGAGGTCTTTATCAGGGAAACATGAAGTAATTTTTTTTCAATGACAATTGTTATATATTTTCCTCTGTCCTATTCCCTCCCCATTTATGCTATTCTTTTCTTTCATCCTGTCCATTCTCAAAAATGTTTTGCTTCTGACTATTTCATCCAATCTACTGCTCCTTCTCTTAATCTCCCATCCCATCCTTTCTTTTATTCCTTTCCTCCTCTAACTTTTCTGTAGGATAAGATAGATTTCTAAACCCAACTGAGTGTGTATGTTATTTCCTCTTTGAGCCAATTCTAATGAAAGTATTGTTCACATGCCCCTCCCCATCTCTCCCATCATTCTCTCCACTATAAGAGCTCCTTTTCACCTTTTATGTCAGATAATTTACTCCCATTCTAGCTCTCCCTTTCCCTTCTTCCAGTACGTTTCTCTCTCACCCCTTAATTTTATTTTTTTAGATAATCATCCATCATATTCCACTCACACCTGTGCCCCTGTCTGTGTACACTCCTAAATGCCCTAATAATGAGAAAATTTTTAGGAGTTACAAGTATCATTTTTTCATGTAGAATGTAAACAATTTAATCTCATTGAATTCCTTATGATTTCTCTTTCCTATTTGCCTTTTTTTTATTCTTTTGAGTCATATTTTAAAGGCAGATTTTCTTTTTCAACTCTTCTTTTAGATCATGAAATGCTTAAAAGTCTTCTATATTTCCCTGAAAGTCCATTTTCTCCTGAAGGATTATATTTAGTTTTCCTGGGTCAGTGACTGATGGTTTTAATTCTATGTCTTTTGTCTTGTAGAATATCATATTCCAAGCTCTCTAAATCTTTAATGTAGAAACTGCTAACTCTTGTGTTATCCTGTGTGGATTCATGATATTTGAATTGTTTATTTTGGGCTATTTGCACTATTTTCTCCTTGAATTGAGAGCTCTGGGATTTGGGTATATTATTTCTAGTGGTTTACTTTTTGGGATCTCTTTCAGGAGGTGATAAATGGATTATTCCAATTTCTATTTTACTCTCTGCTTCTGGTTTTCCTTGCTAATTTCTTGAAATGTGTCTAGGTTCTTTTTTTGGTCTTGGCTTCAGGTAGTCCAGTAATTCTTAAATTATCTCTCCTCAATCTATTTTCCAAGTCAGCTTTTTAAAAAAAAAAAAGATAAATCCAATTTTTATTTATTATAAAATTATTAAAATGTAAAGAACAAGTTCTTTAAAAATATGAACTGCAATGAGGAAGAAAATAATGTTCTTTTCCTCTCCTGGTTCTCTAATTGGGACCAGGAGCAAAAGAACAGCATATGTAGCTTGGCTGTGGACTTTGGCTCTCTCCCAAAGCCCAGACAAGGTGGGTTCCTTTTCTCCTTGACTGTGCCCTTAGAAGGAGCATTCCATTCTCCCTTCCTCTTCCCCTAGGATGCATTCTCTCTCTTGGATTTTTGCAGGCTTCATTGGGAAAGGGGGAGGATCAGGGGTCTAAATGACTTAAATAGGGTTTTCAAGAAAGACTCCTGAAGGAGGGTGCTCATTACTACATCAAGACAGCCCCTCTAAAGTCACACACACACACACACACACACACACACACACACACACACACACACACACCCCACACACAGTTTTTTTTTTTTTTCTCTCTCCAAGAACATAGCCCTTAATAGGCAGAATCATGGAATTGACCCAAATTTATAAGAGTACAAACTATTCTCAATTAATAGATGGTCAAAGAATATGAACAAGCAATTTTCAGATGAAGAAATTTAAACCATTTCTAGTCTTATGAAAAGGTGTTCCAAATCACTATTGATCAGAGAATTGCAAATTAAGACAACTCTGACATACCACTTCATACCTCTCAGATTGACTAAGATGATAAATGATAATGACAAATGTTGGAGGGGATGTGGGAAAACTGGGACTGTGATATGTTGTTGGTAAAGTCATGAAAGAATCCAACCATTCTGAAGAACAATTTTGAACTATGCTCGAAGGGCTGTCAAACTGTGCATACCATTTGATCCAGCAGTGCTACTTTTGGGCTTATATCCCAAAGAGATCTTAAAGGAAGAAAAGGGACCTGTATGTGCCAAATTGTTTGTGGCAGCCCTTTTTGTAGTGTCTAGAAACTGGAAACTGAATGGATGCCCATCAATTGGAGAATGGCTGAATAAATTGTGGTATGTGAATGTTATGGAATATTATTGTTCTGTAAGAAATGACCTGTAGGATGAATACAGAGAGGCTTGGAGAGACTTACATGAACTGATGCTGAGTGAAATGAGCAGAACCAGGAAATCATTATACACTTCAACAATAATATATACGATGATCAATTTTGATGGACGTGGCCATCTTCAACAATGAGGTGATTCAAACTAGTTCCAATGATCTTGTAATGAAGAGAGCCATCTATACCCAGAGAGGACTGTGGGAACTGAACATAATGAGGGAAAGGAAAGGGGGAACCCCATTTCTCGGCACATAGATAATCCCATGAGGCGCAGTGTCCCCTGTAAAATGAATTTACAGGCCTGAAAACCTAGATTGATAAATAAAAGGTTTATTGTAGGAATTTGGAAGTAAAGTTAAGTTAGAAAAACGCCAGGGCCAAAGGTGGCTGCTGGGAGGGCAGGAACCCTTACATGGCTGGAAGGATACCATGTGTTGGTGGGAGGGCTCCTGCAAAGAGAGCGCTCTGGCTCATTTCTTTTATACCTAGAAGATGATGGGTGGTACCCCTAAATTCTTGGCAGGCTTTTCAGTTAGCTCAGATCAGGTGAGGGCTGGGGGAAGCTGAGCTGATAGTGGGGCTGGGCCCGGATTTGTGCCTTTGACCAGGATTTGTGAATC
This sequence comes from Sminthopsis crassicaudata, assembly GCF_048593235.1. Classification (NCBI taxonomy): domain Eukaryota; kingdom Metazoa; phylum Chordata; class Mammalia; order Dasyuromorphia; family Dasyuridae; genus Sminthopsis; species Sminthopsis crassicaudata. The sequence continues at coordinate 262,186,925 of NC_133619.1, read as the reverse complement.
AAGGTCAGCCATGGGAGTTGGGCAATTAGAAAGAAATCTTAAAGGGACCTCAACCCCCATCAAACACATAGCATTTTTACTCTTTTTGTTGTTTGCTCACATGGTTTTTTTTCCTCATTGTTTTTTTCCTTTTTGATCTGATTTTTCTGGAGCAGAATATTTGTGGAAGTATGTTTAGTATAATTGCACATCTTCAACATATATTGAATAACTTCCTGATTGGGGGAGTGGTGGAGAAGGGAGGGGAAATATTAGAACTCAGGATTTCATGGAGGTGAATGTTAAAAATTAACATGTACATATTGAAAATAAAAAGCTTTAATTTAAGAAAAAAAAGGCAGACATGACCTATTAGCATCAGCCTTTCTAACCCACCTCAGCATGCCATCCCAGAAAGGGCTCCAGGCTCCCACCTGTCCCAGTTTCCCTAATGTACCTGTCCAAAGAGTGAGATCAAAGGTGAAAAGAAAGCAGAAGGCTGAAGTCAGGTCCTGGGGTTTACCATGTCCAATGTCCAGTCAGATGGAAAAAAGGAATACTTTTTAAAGTGCAGCACAACCAGTTAACTAAAGCAGCTGGATAGAGAGGATAAGAATAGTAGCTGACATTTAAATTTTTTTTCTTTCTTTTTTGTTTTCTTGTTTATTAATGTCTACTTGCCCAAATTTAATTTTTTAAGGAGTTCTTCTCTTCAGCGAGATTTCATACCTCTTTTTCCATTTGGCCAATTCTGCTTTTTTAAGTCATTCTTTTCATTGTTCTTTATGCCACTTTTACTATTTGGCCTGTCTGTTTTTTAAGGTGGTGTTTTCTTCAATTGGGATTGGTTTTGTGTGTGTGTGTGTGCGCGTGCCTCCTTTAATCAGCTATTGCCTCTTTTTTTCATGATTTTCTTGTTTCACTCATTTCTCTTCTCAATTTTTCCTCTGCCACTCTTATTTGACTTTTAAAATCCTCTTTGAGCTCTTCTATGGCCTGAAATGTACTAGTTCTAATTCTGTGGTCTTCTGAGTTTTTTGTTTTGCTCTTCCTGTTCACCATAGTAACTTTCTATAGTCAGGATCTTTTTCTGATGTTTGTTCATTTTCCCAGCCTGTTTCTTGACTCTATGCCTTTCAAGTGGAAGGGGCACTTTCTTAAACTTTAGGGTTTTTGTATAGCTGTTTTCAGCTAATTCTGGGGATCTACAAGCCTTTTATTCTTTTAAGATGGTTTAATCTGAGAAGATATGTATTTCTTACCCTCTTGGCCTGTGCTCTGGTCTGTGAGCAGTCATGAGCACTCATCTACCTGGAAGTGTAGTCAGGGTCCCTATTCCCCTCTGGTCACAAGCTTTGGTATACTAGTACTCTTTTATCCCCAGGAGTGAGACCCAGATCCAAGTATGGCAATGAGATGCAATGCCAGCAAAAGTAGCCTTGTAATCTCCTTTGGACCTCCTTACTATCTGTGGCCTGAGAGGTCTGGAAACTGCCACTGCCAGTTTGCCGGGGCACATTCTATGCTGGAGTGAGCCCCTCTTTCACTTTGGTGTGGCAGGTCTTTCTTGATCTTCTATGTTGTCTTGGGCTTGTTTCCCTGTCCTTTTTGGTTTCTGCAATTCCAGAATGCATTTTGAGACATTATTTTAAATTGTTTGGAGGATAATTTGGAAGAACTGAGGCAACTTCCTTTCTTTTCTATCTTTGCTCCATCCATCTGAGAAGGAGATATTTTTAGAAGATATTGTGGCAGGAGATTGAATATGGGGACACAGTGAGGAGTCAAGAATGGCACCTAAGTTGCCAGCCTAGAGATTGGGAGGACGGCAGTGTTCTCAGCATAATAGGGAAACTTGGGAGAAGGCAGATTTGGAGGGAAAGGTGACTAGTTCATTTTTGAACATGTTGAGTTTAAACTGATACAGAACATCCACTTCAAGATATCCAATAGGCAGTTGAAGATACAAGACTGAAAATCAACAGAGAGGTTATATTGGATGAGAATATTTAGGAATCACCAATGTAGAGATAATAATTGAATCCATGGGGGATGATGAATTCATCAAGTAAGATAGAGACAAACATAAATATGACCTGGTTAAAGATTTGTCAGTGGGGACTAAGGAGAGCTCATATAAGGAGAACTAGGAGAGAAACTTAGATAAGAGTATTAAGGGAAAGAGGGAGATAGGAAAGTATTAAGGAAAGAGGGAGATAGGAAAAGAGGGAGATAGGATTAAGAAAAGGTCATTGGATTTAATCAATTAGGAGACATTGATATGAGGAAAGCAGTTTTGATTGAGGGCAGAAGTCAGAGTATAGAGAGATAAGAAGAGAATAAGAGGAGAGGAAATGATGGTACTTATTGTAGATGGCTTTTTCAAGTCTGGCCACAAACAGCAGGGGAAAAAAATCAGGGCTTTCCTTCCTCTGGGCTATCTATCCCTCACTTCAACAAGTTCATCATGTTCCAGTCCTGAAAGAATAAGCCAAATATTGTGGGCGAGCCTGACTCAGTTCAGTTCTGTGGTAGTTTGGGTTCAAATTGGAAGAAAATGAGACACATATATTATTCAACAGTTAAGAAAAGAGATTTATTTAACCAGAACAGGATTAGTATATTCAACAAGGATAGACATATTTGAGCCCATTGTCTGCATTACCCATTTGATCTACCAGCTCCAGCTCCCTGGTCTTCATGGATACTTTTTACTTAGGTAATGGGGAAATGACCTCAAGCAATGCTTTAGTTCTCTCAGCCAGCCAAATGCCAAGAAAGGTCACAAAACCTTTTAAGGAACAATTAACTCATCTTACATAGGGAGAGATTATTTATATATAGTGGATGACTCCTTGTTTTCTCTACAAAAGAAAATGATCTTTGGACTTGAAGAAACAGACCAATAATAACATCATCAACAACAAGAACAACAAAAAACAGAATGAGAACAACCAACTATCCTTAGTGAGCTCTGCTAACCTGATTTTTTTGTGTGATCTTTAAAAGATTTTGAAGAATTAGAGAAGTTCCTCAGTGTGAGGATAATTTTGATACCTCTACACAATTTGTGTAGAGGTATCAAATTATTATCATTAATCGAATAATTAATAATGAATTATTATCAAATTATATTAACTCAGCTTATTATGTTTTATTAAATATCAGTGATTGCTTTAGTGAGTCAGGTAGGTAGAATTAAGTTTGAATTAGCTAATGCTGTCAGAATGGAAATCATTTGGTTAGAATTAATTAACTCATATATTGAGGATTATATTACTTATATTTGAGTTAGGAGATAGTTTTATACAGTTATACCTTCTCCATTGGGAGGGAGTGTGACAGAGTGCCTTCACAATCTGGAAAATACACATAAGATTTCTGGCCTTCTCTTTGTATCAAAGAAGTCTGAATTTTATTTTTTATGGGGTATTTATAGTACCTTATTTTAAAATTATGGTATATATATATGTACATATATATATGCATATGTACATATATATATTAGGAAAAGGTAAAATATGTTGGTTGATATTATACAATGTCATATATATTTTATGCATTTATGAGTTTCTAAACTTTTTCTGTGTTGTATGCTGGCCTTCAGGTATCATCTATGGGTTCTGCAAAATTCCCTCCAAATTCCCATTTAATTTCTTATGCTGATTCATGATGTATTGGAACTGAAATGGGAAAAGTCATGATTTAGAAGGGATAGAAATATACTTTATAGGGGCAGCTAGGTGGTGCAGTGGATAGAGCACCAGCCCTGAATTCAGGAGGACCCGAGTTCAAATCTGGTCTGTAACCCTGGGTAAGTCACTTAACCCCAGCCTCAGAAAAAAAAAAAAAGAAATATACTTTATAGATTAATATTTTGTTAGTTAGGCCTATATAAACTTGGGTTAGAAATAGAGGCAGAGATCTGTTGAATTAATACTGCCCCCTCATTCCTATGAATATACTGTGGAAACTGGGTTCCAAAAATATAGTTTCTCTATGTGCTCTGTTCTTTTTTCATCTAATATTCATACTGCTTGTGGAAGTCCTGTCAACTAAACACTTGTATTTGGTGTAATGAGGAAAGCCTAATGACTAAACTGATAATAATGAATATTTCCCTTAGCCATCCATAATATTTCTTCACTTATGGGAACTGACCAATCATGAATTCATCATGTCTAAAAAGACAACCTTTTAATAAAGAAGGAAATGTCACATTCGATATACTAACAATATTGAATGTAACTTTACTGTTTCTGGTTTAAAAAAATACAGCTGGTTTTGTTACTTCCCCTTTCTGACAATTGAGTTGACCATCCCCTAGCCAACCAGCCCTGGGAAGCCAGACAACTAGAGTTCTTAAATAACTTCACTTTTCCCCTTAAGTTAACACTTTTCTTAGCATTTATAAATATAAAATATGATTTTTAAATGTAAAGCTGATTTTAAAATGATCTAAAACCTATTTTTCCAAACCTAAATCTGTTTCTCAGTTTGGAATCTATTTGGGTCTCTATATAAAAGCACTGAGTTTCCAGAAACCATCAAATTAAGCCCCAAAGCAGAGATTTGAAAGGGAGAGCCTTAATAAGTCAGAGAGAAGGTTTTTTAAGTCTTATATAGTCTCTTAGGCAAGTGGGAGACATACCAATGTAAATTAAATCTTTTGGGTAAAGCAGAATTTTCTGCAATTAAGAGTTTTTCTTTCTCTTAGAAGTGGAACAGAGAGAGAGTCACTATTTAGAGCTTCTAATTGGAGCCTGGTTGAGTGAGGAGGGTGTCTAGTGTGGTCATTGCAGATGCTGTGGACCTGACAGGCCCATAGGACCTGTATATTGGAGACAATTGGGAGTGTCTACTTTGTAATTGTGGGCCACCATGATAATCCAGTTTTTGAAAAGGAATTCCTACCAGCTGGAAAGGTAGTATTCAAGGGTTATCATCATCATCTGAACCAATTCATAGATCATGCAGCCTAGCAGATGAAAATATGTGGCTATTTAATAACATTCCTGAAAAATGCAAACAAATTCAATGAGTGCTTTGTTTCTGCAGACCATGTAAGATTTGTTGTTTCATGATGTAAGACAAAAAGATGGAATAAAGAACTGCTTTTGTGATGTCTATGATTCATATATAAAGTTTGCAATGAATCCATTTTATGAACCACATCCACCCATTTGATCAAGTTTATTTGACAGAAAAGTTTAGTATCTTGGGAAGAAACACCTTCTAAACTGAATACATAAAGCTTCTTAAATATGTGATGTCCTGATATGCATTATAAGTAACTAAGAGCCAATCTAATCTACTGTATCTAAATTAACCTGCTTTCTAGTTAGAAAGACTTAGGGTCCCCAAATTATACTTTTGAAAAATACTATATTTATGAAGAATGCTACATGAAATGCTCTGACAATTATTTTTGGTTTAAAAATTTGCTTTAAAGCAAAAACAACATTATGTGATGATCAACAATGGCAAACTTGGTTCTTTTCAGTGGTTCAGTGATCCAAAACAATCACGATAAACTTTGGATGGAAAATGCCATCTGAATCCAGTGAGAGACTGAATGTAAAGCAACACATGGTATATTCACTTTTTTCCCCTTTTTCTTTTCTTTTCTTTTCTTTTTTTCCCTTTCGTGGTCATTCCCTTTTGTTCCAATTTTTCTCTCCCAACATGATTTATAAGGAAATATGTTTAAAAAAATGTTATTTTTACATGTAACTGAGGAAAATAAGATTTCAAAATTTTCTTTAAGAGTAATTTTAAAATTAAGATTCTATTTTTGCTAATCTAACATAACCTTTTCAATTAAATTGTAAATTAGGCAAATGTCAAAACTTGATTTGCTTAACACATCTTAAACCAAAATATAAAAGTTTCACAATAAGAAATGAAATTTACAGCATTCACATGAATATTTTTATTTTTAAATATAGGCAATATTTATTGTGCAAAATAAAAGATTTTCTTTGTCAAATTTTGTACTGTCTTTATTTGAAAGCATGAAGAACTGAGTCTCAAAATAGGATCAAAAACAAAGAAAACTTAGGACATGTATATAAGACTCTACTTACAAATGAAGTGGTTGCTGAGACTAACAGTTAAATACATAAACATACATCTTTGCATAATATTTTGTCATTGCTATAAACATGAAATCTTGAGGATATTTTCTTTCCTCAAGAAGAGTAGCAAGAATGATGACTACATTTCCTTGTGATAAATTAGTTTTATAGTCTTGTAAAGGTATTTGGGTTAGTTGCATATTTTAGCTTTCAAGAATAATCCAAATTAAAGTTTGGCAATTTGATAGTCAGTTTATAGATTATAAGTAGGAAAGTTAGTTTTTTAAAAATGGAGCAACATTTCTACCACCTAGAACTCCAGAAAACATATCAGTAAGGATGAAAACTAGCAAAAATAAACATTAAATACTGATTTTTAAAAATTGAAAAAAAGTACATTAAGAACAAATCTCTAAATAATTGACCATTAGCTATAGGAAAAAAAAAAAAAAACTTACAGTGAAGGATAATCAGACATTTACAGGATTTTTTAGAGGAAGTTCTCAGATTTCTTCTGGCATTGAAGAATTTCTAGCAGTAAGGTGTCATTGGAGGAATTCTTTCAAGAGTTACAGGATCAAAGCTCTTTGTTGGGGATGTCCAGGAAGAGAATAGGGTTGAGCATAGGCATTCCTACAGGATTCCCTTTGGACAAATTTCAAGCCTCATGGGAAAAGGGTAAATTCCTTACCCAGCCAGTGCTGACAAAAAAAAAAGGGGGGGGGTAGGGGAAAAAAAAAGGGAGCCATGAGGCTATATAAGGTATGGTACAAAACTACTAGGGATTTAGGTGATTTGTTTTGGCAAATATTCAGAACTTTTGATTATTCTACCTTCAGAAAATTAAGGCTTTTTATTAAACTCCATATATACCAAAAGAATTATTTGTATTGCTGGGAAACTTTGTTTTATCTATGCCCTTCTGATTATTTTGATTATTATTTGATTATACTTTCCCCTTTTGCTTCTGCACCCTATTTCCACCTTCAATAATAGTGGTTTCTAGAAAAGGGTGTGGGAGAGCTGTATTTCTCTTTTATATGCTGTTTTATCTGTGACCAGTCCATGCTGGCAGACAGATGTTCCCAAGTTTCTGTTTTATGTTCTGATAATTCAACTTAGCTTCTTCAGTAGAAGGCTTTTATAAAAGGGTGTGAAAACTTTCAAAAATTATTAGGTAAATGCAAGTTTCTTTTCTTTATATTTCCAAACATTAGCCATGTTGGAGACTGCTGAGATGAATGATATAAAAAGTAATTAGGAATTAAATTTAAAGTAATACATTTTTCTGCTGAAGGTTTCTAAAATTATTTGAATGTGTTTATGAATACTTTGATGAGTGTTTAGGGCATAAGCCTATAGAAATTATTTAGATAAGAATAAAACTTTGAAAATCCTGATACCTATATTTATCAAGTTACATTATAAAAAAGGAACTTTAAAAGTTGTAATTTGAATTTTAACAACTGAATTCAAGAGCTCAGTTCAACAGAAATTCAGTAAAATGCAGAAAAATGTTAAGATAAGACAAAATTAGGCAAACAATGCAGGAAAAATTAGAATATGACTCCTGTGAGTTTCAATAATTCCATAACTCAGAATTGAAATTTTTAATTCCTCAACATATTACTTTTTAAAATCTCTTTAGTATTTTTTCAATCTCTTGCAAAGACAATCTTTAACCTTCATTTTTTAAATTTTCTTTATTTATTTTAATATACATTGCTTTATCAATCATGTTGAGAGAGGAAAAATCAGAACAAAAGGGAAAAACCACAGGACAGAAAAAGAAAACAGAAAAAAGTGAACATAGCAATGTGACTTCTCATTCAAGTCTTTCCATGTTTTTCTAAAATCAATGAGCCCATCATTTCTTACAGCACAGTATTCTTTCATCACAATTCTATAACACAATTTGTTTAGCCATTACCCATCCATTGGGTTAAAAAAATTCATATAAAAGGACTTTTTAATTTAAAAATTATTTCCTCTTTTGATGAGAAACAAGTTTGTCTTTCCTGACTGATCAACTACATTAAACTACAGTATTGAAAAAAAAAATCTTAAAAAGGAAGGAATAAAGGTTTTTCCACTCAAAAGTTAAAGTTATCTTCATACAATAGATTGTAAATTGAAATATCTTGACTGTTATTAGAATAATTAGACAATGTTTCTGTAGTTTTGTGGGACCAAGGTAGAAATCTATTATTTAATGAGGTTAAATCAGAAACATTTTCTGTTTTATGTTAAAGAAAAGATTTTCAGTGCAATTAGCTTTTTAAAAGAGTGATTTATGGTCTGTCTTGTGTTACCTCAGAGACATCTTTAATTGTAGAGTCTTGGATCCAATTGATTAAGGACCACTCTCCCTCATCAACTGATTACTGCATGGAGCTCTGCCTCAGCTGCTTTTGTTGCACATTGGACTTTTTCCACGGTTCACATCAGATACAGAGAAGTGCATATTTTATGTCTAAATTCAAAAGTGGGAAAGATCTTACAAACTTTAATGAGGTTGACTTTGACTCCTGGCAAAATTCCAAAATATATTATTAAAAGGATGGTCATTGAAAAGGAAGTGTTAGTCATGCAGTAAGTGGCAGCATAGCTTCATTAAGAATACATCATACCTAAAATTTACCTCATTTTTTTTTAAAGGATTACTAGTAATTTCCTACCCATTAAAACATGTTCAGTTTAATTTCCTTCTTTATGACATAATTCAGTGTGGCCATGTTCAGTGACTGACCTGAATCCCTACCCAAAATAAAGAGACTTTTAGAGGAATTTGCCAATGAGAAGAGGCAGATCTTAGATGTTTCACACTGAGAGAGCCATAGTAATAGTTGGGTATTAAGGGGAGAGGAAACCCCTGACGCTGAGGAGAGTTTGAAGATGAGAAAGTGCATTTTGGAAGTTCAAGGAGCAGGAACAGGACTGGTATGGTAATGAAGGCCAACCTGTGACTCCCCCAAAATGAAGGCCTCAGGACAAATTCACCGATAGGAGAGGGAGCAGGTCTTATAGCAGGATTTTCCGTGTTAAGACAAAGGTAACAATGGTGACCAGTGAGAGGGAGGCACTGAGCCAAGTTCCAAAATGAGAAAGAGTGGTTGGGATGTCCAGAAGCCAAGAAGAGGGCTGAGAGAATGCAGTGCATACATCTGTTTTTTCTTACTCCTATTTGCTAATGTATTCCTATTTTTACCTATTCTCACTTTTGAAGATTTAGAAATTATTCTCAGTACTGTTACTGAGTATTGATTTAATTTGAAATCTCTGAGTTCTTCATAAAATTTTTCTATCTTTTCATCCTCTAAAATTTATGTTCATACATAATCTGCAATTACCTTCATGATAGTCTAGCTACAAAATCCAGGTGAGGAGGAGATAGGGTACTAGTACAGCAGGATATCCAGAGGTTCACTCTCCTAATTTTTCAAACCTTACAAAGTCATAATGTCCAATCCCTTTATTTAAAACAAAAAAGAACAAAAGCAGAGGCAAAGACCTTATCCTCATAGCATTACCTTTAAAATTTATTATTATTATTATTTATTAAAGCTTTTTATTTTCAAAACATATGCATGGAGAATTTTTCAACATTAACCCTTGTTAAACCTAGAGTTCCAACTTTCCCTCCCTTTCCCCCACCCCTACATGGCAAGTAATCCAATATATGTTAAACATGGTAGAAATATATAGCATTACTTTTCAATAGACGTTGCTGACACAGGAACCAAACTAAAAGTGAACAAAGAGAAAAATGACCAACATTCTAGTCATGAGTGCTTGAAAAAAAAAAAGTTTTATTGAGGTTTCATTTTCACATTACAAACTTTTACAGATAACTCCTACTTTACAAGAGGACTCTTAAAACAAAGTAAAATAGTTAAGGACAACTACTAATACAGCAACATCATCTGAAAATGCATGCAAGATTTCGTATCTTAGCAACTCCACCTCTGAGAAAAAAATTCAAATCTATTTTCTCTTCTTCCTCAAACAATTGGAAAAAGAAAAAATAAAAGAAAAAAAGAGAAATTGCTTCTAACAAATATGCAGTTAAGCAAAACAAATTCCCTCAATGGCTGTGTACAAAAATATACATCATATTCTGCACCCTATACTCAACACATCTTTGTATATTTTTATCATTGTTCTTCTAGAACTGGAATGATCACTGTATTCATTATAATTCTTACAGATTTCAAAATTGCTTATTTTAACTATTATCGATGTTATTATTACATGTTGTTCTTTGGTTCATGTTTTATTCATCAGTTTCTAAGAGTCCTCAAAGTTGTTCATCTTTATAGTACTGATATTATGTAAAACTTGTCTTCCTGACTCTACTTTTATCTCACTTTGTATCAGTTCATAAAAGTTTCCATTTCTTCTTGAAGTGATCTATTTCCTTATTTCCAGTAGTACAATAGTTTTCCTTCACATTCATATGTAGCATGACCTGTTCAGTTATTTTTCAGGAACATCCCATTAGTTTCCAGTTTGTTTTTTTAACTAACATAAAACAAATTTCTTATAAATAAAGGATCTTTTCCTCTTTCCTTGCCTTTCTTGATTACTGACCTATGATATAGCTATAGATAGATATGATATGATATAGGTCAAAGGGAACATACTATTTACTAATTTTCTGTGTAAACTTCCAAATTACTTTACATAATGATTGCAGTCTTTCATAGGCTCACCAACAGAGCATTAATTTGATTCTTTTCTCATGATTTTCTAACATAAAATTAATTATCAAATTCCTTTTTTTGTCAACTTTGCCACTTGGATGGATATGAAGTAGAATCCCATACTCTGAGACTAATTTTGAGCATTTTTTTTTCATAGAGCTAGATAACATGGATTTCACTTTTGAATACAATTTTTTATCACTAGATCACTTATCAAATGAGGAATGGCTCCTAATATTTTAATTAGTTTCATATACATCTTTACATATTTTTCTATGGTTCTCTAACTGTACTGATTTGGAGTTCATCCATCTTTTATAAGGTGTGAGGTGCTAGTCTAAATCTAACCTTTTCCATACAAATATCCCAATATTTTTGTCAAATAAATGACTAAAGATTTATCTAGCATCCATCTTTGTGCTGATCAACTACCAGGGTATTAAATAATTATTAATCTGATCTACTTATTAAATTTTTAAAAAAATATTACCTAATTGTTTGAATAATTATTGCTTTGTAGTAGAGTTTGAGATTTAATGCTGTTGGATCCCTTTGTTCCCATTTTTTATTTTTCCTCTTGAAAATCTTGATGTTTTTTTCTTCCACATGAATTTCATCATTATTAATATTTGTTTTAGTTCTATAAAGTAATTTTTAGGAGTTTGTTATGGCATCAAATAATTAAATTTAGGTAGTTTATCATTTTTAATATATTGGCTCAGCCCACATATGAACAATATCTTTCCAATTATTTAAATCTGCATTTCTGTAAAGTTATTTTTAGTTGTATTTATTTAGTTCTTGTATGTATCTTCGAAGATAGACTGCCAAGTAGTTATACATTCTGAAGTTATTTAAATTCATTTTCTATTTCTAGCTTTCCCTCCTGGATTCTACTGCAATTATATAGAAATTTTGGTGATATATGAATTTACTTTATATTCTCTAAATTTGATGAAATTATTGTTTAACTCAATTTTTTTAGTTGAGTCTGTAGGTTCTTTGAGTATATCATATCATCTGCAAAAAGTATTAATGTTTTTCTTCTTTATCAAGGTAGTTCTATTTCTTTTTCTTGTCTCATTGCTAAGGATATCATTTCAAGAAGTGATGACAGTGGATGTCCTCGTTTCAACAGTGAATTAACTGGAAAGGATTCCTTTATCTCATACAAAAAATGGAAGTTTTTGATTTTAGATACATATTAACCATTTAAAGGAAAGGTACATTATTTAACTATTACTTCCAACCTAATCATAGTACATAATCTTTCCCTTTTTTTTTGTGCAAATTATGCCATTAGGGAGGATTGATCTAGTTTTCTTTTTCTGTTTTGAATGTCCTTGTTTTATGTAAAGGCCATATTTATGTCATGAAAAGAATTTTGTAGGATTACTTTTGATATTTTTGCAAATGATTTATATAATATTGGAGTTATTTTTTGAATGTTTCATAGATTTCACTTTTGAATCCATCTGGTCCTGGGTTTTTTTCTTTTGGAATTTCATTTATGATTTGTTAAATTTCAACCAAACTGTGGTGTTTAAATTTTCTGTTTCTTCTGTTAATCTGTTAATAAAAATATTTTAAATTTTTGTAAATATTAATATATTTTATCTAAGTTGTCAGTTTTGTTAACATAGAGATGGGTAAAAGTTGCTAAGAGCATCCTTTATTTCTTCTTCATTTGTTGTGAATATTCCTTTTTTCATTTATTTATGCTATTTTTCTTTCTTCTTTTCAATCAAATTAGTTAAGGATTCAACTATTTTATTGTTTTCCCTGGGGAGGAAATAGCTTCTGATTTTAATCCTTAAATCAACGTTTTGTTTTGTTTTTCAGCTTTGCTAATTTCTTTTTGTCAGAAATCCTAATCAGTATCCCTGCTTCTTTGTGTCGAGCTAAGACATAATAGATTTTGCTCCAACCATTACTTTATACAATTATTGCATTTTTTTTCAGGTGTTTCATTTTAAGCAACTTATTGGATTTTGCTTTTATCAATTCTGCTCATTTCTTCTGTTCATCACATTCACATTAATAGTTAACTGTTTGTTTTTCTCTGTTCTGTCCTTTTAGATTTTTTCTTCTCTATATTCCTTAATTCCTCCTTATTTTAAATTATTACTCTTTCCTCTTTTTTCATTATCACCTTTCCAAGTTTAGGGCTTGTTTTTGCTTATGATTAATTGTTCCATGAATCTATCCTTCTTCCCTATTTTTTCCCCTATTGAATTAAATGCATTTCATACTAAAAGTGTGTGCATGTGTTTGTATGTGCATGTGTATGCTTCCTCTTTTGAACAGTTTTAATGGAAGTAAAGTTTAAGAGATGTGTGTCCCCCCTATTCTTTTCATGTTTGATACAGACCTATTTGCACAACTTGATTATGTGCCTCAAGATCCCCGCATATTTTCTCCCATTTCTCTTTAATTTATCCTTCCCCTCTCTTTTCTTCTTACATTTTCAAAACATTTTTTAAAAAAAATGAAACTATTATAAAAATTCTGCCTCAAATGACTACATAACTCTTTGTGACAGTAATTTTAAAAGAACTTTTCAACAACCCACCTTCCATCAGACTGTCCCTTCTGGCTGTTCAAGTTTTTTTCATTTATGAATTTATATTTTAAAGTTCCTTTTTAACTTTTTTTTTGTTTTTTAAACTCATTAGGAATATTTGCTAGTCCTCTATTTCAGTGAAGATATACTTTTTTTTTCCTTTGTACTCAGTTTTCTTGGGTAAAATGTTATTGGTTGTAGATCTTTGTCTTTTGGATAATCTCATTTCATGCTTTCTGTTCTTTTAAATTATAGTTGCTAAATATTGTACAATACTGAGAATGGTTCTTTAATATTTGGAATTATATCAGGAATGTAGATTCCTGCATCCAATTAGGAAATTTTCAACATAATAGACCATATCAGTAACAAAAATAATAAAAATCATGTATCAATAGATATAGAAAAATCTTTTGACTAGATATCCATTCCTGTTTAAAAAACAAAAAGACTAGAAAGCAAATAGATATAAATATGTAAATATATATAAATTGTATGCAGATGTGTATTTTTTTTTTGCTATGACAATTAGTATCTATCAAAAATTAAGAACCTACATTACATATAATGGCAATAAGCTTAAGTGTTTCCACTATGATCAGTAAGTAAGGATATCCATGAACACTACTATTATTTGATGTGATAGAAAAGCTAGTATGAGCAATATTGCAATATAAAGAAAATGAAGGAATAAGCACAGACAAAAAGGAAACAAAATTAGTGCTTTTTGTGAGTAATCTGATGGCTTAATTAAAGAATCCTAGAGAGTCAACTAAAAATTAGTTGGAATGAATGACTTTGTAGCAGAGTTGCAGGTTATAAAATAAATCCACATAAACCAATAATATTCTGATATATTACTAGAAAATCCATCAAAAAAAGTAAATTCCATTCAAAACTAAGGAACATATACAATATTTGGAAGTCTACTTATTAAGATACACATGAACTACAACTACTGTATATAACTTAAAGAAATAAAGACAGCCGGAAATGTCTGGAGAAATATTGAGAGTTCATAGGTAGGGCTGAGACAATATAATAAAAATGACAATAAATACTATCTAAATTCACTTAGAACCAAAGGATTACTTTATAGAACTAGAAAAAAAATTTCTGGACAAAAAAAATAGGTCAAGAATCTCTAGGAAAATTATAGAAAAAAAAAGTTGAAAAGAAGACTTCACAGTACTAGATCTTAAGTTATATCATAAAGCAGTAATTCTCAAAACAATATGAGACTTGGTTAAAAAACAGAGGCCAATCAGGAACAGATTAGAAACAAAAGCCAAAGAGCACAATAGTCAAATATTTGAAAAACCCTAAATATTCTAGTTACTGGAATAAGAACTTATTATTTGACAAAAACTGTTGGAAACATTACAAGGCAGTCAAGCAGAAAATGGGACTAGAGTCATACTCTATACTGTTTATCAAGATAAGCTATCAATGGGTACATGACAGACATAAAAGTTAACCTTATAAACAAATAGAAGAGACAAAGAAATTATTTGTTATATCTACAGATATGACCAAGATATAGAAAAGGTCATAGGAAGAAAACAGATAATTTTGATTATATAAAAATTTTTATACAAACAAATCCAGTGCAATTAAAATTATAAGGGAAAAAGAAATCTGAGGGGTTTAAATCTGATAATGGTCTTTTTTCAAGATATATAATGGATTACTTCAAATGTATAGTACTTACAACCACTGGCTAATATAAAAATGGAAATAGGATATAAATAGGAGGTTTTTAGAGGAAGAAATCTTTTAATACCCACGTTAAAAATGCTATTAATTAATATGGAAATAACTTTGAAACACCTAAGATTGGGTTATACTTTATAACCATCAAGTTGATAAAGATGATGGAAAAGGAAGATGGAGGATTGCAGGAAAACAGGTATATTAAAGTGAAACTTGGTGAACTGTTAATTGATCTAGCTATTCTAGAAATCCATTTGGGATTATATACCAAAGTCACCAAATTGTGCCTGCCTTTTGGTCCAGAAATACCACTATAAGACTTATACCCCAAAAGAGATTAAAGAGAGCTGGAAAAGACCTATATGTATAAAAATATTTATTTTAACTCTTTTTGTGGTGGCAAAGAATTGGAAATGAAGAGGGTGACAATTAATTGGGGGATGGCTGAACAAATTGTGGTCTATGAAAGGAGCAGAATATGATTATTCTGTAACATACACGCATATGTTATATATAAAATACAGTACCATTTGTATAATTCACATTCATGAATGAAATACATATGAATAAAATACATAAATGATGTTATAAAAGACATGAAAATAGTTGCATAGGACAGGACTAAGAGAAAAATTTACATAACAATAAAGACAAATAACTTTGACTCAATATAATGACCAACTCTATGGTTCCAGAGGTTTGATCATGAAGTTAGGTACCAATGCAGATGTGGTATGCTTTATTCTTGCTACCAGGGAACCTGAGGCCTGTAGAGCTTAAGTCTTGAGGTACAGCGGGCAAAAGCTGATCAGGTATTTCAATCTGGTACAATATGGTTGATAACCTGAGGAGCAGGGGGCCACCAAACTTGACTCAGGAGAGGCAACCTAGTCCAGATTTAAAAAGTAGCAGCTCAAAGCTTTTGTGCTGATCAGGGCTATTTGAATGCCCACTGCACCTCCAGCATAGACAAGATAAAGAGATGCATTTTTAAAAAAATTAAGCATGCTTCTTTATGCACCCATTTGGAGAAATGATATAATTGTGGTATAGAATGAAGACATTTTCCAGACATACTCAATTTGGGAATTTGTTTTGCCTAACTGCATATTTACTACAAAACAAAATGCTTTTCTTTCTTTCTTTCTTTTTGTTAATGAACGAAGGTGGGTGAGAGAATATGGATTTTTGTTGATTAAAAGCAAAACCCTGAAGAGAGATTTTCAGTAGTGAAGGAGACAGAAATTATATGAAGCTGAAAAGTAAATGAGTGGTGAGAAAATGGATATCTTTCTAAGATGTTTGGCAGTAAATAGGTAGATATGAGTGAACTGGAGGTCATCTATATTTTTTAAGAATGAGGGAAACATAGGGGCAGCTAGGTGGCGCAGTGGGTAGAGCACCAGCCTTGAATTCAGGAGGACCCAAGTTCAAATCTGGTCTCAGACACTTAACACTTCCTAGCTGTGTGACCCTGGGCAAGTCACTTAACCCCAGCCTTAAAAAAAAAAAAAAAAAAAAAAAAAAGAATGAGGGAAACATGTTTGAGAAAAAGAAGATGCTAATGCAGTGAGATGAGATTGAAAAGGAGAGAGAGTCAAGTGTCACACAGTTTTATATGCTATTTGGTACCACACAAAGGAGAATATTTATTTTTCTGGTTTACAATGAGGTGTCACCATTTTGGTGTGACCAATGGTTTCAGAACTGGAAATGGAAAATAATAAAAGGAGTCAGGTAGCAGATGAAGTTCCATCTAAAGCTGTAGCTATATTAATGCTGGGGAAATAGCCAGTGTCTGGAATAACAATGTAGGCTATTCACTCGCTTTATTTTTCTATTATATGTTTAAATCCTGCAGCACTTCAGGAAATAGTACTTGGATTTATACACAGATTTCTTGGAATCAGTGGTAGGAAAATGTAAATTAAGACCATCACATTATATCAAATAAACAGAGACTGGGCAGAGGAATGGGAGGAAGGAAAGGGCGGAATGATTCGTCAAAATAATCATCAATCTTTTCAAATAGATATAAACAAAATTGTGCCAGGTGTGATGGTTCATAGTTATATGAACATGGTAGATTACTTGAGCTTGGATGTTGACTGGGTGTCTTCACTAGGTCGTGCTGCCTAAGGAGGGGCAAACTGGCCCGAGTCAGAAACAGAGTAGGTCAGATCTTCTGTGTTGATCAACAGTGGGATCTCAGGGTGAGTAGCTGTTGCCTAAGTAGGACACGGAGAAAGAGAAAAGGGAAGGAAGAAAGGAATGGAAAAAAGAAAACAAAAGGAAGGGAGGAAGGAAGGGAAAAAAAGGAAAAAAATAGAACTTCTAAGTTATTTATTAGAGACAAATAGGCTTGTTTTTCCACAAAAGTGCATTGAAGGAGAAACAGTTTTGTCTTCTTGGGAAGAACTCTGAAAAGTAAAGTGGAAAACCACTTACTGTGAGAAATTTGCTGACCAGAATAAGGAGTTGGTCTGATTTCAAGTCATTTTTTTAATTGTTAAAGAGAGTGAGAATTAACAACCATTTAAGTTGGAGTGACTCATGTCACTAATGCATTTCTCCTGAAATATACTTGGTTCTGAATTATGTTTCCTTCTAAAGGGAGCCAAAAAAGGCATTTTATTTTTCCTGGGGGTCAGAAAAAACATTTTCTTAAGTTTTGTGAATACCAAAGGCAACCTGATAATTGGCAAGGTTTATGCAACTGTTCAAAATTAATTTCTCAGCAGTGAAATCAGTAGGATAGGATACCAGGGCCCAAGCATTTATTAGTTAGAGCATTTGCTGGATTTCAAACTTACTTGAGAATCTTGTAGAAGACATTCTGATAAACCAATGTGCAAGAGAAAGCAAGATGTGCTATGAAGAGACTCACAGTTTATAAATAATTTCATAAAAGTTTCTTAAAACCCAATATCCACCAAGAACTTTCTGTTGATAAATTTATGGACTTTGGTAAGAATGGATTTCATTTTTATCTCCAGTACTTAGCATAGTAGCTGGCACTGTGCTTCATAATTGTTGATTGATTGAGTCCTGACATCCTCACACTCTAGCCATCTTCTTGCACTCTATTATTTACCTCAGACTTGGCATTCCAAATTTCCATTCTGAAGCCTTGGGCTCCTGAAGAATCCATAGTATAGTGTGCTGAACTTGGAGGCAGAAAGACTCACATGCAAATCTTGTTTCAGACACGTACTAACTGGTTGACTCTAGCTAAGTGCTTTTATAGCCATTTTTTTCATTTGTAAAATGGCAACCCTAGCACTATGTATATTATGTAAAGTGCATACTATGTGTTTGATACTGCCAAGGACATTAATACAAAAAAAGGGAACAGACAGTCCTGACCCCCAAGGAGCTTAAAACTGAATGGTGGAGACAATATGCAAATAAATAATTACATATATATATATATATATATAATGAGACAATGGAAAATAACTAATAGAGGAAAGGCACTCGAATTAAGAGGATCAGAGAAGGCTTCCTATATAAGGTTGGATTCAAGTTGGAACTTAAAAGAAGCCAGGGAGGTCAGCAGTCAGAGCAGAGAAAGAAGAACATTCCATGTATGAGGGACAGCCAGAGAAAATGCCTGAAATTAAAAGATGGAATGTCTTGTTTATGGAATAGTCAGGTCAGTGACCACAATTAACATGTTGCATTTAGCCATCTGCTTTGGTATACTCTTTACTAACTGTTCTCTTTCTACGTCATATGTTGAGAACAATTATCAAATAAGTACTCCTCGAAAGAATTAGCTAATCAATTGTCCCAGGCTTCCATCCCAATATTCCTGAGACTTCTCAAATCAAAAAAAAAAAACCCATCCTGCCTACTACTTCCCTATATGTGTTGTCTGTATTTGCATCAGAGAAGAAAGAATTGATTTCTTGTATCTATTCCTCTAATGTTTAACATAATGCCTGGAATAATTTTTTCATTTTTCAAGTTTGTAGTCTGAGCAAAGGAACACTATAGTTGTAATCTGGAGCTTAAGCCTAGGCATCTGTACAATACTTTCCTGAGGTGGGGTGAGAATTTGAAGAGTTATACTGGCTTTGAGAGAGCACACATTTGACTGTGGGTTTTCTTGAGCATGTCCTTATTCTAAGTTTGCCATAATAGAAACCTCAGGACATCTCTCAAAGGTAGAGCTGAGATACAGGAAAATTCATTTACTATTGTTTGGTGTGTTCTAATCTGTATTAACTTCTCTAATTTCTGTTTACTTGGATAAATGGGCTACCTCACTCTGTTCCATTATTATGATTTCTGAGTAGCTAGCATTTGGTAGGGAGACAAGCTTTGAAGTACTCCTCACTTGTTAAGGGACTTCAATACAGGAAAGGCTGAATGAACACAGAAACTCACTCTAAACTAGCAACAGAGGGGACAGATAGATCTAATTCTAGTCTGGTATCTGTACTCTGAGAATAGAACAGAAAGAGTGTCTTCCGAGAGGAATTGATCTTCCTTTGAAGAAGAGTAGATGAGATTCTATAAATATCAGTTCATGATTCTCTGGGAAAAGCCACCTTTGGGCAGACATAGTATATACACATAAGCTGTATGGGAGAGAGAGACACACACAAATTCCCTCCCTCTCCTTCTCTCTCTGTCTTGTCTCCCTCCTTCCCTCCCTCTCTGTTCTCTTTTTCTCTCCATCTCCCTCTCCCCTTTCTTTCTTTTACATGGCCACCATCTAGTATATTTCATATTAATCTGGGAGGCAAAACTCTGCTCTAACGTTTACTGGAAACGTGACAGGAGGGAGAGAAGAATTAAGTCAATTTATTAAGCATCTACCTTATATATTCAGCACTAGACAGAACAGACCACTGATTCACTTAACAATGTATTTCCTTTTACAGAGACTGTTTTGAAGGTAGTTACCAATTTAGAAGTTCCATTTCCACCTGTGAGAAAATTTTATCACTCCTTTAAAGAAAGTATTAGATATTGGGATACAACAATTTTCAGTTTGAGGGAAAAAAAACAAACAAACTTGTTAACTCATTTTCTAGTTAAATCTTTTGAAATGAATGAAAAAGTACTATTATATAAGCATACAATTTTTTCCAAGATATCGTTTTCACAATGCCAAAATTTCTTCTTATATCTCAATGACATTACTTATAAACAACAACCAAAAAAAAATTAAGAGAAAAAATTTAGCAACTGATGAATACACTGAAAAAATCTCTGAGGTTCTTTCCCTACTGCCCTACAAACACCTTATAGCTCTTTTTTGGCTCCAAGCTTTTCTGCTCTTTGTAATTTTGCAAAATTAATTTTTGATTATTGTAGTCATTGTGCATATTCTTTTCTTGACTTTGCTAATCTCATTTTGTTTCAGTTAGTTTAAATCTTTCTATGCTTCTCTTTATCATTTATCATTCTTACTTTTTTTCATAAGTTCAGTGTTATGCCACTAAATTCATGCTCCACATCATTGTAAAGTCATTTCCTCAACACAATGGAAATTTAATTTGCAGTTTGCTACCACAGAAAGTGCTGCTACAAATGTCTGTGCACATATGGAACCTTTCTTTTTGTCAACAATCTCCTTGAGGTATATATTTACCAATGCAATCTCTAGGTTAAATAGTATGATCATTTAAAATATTTTATTTGCATAATTCCAAATTTCTTTTTAGAATGGATATACAAGTCTACCAATAATAAATTTTTTTTTATTACAGATAGTATCTTTTGCCATTTTTGCCAATTTGCAGAGTGTAAGGTGAAACCTCAAAGTTGTTTTGGTTTACATTTCTCTCATTAATGATTTGGAGCATTCTTTCATGTTTATTAGTAGTTTGCAATTCTTCTTCAACAGAGCTGTTAGTTCATTTTCTTTAATCATGCCTATCTTTAATTTCTTTCTCTTGTTTTATTGATGGCATTTCTAGAAATATATAAAATAATAGGCAGAAGAGTAGGCAATCTTGCTTTGTTTTCTATCTTCTGACGTGTTTTTTGGTTCTAAAACCAAACTGAAAAATGTCCCTCCGTGATTATACTTTGTGACTTAAAAGTTTTTTTGTTTTTTAAACATGAATGACTTTTATTTTATTAAAGGCTTTTTCAGCTTCTAGTGAGAAAATCATGTAGTTGTAGATGTTTTTGTTTTTTATATGATTATTTTTTTTCCTAATAGTTAACAATCCCCGAGTCCTTGAAATAAATGCAACTTGGCCAAAATGATTTATTGGATGAATTGTGATAGTATATCAGGATATTTTAAAAGAATCTTTGAATCATCTAACTAAATGATATTGGCTTATAGTTTTCCTTTGCTTTAGTCTTCTCTGGTTTAAGCATTGGCAATACATTTGTCTCATAAAAGGTGTATGGCAATTCTTTTTTCTCAGTTTCTGGGGAAAAAAAACCCAAAAAACTGTATAATACTGACATTTATTATTCCTGAAGATTTTGATAGATTTCTCCTGCAAATTCATTAGCACCATGAGTTTTTGTTTTCTTCTGGAAACTTCTATTTTCTTTTCTGGAACTGAATTATTTAATATTTTTGAAGGTACTTTTTGATTTTGTGTTCTGAGTTTATTGACATATAAATATGGAATAGTTTTTGATAATTCCTTTTTTAAATTAGATTTTGTGTGATTTTATCACGTTCATTTCTGTTGATTTTTCTAATCTCTACTTTTTAATCAGGTCAGCCAGATTTACCTACTTTATTAGTCTTTTTTTAAAAGAACCAGTTTCTAGTTTTATCGATGTTGCAGTAGTTTCCAGTTTTCAATTTTTATATTTCTCCTGATTTTTAAGATTTTTGTTTCTAACTTTTTTTTGAAATGCATATTTATTTCATTGATCCTTTTAAAATTTTACTAATGTATATGTGTGTGTGTGTCTGCGTGTATATATACATATACAGACACAGATGTACTTTCTTATGATGTTATGGTATGTAAAGAATATGTTCATATTACTACATTTTAATATTTATTTGTATTTCTATCCCAGCATATGGTCAATTTTTGTAATTTTAATGTAATATTAAGAAATGTTAAAAACATTTTTAAATTGACTTATTCAGAATTTCCATTAAGTCCTAGCTATAATTTCTCCAGTAGTTTTTGAATTCGATAATTTTTCTTTTATTTATGTTGTACTGGACGTTAAATTTGCTTACTGTATTCGACCAACTTTGTTCAGAAGAACATGAAAATCTTATATTATTTTATTACTATCTTTGTTTGATCGTTGTCTTTATGCGATTCAGTTAATTTTTCTGTTGATAATCTCTGATTTCTTTCTCTGTATTCTGAAGTTCCATACTTTTATTTATGGCCTACGTATTTATTAATTATTTCTTTAACTTCTTTGGGTTCCATATCAGTTTGAGTTTTTTCTTCTAATTTCTTTTACTATTTTTGTAGATTTTGTCTTTTTACCTTTTTTGTGTGCTTGAGCCTCACTCTGAGAAGTATCAATTCATGAGGGAGGTGAAGAGGTTTTAATAGTTTTCTGTGTCTTCATATAATGTAGGTCATTTCCATCCCTTGCCTTACCATGATGATTTTCTTTTTCATTTGCCACATAATTTCTTCTCTGGGCCCATGTTCTGCCATCCATCTGGATGCCAATGGCCACAAGAGCTCTGATTTCCCTTTTCCTAAGAAAGGATATTGTTCGAGGAGGTACAAGACTATGAGAGGAAGCAGTCCTTCAGTGCACCAAATGCCTGGAGATCAGACCATTGTTAAGCTCAACAACAATCTCCTACAGATTACATCTCTCCTCCTTTGGGAATGTTCTTCAGTAGAACTTCCTCCTCACTTGGGAAGGAAGGAAACAAGTTTTTATTAGGTGCCTACTATGCACCAGGCACTGTGCTAAGTACTTTGCAAACATTCTCTCATTTGATTTTCACAGCAACATTGGGAAGTAGGTGCTATAATTACTCTTACAGTTGAGGAAACTGATGCAGACAGAGGTAAAGTGATTTGTCCAGGGTCACATAGCAAATTAGTGGCTGAGGTCTTCCTGATTTCAGGCCCAGGGCACTATTCACTTTACCATTTTATGACCTGGGTCAGCATTGTATCAAGCTTCCACTTTCCCAGTTTCAATGCTTTCCTTCTTCATGTGCACTCCTGCAACCTTTCCTGCTTCAAACTCTAGGTGTTCTCTTCCTTTTGTTGTTTACCCATGGATTTGACTTAGAGAAAAACACAAGAAGTTTATATTCTAAGAGGTGGAGACTGTACTGAGGGGTATGGAAAGTTACAATGAAGCCATAGAAAAATGTCCAAACATAGATTTTCTAGCAGCAATGTCAGAACTGGTTTCATTACAGCTGCAGAACTAGAAAGCTGCAATAGGACATGTGAGCAACAGTCTGGACAGACTGGCCTAGACAGTCTGGTCTAGAGACAGGGCCACTGACAAATGAGGAAGGAAGCTATTGTCATCTTTTCTTTTCTTTTCTCTTTCTTTCTTTCTTTCTTTCTTTCTTTCTTTCTTTCTTTCTTTCTTTCTTTCTTTCTTTCTTTCTTTCTTTCTTTCTTTCTTTCTTTTCCCTTTTTTCTTTTTAACTATTAAATTGTATTTAACAGTTTGAATTTTCAAAAACAAATCACTTTATAACCTTATTTTTTTTATGTAGGGCAGCTCACATTGAGTTAAAAAAAAAGTACAGGAATACTATAAAAAGCTTTAATTCCATAAAAGCTGAGATTTACACAAAATAAATAACAGGGTCAGTTTAATAGGAACAGAGCTGAGTGGGAAAAAGACCTCATAGCATGGATGATGTTTAGATGGCAGATGTTTAGAGCTACCAGAGTGTAGAACCTGAAGAACTGAATTAAATCTAATCTGGAAATACTGGTGAAAAAGATGCAACAGAAGGGCTTAAGATGCTGGTTATAATGCCTTAATAATAATTAAAAAAAAATTGGTTGCAGAAACTTTAACTTGTACCATACTGAATTTTGAACCATTCAAAGAATCAAGCAACAGCAGACATTCTTTGGGTCCCAATTTCTATTTTATATTAGGTTATCCTTACTTCAGTTTAAATAACTTGATCAGAAAAATTACGCTTGGTCTTTGAAGAAATTATGAGTTAATATTAGAATAAGGTCACTCTCAAAATGCTATTTACTGTAGATAAATAAGATCAGGAAGGGTGAGGTTCAAATCCTAATTTCAGGAAGTCACACTCTCATGAAGCCTCAGTGTCCTCTTCAGTAACATGAGAAGAGCACTTATCAGAAGGTTGTTTTACAATGTAAAAGTGACTTCTAAATCTTGGAGTTCCCTATAAATATGAGTTATTATTGTGCTTATATTCGCCTCAGCAACAAAAACTCAATTAACTTAGAACAAGATGAATAAATTGTTTGACTTAATAATGAAAAATAGGTGAGATTTTGAGTTTTTAAAATTATGTAATACTTGTTTTAATATCTTCAGTTTGACCATGAGAAATTAGTCTACAAAAAGCTATACTTTTTCTACTGACCTTTAAGAAGATAAATTGATCAATTGAGTAAAATTATGAGAAACATTGAAAAAAATTTGGAAACCGTACAATGTAACTAAAATTGAATTTAAAAGTAAAACTTTGATGTTATGAATTTCTTAAATCCATGTAATCCAAGTAACTGAATGCCTCCCACATGAAGCACAAATCTTTTGAAAAGAAATATACTTTTTAAAAACTTCTGTAATGTATTCTATATGTAACCTGCCATATCTCCTAGAATCCTGGGATTGTAAGATCAGGATCATTATTATGTGATCAAGTAGATAAGATGATTTAAAATATCAGAGAAGGATTGTAAAACATTAACTAATAAATACAAAAAAATGTGAAGATGATATTTATTTTAAAGGTTTTTGAATCGGCAATAATTGTACAAAACACATTACAAGATTCTACTGAAATAAGAATCCTCAAAACAGATGCTCAATAAGTATTTATTTAGCAAATTTTTAAAATTTTCTAAGAAGCGATTAATTAGGTAAGAAGTGAGCTCTAGTAAGCTGAAGAATTAATATTAAAACATGAGATAAATTTAAAGAGAAACCCACCAATTTCAAAAACAATGCAAATCACATTTGAAATGTTATTTTTTTTAGCTATTCCAGTTTTAGAGAAATGGAATTTGTTCAGGATAAATTGAAAGTGTAGTTAAGCTTTCTGCCTATAAATCACTAAATTCAAGATTTATATCTTGTTAATTTTTGAAGTAGTTTATGAGTAACATCTTCAAGATGATTAATTAACATAAAATATTAATCTAAATACTGGCTGAACTCTTCCCTTTACCCAACACCTTATTTGAATAAACAAGAATGCAGCCATGATTATTTCCTTTTAGAGACATCTCAGACTATATTTGGGTACAAATTTGGAAGGAGAATGATAGTGATGCTATTCAACTTTTGCTCTCCTCACAATGTGGTGAGCATAGAGAACAAACAATAAATATCATGTATATATGAAGAAATTCTACTCTTAATATTAAAGAATGAGTTCCAAGTTCAGGGTTCTAGTAACCTATATATTAACGTATAGAATCTACATAATTTAAAGAACTAACCATTTAAAAAAAAATAATTTTGAATAAAATCTATTTCTAATTCCCTCCCCCCCTCCCCCAGGCTGGGGTTAAGTGACTTGCCCAGGGTCACACAGCTAGGAAGTGTTAAGTGTCTGAGATCACATTTGAACTCGGGTCCTCTTGAATTCAAGGCTGGTGCTCTAGCCACTGAGCCACCTAACTGCCCCCAATCTATTTCTAATTTTAAAAAATGGAAGGGGAAGGAACAATAGGTAGATTATAAACTTAGGCATAGAAGAGACTCATGAAATAAAAAGCAAAGCTAAGCCTGGCATATATGAAAGAAGATAAGATTGGAATTCATAAATCAAAATCAAAGTCAGTGCTTAAATATTTATCATAAATTATAAAACTATGGCTTCTTTAAATTTACTTTTAATGTAGATTATGGTAAAGGAACAAGTGGACAATCACATTTTCCCAACCATTAAGAGGAAAATGAAATGCTTTAATGTTAAAGGCCAAGTTAAAAGTTATAACTCAAATACTTAATGGAACTTTTCAATTTTTAAAGTATCTCTCCTTCCAATAAGAAGATTAAATTTAGTCACTTTGTTTTAGATAAAGATATGACCCGAATCATAGAATGTTAGTAGTGAAAAATCCTTATATTTTACAAATGAGGAAACCTTATTTCATTTCTAGACTTCTGATTTCTTGTCCAAATTAGAAATCAAAAATCTGATATCTATTTGTATTAAGCAGTAATGTCATTTTGTGAATGTCTATTGTATAGTAGAAGAGTTTTTCTTCAAATAAATGTACATGCTTCACATATTCACGTATATTTTGTCTTTGTGATATATATAGTAATTTATGTTCAACAAATTAATATTTAGGGAATTTTTGGCTAAAGGTAATAGCAGTAAGACAGTTGTTAAATTTTAAGTAGGCCGGCCTGATCCAGAAAGTGCAGGAAATTCTTCTGCTAACAGGACATATTCACGGCATGTTGGGCATGTACTTTGTTCTTTAAGCCACTGCTCAATGCACTGAAAATAAGGGGAAAAAATCCATAAATACCTACCCATAACTTGTTCTCTTCAACCAGTATTGGAGTGGGTATTTCTATTCGCATGTAGGCACAATATTCTCACAAACCAACAAATCATTTCTGAGCTCATACCTAACCTAGGGATTCAAAGCCATTTTTGTCCAGGCAGGAAGCCCATAAGAGGTTCCCAGAATAGTTTCTGCCTTGGAATTAGATTACTTTATCAGGTGCTGACACTCAAGAGTTACTTTTAAGGCTTCCTGGACTTCGAACTCCAGACCTTGCTTTGACTATACAGTCTCCCTTAGGGACTTGATCTTTCTGTTTCTCCCTATCACACCTGTTTGATTCTTTGGTCTAATCCATTTCTAAGGGTCTAATGACTTTTGTATTGAAGCAACCCTTCTTTAAGTTTCTAGCCTCTGCACCTGTTTTATAACTTCTAACAGTAAATACCTAGATTGCTGGCCCTGATTCCTTAAACTCTTAGTTGATTTGCCTGAGGAAAGGTTTCATTCTTCCTACTTGTAGGAAGCAATGGTAAGCATTTAATAAATGCTTGCTTATTAACTAATTTATGCCTGGTGTGTCTTTATTCTGGCTCCTTTCAGATCTTAAGACTCTCAAGAGTTCTAACCTAGGCACATTCTATTTTAATGCTATCCAGGTATCTGTAAAATAGTATTAAATAGTATTTACTTATCTATCTTTAAAACGATAAACTTATGAACATTAACATTTCCACGTCCAGGAAGACAAAAAGAGGACTGTATTCTTTTTTCTAAAAGTTAGGGAAAAGAATTGAAAAGAAACCCCATTTCAATCTAGTAGTATAGGTGTTGGGTAAATATTAAATAATAATTCTTAACTACAACATATGAAAAACTATGTATAAATCTTGATAGTGCTATTGCACACAAAGGCTCTCAATCTAGGGTAAACAATTTGCTCAAGTCTAAGAACCAAAATTCACCAGTTTCCATAACAAAGAGCCATAAAATAGCATGATTCTGGAGGGAGTGGATTAAAATTCTAGCCTTGCCCCTCATTACATGTATGGTCTAGGGTAAGCAACTTAAACTTTTTAAGCCTCAATTTCATTTATAAAATAAGGAAGTTGGATTTAGATAAACTTAAATTTCTTCTAAGTCTAATCTCTTTGTCTAAGATCTAATTTACTATATAAACTAGAACAAATACATGTTTGCATTCTTTTGTGTATAAAATCTATTAGCAAATAGGTTTTAATTTGTTACTGTAATTTTAAATTACAGGGTTGATAAACTGTATAATGGCACAGTGGGCATTTATTTTGCTTGACTATGCATATTTATAACAAAGGTTTTATTTGCTTTCTCCATGGTAAGGGGGAGAAGGAGATTTTTGTGACTGAAAAAAAGTTACTTAAAAAAAAATCTGTAATGGTATTTCCTGTCCTAAGCTTACCTAACAAAACTTCACGTAAAATTTATCAATCATTGAGTTTTGGAACTAAAGAGGAACTCAGAATAGCATTTGGTCCAAGTCTCTTGTTTTAGAGCTGAGAGCTGAAATGACATGTTTGATGATCATATGCCCAGTTAGAACTACATGTTCTAGATAAGTCATCCCTACTGTAGATCCTAATATCCTAAAAGTACACAGAGAATTTTGATATTTGGGAGACTTAAAATAAGACTATTTTTGAAAGATACAAATGCAAATAACATGAAAATTAGTTTTTAAAAAGTTTACAACACTTAGATGCAGAGATGCCTGCATGAATGCCTTTCCCCTAGAATGATAAGAGTTGTTTTTCAATCAAATAGAGATCATACCCATTTATGAAACTGATGCCCACAATCCATCTCACATACATGTTCCTGGTTTAGCTCTTCATAGCATATTATACAGGGATCATCATTGGAGACCTATGGAAGAAAAGGCATTAAAACAATGAAAAATAACTAACATGCATTTTTTTTGTCAGTAACTTCTCTCAAGTTTTTAATGAAATAAAATAACTTCCATTTTCCAATAAAAGTTTAAGAGCTGAATAAATGAAGCCTACTGGGCTAAAGAATTTATGTTTAAAAAACAAAAAACAAAAACCCCAACAAAAAAAATTAGCAATGAAAAAGGGAACTACTTTTGCTTATTAAAAAACCTTATAGTTGCATGGAAAGAAATAAAAGTGAAACTCACAGGGGAATCATTTGATTTTTGCCACTTTGACTTGGAGGGTCCTCCAACAACTACCCAGGGTTTGCTAGCAAGTGTTTCAGAAGCTGGGACTATGGAGGGACTAGATACTGATACATTTTCTGCTGAATGTCTAAGACCAGAAGATTCAGCTGCATCACTCATGTCTGTTCCTTGAACTGCCTAAAAAAAATATTTAGGGGAAAAAAAATGACCCAAAGCATCAATATCACAAAAAAAAAAAAAAAAAAATCTGAACAGAGAGTTTATGTATTCTTATACTTTAAATTGTAGCAGTGTTAGTTATCTTACAGAAATACATGAGAATAAAATAAGAACCTGCATCTGTTTGAAATACTAACCAGTTTCTTATTCTGCTCATCTAGAATAAGTTCTGTTACTCTTCTGACAATTTCATCAGACTCTAAACTTGCATGTGTAGTTCTGTCTTGATTTTCTACTTTTTCGATAAAATTCAAAAGCTCAACACTAAAACAGAATAAGATGGTGACATAGGAATAACAATTAGTGTTTTGAATTATTTAAGATAGCAGTCATTCAACAACATTTAAAAGCTACCTATTTTGTACTTCCTTCTCTGCTTCACAGGGTCTCTTTTTTACTTCAAGATGCAACTTAAAACCACCTTCTTTGGGAGACCTTTCCTGATTCTCCCAACAGGTAATTACCTTTTTATCTTGTGTTCACTTACTTTTTATTTATTTGTATTTGTTCTATGTATGTTCATTCTGCACAGACTAATATACATACATAGCTCCCATGTTAGAGAGTATAAGCTTCTTGAAAGTAAATATTGTTTCATTCTTTCTATTTTTTCCTCCTAGTATACAGTCTGATACATAATATGTGCTTAATATATACAAGGAAAGACACTAATAGCTGGGGCATTTAGGGAAAGTCACATAAATGAGGCTTACTCTAAATGGAATTAGAGATGTGAAACTGGAAGTGGGACCTCTACAGTTAGAGCATGTGATCTAGATGAGGACCCAGCAAAGGAGACTAAATAGGAATGGCACAATGGGTGTAAGTCCAAAGAGGAAAGAGATGTCCTCCTTTGGATGGTCTTTTTAAGAAGGTTAGCCACAAAGGGCAGAAGAGACAGGAGACAAAAGCTCGAAGGGATGGAAGGATCAAAAAAGGTTTTTTGAGGGTGGGGGAGACATGGGCATGTTTATAGATAGAAGGAAGAGCTACTGAAGATAAGAGTAGATGATGGAGAGGGCAATCTCCTGGAGGAGGTTAGGTGTAAGGGAATCATTTGGATAAAAAGAAGAATATGACTCGGTGATGAACAAGGTCATGTCTTCATATGATACAGAGATGAAGGAGGAAATAATGGCAAAAGGGCATAGGAGTGACATGAGACGAGGAAAAGGGAGCTCAAGGCGATGGTCTCAATTTTTTCCTTTAAGTGTGAAGCAAGGTTCTCAGCTGAGAGGATGAGGAAGGGGCACAGAAAATCTGAGGAAGGATGGAAAGGTTTGGAAGAACCACTGTGGTAAGTAGGGACAAAGGGGGCTCATGTGAGAGTATATGCTATAAACCTGTAATAGGGTGCAATCAAGGAAAGGAAAAGGGGATGAGGGACTCAAGAGAGGAGGAAAGTACAAAACTGAACTAAAAGGTCAAGACAAGGAAAAGAGAGAGTGGCTAGTGTTAAGGATGTGTGTGGAGAAAGAGAGGGAGACAAAGGGAGGGAGAGAGAGAACAGGGATGGAGGAAGAAAGGAAGGGGATTTGAACTGAAGAAAAAAAGATTTAAAAGATAAGGATGAAGTCTAGAAATAAGAGGACCTGAGGAAAAAGAAGAAAATACAATTAAGACAAAATTAATAAGACTAGGTGGAAAAATGATATGAGATTAGTAAGAAAAAAGAAAGTAGAAAGTAAGTTGGGTATAGTTGTCAAGACTCTTTCTTACAAGGGGAGAAAAAGAGTAGCAACTTTTGAATTGAAGACCACAAAAGCAGTTTATCACAATAATTCTCCAGACATAGGTCTTTCCAACAATGAGATGATTCAGGGTAGTTCCAATGATCTTGTGACAGAGAACCATCTATCTACCCAAGACTATGGGAACTGAGTGTAGATCATAACATAGCATTTTCACTCTTCTTGTTGTTTGTTTGCTTGCATTTTGTTTTCTTTCTTAGTTTTTTTTTCCTTCCTGATCTGTTTTTTCTTGTGCAACAAGATAATTGTATGATATATATACATATATTGGATTTAACATATTTAATATGTATTGGATTACCTGCCATTTAAGGGAGAGGGTGGGGAGCAGGAGGTGGAAAATTGAACACAAGGTTTTGCAAGGGTCAATGTTGAAAAATTAACCATGCATATATTTTGTAAATAAAAAGCTACTTGCACTTCAAAAACAAAACAAAAAAAATAAATAAAACAATAATTCTCCCAGGGAAATATAGGAAAGAATGGTAAAAGATTTAAGTATTTCATTTTCAGCAAACAAAAAAAGAGAAATCATTTTGCAGTGACCTACAAAGACTATACAAGGTTTTTATTTCTGGCACAACCAAGTGCTAATCTAGAGCCCCCCACCCCGACTCTAGCATTTAGGTCTTTCTGGGTATTCTTTCTGGGTATACTGTGGTTCTAAGCTCAGTGCTCAACTTTCTCAGTTCTCTTGGAAGACATAAGAAGCCTGAGAGTATAAAGTTTTGAAGGAAAAAGAAAAACCCTAGGATGAATCAGGGGCTAACTTTCTCTCCTGCTTTGCTGCTCCCCAAGGGTCTTATATCCCTTTCTAAAACAAATCATGCTAAGAGGTTAATTTAAAAAAATTTTTTTTTTATTTTTTAAGATTTGGAGGTTATTTTCTCCCCTCTGAGGTGATTCAACCTTTGAGGGATTCTTAATGTGATCTCAGCCTTTTCCCCACAAACCTTTTCTCATCACTTTTAATCTTATGCCCAACCTCATAGTTCTGGCCAGGCCTTAGAAAATACCAGGGAGAGAAAACTATGAGGGAAAGAAAAACTAAGTCTACATAACAAAGGATGCAAAAGTATCCCAAGGAAGGGATAATTCTTCAAGTGAAGTGGAGGTACAACGTCCCTTTAACCATGCTTGTGATGTGAAGGACTCTCTTCTCCATGGTTTAAAGTGAGACAGGGAAAGAAGAAGAAACCTTTCTAGTCACTGTCAGTCCCTATCTCATCAGGCTACATGATGCACCTTCAGATGTAGAGGCCCTAGAAATAGCAGATGAATTCTTTTCAGATCACGATGCAATAAAAATTACATGCAATAAAGTTCCAGGGGAAGAAATACTAAAAAATCAGAAAGAAATTAAATAACCTAATCCTGAAGAATGAGTGGGTCAAAACAACAAATCATAGAAACAATAATTTCATCCAAGAAAATCACAATAATGAGACAATATACCTAAACTTGTGGGGTGCAGCCAAAGCAGTGCTTAGGGGACATTTTCTATCTTTAAATGCTTAAACGAATAAAATAGAAAAAGAGGAGATCAATGAAGTGGGCATGCAACTAAAAAAAGCCAGAAAGAGAACAAATTAAAAGTCCTCAATTAAATACCAAATTAGGAATTCTGATAACCAAGTTAATAAAATTTAAAGTAAGAAAATTATTGGACTAATAAACAAAACTAAAAGTTAGTGAAGTGGAAAAGCACCCCAAATGGGACCATGAAAAATATAATCTTGAATCTTTGTAGTTAGAAGTTTAGTTCTTCTGCAGATAGTATTCTTACACCCCCAGATGTGCTGTCCTGAGAGACCTGAGTCCTTGACAACCTGATAAGCTTAAAGAAATACTCCTTGTTGCTGCCTGAGAATTATCCTCTTAGAGTGATAACATTTTTTGCCTCCTGTTTAGAATAAAAATTCCTTTATTATGACAAATGTATCAAGAAACATTTTGATGTCTTTCTCTTCTTTCTATAAATATGTGGCCCTGAGAGCACTCATTTGCTGACTCCCTTGTTCTAGTGGGGTGCGGTCGCTAGCTAGCAATAAATGCTCATTTATTTTCATTATTTTGGCTGCCCTGTTTTTCTCTCGCCTGGGTACTTCATTGGTTTTGTGGGGGGAAAAAAAAAAAAAAGATAAATCGTTGGTTAATTTGCTTAGAAAAAGAAAAGAAGAAAAACAAATTACCAGCATCAAAAATGTAAAGGGTGAACTTGCCACCAGTGAAAAAGAAATTAAAGCAATAATTAGGAGTTAAAAAAATCTAATTGAAATGGATGAATATTTACAGAAATATAAATTGTATAGATTAACAGAAGAGGAAATTAAATACTTAAATAACCCCATTTAAAAAAAAAGAAACTGAATAAGCCATCAATAAATTCCCTAAAAAAATTTCTGCAGGGCCAGATGGATTTATAAGTCAATCTACCAAATATTTAAAGAACAATTAATTTCAAAACTATATAAACTATTTGAAAAAATAGGTGAAGTAGGAATCCTGCCAAATTTCTTTTATTACACAAATATGGTGCCGATATCTACCCCAGGAAGGACCAAAACAGAGATACTAATCTATCTAATGAATAATAAGCAGGATAATACACTTTGACCAAATGGGATTTAGGCCAGGAATGCAGGTCTGGTTCAATATAAGGAACACTACTGGCATAATTAACTCTATCAACAACAAAACTAACAGAAATCATATGATAATCTCAAGAAAAGCAAAAAAGGTTTTTGACATAATACAGCATTACTTCCCGTTAAAAACACTAGGGGAGCATAGGAATAAATGGAGTTTTTTTCAAGATATAGAAGCCCTACTGCTGCTGTCAGTTCTGGATGGAGGAAAGAAACTACAGTAGTTTTGGACTAATTCCCCCCCACCCCCCCAATCATGTCAGAAGTTGGTTTATTCTAGGACTAGACTCTGGAAGGCCTAAAAAATCTTGGTAGTTATGGCTACTTCCTAAGCAAAAGCCTGATCCTAGTCCATTCTCAACTTCTGTCCCCAGGTTTTCCTGCTCTGGACAAAGGTCCTATTGCCCTGTCCTAGTTATGGCTCTGAGGTTGATCTCAATAATCTTTAGGAGGTCTTTGTCTAAGACAGTGCCATTAAATTAATTTTCAGCTACCATTCCTGATGATCTAATTTTTGAGAAGATTAGTTTTCCATATTTACTCTGAGATAAGGATGATTTTGGGAAGAAAAAAAAAAGATGCTCTCCCCTTTTCTCCCATTATTGACTTGTTAACTGAAGTATCACTCTACATCAGCTTATTCCATATTTATTCATCTCTTTGGAAGGCAGTCTAATTAGGGCTAAACTTTCCAATTGTGGACTTGTGCAACTTGTTTTTGCAGACTCTGCAAAAACAAGTTATGTTGTAGGCACAAGTCCACAAATTGTAAGTGGCCATTGACTAACACATTATTTGTGATATAGCATTCCTTAAATAAGAAGCAAATCATGCAGTTCATTCACTAGTCAAGAAAAGTCTAATCAACCACAAAATTTTTCATCACAACAGACTCCATGAATTTTCAAAATCTCAGCAAGTCAGCTAGGGCAGTACTAAATGTAATTTAATTAGCACCTAATTTATGTGTTTTAATAAGATTATTATCTGTTAGAATAATATAAAATCATCTATAAATTAATTTCATCCTTTTTTTTTTAAGGGGGGATTTATTTAATAATTTTTTTTTTAGTAAAGGAATAATGGAATATCAACAATTTCTTTAAGGGAAATAGACCCTCATTAGGAAAATAAGGTCAGCCTGGAAAATTATTCAATTAAATCCAACTTTTCATATAAATACCTGCTGTAATTTGGGAATATAGTTGCCAGATGCTCAATCACATTGGTAAAAGGTTTCTTCTGTGGCTGGTTTGGAGTACTGGCATGTGTTTGTGGAACACCTTTGGAACTTTGATTAAACTGAGTATCTTTTTCAGAACTCTTAACAATTGGTGATGGCTGGGTGACCTGACATGTATCAGTATAAGATGCTTGTAAAAGTACAGAAGTTATCTCCTCTGAGCAGTCACTGTCAGAATGTAGACTTGTGTTCTGAAGTGGCAGGGCTTGGCTTCCAGTTAATAAGTCAGCTGGGGTAATCACTGGACTTTGATCATCAGGACATGAATATTCAGAAAGTAAGTCAGGATGAACTTGTGCAGAATATGTCATAGTGGCTGGATCATTAATATCAACAGGCTTGTCTTGAATTAACTAGGAAACAAAATTATAGGGAGACAGATCAATTGATCAATTTTAACCAAAATGAAGAACTACAAAGGAAAGCTTACATAAAAATTTCCACCTAAATATTTAAAAGCCTTATTTTCTTTTAAATAACTATTGGCTATGATACAGCTGAGGTTTAGATTCTGATTTCAGTTAACTTTCTACATTTTATTTTTTCTGTATATTTGTATAATTCTTCTTTTATCAACTTTAGAAGAATGCAATATAATAGTAAAGAAATAACTTTTTTTTTGGAGGAGGAGCTAGTTTTAATGGCACTTTAAACTGAAATATTCCATAAAATTTTCTAGGACTTAGGATTAATAATTGTTTTTAAAGTCTCTATTAATGTTAAATATTACAGAATATTAGAAGAACAAACTTTAATAAAGAAATTCATATTCAAGGCTCATATTGGTTTCCTTTTCATCTAATAAATAATCCTTTTCAGGATAGCCCTTCTTTTAACTATTTGAAGGACAATGAAAATAAGTTTATATACAATAAATCTACATTTGGCTAGATAGAATAACATCACTCCAGCAACCTCTAACTTCAATTTGAAGAATATCCTTTTTCAAATTTCTACAATCTAAATGATTTTATTTTTCAATTAACTGAATGAATATTTAATCAGTGCCTATTATATGCTGAAGGACATATAACATCTGTAACAGAACAAAAGTTGGCACTGTATGAATATCTGATAGAATCCAATAAATGTTATTCAATTTTCTCTAAGTTTTTAAGTTAAAAAAAAAGTTTAAAATGGTTATAAGCTTTTGTTGTCTTTTATTAATTAATTTTTTTTGTTTTTATATCATTAACTTCTAAATACATCTCTTCTTCCTTTCTTACCTACAAAGATCACCCTTTATAAAAAAAAGTTTAAAGAAAAATATAATTTTTGTAATGCTGGCTACATAAAACCAACTAAAAATCTCATATTTGAGAATATATGAAACATTCTACATCTGCAATTCCTGACCTCTACAAAAAAGAGAGGGAGGTGCATTTTCTTTCTTCTTTTAAGTAATCTACATTGATATCTTTTATTTTCACATTACTTACATTTACCAATGTATACTTCTCTCTCTGTTATAATGAAACCAATTTTTATAATAAAAAAGGGGGGCGGGGGGAATAGTGTAAAAGTTCAGCAAAACTAACTCATGTATCAGCTATGTTTGACAGTGATTTACAGCCAATAGTACTGGTCCCATATCAGCAGAGAAGGGAGGGGGAATATTTTCTCAATACTTCTCAGATATAACCCTTTTCAGAAATTACATTTTGTCTGGCAAAATAAAATAATATTTCAAATTAAGGGCAATAATATTATTCTACATTCTAGATCAATAAAAATGGAGTTCTTAATGTTCATTTTTATTACGCATAAGGAAACAAGTTATG
Source organism: Sminthopsis crassicaudata (assembly GCF_048593235.1). Taxonomy (NCBI): domain Eukaryota; kingdom Metazoa; phylum Chordata; class Mammalia; order Dasyuromorphia; family Dasyuridae; genus Sminthopsis; species Sminthopsis crassicaudata. The sequence continues at coordinate 262,150,445 of NC_133619.1, read as the reverse complement.
ATTTCTTGACTTTGGTCTCTGTCCCCAAATATAGGGACACAAACATATGGAATTACCCATAAGGGCTAGTTAAAGATTATGGCAACAGCTGTTCAAGAATTATCCTGACAATTCTCTAAGTTTTTAAATAGAAGTTTTAAATATTTATGTAGTACTTAAGAAAAACTTAGAGAATTTTTGATAGAGTAAAAAAAAATACATTTCCAAGAAAGGAAAACATTTAAGGGTGTGATGAAAAAAAATGCTGCCCTCATAAAATAAGTTTTCATATATGTTATCCAAACAACAAAAATAAATAGCGTTAAGAGTTCAATAGGAGCAAAATTGAAGCAACTTTTTAAAGAATGAAGCAAATTCTCACCTGGAACCTCTGTCAACTAGAACTATAGATTTCATTTTCTGTGTCTCTGCTCCATCCCAACATATTACACTTTGGAGATACTTACTAAATTATCCGTAGGTAATGGAAATTCGGGAACTTTTACTTTAGAAAGTTTATCCAGTTGAGAACCTGCTTTAACTTTCTGAATTCGATCCTCAAACTCAAACTATAGGAGGCAAAAAAACTGAGTCAGTTTAGAATTCAAATGTTAGTTAGTTTTTTTCCTTTTCCTTACTGTATACAAAAACATCTTAGAATCCCAAGAAAAATAAAAAATAATAAATCATGTGGCCCTTAGAGAAAAACAGTATTTTTTGGTATGCTCATCACTAAAAAAAAAAAAAACAAAACAACAAAACAAAAAATTTAAGTTGCTATAAAGATAATAATCTGAATTCAATTAAAGCCAAAAAACATTTGTCTTACATGCACTATGTGCAAGATTCTGTTGCTAAGTACTGCAAGTACATAATGAACAAAATTATGCTTTTCTAATACTTTCAATAAAACACAAAAATCTCCCCCCCTCCCCCGGCTGGGGTTAAGTGACTTGCCCAGGGTCACACAGCTAGGAAGTGTTAAGTGTCTGAGACCAGTTTTGAACTCAGGTCCTCCTGAATTCAAGGCTGGTGCTCTATCCACTGCGCCACCTAGCTGCCCCAAAACACAAAAATCTTAATGGAAAGAAAACATTTTAATAAATCTTAAATATGCACAATTTACCAAGTCAAATTAAGAAATTTTAGAGTTTTAAAAGTTTATAGATGTTAAAACATGTCTTACCTCTGCTTTCTCAATTTCTTTTTTTATTTCTGAAATAAATGATTCCCAGTGATCAATCTCTGATTCCAAATTAAGAGATGATGCAGAACCACTGAAAGAGTTTGAAAGTTTAGAATTAACATTCATTTTGGAAATTTGGAACAACATAGATAACTGAGTGTGTGTGTGTGTGTGTGTGTGTGTGTGTGTGTGTGTGTATAATTTCAGTTCCTAAGATGAATCAATCTGACCCAAATGGAATAATTTAAACAAATTTAAAGACCTTAATCACTAGAGACTTAAAAGATAATTTATTAATACTCTCTAAAAAGGAGTTGAAAGTTGCTAAATATCCTTGTCAAATATCAAACTTTATGGATAATTGTGATTTGTGGTAGAAAGACGAACCAAAAGGCTATTAATACAAGTATGATGTAATTGTGGTAGGATGGTATTAAAGGAGAAAAGGAAGCCTACACTAGAGAAGGTAAAATGAATAGGATTTGGCAACAGACTTCATTTAGGGATGAGAGAAGGGTTGAAGATAACATCTTCGTTGAAAGCCTGGATGAATGGGAGGAGGGCTACCTTCAATTACCTTCAATAATGAACAGAACAATTTGAAAGAGGGGAACCTTAGGGAGAAAAATAGTGAGTTCAGTTTTGGACATGCTGAATTTAAGATATCTACAAGACATCCTATTTGAGATGTCTATTGGATATTTTTACACAATTGGAGATTCCAGCCTAAAGATTAGAAGAGAGATAAGGACTGGAAATGTGGAATCAGAAATCATTAGTATAGAAATCATAATTACATCCATGAAAGTTGATGAGATCATCAAACAAAACAGTGAAGAGGGAGAAAAGAAAGGGGCCCAGAAGGACTGAAAATAGGATTCTAGGAGTGATAAGGATTAGATAGAAGGAGAATCAGAAGAGAATAATGTCATGAAAACGTGAAAGGAGAGAAAACAGGAAGAGGTCCATCAGTGTCAAAGACTTTAGAGAGTTCTGGAAGGATGAAGTCCAAGAGAAGGCAATTAAACTTGGAAATTAAGGCATCTCTGATAACTTTGGAAAGAGCAGTTTCAATTGAATGAAGAAGTCAGAAGAAGACTATACAATGTTTAGAAAAAAGTCAGAGTAAGGGAAGTGAAAGCACCAAATGCAACTAGCTTTCTCAAGAACTGAAAGTGGGGAGAATTATTATAGGCTAACAGTTATTAGGGATGGTTATCCAAGTGCGAGTCTTCTAAAGACGGAAGAGATACACACCTTAATGGATTATGTAGGCAGTCTGGAAGTAATCAGTGGAAAAGGAGAGAAGTGACAGAAAGAAGGGGACAGAGGGCAAAGCACAGAAGACAGGTTAAAATGAGATTACTATGCATGCGTAGAAGGATGTGCCTTGGCAAGGAGAACGACCACATCACCTTTATTGGGGATGGAGGCAGCTTCAAAGATAGAGCAGAAGGCATTTATCTGAGTAATTAATGTAAGATGAGGAAAAGAGGGGTCATTCCCAGAAAATGGCTTCAGTTTTTTTTTGAGTGGAATTTTAAGCCAGGTCCTTAGGTGAGGGAGTGTGGGAGAGAAAGATCCGGAAAGGACAGGGGCATCCATTGGAGTGAGTGGGGCAGGGAATTCATCAGAGGTGTGAAGGAGCATCCGGTCTTACTCAAGGGCCCAGGCAGTGCGCTTTTGTGACTTTGCAGCTTAGTCCGGCAACATGGTGGTAGGAGCAAAGGCAGCCGAGGGTTTGGACAGGATGATAGGACAAGGGAGCAAGAGTCCGCAGAGAAGACACCAATGGGTCAAATGCTATAGCACAATCAGGGTGGGGAAGCTGGCCTGGAAAATAACTGAAGGTATAGAGATGAGAGGTTGGGGTGAGGATAAATGATAGGGTTTGGAGTTTCAGAGCAGACGAGGTTATGAGATGCTGAAGGAATTTCAGAGTTCTTGAAAATGAAAGTGAGATCTCTGAAATGTTGAGACTTGTTGATGCCATTCTCAAGGCTATGACTATAGTTCTACGTGTAGCTGAAATAAGCCAGGTCACAGGAAATGAGTGAGGCACTGAGAAGTTAGGATCGCTGAAGAAACATTCATATGTATCCTCAAGTATCTTAGTGTGAGGGCGAGAGATGGAAACACTAGAAACATTTTAAGCCAGATGGAAAGATGGAATGTCCCAGAGGTTGAGAGAATTCTCCTCGAATTCTGACTGAGTGGCAAATATGGATTAAGAGAATTTCAAAGGAAGAAAGGTTACTGAGTGATGACATCTGTGGGAGAGTGTGGAAGAAGCAGTAGACAGAGTAGTACTCCAAGTCCCCTACCTCAACTAGTAAGGCTTATATAAGTAAAAAGTGCAATGGTATTGGAAAGAGTTGCCAGGGAAGTTGTGCCATCAGTAGGGAACCAGAACATGGAATGAGGGGGAAAGGAAAAAGATTTAAGAAGAAAGCTATTTTGTTAACAATGAAGAAGGCTTCCAGAAAGTATTCCAGAATGAAAAGTATGGGTATCTTTAGAATAGGGAACATTGTGGATTTGAGTTGAGGAGGAAAAAGAATAAGAGAAAAGGCAATGTGGGACAGAGAATGGGGTTCAAACAAGTAATTCTCTAAAGATACTACCAGTAAGAATAGTGAAGGACTGAAGGCCTTACTTTCTGCAAACACAGAAAACCGCAATAATTTTGTAGGGACTACACAGAATAAACAATGTATTTCTGCTACAACCAAGTAACTACTATCTATATTCAAACAGCAATTGTTCCCCCCACCTAGAAGAAAAGGCAGAAATGGAATTTAAGGAATTCTTGTCTATTTTTCAGATTATTAGGGAGGATGATGTCAAAAAAGAAAAACTTCAATGTGAGATATTTTAAAAACGGTTTTGAAGTGGCCAAAAATTTTTTTTTGACAAGCATCCAGTTGACACTGAAAGAATTTCACAGAGATGAAGGTCAAAAAAAGCACCACTATATACTTGGAGCTAACAAATATGAGGCTCCTCCTAAAGGAGAGGAAATTAATTATCCTTAAAGAAAGAAGCCCATATTTAAAAAAAAAAAAAAAAAAAAAAAAAAAAAAAAAAAAAAAAGACACACAGATGTTACTTGTAAAAAGATCAGTCAGGGTTAAAAGGAAAAAGTAATTGTGGTTGTTAATTTTATTCCATGGGGTAAAAACAGGGATACTGAGGCAATTATTTGTTAACCTGATAATCACAATAGATAGGTTTATTCTCTCTTTGAAAACATGCATCTAAGGTATAACCAAAACCTTCTCAAGATTAATCCAACTACAAGACTACTATTCACTATTAATGATTTGATATGAAAACAAATTACATTATAAGAAGGAAACTAAAAAGTATTGATTAAAATTTTGGGTAAAAACTGAAGAAATCAAGAGCATAAGACCTTCAGGATAATAAGGCAGTTTTTGGAAGTGAACAGCTGGTTAAGTAGACCATATCTGAGAACAGAATAATATATGAATTGTCATCAGCATTTATTGTCTGCTATATGCAAAAAAAGTAGTAGGAGCTAAGAATATAAAGAAAATAAAAATTAAAAAACAGTCCTTGACTTCAAAGGCATTACAATTTATTTTCTGGAATGCCTTGTTTATTTATCTTAAAACGATTAAAACTGAAAAAAGAATGGAGCAAAGGAAGGGAAGAAATTGATTATTGGTTACTTATACTCCTCAGAGTAGAGAACACAGAAAATATCTAAAAAGAGGGAGAAGAATAGTAGTAGAAATGTACAGAATTTATGGGGAAAAACTGTAAAAGAAAAAGCAATAAAATCAGTGGCCTCAGGTATCTATATGCCACAAAGTATGAATAACAACTTAAAATAGAAATGTTAACACAGTGTTTTTTTACTTCCAATGGGACTTGGTGGGATGAGACTTATAATTAGAATATGGATAGCAAAAGGTAACTATTCAAAAGGAAAGGAGCAGACAAACTACACAGTACCTGTAGTTATAATACTAATTTATCTATGTTCCTTTTACTACTAATGTTTAAAATATTGACTAATTAATTTCAGAGTTATTAAAATAAAGAGTTAAAAAGTTAGAAATAAAAATCAATGATTGCATATGGAACATGGTAGAAAGGCTAAAGCTTACTGATTTATTGTCTAGACAATGAGACTATTGATAACTCACCAGATTTCCCAAGTCAATCTTATTTTTCACATGGTAAGCATTAAGCATTATAAATCAAAGATATAATTCACTGCACAAAAATTCAACAAAGAAAATAATTCATTAAAATTTAGAACTGGGCAAGTATAAAATAAAGACACCAGGAGACAGCAAGAAACAAACAAAAAAAAAGTCAAAAGAATGGAAATATAAAAGAAAATGTGAAATACCTCATTGGAAAAAACATTGATCTGGAAAACAGATAGAGGAGAGATAATTTAAGAATTACAAAGCTATCTGAAAGCCATGACCAAAGAAAGAGCCTACAAATTATCTTTTAAGAAATTATCAAGGAAAATTGTCCTGATATATTAGACCTCCTAATAAAATCCCCAAAATGAAAACTACAGAAATATGATAGCCAAATTCCAGAGCTCTCAGGTTTAAGAGAAAATACCTCAAGTAACCAGAAAGAAAAATTCAAATACAGTGGATCACATTCAGGATTACATAAGATTTAGCAGCTTCTATTAAGTTAAAGGAGCTGTGGGCTTGAAATATGAAATTCTGGAATATAAAAGGATTAGGATTACAATCAAGAATAATTTACCCAGCAAAACAGGTGTATAATCCTTCAGGGGCAAAAATGGATATTTAATGAATAGAGGACTTTCAAGATTCCTGACGAAAATACCAGAGCTGACTGTAAGAAATGACCAGCAGGAGGAATACAGAGAGGCTTGGAGAGACTTAAATCAACTGTTGCTGAGTGAAATGAGCAGAACCAGAAGATCACTATACACTTCAACAACAATACTGTATGAGGATGTATTCTGATGGAAGTGGAAATCTTCAACATAAAGAAGATCCAACTCACTTCCAGTTGATAAATGATGGACAGAAATAACTACACCCAGAGAAGGAACACTGGGAAGCGAATGTAAATTGTTAGCACTACTGTCTATCTACCCAGGTTACTTATACCTTTGGAAGCTAATAATTAATGTGCAAAAAGAAAATGGTATTTACACACATATATTGTATCTAGGTTATATTGTAACACATGTAAAATGTATGGGATTACCTGCCATCGGGGGGAGGGAGTGGATAATTTGGAAAAATGAATAAAAAAAAAAAGAAAATACCAGAGCTGAATAGAAGATATGACATTCATACTAAAAGGGCAAACATGAATAGCCACAAGAAACTCAATAAAGTTTATATTCCCATGTGGGAAAACAATATATGTAATTTCTAAGAATTTCATCATTATTAAGACAGAAGGAGTACACAAGGGCTGAGAGTATGTGTAAGAATCAATTATGTTGGGTTGATCTCAAGAAAAAGAGTGGTAGTAGTGATAAAGAGATGCACTGGAAGAAAAGGGGAAGGGAGAGGTAGAATTGGAAAAATGTTCTCACATAAAGAGGTTTGTAAAGAATAGCTGGTATAGTGACAAGGAGAATGAGAGGGAAATATCTGAACTTCACTGACATTAGAACTGGTTCAAAGAGGAAAGAACACATACACACACAGAGGATGGGTACAGAAAACTATTTTACGCAACAGAAAAATAAGAGGGGAAGGGGGAAGATGACAAAGGGAGAGTGGATTAAGGGAGAGAGTAGTTAGAAGTTTAAAAAAAATTTTGAGGAGGACCAGGATTAAAAGAGAAAGGGAAGGATAAACAAAATAGGAATCCTTACTTGGAATAGGATGAGTTTACCCATGAAAGAGGTAGACAGAATGGATTAGGAGCCAGAATTTAACAATATGTTGTTTACAAGAGACACACTTCAAACAGAAAGACACACACAGAATTAAATTAAAGGCTGAAGCATAACCTGTTATGTTTTGGCTTAAGTAAAAGAACAATCATGAACTGGGACAAAACAAAAGCAAAAATAGACCTAAATCTATAGAGATAAAAAGGTAAACTATGTTTTACTAGAAGGTACTACAGACAACGGAGTAATACAAAAAATTTTAACAGTAAATTTCTTTGATAAAGGTCTCATTTCTCAAAAATATGAGGAACTGACTCAACTAATAAAACTAGGAGCCATTCTTAAATTTGATAAATGGTCAAAGGATATGAAGTGGTAGTTTTCAAAAGACATCAAAGTTATTTATAGTTATATGAAAAAATGCTCTAAATCCCTATTGACTAAAGAAATGAAAATTAAAACTGCTTTGGCATACTACTATATACCATCAGAAATAGCAAATGCCTGAGAGGATGAGGAAAAATAAATACACTGATAAATTGTTGATGGAGCTGTGAATTGGTTCAACTATTCTAGAGAACTATGCTCAAAGGGCTCTAAAACTCTGCATACCCTCTGATTCAGCAATTATACTACTAAGTCTGTATCTCAAAGAGATCAGAGAAAAAGAAAAGTTCCTGTATATACAAAAAAATTTATGGCAGTTCTTTTTGTGGTGGTAAAGAATTGGAAATGGAGGGGATACCCATTAATTGTAGGATGGTTTAACAAACTGTGGCATATATTATGAAGGAATACTATTGCATTATAAGAAAGGACAAAAGTACTGGTTTCAGAAAAAAAATATGGCAAGACCCTATAAATTGAAGTAAAGTGAAGTGAGAAAAACTGGTGGATTATTGTGCACAGTAACAGCAATGTTGTAATGATAATCAACTGGGAAAGACTTTGCTATTCTGATAAATACAATGATCCAAGACAATTCTAAAGCACTAATGATTAAAAAAAAATGCTCTTCAATTCTGGAGAGAATTGAGGAACTCTTAAGTACAAATCTTTCTTTTTTTGTCATATGGTTAATATGGAAATATGGTTTGCATTATTTCACATGTATAATTAACTGTTATTGTTATCATTTTGCTCACCTTAGTGGGTAAAGGAGGTATGGGAAGACACGAGAGGCAATTTAGAATACAAAATTTAAACAGAAAAGAAAGTAAAAAATAATTAAATTTAATAGAAGGATGAACATTATTTTAGCATCTTACTGATGGCCTTATAGTTACTAGTCTAGACACATAAAGGTCACATCTGCATTTGTAATATTTGCCCTATCATATTTTAATAAGCTGAAGGACAATCTTTCTCCCAAATGTCAAAAACAAAATAACTTCAATGAGTTAGATCTCCAATTTTTCAATCTTGCTTTCACTGATAAAATGACATGCAAAAAAAGTTTTAAAAGTCATGTAATACCTGTTCATTAACTTTAGATTCTTAACATACATTTCTGCTTTTGATGCAGTGGTCTGTAGTTTATTCACATCAGTAGTCTTCCAATTTTCAAGTATAGACACCTAAAATTGGAGAAATTTCAAACACCTTAAAAAATTAAATTTTCATATTACAGATTTCTTTTATAAATATTTTAGATTCATAATTTTTAGCTCTATCTCAACTTCAGCCAGATGAGTGTTCAATGGAATATCTTGGCTTGTAGACATTTATAAAGATGAACACAGGAATATGGAAACTTTTTGAGACTAAAATATCTAAAATTTAGGCAGACATGGAAATAAATACTTTCTATAAATAAATATAACAAAGTCCTGGGGAGAATGAAAAAGTTACTTTTTTTTAAATGAAAGGACCGTAGTAGGCCAAAGAAATTCATTTCCTCCTTCTGATATTATATACTATGGAGAAGTTAAATTTCAGGAAAATGCTTTTTCTAAACTCCTGTTTTCCTGGATAGCAATTTTATGGCTTATCCCAGGTCAGGGAAATGTGTGGGAAGGAGTCATGGATGAAGTGGTTTTTTGTTTTTTTGTTGGTTTTTTTTGAAGGATCTTTCCCCAGTTTTTTAAAGGAGAAAAAAGCTTGTCCTGCATAAAATCTACATATGTATATAAGCACATACACATATACATATATGTATCTTTCTATTCACACATACATATGTGTGTGTATGAATGTGATATTAAAATTTCTTTCTCTCTCTCTCTCTCTCTCTTTTTTTTTTTTTTTTTTAAACAGATTTACCCTATTACATAGTTTATGGATAGGTAGAAATAAATAAAATGAGGACAGACATAAGTCTATGTCATTACTGGTTGGTATTTTATTCTATATCCAGTAGGGGTGGCAAAAGAGGTTTGGAGGTAGCCTGAGTTGGAAAGTTTTATTTGCTGTTTTAAAATTCAAGAATGTTGCAATTCAAATTTAACAGGGCCAATTTCATCCTTAGCAGAAATCTGCTTCCATTATGAAGTAATCATCAGGCTCCAATAATGAAAAGTTATATAGTGGAGTCATGATCAAATACAAAGGGGTAAAACCTTTACAGATTTAGAAATGGAAAGGCTTTCTACTCATTTTAGAGATGAAGAAATAGGCTCAGAAAGAGAAAATAATTTGCTCAAGTGGCACAAGTAGAATTTGAACACAGGTACTTTCGACTCCAAATCTGAGTCTTTTCCTTTGTGCCACAATGCCTTCAATTCAGAGGAATCAGAGCCAACAAAAGGCTGCCTTCTGATACTTAACAGTTTGATTTTAAGTGTTGTGAAATGTGCCCCAAATGTAACTCATCTAAGTTCCTCTATACTAAAAGGAGATATATATATATATATATATATATATATACCATCAATGAATGAAGCCAATAATATCAAAAGGTACCTCCTGAACTATCATACTTTTTTTTATGCATACATATTTATACAGTTATCTTGCTGCACAAGAAAAATAGGATTTAGAAAGAAGGTAAAAATAACCTGAGAAGGAAAACAAAAATGCAAGCAGACAATAACAGAAAGAGTGGAAAAGCTATGTTGTGGTCCATACTCATTTCCCATAGTTCTTTCGCTGGGTGTAGCTGGTTCTCTTCATTACTGAACAATGGGAACTGATTTGGATCATCCTATTGTTGAAGAGAGCCACGACTGTCATACACTTTTGAAAAGTATCTACTTCATCTATCTCAACATGCCATGAAAAAACCAATAACATTAGACTCACCTCTGCAGCCACAGCTCTTTTAATAGTTTCCTGATAATTCTCTTTTCCCTTTTTAATAAGTTCCTCCATTTTCAATTTTTCATTTGCAAATTTATTACTATGAACAATTAAAAAAAGTTGAAATATTTTAAGCTAGTGAGATACTGCATACAGGTTTATTTTTGTTATAAAGAAATTAATTACATCTCTTATAGTAGCAAGGATTTAAATCTTTGTTATATAACAATCGGAGTGAACATTTAATAAAATAATAGGCAACAATTCATTGAGGCTGGGGAATAGGTATAAAGAGGGAATGTTTGCATCTTAGCCAATTAAATCCTTTAACTAATTAATTAATTGACTGATTGATTATTAATTTATTTATTAAATACTTAATTTGTACAATAGAATACAAAGATAGGTAACAAATAGTCCCTCTTCTCAAGGAACTCACAATCTAAAGGAAAAACAAACATGAAAATAACTAGGTACGCTTAAGATATATATAGATAGCTATATATCTATATGTACATATAGATATAAAGATATCTATATGTATATATAGATATATAGATATATAAAAGATATATATCTATATCTATCTATCTATATATGTAAAAGATAGAAGGTAACCTCAGCAGGAAAGTAATCATTGCAGCACCAGATGACCAAGTAAAATACAGATATTATTCTAGGCATACAAATATTTTAAAAAACTGACCTGATTTTGAGAAATTCATCCAAGTGTGATGCATACTGTTGATCCTTTTCTTCATTATTTCTTGTATATCTATGAGAAACAATCAAGAAATTTAGTTGAACCTAGAGGTCAAAAAAAACTTTGAGGTTTTTCAGCTTGGGAAGGAGAAGGAAAAGAAATTATAAGCCTTAGTTTTTCTAAATTTTAACTGAAAACACAGATATCAGATCAAATAATACAATTTATATCAACAGTATGAATAATCACATCACAAATAGATCAAAAGACTCAAGTCATGGTATAATGTACAAAAACTTCTCTCTATTTTATAACGAAGAAACACCACCAACTTTATCTTTATCCTAAGATCCATATATCATGGTAATTTTACAGTATTTCAATATTAAAATAAAATAAAATATAAAAATCAAAGATAGCTATACTTGCTATATAGGCATTAATTAATCAAACTGGCTTTTCTGATGTTTCTTATATACTACACCCTTCCCTGCTGCCCTACTCTTTACACTGGCTATTGTTCCCCATGACTGGACTATAATATCTTCTTACTAATAATCCCTTTCAAAATTCTTAGATACATTAAAAACTCAGCTGGAAGCACATTTTACACCAATTAGTCAACATAATTTATTAAACAATTACTATGAGCTAGAGATACAAAGACAAAAAATAAAAAATGAAACAATTCCTGTTTTCAAGAATCTCCTTGTCAGGAGATACATGTTTCTTTCTATCCATAATAAAATATGTATGCATACATATATGCACATATATGTAGATTTAAAATAACTAGATTTCATGTGAACAAATAATATGCATTAAGCTAGAATTAACCTTACATTTCCCAATTTTCTTCAGGACTATGGAAATCACTTCTATTTCCTTTACAAATTGGTTTGGGACTACATGCTTATACATAAGCTAGTTATTTGAGTCAGACATTTTTGAAAAAGTTAAACTGTAATTGTATAATGAGTCTGGAAAGATGCATGAATTGTAGTTTTTCCTTAATGAAGTAGGAAGTTGGGGAAGGATTCTGGGAATATCACATAGAAAGGCTGGTAAATTTTTTCAAGCTCTCAGGATTTCCCCCACAGATAGAACAAATTTGCATCTTTGGGCAAGCATAGACAGGTGAAAAATCGAAAGGACTTAGGCCCCTCAAATCAAACCCCAAAAGACCTGAAGGGGATGGAGATTAACCTGCCTGAAGTGCAAACACCTCCAGGCTGGCTATAAAGGGACACTGGATGAGGACCCCTTGGGCTGGTTGAGTGTAGCTAGGAAACCACAGGAACTTTCACTCCAGGACGGTTTGGAGGTGAGCCTCAGCTGATTAGGAACATGCAGCCCTACACAAGAAGGAACCAGCTCAATAACCAGTGTAGAAGCAATGGTGGAGGGACTTACACTTTTAGGAGTGTAGAGCTTTTGGTTTGGGGTTCCTAGTGAAAGGAGAGCTGAAGGGAAGTTTGAGGTACTATCCCCACTCCAAGATTAGAAGTGCTTACACTAGTACCTCTTATTAAAAAAACAAAAAACAAAAAAAACAAAACAAAAAAAAAAACCCAGCAAAGAATAAAAAAACCCAGCATTGGAACAGGGAAGATCAGGGTTCATCTTCAGAGGAGGATACTTTAGTTAAAAAAAAAAAAAAAAAGCTTCTAGTAATGTAAAATGGCTCCTTGCCCAGAGAGAATTTATAGAACTCAAAAAAGAATTTAAAAAAATCAAATGAGACATTGAAAAAACTAAAAAAACAAAAAAATCCAAGAAAAACAAGATTATGAAAAAAAAAGTTAACCAACTAAAAAAGGAGGTACAGTATAGTAGAACCATAAAAAGATCAAAGAGACAAACATCTATATATATATATAAAAATATTTATAGTGCTTATTTTTATAGTAGCAGTCTCAGAGATGAAAATAATTCTTTGAAAATTTGAAATGGACAAAGGGAAGCCAGTGAAGCTATGAGAGACCAAGAAATAACAAAACAGATTATAAAGTGTAATGTTCGGGCTAGCTTTCTTGAGGTCTTCTGGCAGCCTTGGTCTCAGCAGGATAGACACAAAGTGAATGGACAAGAATAGAGTCTAGAGTCTTTAATATCTCCTTCACATCTCCTTTACAGCCTATCTGTCACAGTCTGACCCAGGCTTAATCTTAGTGGAGGAGTGCAGGAGGCAGGAGAGACACCAGGAGAATAGTCAAGGATGGAATGTCTCATTTCCAGTCATTCTGAGTCCTTAAATACCTTGATATGATTATATCACTACAGCACCTTATAGAACTAGAGAATCATTACATCACCATATTAAGTACTAAGTATATGTGAACTAGAGAACTATCATCTCATTAATTCCACTGAGTTAACACCTTGTTGTAAGTATCCTTGTTTCATGTATACTTCTCCAGGGTTCTGGCCTTCTACAATAAAGAATGAGAAAATAGAACAGAATGTGAAACATAAGAAAAATGATAGATTTAGAGAATAGAACAGAAGAGAAAATATAAGAATAATTGGATTGCCACAAAGTTGTGACCAAAAAGAGAACCTTGACACAATAATGCAGGAAATAATACAAGAAAATTGTACTGAAGTGATAGAATATGAAGAGAAAATAGAAATAGAAAAAATCCATTGATCACTACCTCAAAGAGATCTTTTTGTAGAAAACATATAGGAATATTACTGCAAAATTTCAAAACTCCTAGATCAAAGAGAAAATTTTGCAAGAAACAAGGAAAAACAATTCAAATATGCTGGAACTACAATTAGAATTGTGCAGAACTTATCATCAGCCACAATAAAAGAATAGAATCATATCCACTGACAATCAAAAGAAGTAGAACTGCAGCCAAAAATATCACATCCAGCAAAATTATTTATAATTTTGAATGAGAAAAAAAATGGACTTTCAATGAATTTGCAGATTTTCAGGACTTTTTTTCTTTTTTAATCAACCAAACCTGAACTTAACAGAAAATTTAACATATAAAAGCCAATATTAAAGATCAATTTTAAAGAACTTAACACGGACAAATTTTTTTTTTTAAACATGGGAAATGTATACTATATGTTTAAGATTCATATCAACATTAGAATAGCTCAAAAGAAAGATTGGCAGAATAAAGGTAAAAAAATAGTAGTCATGTTATACAAATGAGGTGCAGAAAAACAGACACAAGAGCATTAGAGAGGGGAGGAAGTTCGTGTTCTAAAAACCTACTCACACTGGAAATGGGTTAAACAGGCAATATATATCATAAAGGATATAGCATCCTCCAAAATGTATAAAGAAATAAGGAGAGAAGGATGAGTGTATGGAGAATGAAAGGGTGAGGGAAAAAGACGAGAGGGATCTTTGGATGGGGTGACATTAAGTAATTGCAAGGCAAGTTCTGGAGCAGAATTTAATTAGAGTCAGCAGGGATAGGAAAGACGTGTGTGAGTGTATGTGGGTATATGTGTGTGTGTATCTGTGCATGTGTATGTATGTATGTACATGTAGGGGTAGGGGTGGGGATGAAAAGAGGAAAAAAGAATGAAGTAAATAAGGGGCACAGCAGAGAATCAAAGAACAATTTACGAGATTGTAAAGAAAATATTGACGCTCATGAATATAATTTCATATATATATATATATATATATATATATATATATATATATATATATATATATATATATATATATATATATATATATATATGAAAAAAAATTTTTTTCTTGATCTGGTAATTTGTTATTATATATTTTGAATCCTCCCTGATGTTCTATTGGGCACAGTGTTTTGTTTTGTATTCCTTTTCTGTTTTTCTTTTTTTCTTGATGTTTTTTCAAATAAAATAAAATTTTAAAGAAGTAGAAAGTGCATTAAATACAGGAGTAATACATTCAGATCAACATAAGGAAAATGACTGTGGCAGTTGTGAACAAAGATTTGAGGCAGGGAGACAAATAAGGAGGTCATTCCAATTGTCTAGATGAGAGGTAATGGAAGGCTAAGGTAAGGTATAAGAGAAAAGAGAAGGTGGTATATATGAAAAGTACTAGGAAAGTAGAAATGGCCAGATTTAGCCAATAACTGGATATGTGGAATAAGTGTGAATGAGAAGTTAAAGGTGACTAAGTCTTAATATGGGAGATTGGAAGAATGATGGTACCCTCAATAGAAACAGAGAGGTTACCAGGAAGATGGATGAATTCTATGGGAAAAAGATAATAAGCTCTATTTTGGACATATTGAGTTGAGACTGGTGTTCAGGATGAGGGTTGAACATAATAGAGCCATCTGCAAAAAGATAACAATGAAATCCTTGATAGGTGAACAGGTCACTAAATTAGGAGAATATAGAAAGGGAAGAGGGCAAAGGACATGAAACCTTTGCTGAACAGGGGATAAACTAATGATACTTTCTTCTTCTCAAGCTCCATCCTCTCCATCTCCAGGAGGCCAATTACTTACTTTTTGTTTTGCATAAATTTACGTACTCACAGAATACATTGTCTCCCTCAAAAAGTATAAACTCTTAGAAGGCAAGGATTTACTTTTTAAAATAAAGGTTTATATAATGGTTACCTCCTTAGCAGAGAGATGATGAATAAAAGGCATACAGACATATACTTTTGAATATAGCCACTACATGGATTACTTTTGCTTGACATTTCTTATGTTTAAAGTCCTCCCCTCCCTTCCTCTCAGTTTTTAATGATGAAAATGGAGAAAGCAACAGTGATGCTCTCCAAAAGGAATACTATCTAAGAAAATGTACAGTAGAACCATAGAGCAAAGAGACATCCTTCCTATATGTATAAAAATATGTATAGTACTTATTTTTATGGTAGCAAAGTAATGGAAACTAAAAGAGTACCCATCAAAAGTAGAATGCTTAAACAATAGTCTACAAATGCAATGGAATACTATTGTGCTAAAAGAAATGAAAAACAAACAACAGTATCATTATGATTTCAATTATTTTTCTGATTTGGTTCACTTTACATGGCATCAATTCATAGAAATCTACTCAACTTTCTTAGAAACTATTTTTCATCATTTCTGGGGTTTCACCAACATGCTACATTTTGACACATCCTGGCTAGGTACCTGACTAATTACTAAATGAGATTGATGTAGACGGTGTGATTTTTGCAGGGCCAGTTTTATGCTTAATTGGAGTAGCTCGTCATTTTATGTTACATGACTGGAAGGGGCACAGATAAGGTCTGCTTATCTTTAAAACAAACCCCTACAATATATCTAGTATATTACATCATGACAAATCCTTTGTACTTCTTTAGTTAAAATCTCTCTCTGGGAATAACTCAACAGCTCAGTGAGCAGAATAGAGGACCAGAGCTCAAATCTAGCCTCAGACACTTATTAGTTGTGTGAACCTAGGCAAGTCACTTAATTCTGCTGGCCTCATCTATAAAATAAGCTGGAGTAGAAAATGGTAAATCATTCCTGTATCTTTGTCAGAAAAAACCTTGTCACAAGGAGTTAGACATGACTGAAACAACTAAACAACAAAACCATTAGTATTAACTCCTTTCCATTATGAATCTATCCATGGATATGGATATAGATATGATACATACATGCCAAGTTCTTATAACAGAGAAATAGGTTCCTGTCAGATGCCACACCAGAGTGTGTGTGAAAAAGGGAGGTTGGAGATGGGTATAAACAAACGACATGGGAAAGAAGGGTAGACAGAAAATTCTGAAGATAAACGATCAACTTCACAATTTTGTTTAGGGGTAATCTAGGATATATTGTGTTCCTTAAACTATAATACACAAATTTTTTTAGGACACAAGAAAAAAGTAACAAATACATCTATGGATATGTATTTAAGAAATGAAAATTTTTAAGACTTTAAATTTGAAGATCTTAGAAGTTACCTAGTCCTATTCTTCATTATGCAGATGAGCAAAGAGAGGTTTGCCCAAAGCCAAACAGGTTAAGTGGCAGAAGAACCAGGATGAGGAATCCAGAGTAGATCACCAAGTTGTACAAAACAGCAAAGCTAGGATTAGAATCCAGGCCTTCAGATTTCCAGTTTATTGTTCTTTCCATTATACCTAACTTCCTCTCTAGAAATGATAATCAAGTTCATTCTTTTCCATATTTAGTGTTTAAATTAGATATAAAATTTAAAAGATTTTTTTTCAGAGTTTTACATGAAATAGTGATGATGAAAATGAGTCTATATATTTGGAGATTTCATTCAGCTTAATTTACAAATTGTAATTAGAACTGTTAAAATTATGTATGTACTTTTCTTTTAAATAATACCAATGAATATATGGTAACTTTTTAATTTTGCTACTTACATTTCATGAGTATCGTTAAGCTTTTTAACTTTATTTCTTAAAGTTTTCAATTTTTCTTGACTTTCCTTTTTTTCTTGTTGCCACTTTTTCATTTCTATTTCCAAATCTTGATGGAACCAATTCAATTCAGTCTTGGAAATCTATGATTAAAAATTAAATTAATGATAAAGTTGATTTAAACAATAATATTTGACAATACTAAAGAAGACATTTGATTTACATAAACTTAAAAACTGACTTGTACAATTTTCTTCTACTATATACTATAAAACTTCATTAATTTGGACTATCCTATTAAGGAAATAGTGATCACTGAAAAGGATGAATTGAATATTCCTTTTATTTAGAAAAATCTTAATAAATATAATTTTAAAAGGGCGTAGGAGAAATAGTAAATACACTAACATATTTTATCATTAGAGATACTATTAAATAAAAATCTCATAAAAGGGAATTTTTGTTATTAGCAAATAAATACTGGTAATTCACTTAAAACTTACATAAGGTGATCTACGGAAAGGCAAAGAGCACAAGTTCAATTTTCCTTTTTAAAAAATGTAACTATTAACAAAAGTAAAATAAACAATTTAACATACAAATGGATTGTATTCCAACATTTTTATTTATAAGTTAGTTGGGTGTACTGATTAAACTTCCAGAATACAAATTATCAGCTCAAATTTTGTCTCCTGAGAAAAGGTACCCAAGTTGTTATGTGTGGCAAGAAAGAGAAGTAGAAAGGAGAAGTTTTCTTCCCTTTTGCTGTCCCTGAAGAATGCTTTTGGCATTCTCTCCTCTCTCCATCCCTTCCCTTCTAGTATCTCCTTTGTACTTCCTGCTATCTTTTTATCCTCGACTCTAGAACCCACTATTTCAGTTTGCACAAGTTACATGTTATAGAACCCCTACTCTGGCCTGGACCTTTATGATATAAAATGCTCCAGCACTATTAACTTATGCTTTTCCCTTAACTAAAACATCAATTCATACAATAAAGCTAATATCAGCTAGATATAAGAAAAACTCTTGATTAAATGGGTTCAGACTAAAGTACAGAATCATTTCTTATTTTGTTTAAAAGAGAAGCTTAAAGATAAATACTACTAAAATTCCCTATGACTGAATAGGACCTTTGCTCCCAATAAGCACTTGAGTGACTAAGGCTGTCAAAACAAGAATGTTTCTTACCATGGCTTTTCCTTTAGACACAGATATGCTCCTAGATAGAGAAGTATGATTACTCACTTGGATTATTCACTAAGATTATGAGCTTATTCAAGACAATTGAAGCTCTTTAAGGTTTAATGAATTCTACTCCAGAAAACAATTGAATGGATAGCTGGATACTAAGCCTCAATAAACAAGAAAATATGATAGTCAAAGTTTCTTAGGAACTCTTTTTGGTGCTCTAACTAATCTGTCTAAGCTTGTTTATTCTTGTTTTTAGAATCATTCTACCAGTGTTAATTTGGTTCTTGGTTTTTTTTCCTTAAAATTTTATTTACTTTATTTTCTCAACTTCTTTAGGGCCAAGAATCATGCTTTTAAACTGCTACTGGTGGCATATTATTTATAAGTAAAGTATTGAGAGATTAAAAAAAAATCGATATTCTAAAAATTGCATGGAGATATAGATAATTACAGTTATCTTAGATGGTAAAATTACCTTATTTTCTTCTATTGTTCTTTTCAGTTTTTCTTCCACCTCTCTGGTTTCCTCCGTACTTCTGCATTTTAACTGTTCATATTTTTCCCTTGCTTCTTTAAGTTGTTCTTGTAACACTTGATGTTCCTTTTCCATTCGTAAAATATCACCCTATAATTAATTACAGAATTACATAAACATCCCCAGCATGATGAATTCTAGAGTTGTATAATTAAAGGATACCTATTCCATTCTAATTAATCCTCATAACTGGAGGTAACTTAGCTAGTTGAATTTCAGCAAATTTAGCTGGTTAGAGTCTTGGCAACTAGTTTTCTTCTAGAACAGAAGTGGTCCAGTATTATTTTGTTCTGTTGATTCCTACAGTCAAGTACATTCAGTTTACTTATGGATGTTTTAAAATAACTTGAGAGATGGAAACATATAGAAACTACAACAATGAGTTGTATAACCCTAACTTTTGTTACTTACAATTTTATAATTTGTAAAGCTGAAGTAAATAATGAAAGAATAATGTTGTTTTAGAAAATTCATTGTCCACATATTGGATTTAACACATATTGGACTATTTGCCATCTAGGGTTAGAGGGGAAAAATTGGAACACAAAGATTTTGCAAGGGCTAATGTTAAAGAATTGTCCACTTATATGTTTTGAAAAATAAAAAGCTTTAATAAAGAAAAAAAAGAAAGAAAATTGTCTAATTATTCAGTGTCTAGGAGAATTTAGTTCCTTTTATTTATTAGTTCTAGCAAAATATCTATGTAAAAAAAAAATAACCCTAAGAAATTTGCCTTTAAAATGTGTATTGTAATTTAAATCAAGGCAACTACCATGCCTTATCTAATTTTAAAAAATCTATCTCAATGAAACACAATGCTTTGTATCTAATAAATGTGTAATTCTTCATTTAACATTAACAATAAGAACAAGTTATTTGTGGGGTTTATGTTCAAAAAGATATTATTCAGTAAAAATACATTTTATGTGTAAAGAGTTTTGTCACTTGCCAAATACACAAAACAAATGCTTTCTAAAAATTCCTATAACTAAATGAAAAAAAATCTCACTTTTTTCATATCCAAGTAGCATTAATCACTGAACTCTATTATCACTAAGGGGAAAATGCAACGCAGACAGAATCAAATTAAAACACTAACAAAGGTCCCTCATTTTCCTCATTAATTTTTATGCTATCTTCTTAAAAGGAAATATGAAGAGCTATAAATTCTTTATCAACATGCTTGTATCTGATTATTTCCCATGCAAAAAATTAGATTGTAAAATCTTATCAAAATTCAAAATTATCCTTTTTTAACATACTGAAGTTGTTACTTCATTATTAAAAATAATAGATATCTAGATCAATACAGTAATATTAGGACCTCCTTTTCTTTATAAACACAAAATTTTTTATTTTAGCACAATTTGGACTTACTTGTTGTGTTTCAAATGGACCAAAAGGTAGTGTATTAACCTCCTGATGCATTAAGTCATTTTTTACCTGTTGCACAACACAAACATCAGTTATTTAAAAATTATTCAAAATGAGATTATTTATCTCAAATTAATAAGGTATAATAAAGTAATTTCCAATATAAGAATTTCCCCTGAATCAGTCGGTGAACAATAATGGAAAAAACTTGGATGTTAATCTAAGAAAGACTTACATTGATTACTTTCAGTATAAATATAATTTGGGGGGTAGAAATTTAGTTTGTGATGCTTTTCAAAGTTGTCCAATGTTTAACTTAGGGCATTATTATTATTATTATTTTTTGGTTTAATTTCCATAGATTAATGTTGTTAAAAGCAATTTAAACATTGTAACTAGGAAAAGAGAGGCAACATGATGTGGTAGAGAGAGAATTTACTTGAAAGGAAACATGATATGTTTCTGTGTGAGACTGAGAGAAAGGAAGGCTTGGACCAAAGTCTTGCCTCTCCTATAATCCTGACTATGTGGCCTTGGGTAAAATTGCCCTCTTACTGCTCTGGACAACTCTTTAAGGTTGGGTTTGTTTTTTAAACTCTTCTCAAAATGTTTTTAAATGCACAGAATTACAAAAGAAACCAATTATATGAAATAATTACCAAAAGATTAAAAAATGAACAAACAAATTCATAGACTCCCAAATTAAGAATACCTGTTCTAATGCCTCTTTGTTGCAAAGAAGGAGCTAACTTGTAGAGAGATTTAGTTCTTTACACCAGTAAAATCAAGTCCCTATCTACATCTTACTAAGCAGTTAATAGTGCAGGAAACAAGCACATGGAGGCTGAATAAATCAGACAACTTTATTGTAAAAATCAGCAACAGAATTCACAATTCAGTCTTCAGCCAATTATATGGGGTATTAAGCTATATTTTTCAAGGCTTTCTTCAGAAATGTGATGTATGTATTTTAATAATGTTTCTCTTTTTTCTAAAATAAAAAAGCTTCCACAATAACTAGTGACAATTAAAGGATTCCCTGTAATAAAATAGCTTCCACCAGTAAAAATTTTTAAAAAAGATTTTCAAATATAAAAGATTATAGAAATTTTGCTTATTTAACAATACTGAATATCTATGAGAATTAACTAACTGGAAAATTTAGAAATAATAAATAAAATAATGGTGACAAATGAGATTTTAAAAATACTGATATCAATTCATCTTTCAGTTACTTATATGACCAAAGTTTAGTTTTTTAAACTTTTGCTTCAATCCATAGTACTTAAGACATTCATTTCAAAATTTCAAAGCTTATTATTTTTTTTCTGGGAAACACTTTTCTTCTCAGTACATGATCAAGGATAATTTAAATGATTTTTTAAAAAAATCAGATTTAGCCAAATTTTATACCTATAAAATTATTTATACTTGTGAATTTTGAATATTAGTGATTATTATCAAAAAATTCTACAAAAACCATTTTGGTTCATTACTTGAATAGATGTAGAATTTCAATAGTTGGGGACAGCTAGGTGGTGCAGTGGATAGAGCACCAGCCTTGAATTCAGAAGGACCCAAGTTCAAATCTGGTCTCAGACACTTAACACTTCCTAGCTGTGTGACCCTGGGCAAGTCACTTAACCCCAGCCTCAAAAAAGAAAAAGAAAAAGAAAAA
Source organism: Sminthopsis crassicaudata (assembly GCF_048593235.1). NCBI lineage: Eukaryota > Metazoa > Chordata > Mammalia > Dasyuromorphia > Dasyuridae > Sminthopsis > Sminthopsis crassicaudata. The sequence continues at coordinate 262,128,338 of NC_133619.1, read as the reverse complement.
AAAAAGAATTTCAATAGTTTTCCAATTATGCAGACCACATGTATCATTAAATAAGTTATTCCATGGATTTATTCTGGCAAAACACTTTTATCTCAAGGTAGCCAACTTCTTGGTGATTTCTCTAGATTTATGTAAGCTGGCATTAAAACAATAGTAATAAAACACATTGTTTTCATTTTTATTTGTTTAATTTCCTTATTAATTTCATTCATTGTTAGAAAATAAAAAAGGAAATTTAACAAAGGCAAATTAACCTTAATGGTATCATCCTTTCAAAGAATTAAGATTCTTGAAGGAAATTGTAGACATTGACTTGACTCATTTCCCTTTTTTTTTGGAAAAACCTGTAAGCCATCTTAGATGTATAGCTTCCCAACCCTAAGGTCATTCTAAGACTGTTCAAGAAAAACTATCAGGATACAAATTTCACATATTTAATATGAGTCATAGACTCTTTCCTAGTATAATGACTTACCTGTATGGCAACCATTCGTATACATGGAGCTTTTTTGATGACAGCAATATTTTTCATCTCTCGTTCCAGTTTACTAGTGTCAAGATCACAATGATCATTATTTCCAATGCATGAATCTTTGGCAGTATTATTTTTACATATTTCAGCCTTTAGAGTTGTTTTCTGAGAATTCTGACGGATCTTTTTTTCACAATTAGGTTTACCAGAGGAATATACTTTTTCAAGCATTGGTCTTTCAGCATTTACATTACATGCCTCGGAATTGGCAGAGTCAAGATTATCTCTTTTGTCACTCTCTGTCACAGGAGGTACAGCTGACACCAATGGTAGTTTTCTTTTTTTTGGACAATCAGAAGATATATCAGATACAGTTGTATATAAACTAATGCATTGAGATGATTGTGGCAACATATTTGCATAAGACACTGATGTGTTATTGGTGTCAAATCCTTGATTAGAAAAAACTGTATTAAAAGGAACATATGATACATATCCTGTTGTTACATACTTTGCAGCCCTATTTGTTTTTTTATTTTTAGGTGCTGGTATGAAAGAATTACAAGTTACTGGCTTAAATTCCTTAGCTGCTGGATTCAACTGTAGTTTGAGCTGGGAAGCATTTTTCTGAAAGCATGGAGAGAAAATCATCAAGTCTTTCTCATCCAAACTACTACTTTCTTCCACATCACTTCCAGTGGTCTTATTTTTCTTAAGTTGAACAGCATCTTTTATCAATCCAATATAATTGTCTATCATAACAAAACGAAGAGAATCTAACAGAAAAGATTTTAAGCCTCCTGCTTCCTCCACAATCTTCCTTGCTTCTTCAGGAAAATGTTCATATTCTCCAACCAATAATTTGTCATCAATTTCCAAAGGACCATGTTCTTCCAGGATCTGAGAAAAATAGCTTTAAAAATATTTTAAAGTTATTATAGAAAATACATTCCATCTATAAGTTTTTTTTAAATGTTTTAAAGAAGCAGTATTTCTTCAGTTGCTCCTACAACCATAAAAAATCCTATTTCCTGTAGAATATTTTCTAGCATCACATAATCACTTTTTTATGAGAAAAGAGAACAAAGTAAAAATACTATACATCCAATAATACAAACAGAATACTGTTTCAGCTACTTTGGGCTTTAGAAAACAAAGTTCTCAATAGTCCTCCACTTTAAAAATTCATGGAAAATTAAGCCATTGTACATAATAAGTTCAATTATCCTCAAAATTTAACAAGTTACATATTTAAATTACAGGGGTATTGTGTCCCCAATTGCCTAAGAAGAAACTTAGTACCTCATTCAGAATCTCTCATGCTACTCCAATTCCTGCCCTCATCTAGTACTTTTTGATGTTCCCTTAAACACCCTACCTTCCGGCTCCTCGGTTTGCTTAGATCTATAACCCACTTTCTTTCTTCACTTCAGCTACACACCACGACTGTGACACCTTTGATCTTACCTACAGATATGTGCCACGATCAAGAATTCTCAAGTTCCTTTACCTGATCAAAACCTATCATCCCACATTTGTTGTTATTCTGCCCTCTAAACCCCCCCCCCCCCATCAAGAAACACTTTCTTAAGTGACCACTACAGCTTTGGCTCCACTTTCTCCCTGTGACCAGCTCTACTCTCCATATTAGGCTCCGTTTTTACCCTTGGAGCTCCCTTGTGCCTGGGGTGATAACCTGCACCGTTGAACCAAGTTGCTGAGGATATCATGACACAATGGGCCTGACTGAGCTCACTATAAATTTATTTTCAATTTATTATCAATTCCATTCCCCACAGCCCATTGGCTTACATGTCTAGAATGTATTGTTTCCTCCCTATCTCAGAATTCTTAGTTTCCTTCAATACTATTAAACACCATCTTCTACATATAATACCTTTCCTGATTCCCTAAGTGGCTAATGTTTCACCCACAAATCACGTTGTTTTCTTTATATAGGGTGTAGGCTCCTTTACATCAGGGATGGTTTTCACTTCTGCAATTTCCCCCCAGTGTCACAAAGTACACAATAAACTTAGGCTTACTGAAATTATTTACAAATTATGAAATAATTTTGAACCACTAGAGCCAAACAGTTCTCAGCTCTGACATTTCAAGTCTGTCTCCTTTCTTCTCTCTGAGCTTTAAGAGTCAAATAGAAGATTCTATATTTTACTCCTTGATATAGTCACTGAAATTTCCAGAGCAGGAGAGTAATATGGTCATATCTGTGATTTGGGAATAGTAATATGGTGTTTGTGTGAAGAATGGATTGAAGAAGGGAGAGAGTACATGATAGGGAGACAATTTGGAAATAAGTTTGAGAACAATGGACATTGGTTTTACTCGTATTCTTGTTTAAGGAAATACTAAGGAAAATAAAGTTTCTTTAGGTCTAGCTAATAATAACTAAAATGTTTCTTTTACTTTAGTACTTCAAAAATGTAAGGTTTCACTCTTCTGAACAACCCTATTCATATCATGAATAGACGCTGAAAAATTCTCTACTTAATATGAATTTTCCATGATTCCATAAAGCATAAATGAACTATAACACAAGACCAGGGAAGATCTAAGAATTTCCTAATAAGTGATCATTCAAATCCTCTGCTTGAAGAGGTAAATGAGACCCTACCACCTCTGAAGGTAGCCTATTCCTTTTTTAGGCAGTTCTAATTTAAAAAAAAAATTGTAATAAAATGTACTTCTCTTCAATATTTACCTACTGTTCCTAATTCGACTCTCGGGAGCCAACCAGAACAATACTAATCCCTCTTCTATATGATCATCCTTCAAATATCTGAAAACTTTTACTTTCTCCATTAAGTATTTTCCTTTCTTGGATAATCAAGCATAATTGCTCTCACATACTCTGGACATTGTGATTGCTTTCTTCTGGACAGAATTAAAATTGCTTATGATGTTCTTGAAATGTGGTATCCAGACCGAACTGGATGTTTTGACTAGTGTATAGTATGAATAACTATCATCTCTCACATTTTAGATATTGTGTAGCCTAGAATAACTTAAGAGTATTTTTGGCTGTCAGGTTCTTATTCTAAGAATAAGATAACTGATCATCTAGCATGTTTTGTCCACTATAATTATGTGATATGGCTATTATATACAGCACTATTCCATTCATATGTGTACCTGGTGAACATCATATCATGACTGAAATTGGTTTGTTGACCCTATTGATACATTTCCTAGGTTGCATACTTGGAAATATCTAATAGTAACCTAATATTACTAACAAACATTAAGAGAATATCCTCAAGTAACACTTTACAATACCTGGATAAAGGGATATAATATATTTTACATTCAAGATTATTTTATGAAAATGACTTAATTGATAAATGCTCAAATTTCAAAATGTCAATTAATCAGAAGACTACTGGTACTACTAGGAGCCCACAATTTTAGAACAATGAAAGTACTTACTCATATAATGGTTCACATTTTGAATCTAAGTTATTGTCCAATAACTTCTTATATTTACAATTATTTGAACTATTTTTTTCATATAGAGCTTCAAATTCTTCTACTTCATCTCGAAGATATTCAGGTACTACAAATGGGTCATAAGAATTCGAATGAAGTCTGTAGAAAAAAAGGTAGATTTTGTGAATATCAAATTGTTTAATGAATCTGAAGTATGCAAACTCTTAGGAAGAAAAATCTAAAAACTCAGAAGACCCTGTCACAAATGGAAGTCAATACAAAAACTAATGTTACTCCCCCCCCTGCCCCCACATTTTGACATCCATTCCTAAGCTTATTAAAATTAATCTCTAAAAATCTTGGGTCAGACAGTCTGGAAGAACTTATTTTAGTTTCCCAAAGTAAGTTTTAAAAATTGGTTTCTAGTATTGTGCTTGTGTTTTAAAGTTATGTGGCATAACAGAGTAACAAATAAAGAAAGTTAAAAAAAGTTTTAATGTGATTATTATTAACTTGGGAAATAACTATATTAAAGGGATAAAATTAAAATTAGAAAAATAGAAAAGATTCAAATATTCATTTAATGATATAAATTTCTTAAAACTTAAACAATCAGTATAAAATTGTATAAACAAGTTTTATCTATAAATTTGTTATCAATATACAAAATATTAAATATTTAATGACCAACTATTATCATTTAGAAACTAAAAGAAATATTTTATTTAGATATAATTTTTCTTCCTAATTTTGAATTATTATTGTTATTCTTAGTGAGTGTGATTTTTAGAATATAAGAGAGGTATAATGTCAAACACTGTGGAAATTATATCACTATATTTTGCTCCTGTCAGATCATAGGTGAAGAAACATGTTTAGTTCTGAGTATAATTTTGAAAGGACAATGAAAAATTGAAGAAAAATTAGATAAGGGCAACTAACAATGTGAAAAGTCCCTAATATCACATCATATAATGAGGAACTAGTATGGTGGTTCTACCTATAGTCTTTGGGACTGGGCAAATAACTTGCTGTGTCTGAGGAAACTTGATTAGAAATGTCATTTCTTCCTAAAAATGTGTGTTCATAACAAGAAATAAATCAAAATTACTTATGGAGCTATTAAGAAAGAGGGAGGGAGGGAGGGAAGGAGGGAGGGAGGGAGGAAAGAAGGAAGGAAGGAAGGAAGGAAGGAAGGAAGGAAGGAAGGAAGGAAGGGAAGGAAGGAAGGAAGGAAGGGGAACATAATACTATTATCAGTTTTAGTCTAATAAATGGTTTGGGGAGATTTTCCTATAAGATATCAGTAATACTTATTATCCTTCTAAAAAGTGCTCTGCTTGGAAGGATTCCTAAAATTGGAAGAATGGTATAAATTAGATTTTGTATGAATTTAAATACAAGACAAATCATAGGTTTACTAAGGGATTTTGATGATAATCTAGTCTAAATTCCTCACAGATGAGGAAACTGTGATTCAATGAATTATTAAAAACAAAAAATTATTAAGTACAGTCAAAATTCAAAACCAATTAATCTGAATTCAGATCCTATACTCTTTCTCTTGTAAAGATTCATAGATTTTAGATTTAATAATTGAATGAGAAGCAGATTGGTATGACAAAGAGCCAGTCTTAGGGCCAGGAAGATCTAGGTTCTGCTGCTGACTGAGTTTCCTTGAGCAAGTCATTTAACACCATAGTGCCACAGGTAATTTTTAAAAACTGTAAGCTATATAAGAATTATCTTTATTATTAGTGAGAATTTCCTAAAGGACAGCCCCTTATACCAATGAATATACTAGTCTGAACCAAAAAAGAATATTACTTACAGGAGTTAAGCACTTTTAAATGAAAACAAGTAAGATTTTTCAAATGAAAGATATACTCACAAAGTACTTTCATCTGTACCAACTTTATCATCATTTTGTGATACTCCACCAACTCCAGAGAGTATGATAACAGGCTAGATTGGGAAGGAGGGGTAGGTGGGTTAAAAAAAATAAAAAGTGGAAAGGACTGACAATGTGGTTTTACTAAAAAGTAATATAAAAATGATTTAAAAATAATCATTGGTAAAAGTAATAAGCGATTTACATTTAAGCACATAAACTGATTACTTTAAAATACAAGAAATTACTTCTTCACATCATCTAGTTCCCTTCTCTTTAGAAAGAATTTCATGTTCAGTAAAGAACAATTACTGTTCTTTAATTCAATAAGTATTTTTTAAACTTCTTCTCTGTCCAGCTGGTGTGCTAGGTGTGGAGATAAAAATATACCCTTCTAGAAACATCTAATTTCTTTTCCTTTCTCTTAACTATTTCTTATTAACTACCTTCTTTTCCTTAAGTCCTTTATGTCTTCCTCCTCTTTGAGTCTTTCTCTTTTTCCTGTTTCTACTTCTTTTTTGGATCTTTCACCTTCTCATCCTGTTCCTTTTCAGATTCCCTACCTTTTCTCCAAGCTTTGGGAGCAAAACTCTCACTTTCTACTTCTCATGTTTTTCCAGATCTCCTCCTTCCAAATTCAATCCCTAGGCTTCTTCACAACTCCAAAGCTAATAAAGTACCTTCATTGTTCTTTGTTTTTCACTCCAACACCTTCTCCTGCTCTTTCTCTCAGGGAGAAGACAGTCACAAAAAAGCAAAACCGTCACTACATTATACTCTTGCCTGCTTTTATTGTTCAAAATATGCCAACTCAAAAACAGACAACCAGAAAAGTATAATAGGTTGTTGGTTAATCCACAAGGACTATATGCAGATTGACCAACTTACACCTAAAAGTTTGTCTTTGCTTCTGTATTTTTTAGTTACCTTTAATGATGTTTTTTTGGTTAGTCTTTCTTCGTCATTCTATCATCTGGAATATTTCAAATAAGTATTTCCAGCAATCTCTATTTCATATACATTTTAGAGAACATATTTTTATATAACAGATTTTAGTCTTTCAGACATTAAGACTATTGTTTTTCTTTTTCTCAAAAAATATTATTACAAATTTATTCTACCATAGCTTTAGTGTTCTATATTAACAAGTTGATTTTTTAAAATGTAAAGTCCAGAAAAGAGGTAAGTTGCTACAGTGAGTGCCTCTCCAAAGAATACCAGACTGAATTTTGATGAAGAAATATAGAAAAATGAATAAATTGTTCAGCATAGCCCAGGACAGAAAGACTATGTCAAGGCTTCTAGTATGAAAAAAAAGATTCACAAGTAACATTACAGTCGTATTCAAGTACCTGAGGTATTTTCATGTAGAAGAGGGATTAGACTTGTTTTATTTAGCCTTCAAAGGGCAAAACTAAGAGAAATGTGTGAAAGCTGGTAAAAAGCAAATTACCACAAGAATCAACCAATTTCTAAACTGAAAGATTCAGTTTAATAATTAGAACACATATGGAAAAGACTGATTACCTTTGATTCCTTGTGCTTCTTTTTTCTGGTTTTGTTTTTTACCTTAATACCATTAGACTAAAACAAGAGAAAAATCATCAGTTGCTATACATTGAAAAAATAGCATTTTAGAGCACTGATCCAATAATGTGATAAATCCTTCCCCAAAGTAATAAACAGAGAGATATAGCTTAAGCAACATATGTAGCTAATATACTTTCATTAATTATCCTAGGACACAGGATGTTCACCTCTCATAATCACTAAAATTTATTTTTTGAAGTGAAAATATACAAACACCAAACTCTGGATGGTAGATCAAACATCAGTGGCATTAAAAGTTAGCCTGATATAGTAGGAAAAACCTTGACTCAAAAAGTTGGATTCAAGTAAAAACCCCTCTAATTGGCTTATGTGACCTTAGCCAAAATACTTCACCTCTCTCAATATTTGTCTCTGTAAAATGGGGGTGATGATACCTCACAGTATAAGGAAATGCTCTGTAAAATGAATTTTGGATGGAAGGTATTTTATGGATAAAAATGCAGAATATTATAAAGTTTTACCTCAAATCTTTTAGTAGATAATTAATAATAAAAACAATTTGAAAAATTTGTTAAAATCATTCATCTAAAATTAAAATATATACCATTTTATCCTCATCAGCCAGATTAGGGGTTGTTTTTAACATAAAATATTAATACTTCACAAACTTTAGGTTTTATGTAATTTCAGATAATTATTCAGTAATTGGATCATTGGTTATATGATTAATTTTTAACATTCTTTTATGATCTCATGCCTACAGATACATTTTTGGCTTTTTTCCGTTCAGAAAACATTCCCTTAACTATATAAATAATTAAAATTATTTGCCCAACCAGAAGATAGTTGTCAGTTCTATTAAAGAATACAATTCTGAAGTGAACATTACAGATTCAATCTAGTAAAACTAAATTTCAAAGGCAACTAAGAAAAAAACCCACTTCGTTTACCAAAATCCTTATAAAACAAAACAATTGGAATTTAAATGTTTTAAGAAAAAACAACCATCATCTACACTTTATTGTCATAGTCAGCATATTAACTATCATTTCCAGCTAAAATTAAGTGCTAAGACTTTGAAGGTCCTACTAAAAAAACAAACAAAAAATCAAGAATTGACATTATGTAGTATTATACAGCTAATTGTTAATTATCTGTTCTATGTTTAACAGAAAAGTGGAGCTTTTTTTCTACAGAAAAGGGAAGGACAGTATATAATGGATAACGCAAAAATAATTCTAATTTGGAACAAAATTCTAGTAGAAAGCACTGGTAAACATTGTTATGTACTATTCTTTGTTCTATCCTAATTCTCTCCTGATCTTACCCTTTGTCTGAGGCCTGTTCTGGCAGAAAAGAAATCCCATATATCATTCTCAATTGACTAAAGAACCAAAACCAACAGCAATAACAGTAAGAAAACAACCTTAATAAAGCAAATGCAGAAAATAAAAGTCGACAAAATTTTGCATCTCTCTGGAGGAAGACGAAATGATCTATAATTTCATTGCTATGAGGTAAAGCTTCTTAAGGGGGGTGTGTGTGTATGAGAGTGTCATGTAATTGAACATGGAGGTTGTGAAAAATTTGGCAACAGTGAAAAGTATCAGATATTCTACCAAGATTTAATTCTTTACATAAAAATAAACATATTCATCTCTTTAGTATGCAAAATTTCTTTCATCTTTAATTAATTGTACAATTATATATACACTGAAGACGTGTTTTAAAATAAATTTGTTTATGAGTTATCAGTAAATGTTTACCTACTTTTTACACCTATATATCCTGGGTCACATAGAAATTTTTCAGATGAAAAGGGCTCATGAGTGGAAAAAGTTTAAGATGCCCAGGTATAGAGAACTTCCTCCATTGATAAAGAGTGGCTCTTAATTCATAATTTAAAGTCTTTTAAAAAAGGGTTCTTTATCTTTAAATGCATATTATTGCAAAAGAAACCAATAATACTAAAATTAAATTCTCAAATTATCTTTCCCATCCAAGTTCAAAGTTTCCTGAAATCTATCCATGTTAACACTTGAGATTTCTGGGTGAGAATCCCTTTCTTTGAGGGTTACTTGGGAATGGGGAGAAATTAGATAAAAGGGTAGAGAGAGTACATGTCAGAAACAAGACTTCTTCCCAAGTACCTTCACTCTAAAGCTAATCTATAAGTGATTAAACCATATATAAATACATATGTAAAGGATCTTTTTCAATGAAAGATTCATAAAAATTAGCATGTATTATCAATAGCTTTATGAAAATTACTCCTGTCCATTTAGAAATGCAAATAAAGGGGCAGCTAAGTGGTACAGTGGATAGAGCAGCAGCCCTGAATTCAGGAGGACCCGAGTTCAAATCTGGTCTCAGACACTTAACACTTCCTAGCTGTGTGACCCTGGGCAAGTCACTTAACCCCAGCCTCAGGAAAAAAAAAAAAAGAAATGCAAATAAAAACATCCTGAGATTTTACTTCATACCTAGAAAACCAGAAGAGTCAGTACTAAAAGGGTTTAAAGATAAATATAAATGTATTGAACATGGAGTTTTGAATTTGTACAACCATTTTGAAACTCTTTACCTAAAGATTCCACTCTTATATACTGCAAAAGAGATTTTAAAAAAGAGACCAGAAAGATCCCATGTATACCAAAATATACATAACACCACTTTCTGTAAGAGAAAAAAAGTAGTAACAAGGTAGATTTCTAAGGATTAGGAATGACTAAAGAAATTATAGTACATGTTTAGCATGTATTGAACTGCTTGCCATCTAGAGGAGGGTGTGGGTGAGGGGAGGAAATTGGAACACAGGATTTTGCACGGGCTAATGCTGAAGAATTGTCCATGCATATGTTTTGAAAAATGAAAAGCTTTAATAAAGAAAAAAATTGATTTAAAAAAAAAGAAAAAAGAAATTATGGTACTAGAATATAATAGAATTATAAATATGACAAATTCAGAGAAGCATAGAAAGACTTACATAAACCTAAGGAAAGGGAAGAAGAATCAGGAAACATTACATAATGACAAACTAAACAATGTAAATATTTTTATGTATCAATTTAATAAAAACAATATTGAGGAGTATTTAAGGATAAGATGTCAAGGTGGTAGGAAGTCTCTAGAAGAGTACTTTAGAGATCTATTACCTGGCCTTGGATTGTTTAATAATTTTGCCAATGGCCTGAATACAGGAATAAAAGGCATAGCCATCAGATCTGCAAATGACGCAAAGCTGAGGGGGATAGTAACCCAATGGATTATGAAGTCAGGAACCAAAAAGACCATGAGAAACTAGATCATTGGGCTTAATATATAAGATGAAATTCAATAGTGATAAATATAAAGTTATGATTGAACATAAAAAAGCATCTGCATTTTTAGTGCAATGAAAATCACTTTGATTCAGAAGTATTACATAGCTAACAAAGAAAATACCAATGAGATAGAGAAACTGGAGTGGTTTGCCATTTCCTTTTCCTACTCATTGTTCAGATGAGGAGATAAGGCAAATAGGGTTAAGTAATTTGTCCAGCTAGTAAAGTGTCTGAGGCTAGATTTTCAGAAGTTCTCCTCATTCCAAGGCACTATCTACTGCATCATCTAGCTGCTCCAAAATAACCTGAATTGGAATTGTGAAGAGTTGCACATGATCAGAAAAACAAACAAACAAACAAACAAACAAAAAACAACCAACCAAACAAACAAACAAAAAAAACCCAATACAAAAGACTAAGGAGATCTTTTAAGTGGTTAAGCAGTTAAGTGGCACAGTGGGTAGAACAGCAGGGTTTAGAATCATAAAAATTTATATTCCTGAGTTCTAATACAACCTTAGACACTTATTAGCTATGTGACCCGGGGCAAGTCACTTTATTATGACCTGTTTTCTTTAATTTCCTCATCTGTAAGATGATTTGAAGAAGGAAATGTTAAGCCACTGTAGTCTTTGCCAAGAAAACCCCAAAATGGGTGAAGAAGTATCAGACATGACTGAACAACAACAACAGTGGGAACGTGGCTTTCCCAAACAGACATAGCTTCCAGGAATATCTCAGTAACAGTCCCATTGTACTGCTCTCTGGAATATTCAGTTCACTTTCTAGGATAACATAAGTTAATGAATGAAAAGCTAAAGAATATCTGAAAGGGGGAATCTAGGATGGTAAAGGACCTCAAGTACATGTCAGGTACAATAGAGATTTTAAACACAAAGTCCAGCCCACAACATTCCAAAGTGTGGGACAAAACAGATTAAAATGGACTTGGATTATATTTAACAAAATACAAACAAATATCAATAATGTTAAGACTTGTGGCTTTCTAGGTCAAGGATCTCTATGTAAGATTTAGTGGCTTGGTTTCCATTTCACTGAAACACCACTGATGCAGAGGAGGGAATAAGCTAGTTCTGTTTAGCCCAAGAGAACTAAGAGTTACTGAGAGGCAACTTCAGAGTAGATGTTAGGAAAAAGTAACAAAGAGAATAGTCCAAGAATACAATGGACTGTCTCAAGATATGGTTAAGTTTCTAATTAGAGGTCTATAAACAGAGGCTGGATGACCATTTATTAGGCACATTATAGTGGGCCCTGGATTGGACTAGATGGCAAGTTATGGTCCTTTCAATTATAAAATTCTTTAATTCTGTGATTATGTAGTAGTAAACAGCAACAAAAAAGGACAAAATCACATATCCATGGATCAGGGAATGTCTAAGCAAATCACGACACCTAAATTCAGAACAACATGAGAAGACATGTAAACTGATAAAATTTGAAGTAGGCAGGACCAGAAAAATGATATAAATAATAACAACAATGTAAATTAAAAAAAAAAAACAATAACAACAATAAATGATATTTAAAGGATGACTAAATTTGGCTCTGCAGAAGAGAAGATAAAATGTGTTTCAATCTTCCCAAAGAGATAAGAGACTACGAAGGTATAGAAAACTACATATACATTTTCACTTAACCAATTTTTTTTCTTTTTCTTTTTAAATTCTTTGTTACTACTAACTAGTTAGGGAGCACTGGGGAATTGATCCAATCAAAAACAAAACTAAAGTAATAAAATGTTAATAGAAATTTAAAACTAAAAACTCTTTTCGTTGAAATGTTAGAGAATTAGGATAACATTACATAATTAAATATAGACATAACTTACTGAAATATCTTCAGTCTCTTGCTTCTTTAATATTGTGCACGGACCATCTGTTAAAAGATAAATAATATAAGAAAATTGCAAGTATATGCTTTTATAAAACATACTAAAAGCAGATGTGAAATGAAGGAACAAAATGTTATACTACTTAATAGTCTTTATACAACTTGATCAAAATTCAAAGTAAAACTGCTAGTGAAAAATGTTTAAAAAGCAAATTAGATGGAGCAGAAGACATTTATGACAGAACCACAGAACATATTGTTCTAGTTCTTCTGGAGTAATTGCTAAAACAGGATTTGAAAAAATACTTTCCTGATTAATTGCCATTTGACTATTATTTCTTGTAGTCAACAAACATCCATAGGCAAAACTATTCCAAAAGCCAAAATTCTAGATGATGGCACAGATGATGACTTCCTGAAGTCAAATTATATGTCTTAGATTATTTTGCTTTTCTCAGCTCAATCATTTCAGTAGACTTATATAATACTAGTAGTCCAATTTACGCAATATATTTTGAGTATCGATTTGAAAGATACTTTCCAAGCATAAATAATTGATTTAGAAGAATTAAACCAATTTATTTTGTGTGGGACTTAATGAGGAATCTACTCATCAGAGAATCAATACTTTGCCATAGAGTCAAACAATTTTCTGCCCTGACCCTCCTCTAATTTTTGCCTTTTAAAATAAAAGAGCAAAAAAGAGTTTAGTTTCTGAGGCACATGTATGCAAAAGTACACATGCATGCGCATACACTTGCTCTCACACATACACACAAATTGGCATGAAGGAACAAGGAAACTGAAGCATATAAGAATTCAATGACTTATTCAGTATTATACAGCTGGTTAATGGTAGATTGAACTAGAACCTAGGCTCATTGTTTTCCAAGTTATTGTATTTTTAAATATACCACTATCACTCATTTAATAGTTCTTAATAAAAACAAATAACCATGTGGTTATATAAAAATTAATATTGCTATTCTTATGCTAAAAAGTATCATACATACTTTTGATACTTTGATACATACTAATACTAAGCAATCTAATGTTTTCTTGAGTTTTTTTATACATGAGACATTGCCTTTTTTGTCTAATACACTTTTTACATAATAAATATCAATGACTATATTAACTTATGTAATACAAAAAGGCCTTTAAAATGACCAAACTTCAAAAATTACCAACGTCCTCAAAAACTAAATACTGGACTATTCTACCACTCATTGCTGAAGGACATTAAAAACCTCTATAATTTAGTAAAGTCTTTGAGAATTGCTGTAGTTTAAACATTCATCATTTTGGTGAACATCCTGATGATGAGCTTAACTAGGCTAGGATTACCTAGGCTGATCTTTAACAGCAAATACAGGGTCCATTTCTAAGCTGTCTTTCAAAACCTTAAGAATATCTTAGTAGGAAATCCTAAAATCCACATTTAATTTCACTATTTTTCCTGGGCAAATAAAAATAAAGAATGGTCAATAATCAAAATGAATTTTTATTTTTCATAGATTTATTTAATTCATAACAACAATGAACTGCAAATAAAAACCTCATTATTCTATTACTCCATCTGAATACTTAGTTCCGCCAACATAAAGTTGATAACATTTTTATATCCATTTCTGAAATAAAATATTTCAAATAAATTATGAAATTCATTATGGTTAGAAAACTCAAGCTCATATTTGAAAATTTAGTCTTCTTATCTTCTAAGAATTGCCTAAGGTTAGACAGAATAAAAGCTTAGAAGAAGGTGTGTGATACTGTTGCCGTAGTTACATACCCATTATATCAAAGAATTCATCTAAAGCATTATGCAATGCTGGAAACTTCTCTCTATTTTCTTCTAATAGCCATATAATATAACGAGCTTCCTTCAATGATCCTTGATTATTGGAATATTCAACTATCTTTTTCTCTTCATAACTGGATATTATATGATCTAGTTTATGACCATATTTTTCAACCCAGAGCATAGATATGAGTTTAAAATCAAGCTTTTTAACAGAATCACCATAACGAGAGAAAAACGTCCTTGTAGCATCCAAACCTGAAATTTAAAAAAAAAAAAAAATGGTGATCAAAACATAATTATTTCTTATTAAAGAGTTAAACAGGGATTGAATATATTTCTCTTAAGTTTTCATTAGCATGAAAAAAATATCCATTTTACCTTTGCTGTAAATCTCATCTTTGCTTAACAAAATAAAGAAATATTTTAAGCATATAATATTTTATGAAAAAGCATTCAAAATTTGTTCTTCAATTGTTCCAGTCATGTCCTATTCTTCCTGACTCCTTTGGGAGTTTTCCTGGCAAAAATACTGGAGCAGTTTGTCATTTCCTTTCCCAAATCATTTTATAAGTAAGACAAACAGAGCTAAGAGATTGACTAAGGTTATACAGCTAAAAAGTATTCCAGGGGCAGCTAGGTGGTACAGTAGATAGAGCATGAACCCTGAAGTCAGGAGGACCTGAGTTCAAATATGACCTCGGATACTTAACACTTCCTAGTTATATGACCCTAGGCAAGTCACTTAACCTCAATTAAAAAAACCCTATATATATATATATATATTTTTTTTTTTTTTTCTTTTTCCCCTTTCAGGCCAGATTTGAATGCAAGAATTTGAGTCTTCTTGACTCTAGGCCTGCCACTCTATCCACTGTGCAACTAGCTGCCCCAAAAGATAACAAAAAACTTTAATAATTAAAAAAATTTTTTAAAAATATTTAATTCCAATTTAAAAAAAATATTTCAAATATATCATTTACCTAATTTACCAACTAATTGGCTAGTTATGATCATTTTCATCCAGTCATCAAAGGAAGTAGCTTAAGACCACAGTTCTACTTTTAGTTGCTAATGTGCTGAAATTGTTTAGAATCCAAATAGTTTAAACCAAGATTTCTTAAATTTTTTTCCTCTTACGACTCCAGAGTATATAAATTTTTATATGACCCTGAGGTACATAAGATATATAAAGCAGTTATACAAATTAAACATTTATTGATAACAAGTTATAAAGAAAATTATTTTAAAACTATTCTTTAGTATACATAAGTTTATTATTTATTAAATATGAAAGCAAATCTGCATACTAATGATAAGGATGTGCTTATTTATTTTTACATAAAGAACTAAATCTTGGCAGAATATCTGAAACCTTTTATTGTTGCCAAATTATCCACAACCCCCACATTCAATTATATAACCTCCTATGGTGCTGTGATCCACAGTTTAAGAAGCTTTCATCTAAATTAGTAAGATTTCACTCTATTTTTATAATATATAGTACATTACATTGTCAGTGAAATCAGAAAGATGAGAGTTTGGTAACATATAACAATACATTAAAGCTGGCGTTCTGGCCAACTGCTTCTACTTCTTCTACCTCCTTGTTACTTTCAAGATTTTATGGTTACTATACAACTTGATTTTGTCACCATATACCACCCAGTCAGCAAATCAAGACAGCAGTTAGCAGGTTGTCATAATAATCAATAAATACTGATTAAGCAACTATTCAAGGCTTGGCATAAATTTTAAAACATTAAATGAACCTTTCTTTCAAAGAAATTATTATATTCCATTAGGAGAGAGAATACATATTTAAGTATATAGAGAATAAATACAAAGCAGTTAGAGAAGAAGGGCACTAGCAATACAAGTTGGGATAGAGGCGAAAGAGGAAAACTTCAAAAAATTCTTCATGTATAAAACAGTAACAACTTTAGAAAGATTTTAGATATTTTTATTGTAGTGATTACATTTAATTACTATATTTGGACTAAGCACCTAGGTGGCATAATCACCCTAGTCAAGTCACTTAACCTCTACTTCATTTTTTCATCTGTAAAATGGGTAAAATAATAGCACCTACCTACCAGGGTTTTTGTAAGGATCAAATGAGATATTTGTAAAGCACTATGCAAACCTTAAAAGCACTGTAAAAGAACTATATATAATATTATATGTAAAAGCACTATATAAACAGTAGCTATAATTATACAGAGTCCAAAAAATTCATCTAAAGGGTACTAAAGGGATCCATGACAAAAAAAAAAAAAAAAGTAAAGCAACTGTAATGCAGACTTCTTTTATGTTCTACATCCACCACATGGTATTTTTCTTTTATTCAGGATGAAAACTTATTTTTGAAATATTTCCGGCCCTTTTAAAACTTCTCTGCCAATTTTAGCAATAACAGTAGGCTTTTAGTTTCTTTATTGAATCAAGTGACAATAAAACTATATCTGTTTCTAACAATTTTAACAGTTTACTTGCAAGTAAAAAAAAAAAAAAAAAACCATAAAATACAGTCATAAATTTACAGTTTAAAAAGGGCATTAAAGCATTCATAATGTTCTATAGCCAAGGAAACCAAGTACTAAACATGTTAGGTGACTAGCTTATGGTCCCATAGGTTGTAAAGATGGATCTGGGATTCAAAGTGAGGGCTTCAAAGCTTTGTACAAAATGTTCTTTCCAGTGTACCATGTTGTCTCCCTAAAGTATAATTCTTTTCTAGGTCATTACAATTCTTCATTTAAAAACATCTACAAATAACAAATGGCAAAAAATAAAAAATAAAAAATAAATTGAGAAAATAATAAAACTGATCATTCAGTATACAAAATTAATTTCTCTAGAAGGTAGTGACATACCTAAACTATTGAGTTTCTGGATCCAGTCACGTAGTTTGGGATTTATTTCTTCAATCTCACTCAGTACATGCAGAAAAATCCTTGTATTTACTCTATTGTTTTTCCGTATCAAATGGTCAATGAGATGCTCCACTTTTTCACTTACAACACCGCTATTAAAATAAGTATCAGCATAATCCTCTGTGTTTATTACTTTCCAAGAAAGTAATTCTCTGAGAAGTTTGGAAGCCTCCTGGATGCCAGATTTAATTTGCTCAGAATTTTGCTTTATACACAGCAAAATCCTATCATCAGGTAAATGGCAACTTTGTACAAATCCTAAAACAGAATAAGCATTTACAATATTAATCAAGTGGAATAATAAAATTAATTATTATATAAATTGAGAAAGATCAAATATAACACCACATTATATAGTTATTAGTATTTGTATACATCTAGTTTTATAACTTACAATTTTTAATTTAATTTTTAGGAAGAGTGATGAGTTTTGCTTTGGATACACTGAGTTTAAGAAGTCTATGAGGCATACAGTTCAACCAGTGATGTAAGAACAGAGGTCAGGAGAAAGCTTAGGTCTGGATATATAGATCTGAGAATCATCTGCATAAAGAGGATACTAAATCCAGGACAACTTATCAAGCAATATAATATGTAAAGTGCAAGAAAGAGGACCAAGGATAGAACTTTAGAAAACACTCTAGGTTAGCAACTAAGATCTAGATGAAGATTGAACTAAAAGAATAAAAAAAGCAGTTGGAGAGGTAGAAGAACTGGAAGAAAGCAGTGTCATAAAAATCTAGAGACTTATCACTAAAATATCTAAGAGAAGAAGGTGATCAATAGTATTAAAGGCTATCAAGGGGTATAAGGACTGAGAAAAGACATAAGATCTAGCAATTACGAGACCATTGGTAACCTTGGAGAGGCAATTTTAATTGAGTAAGGAAGCTAGAAGGTAGAGTGCAGAAGAGTTCAGAAGAGAGTGAGAGAAAAAGAAATGGAGCCATCAATTACAGATGGGGTTGTATTGGAGGGGATAAGGGAGCCAGCAGTAGGGAAGGAGAAGAATATGGAGAAGTGATGATCACACTAAGCACAGGGGAATGAGAATAGAGTATGAGTGGTTTGGCAAAAGTCTGTTGAGAGAGTCAAACAATTAGTTGTTGAGGTTTGATTAGTCTAATTAGACTGATCCTTCCACCTAGCTGCAGATAGCTATGTTCTATCATGTGAAACCTAGGAGTTCTGCCTTATTGCAGGTAGGATCAGGTGACAGGATGACCTGGGTCTTCTGGACAAGAGACAGGAATGAAGAATTCTGGGTTTGTCATATTTCACAAAGTGCTCCAGATCAGTGAAAAAAGTCCACAAGAGAATCATGCTGAGATAGGAAAAAAACATCCTCAATGGTTTGTGATATGGTTTTTGTTTTCCAATTCAAGTTCCCTCTTCTGTGTAATGAAGTGAAAAATATGTACAGAGTACTGGATATATTCTTAGTTGTCATTATAAAGGCTGTTCTGATTTAAATGTTTTGGTTTTTTGTAAGAGGTAGGACTCTTGATAGAATAAGTACTTATAGAAAGCATTTCTCATTCCACACAATCTCTCTTATTTTAAAGTATGCTATCTTAATACTTCTTTCTTAGATTGTTCTCTGATAATTTCTTAGATATAACCAAAGAATGACATTCAACCAAAATGTACAATGAGAACATGACGGGTTGATTCAACTTAGTAAAAAGCTCTTTTGCTTAAGTTGTCAATCATGGTCCTGCCACGCCTCCTAAGGGGTACTTAATTTTGGTTCTGAACTATGATTTCTTCATAGGTGATAAAAAGGCACAGAGGGGCTACAGCACCAGACTTAGGGTCAAGTTCTCATTATGAGTTCAAATACTGCCTTGGACAAATGCACCAGTGTGATATCGGGCAAGTCACTTAACTGCTCCGTTTCTTCAATTGTAAAATGGGGGATTAATAATAGCACTTGTCTCATAGGTTTATTGTAAAGATTAATGAGGCATATGTGTGTGTGTGTGTGTGTGTGTGTGTGTGTGTGTGTGTGTGTGTGTGTGTGTATTTAAAGCAATGGATGAACTTTAAAGTTCTCTCTATAAGCCAATTATTTGTCATTCAGTGTGTTAAATTCTTGGTACAGAAGCGCTTTTCAACCATGCAAATCAGAAACCAAGTTGCTGGGAGCACAAGAGATTAAATGACTTGGCCATCATTAAACAGAACTTGAGCTCAGGAGTTGTTGATTTCAACACTGGTGTCTAGTGTAAACTTGTGGCCTACATTAGGGTTTCTAAAACCTATTACAATGTGACTGTCAAGCTGAAAGGAGAAAGTATTCATTTCAGCAGTTGGCTATTAAAATTTAAGCTCCTTATTATTGCATTTTTTTCATATTTGTATGTCCAGCACCCAGCACAATTCTTGGAACAAAGTAAGTAGTTTTTAAAAGCTTGTTGATTGATTAGTACATTTTTAGTGATCACCTTCTAAAGTTTTAACTAGAAAGCAATATAATTACCAAATAACCAATTACTTAAAAATATCTGATATATAAACATATTCTTCGAACAAATACCATAAACTTCCGCCTACCTTTATGGTCACCATGCTTAGATGAGTTGTTTTCTCTAGTTTTTTCTTCCATTCTCTCTTTTGCTATTTTTTGTGCTTCTTTTTTTTGAAGTTTTCTCTTTACTTTTTTTTCTTCTTTAATTTTCAATTTCTCTAAGCTAATAAACATTACCAGTTAATGAAAATTAATAGATGCATAAACAAAAGGCACATATAATCTCTAGGTTCATCCTTTTTAAAAATATTACTTGATTTTTTCCAATTACATGTAAAGACAATTTTTTAACATTTATTTCTTAAAATTTTTGAGTCTTTAAATTTTTCTTATCTCCCATCCTCCCTCTCTCAAATAGTAAGCAAGTTATTTATATTCAATCATGTAAAACATGGTTGTTACTCTTGAAGTTAAATTATTCTAAGAGATTTACCAAAAGCTCTTTCTTACACATTTCTGAAATGTAGAAAGAGATCATTAAAAATAGCATAAACTAATCTTTCATTTAGTGATCATTCAGTTAGAATTCTTACCTAGAACATTTCTGCTTCATGACAGGTCTTGGTGGATACCTTTCTTTTGTGACCCTATGTTCAAACTTTAAACAAAGGAAAGATAATGTCTAAAAGTTTATTTATATATCCATATAGTTATTTAAATAGTAGAAGACAAGTCATAAAAAAGTAAATATTTCAAAAGCTCACAAAATACTCAGAAAACTTGTAATAATAAACCAATTAAAAAAAATCCTAAAAAATTAAATGAATCACAATCACAATCAATGAACTATAGATGAAAAATAAAAGAACAGTCTACCAACTATGAGGGACAAGTCTTTAAGGATAAATTTAGTTTATAGGAAAATTATTCCTGCTAATGTTATCTTCTAAAGAGAATAAAGTTGGAAGTTAAAAACAAAATGGTTATGAAAACAAGGCTGACAATAAGAATAAAATAAAAACAGAAAAAAGCCTTTCTTTCCCTATAATAATGAATAATACACAAAACCATAAGCACTCACATTCTTTAACAGGTATTAATCATAACACAGAATTAAAAGTTTAACTTAAATTTTAAAAGACCAAGAATTCTCTCCCCAAGAGCCTTTCTCTCTCGTGGGATATCAGAAAACCTTTCCAGGCTTTTAGTCATCAGAATCTTCACTAAACTAAGATCTACAAGTCTCCACAACTGTGTTTACTTTTACGAGTGAACTAGAAAGCAAATTCGGTAAAAAAACACTGATAATATAGTATAGTAATAAAATAACAAATTTCCCATTACCCCCAAATCTTGGGCACAATTTCCCAAATAAACATAGTTTCGGTGGGAAGGATGGGCTTGCATATGGAACATGCTTAAGTATATATTTGGGAACACTTGGCCAAGGCACACATGTGGATAAAGGAGTAGGAGATAAGTATTTGTATAGCTCCACCTACTTGCCGGGTACTGTGCTAAGCACATTTATAAATATTGTCTCATTAAATTCACACAACAATCATGTGAGGCAGATGCTATTATTATTCTGACTTTGCAAAGAAAATGAGACTGACAGAGGTTAAGTGACTTGTCAATAATCACAAGGTTAGAAAATATTATGGTTGGATTTGAACTCGGGACTTGCTAACTCTTAAGCCTACTGCTCTATCTATCCACTGTTTTACCTAGTCACCTCAACTCCTGCTTCTGCCACTATAGTGACAGATTATCTTCTGAAGATATCACATTAACTCATTAAAAGTCTTGCTCTTGTCTTCTGCTTCTTGTTAGTGAGCATCACAGTTCCCCTTCAGCCCTCCTTAGCTAATAACTTCAGGGTCACATAATATCCTTTCCAAAATTCACTAGGAATGCTGTGGTTAGTAAGCATTCTTACTAAGGGAAGGGAGGACTGGAGCCCTTTTAGCCTGCAAATGTGTCTTAACTATAGTCATCAGATGAGATATTCTTCAGCAGGGGTTTGTGCTGGGAAGGTTACAACTCTCTTCAGTCAGTTCTCTTAGTTGACAGCTATAAAACTCTTGTCCCCTTATACTGGTTGCTCAAAGAAGATAACAAATGTACAAACTGAAATCATGTTTTATATTTGAAATCTGCTTTTAACTACTCACTCTTATAGGATTTCCTACTTATATTGCCATAAATATATTTTAGTTCTTCATGTCTTATTATGTCATGACTGAGAAAACTATCTCCAGCACTATTTCCATAAACAAACAAAGCTGAATAAAACTGTTGTTTCAATATGTTCCTCAACTCCATGTAAATTACAAAGGCTTGATTAATTGGGTCAGACAGGAAAGGATGGTGATTTTTCCCTCCACTTCTCCCAGCAACAGATCACATAATCTATCCTCTCTACAGAGGCAAATAGTTAAAAGAAGAGATCAAAGAGCAGAAGTGATTTTGGCTTAGCCATTTGCTTTCTTCTGTGAAGGACTGGACAAAAGGAATCATTTCACAGACACAGGCTGAGCTTCATAATCACTGGCTGATGACTGAGAAAAGCTAGGGTGTGTTCCCTTGCAGAAGAGATGTTACCCATCATAGCATCCTTTGGAAGATAATGTTGACAGCATCAGGAAGTTCTGAATACAGAACCTCAGTGTATCTGGTGCAGCTGAGGGCCAAGGGGAGACAGAGTGCTGGTTGAAGGAGAGAGAGATATTAACTACAGCATTACCAGGGATGGCAGAAGTATCTGAAAAAATTGCAATCTTTTTTTGTTACTGTGTGGTGGAAAGAGTAGTAAGTGACTGAATCTCAAAAGCAATGAAATCTGTTGACGAACAGCAGACATGAGGCTTGGTAGGGAGCATCTGAGAAGTGATCTCTGGCCACAAGTAAGTCTCACAGATGACAATGGCAGCTCTACAGCAATGGCAATGTGAATGGCCACTCAGTGTGTGCCCTGATAACAAGTATGTCTTACAGAACTCTTATGCATTCCCCTCTTCTAAATGAGGCTATTTATTATGGGAGAACAAAGAGGAGAGGAATTCTCTAGTGTTATTTCATTACGAAATATTGCTATTTCATTATATATCATTGCTTTGAACTAAATGTATTTTTTCTGGTCTTCAAAATATAAGGAAAGGATGCATAGAAAATTGAGTTGCAGAGGCTACATGTAAGTACTATCAATTTACTTATTAGTTCTTGCTTTTAAGAAATACTTACTTCACATTTAATATGGCCAGCTGCACCAAAGATAACAATCTTAGAAATAATACCTCTACAGTCAGGAGTAAGACAGGTTCCCTGGAGAAAATCCTGTACAATGGAAATAGGAAAAACATCAAAATGAAATGAATTTAAATTTCATCTTTTGGATATAATTGTGCAGAAAGAAACTTCAAGAACTTAAAAATTCAAGAAAATAAACTTAGAAAAAGTTAGAATCAGAAAGTAGAAATCTAAAGATGGCTTATAATCTTTTATAGCCAATTTTATAGAACATAAATTCAAAGGTATGTGACAAAATATGGCTAACACACTGTAGACTGTAGGAAGTTTTCTTATACAAGTTTCAAAAGGCTGAATCTTGGAACAACTCAATTGACTATGCAGACATAGTAATCTGTGTACCAAGTCAGCATTTCAGGGAAGTAAGAAACCTCTATTTTTGGAACTTTCTGCTTCCTACAGCTAGCTGTTAGTACTTGGAATTGAAAATACTTAAAAAAAAAAATAGATTCTGCTCTATGTGACTTTGGTGAAAAGCCCCCATCTTTTATGTTCCCTCACCCTTTGCTTTGCAGACTTCTAGTAATCTCTAAGGGAAAAACGGAGGGAGTTTGGGCATAATGAGGAGTGAACTCAATTCTAACTCTGAACTCCTGCATAACAAATCTTACATGTTTCTCCAGAAACAGCTGTAACAAATACTGTGAAATAGTGAACAGAATTTTCCTGAAGCAAGTTTACAATAATTAGTCTTACATACATGCATCACATATCAAAAATGTTTGTTTTGCCTAGCAAAACATCCTGTTACAAATCTAATTCTGTTTATTCTTTTTTTGAAAGTGGAGAAACTGAATATTTTAATTACTACATATAGATCTCTAAACTGGTGCCTTAACTATGTTAATCTCAAATTTTTTTTAAAGATTCTAATATTTTTCATATAAACAAGAATTTATGTGAACTAATGCAAAGTGAAGATCATAATACAAAGGAAACACCATAGAGAAACAAGAATTCTGGTCAGTGAAGTAAACAGTTATACATTCAGTCTACCTTTTTCCTCTTAGGAGAAAGGCAATGGTAAGTGCAGCATTAATAGTGTTCGTTTGTTTTGGAAAGTGAGAGCAAAATATTTTTTAAAAAAATCAATAATTTTTTTATTGTTTTTAAAAGAAAACAAGTTCATGTTTGGACATGTTAAATTTGAAATATTAGTGCAACTTCCAGATGATGTTTTGTAAAAAATAGGAAATGTATATCTGGCACTCAAAAGACTTGTCAATCAAGTAGATCTGGAAAAAGAAAAGTCCTAAGGAGAAAATCCTGGGGAAGATTTGTTTTAAGAAAATAAGGATAGAAAGTCAGAAAAGGAGAAAAGGAGT
Source organism: Sminthopsis crassicaudata (assembly GCF_048593235.1). Taxonomy (NCBI): domain Eukaryota; kingdom Metazoa; phylum Chordata; class Mammalia; order Dasyuromorphia; family Dasyuridae; genus Sminthopsis; species Sminthopsis crassicaudata. The sequence goes on along the minus strand of NC_133619.1, from coordinate 262,103,959 downwards.
TATCAGAAAGACAGGAGACCCATGAAAGTATGAAAGTCAAAGAAACTGAGAGAAGTCAAAGAAACTCTCTTGTGAGAGATCAACAATATTAATTCTAAAAGAAAGGGCAAGTAGGAATTGACACAAAAGCAATGGCCAAATCCAAACTGGATATGGCACTAAGGAGGTTTACAGTGAATTTAGAGGCAGAAGTTTATATTAGAAATGTAAGAACTGATGACAGACTATAAGATTTTGGATAAAGACAGTGAGTATGAGAAAGTAGAAACATCACATGTTAATATATAATAGGTATATAAAACTGTCTTTTACCAGGGGAAATATATTGAGATAATCAGTATAAAATGCAACTTCATTTTTCACTTTTTTTTTCAATGTTCATAAAATCATAGGTTTAAAAGTTTTAAAGTGTAAAACCCATACATTTAGCTAAGATCATATATTTAGAGCTGACAGGGGGGTAGAAGAACTGGAAGGTTATCTGGTCTAGGTCCTCTTTTTAGAGATAAGGACCTAAGGCAAGCAGATATTAAATGACTTGTTCAAAGAGTTTTTTCAACATACAATGGAAAAGATATGTTGGGTTTTTAAAAAAACATACAAATCCTATGCTTTTACCAAAATAAACAAAGAACAAGTCAAAATACTTATCAAATTGTATTTTCTTTGCAGTCCTATGCTTTAAAACTCATGTTGGTTAATGAAGTTTGAAGATTGAATTGAAAATAAATTCTTATTTGTAATTATATATTAAAAAAATCAAAATAAAAAAATCTCAACTTCAAAAGTACTTAATGATCTGGGTACTTAGTATGCACTTTAAAAATATATATATAGTAAGTTTATTTATTTTTAACACACATTGCTTTGTGGATCATGTTGGGAGAAAAAAAAAAATCAGAGCAAAAGGGAAAACCATGGGAGAAATTAAAAAAACAAAAACATAAAACAAAAAAAAAAAAAACAGGAAAAAAAAGTGAATATAGCATGTATTGATTTACATTCATTCTCCTTAGATCTTTGCAGACAGCATTTTCTATACAAAGTCTATTGGGATTGCTTCAAATCACTGAACAGCTAAGAAGAATTAAGTCTTTCTTAGTTGATCATTGCATATTCTTGCTGTTACTATGTAAAATGTATTCCTGGTTCTGCTTGTTTCACTGAACATCAGTTCATATAAATCTTTCCAGGTATTTCTATAATCAGTTTGTTCACCATTTTTTACAGAACAATATTATTCCATTACTTCTATTATCACAGCTTGTCCAGTCATTCCCCAATTGATAGGCATCTACTCATTTCCCATCAATATGCACTTTTAAGAAATCTGTTTTCTACTTTATTGTTAAAGCTCTTTCATGATGAAAATTGGACCTAATCTGCAGCAGAAGTGTCAAATAAGCAGTCCATGGGCTACCTGTGATCCATAAGACTCCCAAGTATGGCTTAAACAAGACTAACATGTAAACAGGAGATATTTAAAAAAATAATAATAAATTAAAATAAATATTATATTTTAAAACTAAACTAATACATAACTTAAAGGTATCTTTATATATAGATTACTGGTCCCTATTTATATTTTAGTTTAACATCGCTAATTTACAGAATGATGTTATTTTAATATGAATAAATATAAAGCCTTACTTTTGGGTTAAGAAAAAATCATCTTGCAAGTATAAGTAGATATGGCTAAATAGCATTTCATCTAAAAATGATCTGGGGGTTTTTTAGGGACTGTAAGCTTAATATGAGTCAAGTGTGTAAAATGGAAGACAAGAAAACTAATGCAAACTTAGGCTGCATTAAAAGAGCATAGCATTCAAAATGATAATGCCACTTGCTCTTCCCTTGTGTGGAATATAATGTTCAGTTCTGAGTACCACTGATAAACAAAGGGGCATTCAAAGAAAAGAAGGAAGAATTGTGAAGAGGCTCAAGTTCATACCATATGAGGAAGTGTTATAGGACAAAGATGTTTAAACATGGATGAGAGAAGACTTAGGGGAACATAACAGTTCTTCAAGTATCTGAAGAGAAAACTAACACTCTGAAATATCAAAAAGATGAAAGTCTTTTCTCAGAGGTAACATATAACCACTCACAAGGAATCGCCAAGCTGGATGACCCCTTGCTGAGTATATCTCTTCCAAATGGGAGATTCTTTAAATGTTAACAAAAAAATTAAAGTATATAACACAGAAATGAACTCAGAATCTTATTCCTTTAGAAAAACATAAGTATGTGCAATAAGTTTATTAAAAACATTCAGAAAGTTATGTCTTACCTTGTCATTTTTATCATTGAAAATTGTTGTTTTTAATTTTTTCCAACAGCTAATATGAAATTCTATTCTACAAAACTGGCAGCAGTTAATCCGTATAAAACCCTGAAATCCAAAAGAATTTGCATTAATTCATATTTCAACAAATATATTATTGGGTATTATATACATCTAGTTAGAAAAATTTAAAAAGTTATTAAAATGTTTCCATTATGGCATCATAAAGAAGTTTGTTTCTTGATAATTAAACTAAAACTTCCCTGTATGCAGGGATCACATTATTAGGATTAATTTTAATTTCAATAAATATCTGATATACACAATGTATTTCAATATGATAAAATTTTTCTTTGGCATTTTCGGGATAAGTGTTAATAGAAGTGAAATGTATAGAACAAGAAAGGTAATAATGCAATGTATTATGATATGATCAGATTACATATGAAACATTAGCTATTATGTCTACTTTGGCGGTGCATTTTAGAAAGGACATTGACAAGCTATAGGGTGTATCGAAAAGAGTGACCAAGAAAATGATACTGAAATAATGATAATGATCTAGGGAAATGTCTATCTACATTTAGTTTGAGAAGAAAAGACCTAGAGAAGAACAAGGTATCAGTTTTCAAATATTTAGAAGAATTATCATTAGAAAAGAATTTCTAAGAAAATTCTAATTCTCTTTCATGAAGGCCTTAAAAAAAGATATATGTTAAAGAAAATATTAATGGTTCAAGCAAAGTTTACTAAATTAAGGTCCTTCCAAAATTTGAAATTTTATATTGTTCTTATAAAACAGACCCCACCATTGCAATCTATATTTGTTAATATACCTATGCAAATATGAGCCACCAATAAAACTATCATTTTGTTCTGAGTTCTAATTAGAAAATGGAATTTTTATGAGATGTGGTATAATAGAATAATTTGGATTAGAGACCTATTCCCATGGAAAAATTATAGGCATCAGTGTGAGAAGAAAGGAAGTAATTAATTTCCAACTCCCAAAGAAGCAGTTATATTTCTTTCAAAAAAGGTCCCAGGATATATTATTTAGATGTCTTTCAATAATTAAGTTTTATTACTGAAATTCACTTTAACTTTTTTTTTTGGTTTTCTTACCTTAAAGTCTGGATCATTTAAATATATCTGGATTTTGGAATATCCATTGCACTTCTGATAACAACAAACTGCATCTGGATCTGGTGGAAATTTGCATTCTTCAATATGATTTTCTAATATCAACTGAAACCAGAATGAAAATCAGATATTATATCACTCTTCCCAAACAACACTAATTTATAAACAAATATTTTAGCTTAGAAATGATCAATTTTAAGCCAAAACTATAAACACAAAAAACTTTAAAATTACTTTAAACCTGATGAAAAGAGAGACAGCTAATTGCTTGGCAGGAGGAATGAAAAGGGAAAATAATTTAAAAACATTTTTCTTGATTACAGATCTGAAAAACATTGGTGGCTTCAATTATTTAAAGTGTTGTCAATAAATAAATAAACCAACAAGTACTTATTAAAATACTCTCTATATGTAAGGCAAACTATACTAAACAATGAGAGGGGAAAAAATGAAAACAAAAAACAAAAAGCAAACCCAGTCCTTGCTCTAGAACTTACATCTTAATGAGAATGAAAACAGACAAAAATAAGAGTCTGAACTTATGCACTTATGGTACATAAATAAGAGACATATGCAGTAAATTCAAGGTAACCTTAAGAGAGAAAAGCACAAGTAGCAGAAGTGATCAGAAAAGGAATCCTGCAGAAGGCAACATCTGAACTGACTTGAAAAAAGCCAGGGATTCTAAAAAAGTGGAAATGAATAGAGAAAGTATTCTAGGGGTTCCCTGTTATCTCCTAACTCAAATATAAATCCTACATAATGCTTTCAAAGACCTTCATAAACTGGCCTTTCAGTCTCTTTGTAATTTCCCTTTCTTGCAATAACTGACTTCCTTGCAATCTCTTGTACATGATACTCTGTCTCCCAACACCAACCATTTTTACAGTCTGCCTCCATTCCTGGAATACTTGCTATTTATATTCACTTTAAGCCAATCAGGGTCCAAACAATGACCAAGTGAGTCCTGACCTGGCACCTACTGTTGGTTAATCAATGAAAGCCAGAGTGATCTGGGGTTAAGGAATGGTGCTAGCCAAAAGCTTCAAGATATCTTGGAGTTGCAGCAGTTTTGGGGGTTCTTTTGGGCAGAGTGTTTACAGGTAAGAAGATGGGAGGGGAGGAGATGTTGGCTCTCAGTGGGGCAGCTCCCACTCCTACTGACAGAGGTTGTTTGTTCTGCGTTCTCAAAGAGGACCATGACATTAAGTGAGGGAGGGCTGTGCAAAGTCACTCTCTTTCTCTTCTGGAGTCATCTGGGGTCAGTTATAGATCAAGATGACTGGAGATCATCCTGGCTGCAGGGGGAGACCTTTGTTAAGGTCTTTAACAGGTCTCACTGTGACTAAGCCAATGCTCATTTAGTGATTAAGGTTCCGTAAGAAATGAGGTGAGAATGTCTTCTTTCATCCCAAAGTGAAGGAGAAACTGAAGATGTGAGAAGATTATGATAACTGGGGCAACACAGTAGAGAGGATGGGAGGGAATACAATCAAGAAGTCATGCAGAGGAATTCATTTCTTCATTGCATGAGTGGCAACAGGAAAAGAGAACAAGGGATGCAAGAGTATAGTGCAGAGTCAAAATAGTTCATTAAGAAGTCAAGAATACAAAAGGAAGGGAGAGTTTTGTGGAAAGGGTTCAGATTAGCTAGGGGCAAAAAGATTATAAAAGTGAAATAAATGGGAGACATGAGGAAGTAAATTTTAGTTTAAAAAATAATCAAATATATTAAAAATAAGGAATATGATCTTACATAAACTGTCACAATTTACCAAAGCAGAATCAAACTAATACTGCTAAACATGCTTTTCAATATTCTTTTTTTATGTTTATTGGAAATTCTACAACCTAATCCTTCCCTTTCTCTTTTTTCCTAACAATAACATATATATCAAAGTAGATGTAAGGAAGATAGAGACATTATCTAACATGAAAAAAGAAAAGGCTGATACCATTAAGGGAGAAGACAGCTAAGCAGAAAATGAAGATTCCCCCCCCACCACCAAAAAATAGAAAAAACTGTGAAATTGTATGAAATGAAATGTGTGTGGTTTTGTTGACTGTACTTCTGATAAATAAAGAGATGAACTTTATAAAATTTTATTACACAGTAGAATTTTTGTTTCAATAGGTTGTTTCCAGTTTTTGTGTTAACTAGAAATAAAGCTCTGTATGTGTGTGTGCGTGCGTGTGAGCGTGCATGCATAAAAATAGCTGTTTTTCCCTTATATATTTTTAGAAAAAAATTCCAGCAATGAAATTCCTGGGTCAAAAGTTAGAAACAAGATTGTGCTTCAATATATTTTTCTTTTTTTTTTTTTAATTTTTTATTTTATTTTATAATTATAACATTTTTTGACAGTACATATGCATGGGTAATTTTTTACAACATTATCCCTTGCACTTACTTCTATTCAGATTTTTTCCCTTCCTCCCCCAACCCCCTCCCCCTGATGGCAAGCAGTCTTATATATGTTAAATATATTACAGTATAATTTAGATACAATATATGTGTGTAGAACCGAATTTTTTGTTGCACAGGAAGAATTGGATTCAGAAGGTAAAAATAACAGTTTACATTCATTTCCCAGTCCTTTTCTGGATGTAGCTGGTTCTGTCCATCATTAATCAATTGGAATTGGATTAGCTCTTCTCTATGTTGAAGAAATCCACTTCCATCAGCATACATCCTCGTACAGTATCATTGTTGAAGTGTATAATGATCTTCTGGTTCTGCTCGTTTCACTCAGCATCAGTTGATGTAAGTCTCTCCAAGCCTCTCTGTATTCCTCCTGTTGGTCATTTCTTATAGAACAGTAATATTCCATAACATTCATATACCATAGTTTACCCAACCATTCTCCAATTGATGGACATCCATCAATATATTTTTCTATTTGTTCTTCTTCTCTTCTCCTCCCAGTAGAAAAAAATAAATTAAAAATAAAATCCTTGAAACAAATACATATATAGTCAAAGATGTATGTTCATACAAAAGATATCTTATTATGTAAATTAAATCCATCACCTCTCTGTTGGGAAGTAGGTAGCATGTCTTTTCACTTGAGTTATGGAATTACAATTTGTCACTGCTTTGATCAAAGCTTTAAAAATTTTTACAGCTGCTTTTCTTTAAAATGTTATCATATAAATGGTTCTGTTTATTTCATGCTTCATCAATAGATGCAAGTTTTCTCAGGTTTCTCTGAAATGTCCGTTTCTTCATTTCTTATGGTACAACAGTATTCCACTACATCCATATACTCCAACTTGTTTAGCATTCCCCATATAACTGGTATCCCCTAAGTTTCCAATTCTTTGCCTCTACAAAAAGGGCTGTTATTAATATTTTTGTACATATGGGTCCTCTTCCTATTTCTTTGGTGGTTCTGAGTTATAGTCTTGGTAGTAGTCTGGCTGATTCAAAGGGTATAAATATCTACTGCTTTCTAAAGTACTTGGATCATTTTATAATTCTGACAATTTCTTTGATTATTCCTTTTCCAACAGCTCCAAACGTTGCTATTTTTACCAGTCTAATGGTAATTCAAGATTATCTTTATTTGTATTTCTCTGATTAGGGAATTAAGCTACTTTTTCATGAGAGTATTAACAATTTAAATTTTTTCCTTCAAGCATTATCTATTAAATTCTTTTGAGCACTGGGGAGTATATATTAGTCTTGTAATTTCCTATGTAAGATTTCCTATATAAGAGCTATATTTTGTACAGCCTATAACAGATTGCTTGCTTGTCTTGGGAATGGGAGAGATAAGGGAGGGAAGGAGAAAAAATCTGAATCTCAAAATCTTGCAAAAAGAACATTTTAAAATTATCTTTATATGTAAGTGGAAAAATAAAATACTGTAGGGGGGGAAATTATGTTTGAAATATTTACTGTAAAGTTTTTCCCAATCTGTTTCTTTTTCATTTTAGAATTACCTTTTAGTTGCACAAAATCCTTTTTTTTTTTTTTAAACACTATCAAACCTTAAATTGTCTTCAATAATTCTTCCATATGTTGATGGATTTTTAAAAGCCTTTCTCTGAGGCCTGGAGAGACTTACATGAACTGATGCTGAGTGAAATGAGCAGGACCGGAGATTTTATATATATATATATATATATACATATATATATATATAGTGTTTAACATATACTTTAACATATTTAACATTTATTGGTCTACCTGTCATCTGGGGGAGGGAAGAGGGAGAAAGAGGGGAAAAATTAGAACAAAAGATTTTGAAATTGTCAATGCTGAAAAATTACCCATGCATATATCTTATAAATAAAAAGCTATAATAATTATAAAAAATTAAAATAAAAAGTATTGAAACTACAAAAAAAAAGCCTTTCTCTGTATCTAATACTTTTGTCTTCTAGTTTCAAAATGATTTTAAAAAATATTTAAGATTCAAGATCCAGTTAGTTATTGTATATTATGGGTTTTTCCTATACTTCCAGGGATATTGCAAAACTAAGGCTGTTGCTTTGTGATCTTTCAGTTATCCTATAGATAATGCCTTTATATTCTGTATATTTTCCAATTCTCTGGATACTTCAGTTGATTTTTCAAATCTATACTTACAGTTGCTATGAACACTTGTACTATTTTCCACTGAAAGAAGTTTGTTGCTGTTTTCTCCATTTTGCCTCAATTCTAGGTTGAGTTTCTGCTGTAACTTTTTACTTTCTTCTAGTTCTTTTATTTGATCTTCAGATTTTTACCAAAGTTAATTACTACTTTAATTGCTTTAAATGTGTCATCTATTCATTTCAGCATATCTCAACCAGAATTGTCTCTTAAATATCAGACATTGCACTAGATGAAGGCAAAAATGTACTCTCCACTTGAAAGAACATATATTCTATTGGTTAAAACTATCTATCAACAACCCAAAATGAAATTTCACCTATCAACAAGCCTAGAACCAGGATGGGAAAATATTGATATCCATATTTTAAGGGTATACATTACAACTAAGTTGACTCTGAAAGTCAGGTAACTGACTAAGAGACAGTCCAGAGGAACTGGACATTTCCGGCCAGAAATGTGCTCCAGCTCTCTGATGGGAAGAAGGGGCATTAGGTACAGAAGCAGACAAGCTTAGTTTATTGCAGTTACCTTCTCCAAAGAATGGACTGGTCAGTTCCCCTTAGGGTTACATCATTTCTCACATGGTACTCTAAAACATGTTTTTCCCCTCGTCATACATCCCATGTTCTGTTAATGAGGTTCTAATTCTATTTGGGGTATGTTGGCTTATATGCAAGAGGCTTATTAAGCAAGTGCAATAAATAAAAACCTTTTGCTAGACCTTGAACCTGGTCAGTTTAAACTAGTTTCTATCTTTATCACAAACTGTGGAATGCCAATGACAGGCCAGTTGCAATGGCTCTCACAGAGATCATGAAAAGTGAGAGAAGTCAAGAAAAAGAAGTGTCTTTATTTTTACTACCTCTACCTATATATGTTGCTAAGGAAACAAAAGATAAACAAAAAGTAGATAAATAAATCAGGGTATGAAGGGACTGTGAATTTTGGATTCAAGGAGAAACTTTAACATTCTCAGACAAATGATCTTTCCTCTTCTCCAGCCAGATTATCATTATCAATCCTGCAAATCCATTCCCATCCATTTCCAGCACATCCGTTCCCAAAATTTCTAACTCAGCCAGCCTGTGGGCAGATTCTAATGGGGGTTCAGTGTCAGGTCACAATGGCCTGGAATCATGCAAACTATGCTCAGATTAAGTAGATATGATTGCCTGAGAAAGCACAGCCTAGGAAGGCACAAAAAGTTTGAAGTCAAGTGAGTCTCTTCTCCTGAAAGCTCATTGGTCAGAAAGAGATACTTATTATCTTACATTACTTTGAGGCTTACAACTTTCTTTGGAAACTCACCTTTTCAGTATTTCTTATTATCTGCTCACAGTTTCTGAGGAACTGAATTTTAACTTCTCTGTGGAAACTTAATCCTAGATTGTCTCTCACATATATCATCAACTCAGAGATATATATCATCAAATTCACTCTGGAAATGTTAAGGCTTCAAAAACACATCAAAAGCTAGAGCAACTATGATGAACAACCAGTATATTAAGTGTGCCTAAGCATATGCAGAATGTGCTTGGAGCTTTAGCTCCAAGATCAACTCATGGATGATTAAAAAAAAAAAAAGCTTTGTTATTGTTATTTGCTGAGTATAAACTATGTATTATTTTAATATAGTAGTGGGAAGAGGGGGAGTGGAGGGAGGGAAAGGGAAAAAAAATAGGATTCATTACCTCTCTACTCTTTTACATAGGAAAGATATTCAATAGTAGTCAGACTGATAAAGTAGTGTGATTGGAGCATTTAATTTCTTATGAAATAAAAGTCACTATAAAGATTTACCTGCAATTTCTCAGCTTGAGACTCTTCAATAATCACATTAGTTGTAGGCCAAGTCAACACTCCAGGAATAAGTTTAATCATAGTTTTAGATTTTTGAAAATGACCAAGGGCATCTGAAAATCTAAAGTAAGAATGAAGAACATGACCTTTAAAGATGACACAATATAGCCTTCTCTTATATTCCAATTCATTCATACTCTTCTCTAAACTATTTTACTATAGTAAGTAATATTTAGTTGAGCACTAAAATGTTCACTAATTATTTCATGTGTAAGTATTCTTGTTGCTTTTGCAGTGAGATTATAAGCTTTTTTAAAGATTTGGACTGAGAAAGAACCCTAAAAACTATCTTCATTTTTCAGATGAGAAAACTGAGGCTCAGGGAGGGGAATTACAGATGAACTAAAAAAGAGAGGTAAAACCATGTCAGGTCACATGGAGAAGCAATAACTAGGAAAACACTCTCTAAAGTTTATAACTTCAGTTATTTAAATTTAAAGGTCCAACAGAAAGAAGATGGAAATTTGAGTTTCCTACCTCTCTCTAGGAAAAAAGGTTGAAGTTTTTTCTCTTCCCTTCTAAATTTTTGTCCAGAACCCCAACAATACCCCAAAATGGCTTTCCATTTTTCTCTTCAAAGAGTTTACAGCAATGTGTGGGGAAGGAAATTAATAAAAGACTCTATTATAGCAATATGACATGACAAATTCATTAGAAAGCTACAAAATAAAGTTCTGTATGGAGTCCAAATGGGCAAGAATCAGGGAAGGCTATGGGAAGAAGTGGAATATCAAAAGTGGTAATGAAAGGAAAATCCTTAAAGTAATTTGCAATTAACTGGTGGTTTATGGATATTAACATTAGAAGTTTTCTAAAAGGGAAACCATTATTACATGCAACGTTTAATCCTTATAGATACTGGGAATACTCCATAACTGGCTACTCAAACATGATAGCTATCAGCTCAAAACTCAAAAATGTTATTATACTCACCTATTTTTTTTCAAATATACTTTTCCAATTCCAAAATAGGCTAAACAATCAACTCCTTCATTGGGGTATTGCTCAATAATTCTCTTAAATTGATATTCAGCCTCTGATAATTCCTTTAAAAGTAATAAAAATGATGATGACATAAACATAAAAAAGGAAAAATTAGGAAAGCAAAAAGATTCTGGCTTCTAGAAGTGGCCAAGCAAAACTATTCAAGGGACAGATAAATTAAAATAGCAAGAATGTACTTTATAGAATTGTGATGAACACACACAAAACACCCCCATTGATCCATTCATGTATGTATTATGCTACATGAAAGTTTAATTTTAGATGTTTTGTTGCCATTATCTAGTTGAAGTATTTTTAAAAATATATTATTTATATATGTATACTTTCCTCATTAGAGTATAAAGTATCTTAAGAGTAGGGATTACTGAATTATTTGTATTTCCAGTGCCTAGCACACAGAAGTACTTAATAAATAATTTTTGATTAATACATTTCACATTTAGTAAAAGACTCTAACATAGGTTTTGTTGTTGTTGTTTTTAAAAAAAGATTAAAGCAGAATTATATTTCTAGTCACAGAATCTTTCCCTACCTCCACCTCCAATTTTAATAAGGAAACAATGGAAATATGCTAAAGAAAAAAAAAGGAAAATCATAAGACGCCTTTTACATGGAAAAAATATTCTTCTACATCTAGGTATACATCTCCTAATAATGTCAAAATTTTAATTCATTTAAAATTCTCCTAAAACTTACCTCAGGCATTCCTATTCCAAGGAGAGAGATGGCATAACCATAGATTACTAGGACATAGTTAATAAGGGCAAGGTTCAGTTGCTGTCAATAAAAAAAGATTTAAAAATAGAATTACCAAATTTTAGAGCTACAAAGAATCATTTAGGTAATCTCGCTGATTTAAAAAAAAGAAATGGGTGCAGAGGCTTGGAGAGTTACTTGACTCACTAACATCAAAAGACCATGTACAAACAAAGCCAATACTAGAATCTAATTCTTCTCTTGAAACTCTTCACATTGCTCTCTCAAATTAATTCTTATCCACTTACATTAGTAATTTGTACTAAATGTGAGCAAGATCAATTATGTTTTTTTAAAAAAGATAAAATACTATGATTTTTCAAGTACATATTGAAACATGAAGTACCTTACCTTGTCTAGCAGCTATCCCTTAAAGATCTTTAGTGAATAAGAATGATGTGCAATCAACTATTAGTCTTTCACTTAAAATGAATATTTTTAAGTGCTCAGGAAATGCTCTTTTGAATAGGTTTTTAATAAGTTTAGGTTAGAGCTAATGCTCTTTTTCCAATTATCAGCATCCAATTACAAATGAACACAATGCCTATCAAATTATCACAAATTTCAAATTGGAACAGGAATCCAATTTAATTAGATTTTATTTTATTTAAAAGTACAGAGACAAAGATCACAGAACAATATCTAGGTTTAGCTAGAAAAACCCTAAAAGATAACCTGAAAAGACTTAATACTTTCTGTTATACTAGTCTTTCTCCAAAATATGCCTAATTGTTTCTAAATGGAATATATGACCAGAATTTTTCCAAGTGAGAAGCAGCAGTAATAACAATGACATTTTAGCACATTTTAAAATTTACATACTGCATTATATATGTATTTATAAACATCCACACATCACACACACACACACACACACATACATATATATATATATATATATGTTTTTATTTTATTTTTTCCTCCAAATATTTCAAGAAAGAACAAAGAAATCAAATTGAAATAAACTGAAGTACTGTAACAAGCTCACATAAAGAATGGTAATTATCATACTTAAACTGAATGGTAAAGTATTACCTTCTCATGGCTCTGAATTTTAGTTTTCAGTAGTTTTAATAAGAACTTATACTTGTCTTAAGTCTATTATAAACTTAAAAGTTGTAATTTTTACTTACTATACAACATAATATTTAATATGTTCTACTAGCAATAAGTATGATTTTACTTGGCAATTTTACCTTCAATTTATTGGGATCTAAATCACTTAACAACCGTGAAAAAGCTTTGGCTGCACTACGACAATGTTGGTCCATCAAAGCTGTACAACCTTCTTCGATGAGGGACTGCAGCATTTTTATCAATATAGCAAAATCCTGAAAAAATTAAAGAAAATTTATATTTTTTACAAATCGAGAATTATAAATTTCCTCATTTAAGTTGTAACAAGGTGGCAAATTCCCTATAATTTATGACTAATTATATTTACAAATACCCTGAACAAAAATCTTCATGTTACAAAATTCCATTAAAGGTTTTCCTTCACAATAATAGAAATTTGTTTATAAAATTCTGTATTTATATTAATGAAATATATTACCTCTAAAGAACAGTGTCTTCCGACTTTGTAAAATCTAGAAATCAAGTGCTATAATTTTGTGTCTAATATCCCTGATAGTGCCATAAATTAGAAGAGGTGTATTCCACCATTCTGTAGAAAATGAATGTTGTCTGTAGGCTAAACACATATTGGCCTGATGTATTTTCAGGAATCAATTAAAATGTTTCAAGTAAGAACAGCCATCAGTTAACTATTTAGTTAGAACTGACATAGTTACAATGGATATTAAATTTCAGATCAGTTTCTGACATTGGTACTGAAATTAATATTCATCAAGAACTCTATCACTACAAGGACTTGATATCTTATTAATGATCCATTAATTTTGAAGGAAATCATTAAGTCCTAGCTTTGTAGTTCCTTGGCTGATGGCAATCTGGGGAAACTACTTTTTCCAAGACAATTTGGCCATCAAGGACAGAGCTTGCCACTATGGGGATTTGCTTTACTTAAACCAACAAGAAGTGAAAAGATAGACTGAGAATAACAAAAAATGAGAAATTTCTAAACCAAATATTGAGATTTCCAAATAGTAAGGAAGGCACTTCAATGGAGAATGAGATAATAACCAGGTCAAGACTTGAGAGAAACAGGTCAATTAAGAAAAAGAGTTCAAATAAAAATAACAAATTTCTTATAGCATGTAGGAGTCACTTTTAAATTTTTCATGTAATATTATTATATATCTATTAAAAATAGTTTAGAATTTCTATACTGTAGAGCAGCTACTTAGAAAAAACATTTTATTATAGCTTTTTATTTACAAAGCATATGCATATTTTTCAATACTGACTCTTGCAAAACCTTCTGCTCCATTTTTCTACTCTTTTTCCAATTTTCTACTCTTTCCCCCCACCCCACCCCCAAATGGCAGGTACTCCAATACATGTTAAATATGTTAAAATATATGTTAAATCCTATATATATATATATATATATATATATATATATGTGTGTGTGTGTGTGTGTGTGTGTGTGTGTGTCTACATACACACACATGCACACACACACACACACACATTTATACAGTTATCTTGCTGCATAAGAAAAAAATAGGATCAAGAAGGAAAAAAAAAAAAAACCCGAGAAAGAAAAAAAAAATGCAAATAACAACAGAAAGAGTGAAAATGCCATATTGTGGTTTACACTCAGCTCCCATAGTCCTCTCTCTGGTAGATGGCTCTCTTCATTACTGAACAACTGGAACTGACAAGTTCATCATATAATATTGATGTTGCTGTGTACAATAATCTGGTTCTGCTCATTTCATTTAGCATCAGTTCATATATATCTCTCCAGGACTCTCTGAAATCATCCTTCTGGTCATTTCTTACAGAATGATAATATTCCATAACATTCATGTACCATAATTTATTCAGCCATTCTCCAATTGATGGGCATCCAATAAGTTTCCAGTTTCTTGCCACTACAAAAAGGGCTACCACAAACATTTTGCACATGTGGGTCCCTTTCCCTCCTTTAATATCTCTTTGGGATATAAGCCCCATAGAAATACTGCTGGATCAAAGGGATCCACAGTTTGATAACTTTTTGAGCATAGTTCCAAATTATAGCAGCTACTTTCAAAGAGCAGAGCAAGAGAGAAAGAAAAAAAAATCTTGTATCTTCTCTTAAAGAATGTGATGAGGATGATGAAAAAATCAGTTTAAACAAAGGGGATGGCATAGGGGGAAAATGGTAAGGCGTGCCAGGGGAAAGTTGTAGAGTTTGCTGCATGTATCCCCTGGTTTACCATGTCGCACCACAGTGACTAAGACGGTAATAGTTATCAAAAGATAATTGCAAAAGGATTTGTAAATATCACGCTAAACATCCTCAAAAGAAAGATTAGACAAATTTTCATACTGCATTAATAATGTTTGTTACAATGTTTTATCCTTCTATTTCTATGGTTCCCTAAGACATTTTAAATGATATCCATTAAGTACTGAATGTTAAAAAGCATTATTAAATATAAGGGATCCCCATTAATGTTGTATTTATTTAACTACTAAACCTACGAGTAATATGCTCTTTAAAAAAAAAAAAAGAAGCAGAATTTTAGGACTAAAATGGACTTTGGAGATATTCAATCTGTTTATTGATGAAGTAACTAGCAAATAAACAAATGCCGTTGTGAAAAAAATATCTACAAAAGTGGGGGAAAGGCCTATAAATTGGCAACATCTTTCACTGTCCTATTCTGCTGTAGCCTATGATTACAGAGTAAGAATTAGAAGGAGGCCATTTCCCCCAACAATCTCATTTGGTAGATAAGGAAACTGAGATAAGAAATATTAAATGACTATCCAAAAGTGCATACAGGTAGTAAGCAATAAAGATGGTATTCTAATCCAGGTCTTTTTTCTATTTTATCACATTGCCTTCTATTTCCCTTATCTTTTTTTTTTTTTTTTTTAATCATACAGAAAATATGTACTCACTTAGGCGATACTATTTTTCCTTCAATCTAATATTGCAAAAAACATTCTTTCAGTTTTTATATCATACTTTCAAAAATGGTGTTTTAATTTACATAGAATAGTTTTTTCTTATTAACTTAGGTTATCATAAATCTATTAACTCTCCTACTACAAACAAAAAACTGTTTAACATGCTTCAAGAAAAAAAAATACTTGTCTTACTAAACTGTTCAAAAAGCATTGTGATTTTGGGCACATTACAGTAAAACAGAAATGCAATTTCGTAGGAGGTTGTTTTAAATCTATATTTACTTAAGTCAAAGAATGAACTTCTAATTATCCCATAATTTTTAGAGTTTTTACCACTAGTGAACAAAGATTTTTTTAATAACAAAAATACATCAGCTACAGAAAAGCTATGTTAAATCTTTTTAGGAATAGGCAGTCTTTACTTGTGAATTACTTTCAGATTTCACACAACTGAAACACAAATAATTGCTGATCTATAATACTAATTGACTTTAAGGATAATTTTGCAAGTCTGTTTCCTCTAATACATTTTAACTTTCTATCATTAAGATTATCAAATTATTATTGGCACTGACTTTAATTTGGAACTTATGCCAAAACACATTTAATAAATTTTGTATGTAAAAATGAGAAAATGAAATGCAAAAACCAACAATGACTAGAAATATTTATTTTTAGCAAAGAATAAGAGAAAAATCTGCCAATATGTTTTGATCAGAATACTATCTTCTACCAAAAAATATTTATTTCACTTAAGTAGCAGTGGAAGGACAGAAAGAACTCTTGTTAAAAGACCTGAGTTCACATCTGGGTTAACACTTATCTGGTATGTGAACCTGGGCAAGTCATTAGTCTTCTCTGAGCCTGATTCCTTATCTATAATTTAAATAAGATAGGTAATATTTCCATTATCAACCTCACAAGATTGTGAAGAGGCAAGCATGATCAAAATGTGAATTGTTATTCTTGTCAACAAACATAATTACCTGTTGTACAGCTCTGGAAGATTTACTGAATTGTTTGTCCAATAAGCTTTGTAAATCTATTTGTAAATTCAGTTGTAGGCTAGAATTTAAAAGAGATATATTCAAAAGTTAAGCAAATTTAGTCAATTTGATAAAGTGGCAAGTGGTCCTAACAATTAAGAAACATTTAGAACTCACAATTCCTGGTATCATGTTAAATTCTAGGGATTAAAAGAGACAGACAGACAGAACCTGCCCTTAAGGAACTTTTATTCTATCAGAAGAAATAACACACAGAAGTAAATATATTCAATATAAGTACAAGTTTAAAAAAAATAATTTTAAAGCTGGAAAAGGGATAGAACTAGCTTCATGCTGAAATTGCCTGAACAGAGTTTTGAAGAAAACAAAGATGATTAAGAAGCAGGAGCAAAGTGGAAATGCATTCTAGGCATGGGAAAAAGTCTGTTAAAAGTCCAGAAAGTATTGTCTATGAAAAAATAACAAATTGTTGATTTGACTGAACTAGAGTGTAGGAAGAGGAGTAATGTACATAACTGGAAAGGCAGATTGGGGCCAGCTTCTGTAGGCTTTTAAGCTAAACAGATACTAATGATCCTAAAGGCAACATTGTACAATTGGAGTTTTTTGAGTAAGAGTGACACAGTTAGCCTTGCATTTTAGAAAAATTATAGAAAATATAAGTAAACAGGTAATTTTAAAAATTCTTAAACAGGAGACTTATAGTACAGCATAGCATCCTATTATGAATGTGGCTTTAAATGCCATATGACATATTACTACAATACACTTAAAGAAACATATTAATTTATAATTTGATTCCTTAACACATCAGAAAAATTCATACCTTGGTTTTCCTACATCATCGCTTTTATTCTTTGATTTTCCTTTAAATTTAGGATTATGACCTGTGGATAGAAGAAATTTTGATGTTTGTGTATATGTCTAAATGCTTGTACAGAGATATACATATCTAAGAGGGAAACATGGCGGAAAGCATTTTAAAGAGGGAAATTATCTTATTGCTAGAGTATAAGCCAGAATACATAATCAAATGAAGGTTTATACATGGTTTCACAATAAAAAACTTTTAGCACAGTGGCAAGTCATATTACTATTGGAGCATATCAATTATTATAATTTCTAACAAAAGTCTAGTTCTCCTAAAAAAGGAGGGCTTAATAAATTCTTGACTTGCTTTATTAAACTACTCCATCTTTCATAAAATAGAGAAATCAATGGGGAAAATACTATTCAACTTGGGAGTTCTTACCAACAACTATAAATTAGTTGGTAATTCATAAATGTAAGAAACCAACCTCTTCATTATGCAGATAGTAGGTTAATGCTGGACACAGTAAAATTTATACGCTAAGATTTTAGAAAAAAACAGATTTCAAAAATATCCAGAAAAATATAAGTAGGTTTTTCCCCTTCTCTGTTATAAGCTCTGTTTCCTTTGCCTAACCTTTGAAAATAAATGTTTCTAGAGATGTAGGATGATTTGGTTCTCTATTTTTCTCTCTTTATTCTTCTTTTCCTCGTTTCAGCAAATTTTGCCAAAAGATGACTTACATGTTCATAAATCCAACAGCTACATATAACAACAACAAAAAGATACTCTCAATGCCATCCCTCTGAGATTATTCCCAATTTATTTTATCTATAGTTTATTTATACAAAGTTATTTGCATGTTTTACCTCAATCAGACTAAACTCTATGAGAATGGGTACTGTTTTCTGCCTTTCTTGGTATCTCTAGTATTTAATACAATGGTACATTTAATAAATGCTAGTATATTGGCTAACTTTAAATAAAAGGCTTTATATACATCATCTCACTTGAGCCTAACCATAATCTTGTAAAGAATGTAGTCCAGATAATATTATTCTCAGTTTACAGATAAGGAAACTGAGGAGTAGAAAGTTAAGTGACTCATTCAGGATTATACAGGGCTTGAATCCAAGTCTTCTCAAATACAAATTCATCAGTCTTTTTCACTATCATGCTATATCTCAAAAGTCCTAAATCTCCAGCATCTCACATCTAAGCTATCTGCCAGAAAATTCTATTTAGGAGTAAATAAAACTCAGTATATTTAAAATTAAAACTCAACTTCCCTCAAAAGCAGGTTTTCTGTTCTGAATCCTCTACTTCTGTTAGCAACATCATTGTTCAACTTAATATCTTGAACCACATTTACCATTTCTCTCTCCTTCATCCCACATACACAATCACTAAGTTCTCTTGCCTTTTCTAATCTCTTTTGTACCCCTATCTTGCTCTTCATTTTCAATGTCCCCAATCTATTTCAGGCTATTATCACTTAAAGGGGGTAAGAACTGAACTTATTTTACTAGTCTAGAGAAATCTAAGATAAGAAAAGTCTCTCTACCAATGCTAAGCAGCATTTTCTCTATAACTCGGTCTGAGATAAATTGCCTAAAGACTTGAGAAGCATCCAGCCTCACAAATCCAGCATGTCTGACCTTGAATTCAGGCTTTCTTGATTCCGAGGCCAAATCTTTAATAATTACTTGGACAACAAAAATTTCCCAATTGATTTTTATAGTCCTTCTCAAAAATAACTCACATTAATACCATTTGCCAAATATTAAAGACAATGATTTGATCTTATTACTCTCTCTCTCTTAAAAACAAACAAAAACCTCCAGTAATTAACTCTTCCTAGAGCAAGAGGAAGGAAAGATAAAGAAGACTCAAATCCAATTGTAGCAGGATGATAGTTTTTTTTTTCCATTTCTAAATAAAATAAAATTTTATTTAAAAATGTAAAAACTGAGGCAGCTACGTGAGTCAGGATAACCTGAGTGCAAATCTGGTCTCATACACTTACTAGCTAAAAAGAGAAAAATATATGTCCCAAATCCTTAGGAGAGCAGAGTTAGTAAGACTGGTAGAGAAAAAAAATGGGGAAAGAATGAGAGTGGTATAAGAAAATCATGAAAAAAAGAATTAACAGCTTGATAAAAGAGGTACTCCCACACACAAAAGAAAATAATTAAGAAAACACCTTAAAAAGCCACATTGGTCAAGTAGAAAAAGAGATATAAAAGCTCACTGAAAAAATTAATTCCTTTAAAATTAGAATTGGATAAATGAAAGATAATGATTCCATGAGGCATTAAGAAATATTCAAAAAAGTCAAAGGAATAAAAAAGAAATAAAAAACGTATAAAATATCCCATCAGTGAATTGACCTAAACAAAAGATTGAGGGGAAATAGTTTAAGAATTATTTGGACTACCTGAAAACCATAATTTTTTTTAAAAGCCTAAATATATTTCAAGAAATCATAAAGGAAAACTTCCCTATTATCTTAGAGTCAGAGGGCAAATTTTTTTTTTAAATCTACCGATCACCTCCTGAAAGAGAAAACTCCCACAAATATAGCAGAGTTCCCTGAGCAAGAGCAAAATACTGCAAAATACCAGTCAGAAAGAAACCACATCCATCCAAAGTCATGATCACATAGGATTTAGCAGTTACTAGTATAAAGGAGCTTGGAATATGATATTTCAAAGGCAAAGAAACTAGGACAGAAATCAAGAATAACCCATCCAGCAAAACTGAGTATAATCCTTCAGGGTAGAAATAGACATTTAATGAAATAGAGGAACTTTAAGCATTTCTGATGAAACCAGAGTTGAATGTAAAATGTGACATTCAAACACACAAAACTCAAGAGAAGCATAATAATGTAAACATGAAAGATATCATGAGGGACTCAAGAAAAATCAAACTTTACATTCTTAAATAGGAAAATGACATTTTATTATTATTTGAGCAGTTAGAAGGAGTCTACATAGAGAGCAGGCATGGGAATGAGTTAATTATGTTACAATGATCTCAAAAACAAAATTAAAAAAAAAAAACAGAAAAATGCACTAAGAGAAGAGGAAGGGAGAGGGAGAATGAGAAATTATTTCACCTAAAAGAGGCATTCAAAGAGATCTTATAGTGGAAAGACAAATAGGAAAAGGAGTAGTGAGCAATGCTTGCCCCTCAATTCTCAGAAGAACCTTGTTTAAAGGGGAAGAATACATATATGCATATACACAACCACTAAGTTTGGTATAGAAATCTATTTTAGCCAGCAGGGAAATAGGAGGGGAAGGAGGATAAGAGAAAAAGGGAGAAATGATAAAAGGAAGGGCAGATTAAGAGAGGCAATGGTCAAAAGCAAAAAAAAAAAAAAAAAAAAGACTTCTGACAAGGGAAAGGATAAAAAGAGAAATATAAATAGAAGAAAATGCAACAGAGAGAAACACAATTAACATCATAACTGTGAATGTGAAAGTGATGCACTAAGGCATAAAATGGAAGAATGTGCTAGAAATAGCAGAAAGGAATAGAAACCAGATATGTAACAATATCTTGTTTATAAAAGACACACTTGAAATAGAAAGACACACACAGAATAATAAAGCAGGATATATTACACTTCAGCTGAAGTAAAAAAGTCAAGATAGCAATCAAGATTTCAGACAAAGCAAAAGCAAAAACAGATATAATTTTAAAAGATGATCAGGGAAACTACTGATTAGTTTAATTAGTTTAAATTTGCTTAAAAAGTACCCCCCCAAATAAAGCATTATCAAAAAAAAGAAATGTACAAGCTTCTCTGATAAAGGTCTCATTTCAATAATATATAGGTAACTGAATCAAATTTATAAAAATAAGAGCTATTCCTCAAGTGGTAAATGGTCAAATGATATAAACAGGCAGTTTTCAGGAAAAAACAAAACAAAAACAAGGTGATCTCTATAGTTAATATATGAGAAAGATGGTCTAAATCATTACTGATTAGAGAAATGCAAAACGAATCAACTCAGGTATCATTTCATACCTATCAGAAAAGACAGATGCCAGAAAAGAGGAAGGAAAATATATTCACTAAGGAATTGTCAGTAGAGTTGTGAACTGGTTCAACTATTCTGGAGAAAAATTTGGAAATATGCATAAAGGGCTATAAAATTGTATATTTAGAAAGACCACCACTAAGTTTGTACACCAAAGCGATCAAAGAAAATGGAAAATTTGAAATTGTGAGAGTGTGTTTATCAACTGGGGAATAATTGAACAAATTGTAATACAGATTACAATGGGGTTGTGCTATAAGAAATGAAGAGGATGTTTTCAGGAAAACATGGGAAATCCTATATAAACTAATGCATAAACAGTAACAGCAATATTGTAATCATGATCAAATGAGAAAGACTTAGCTAGTAGCTAGTGTAATTGAGGAGAAATATTTTCTGCTTCCAAAGGAAGAAATATTTTCAGTAGGCCAATGTTACAAAAAAGTTGATTTCAGATTAACATGAGAAAGTCCTTACTAATAGCTAACTAAAGCTGAAATTATGTAATTCAGTATCATCCTAAAATTTAAAGAGAATCCATATAAACCCAATTGTGCTGTTCTTTGTCGAACACTGTAAAATTCCAAAGCACCTACTTATAATTAAACTTAATCCAGAGAATTTACAATTTGTAGAAAACTTAAAAACCATCTAGTCAAGTCTCATCAGTTTTACAAATGAGAGAGAACTTTACAGAAGTTAAGTGAGAATACAGCATAATGTAGTAGAAAGAGCACTTAGAGCAAGAAAATTATTTAGCAATTTCAAACTAGACATTAATAGTAACATGCCCACCGATCTACTGCTACCAGGCTTGGTAAATCAAAGAAACAAGGAAAAAGACCCATATGTACAAAAAATATTTGTAGCAATTTTTTTTGGGGGGGGATAATGATAAGGAAGTGGAAACTAAGGGAGTATCCGATTAATTGGTAATGGCTCAACAAATTAGGGTTTGTGAACATAATAGAAAAGCATTTTGCCATAAAAAATGACAAATGGAATACTTTTGGAAAAATGGAGTAAGCCTTGTATAAACTGTAGTTAAATGAAATGACTAGATTTAGAACAATTTTTACAAAAAATTTGTAAAGCAAAAAGAATTTTATAAGATTCAAGAACACTGAAGCTCTCCTTAATAATGCATTTTCCAGGTTTAGTTTAAAAGCATACAAAATTCCATAGGAAATCACAGACATAACTTTAATGATCTGAATAGCAACAGAAAATAGAAACACATTCATAAAGGATATTAGAATATATTTTACACAAAGTCTCAAAAAGACTTTCTATTTGTGGCCAAGTTCTTTAGATGTTCCCTAATCGAAGAAAGCATTACATGAATTACAATGAGTTCTGGAATACCACAGAGCCTGATCAATAAAACTCATAATTAAAAAGAAATTGGTCTAGTCACCCACATAGAAAAAAACAAATTGGATGAAGAAAACGCATTGTTTAGATTTTTACATGCAACTGGACAAACAATAATACATGTAATACATATATAATGCATATCTTGAAGGTGGTAACATGACTATGAGCTAGGCACAGATTTGAACAGGAGAAGACTGAATAGATCACATTTGAAAGATTGTTCAGATATTTCAATCATTCCAACAACACTTCCCTGCTAAAAGAAGCTTCAAGTCATGGAATGCCATGATTTCTGGTTACTTAGTAAGAAACGTGAAATCACACAATGTTTGCATTATTTTACCCATGATGATCTTCCCTTAAGAAGTGATATTAAATAAAAATTACCAAGGACATTTGTGATCAGGACACAAGAAGGGAGACAGGCCAATTTGAACAATGAATGGATTTTGCAGTTTGGCTTCCAAAACCGGCAATTGGTTTAAACTTTTCTCCAGGTTACCAATTATCTCTCCAGTGTTAAACTGGGTGGATTTTTTTCAGTTCTATTTCACCTCTTGGCAGCATTTGATACTTCTTGTCTACCTCTCTATCTTGGTTACCTTTCTTTTTTGATCCTATTCCCTCCTATTTGACCAATCTTCTTCAGTATTCCTTGACAGACTCTCATTCATCATTTGCCCTCTTACTGACTGACCATGGTTATCCCCAGAACTTTATCCCTGGCACTCCTCTCTTGCATCTGTACAAAGAGGCTGCTAAGTGGTGCAGAATATATAAACTCTGGGCCTGGAAACAGGAAGACCTAAGAGGGAATCCAGCCTCTCATACTGAGGGAAGTTTTTCTTGATGCTCCACAATTGTTTGTCAAGTCCCTCCTTCCAACAAATTACCTGACATTTATTTATCAATATTTATGGTGGATGGCTCAAGAATAATGTAAGCTATTGGAATGCAGGAACCATTCATTTTTGTTTGGGTTTTTCTAGCGCCTGCTACAAAGAAAGTATTTAATAAATAGTTGTTTATCTGGACTGCTGAATATAAATAATAGTGGAAAAAAATTAAGAGTTAAGGAGTATTATGAAATATCATGTACGAAATATATAACAAAAGGAGATGAGCTGGTTCTACAGCAAGAGTGAAGTATAAGAAATGGCTAGCTCAATATCTACATTATTTTCTCTGAAATGTCAAAAGATTTAGAAGAAGACCAAGGATATTGGAGAGATAATCTATGAAGTAAGCCCATACACACAGATGAATTGTGATATTCACTAATGAAATATTGCTACATCAGTGAAATTGTAGATCTAGTAAAAGGCAATATGAGATAAAAAAAGAAAGAAACATTTGGTTTTTTCCTGGCTCAAAACAAAGGACCAATTGCCTCCATTACTAAACTAAAAATCCAGGAGTATAACTTCTACTAATATAAGAAAAGACAGCCTGAAAATACTCCATTTCTTTAGTTTTTTATTTTAAACTCTGACAATAGCGTCTAATGTGCAATTTTGCACTGTGCCACATAGTGGTAAATTTTTTAAATTAGAGAATGGAATTCCCCATAACCTTATTCTATTAAGAGGTAGGAAATCATCCAGTGAATTTTAGAAAGACTTCCACAAAAATATGGCCATGTAAACTGAGGAATCCTACTAATGAGTCAGCTTTCCTAGAACTAGTTAGAACCCACTTTCATTGATTTATTTCCCTGTTCCCCTTCCTACACCACAACAGTTATCAGGTAGGAATCATTCAGTTTTTGCTGCTATTGTTCATTTAAATCATGTTCAACTCTGTCACCCCATTTTGGTTTTCTTGACAAAGACACTGAAGTGACTTAAGATTTTCTTTTCCAGTTCATTTTACAGATGAGGAAATTGAGACAAATAGGGTCACAGCTATTAAGTATTTGATGCCACAAAGGTGAGTTCAACTAACTCTAAGCTATCTATTGTGCTAGCTGCCCATCATTCAACTAGCCAGCCTAAAATAGCTTTCAAAAAGGTGCATTTATTAAGGTGGTACAATGAGACCATGTACAAAACATATCTCCAAATGTTTGTGACACAATATCCTATAAGGACATTCAGAGTATAAAGTTAATGGTCTTAAACTTAATAGAGAGTAGATAAGGCTCTTCACTGCTGCATGTCCCTTTTCCCCATTTATGGAGTGCTAAAGAAGTTCCCTTTAAAGATGGAGTAGTTTCTTTCTTGAGCTCCTTATAAAGCCCTAAATTCAGTTGGTCTTAGATTCCCAGTGTAGCACTACTGCCAGGAATACAATGATGCTACTAGGTCACCAATGGAAAGATAAGAAATTAAAAATCTTTTGTACTCTTTGAAGCTTGCAAGGCCTTTGAGGCATTTTCTCTCTCCTCAGGCAGAACCTCCTCCTAAGTGGGTTTCAGCTAGAATACCATACTCACCCCAATTTTTGGAATTCAAACCATTCTCAGGTCTTCTGACAATTTACAAATAATCCTTGGGGTATGCTCAAGATTCCTCAGCCTAGGGGCAAGCGCCAGCTCTGAAGTCAGGAGGGCCTGAGTTCAACTCTGGCCTTAAGACACTTAACATTTCCTAGCTGTATGATCCTGGGCAAGTCACTTAACCCCAACTCAGCAAAAAAAAAAAAAAAAAAAAAAAAGATTCTTCAGCC
Source organism: Sminthopsis crassicaudata (assembly GCF_048593235.1). Classification (NCBI taxonomy): domain Eukaryota; kingdom Metazoa; phylum Chordata; class Mammalia; order Dasyuromorphia; family Dasyuridae; genus Sminthopsis; species Sminthopsis crassicaudata. Next base: position 262,078,365 of record NC_133619.1, on the reverse strand, counting down.
TATCTAAACACAATTCTTGGATTGCTCATTCCAGTTGAAAGACCTTTTAGCACTCTATCAGATGGGCTGAAAGACTGATTGAGATACACTGTCACATAGATACATGGGGGCATGGTTTCAACTTATCCTTACAAAAAAATAAACTCCTCAAAATATGATACTGAAAAGAGCTAACTCCAATTACCTGGGAAATTCCTATCTGAAAGACCTAATTGCCCTTTGTGAAATTAAGTTTTTCCTCATTTACTACAGACTAAAAAAGCCAAAACAACACCATCAATACCACCATTACCACAGCATACAGGAATTGACCCAAACAAAATTAGCCCTAAATATTAAAATTAATATACTCTTCTTTTTCTATTTGAGTTCTCATGATAATCTCTATGTGACAGTATTGGCTATTTGCTTGAGACAAATGATTTTGCTATGTAAAACTATTAATAGAAGCTGGGTAGAAGAGAACTAACATGAAAAAGCTGGACTAAACAATGTTAAACATGGTCAAGGTTAATGCAAATCTTTGAAGCTATTTTTCCTATGTGAATTCATGACTTCATTAAGTATTTTACTTCTCTTGTTCAAGAATGCTTGTCATTTCATCTATCCCTCTGCCTTGCATTCATCAACTCTGCTGTTTATCCTCACTGAGACTTTCAATCCCTCAACTATTTTTTGGAAAATCACTGGGCTTTACATTATTCTTATCTCTTGAGATCCTTTTCCCTTATCCTATGGACAATCTTGGCCTGTTAAGCCTCAGTCTTTGATTTCTTTTATTACTTATTGCCTCTACTCTTACCCCATGTTTCTAAATGAAGCTAGAGAAAGATATATTCCTGCCAGTTCTAGTATAGTTGAGGGCAGCAACACCTTCCCAGTTACCTGGATTTACAATTTAGGTATGTCAATCTCTATTCTTCATTTTCTCATCTCCCAGATCTCATCAGTTACCAAGTCCTTAACATCTCTAGGACAAGCTCCCTTATTACCACATGCATGGGCTACTGTAACAGCCTGCTGACTAGTTTTCCTGTATTATATCTCTCTGAACTCCAGTTCGTCCTCTCCTCAGCTATCAAAGTGAACTTCCTAAAGAATAGGTCTAACCATATCACCCTTTAGCCTCACTTAATAAACTCCAGTGAATCTTCATTACTTTCAGATCCAAATATAAAATCCTCAGTTTGGCTTTTAAAGTCCATTATAATTTGGAATTCAGGAGGACCCGAGTTCAAATTTGATCTCAGACACTTAACACTTCCTAGCTGTGTGACCCTGGGCAGGTCACTTAACCCCAGCCTCAGGGAAAAAAAAAAAAGTCTTACCACATCAATTCCCTCTCCACCTACCATATAATCTAGAGAACTGGCCTCATTTCTGTTCCTCCAATAGGATAGGCCATCTCCCTGCTTCTATATATTTTCACAGCAGAAAGGTACCACTGTACCAACACCATTTAACTTAGCATCAAATTTACATATAAAATAGAAAAATTAACTTACCTGGCGGCAAATCTGGAGGATAGTCTTTATTTTCTAATTTCATAATTTCACGAGATACCTACCCATAATAACAAAATAAATGAGATCATTAATAAAAATATGCCATATTAAAAAATTTTATCATGCATCTAATATAAATAGTCATTTAGTCCACTGATATATAACATTGTTATCCCTCATGATTCTCTTCTCTAGTTTGAATAAATCTATTTCTTTATAGCTTCTAATTTTTTCTGGCCTTTTAATCATGGTTGTTATTATTCTCTGTAACCCTTCTAAGTGCTTCATGTTTCTAAAATTGCCTAGAAAAGGACAAAAGTCTCTAATAAGGGTCTGATTACTACTAGGTACCTTGTGTAAAGACCATTAATATACAGTATATACTTTTGTTCCTGTAAGTAGCATGTTTTCATTTTAAATATCCTTAAAAATGAAACCAGTTCTATTCATTTCCCACCACACTTACTATCACTTCCTGAGGAAGAACAGGATCTACAAGTGGTAGGAACTGTAATCAGTTATGTTTTTTTCCCTTTGATTTATAGACTAAAATCTGGCTAACGGATCATTGTAAATTTAGATTGGGAGGAATCTTAGCAATCATTTAAACCAAAATCTACTATTTTACAGGTAAGGAAACAAAAATTGATTAAGAGCAGAAATTACTTGAGAGGGTCACCTAAGTGATAAGCCGTCAGGATTTGGATCCAAGTCATCTGAATCCAAACCAGCATTCTTTATACTGTACTTTATACTTCCCATTGTTAGGATGTGTTAAAAAAAAAAAAATGTTGTCAAGAATCTTTCAATCGCATTTTCCATGGAATTGGTTTTTATAATTAGAAGCATTTTAAATTGCTAGAAGTAATTTTCAAAAAACAAAATAAATATAACAAGATATATAGAATTGTGAACCTATTTATATATGTACCAAACACATGTACGTAAAGTCTGATCTACTTAATAGCAACATAAACTTCCCAATTTCTTAAATTCTTAAAAAATTTTTTGAAATCTAGCATGGGAAAAAAAAAGTCTAAGGTCTCCAGGTGATCAAAGAAATCAAACACAACAAACAATATGGGTGGTATTTTGCAGATATTTCATAAAAATAAATGTGGACTTTTTTAAAAAAAGAAAAGATTCCTTTCTTATCAATCTACTAATTCTGATTAATCAGTAGATAAGCAAAAGCCACTTCTTTTGTTCAGATGTAGTTTCCTTTTTAGACTATGACTTTTTGGCTTCCATACCTGTGCCCTTTTTTGAAAATGGATACTTATTACTTGCATAATTTCCTGTCGAATAATTTTACTAATGTTATTTACATAATATCCTGTGAATACCTGTAAGTTGCTTACTAGTCTAGCTACTAATCTTTCAATTAAGGCACATGATAATTATCAATAAATACCTGACTGCTCCTAGATGGATGGTACAGGGCTAGGTTCTACATTTATTTTCCATCATTTGGAAAGAGTAGTATAGTTATATTCAAGGACATGGGTTAACTGGGATAATCACCATTTAAAGTCCTCTAAGCCTCAAATTCTTCAGCTGCAAAAGGAAAAGGTTGAACTATATAGCCGCTAAAATCCCAGTTAAAAATCTATGATACCATAAAATTCTGGAGGAGGGGGGTGGAGAGTTTGTATATTTTAAAAAACACAAAATCCAATGTTAACTTGGAGACTAGAGTACAGTTAAAATGTTACTTTTTACAACTTTCTAAAAAAGTTTTTTTTGTTTTGTTTTGTTTTGCTGAGGCAATGGGGTTAAGTGACTTGCCCAGAGTCACACAGCTAGGAAAGTGTCTGAGGCCAGATTTGAACTCAGGTCCTCCTGACTTCAAGTCTGGCACTCTATCCACTGTGCCACCTAGCTGCCCCTAAAAAAGTTTTAAGACTGGCATCAGTAACAGAGACAAAAAAAAGACTAATGCAGATCTACACATTTGAACTAATTCCATCATTAAATAATGAATGAAGCCATCCTGAAGTATCAAAAATCAATCTATCTAGCCATCATCCATCCATCCATTCATATGTAAGTATAAAACTAAAATGAACATTAAGAATAGCTTTGAAGGGGAAAGAAAACACCAAATGTGATGCTGTGTAGGAAGGAAGGGGCCAAGTGAGGTTTAGGGTGAAAGTCTCTTTGCCTTTGGAATGAAGGTAATGTTCACAATAGGATGATATGAAATATAAGCAACTTTATTAGAAGCACCTGGTTGTGCTGCTTCCTTACCTACCCAGGCAACAGTAGTTCAGTTCCTTTAAATAACAGAGTTTCACTCCAGTTCACCACATTCTAGGAACAGCTCTGGGCAGTGTGACTGCTGGTCCTAGTCTTTGCGTTTTCTGATTTCTCAACATTTTTGCTAACAATTTAAGTTTGTATTATATGGAAATAAGTTTTCTTATATTCAGTTTCATTTCTCTATACATTTTCCATCTAAATGAAGTACAACATTGATGTAAGATCCTGAAACACCATCTTACAAAATAACTGACATTAGGGAAAATGGAATTTAATTATGAAGTCTTAACTCTTTCCTCACAACCCATTTTCTATACTGAGCATCATTCTAGAAAAATGAAAATAAATAAAAAGAGGGGGAAGAGAAACCTCATAAAAATGATACAAATACAACAGCATACATAAAAATATTTGAATTTACAGATTAAATTTTAAATGACATTTAAAAAAATAAAAAAATGCCAATCATTTGAAGAATGCTTAAACAAACAAAACAGATGAATGTAATGTGTTAAGGAACACCCCTAAGTGCAAAAGCCCCCACAGCTGTGAATCATAACACACCCGAAGGAATTGGAAAGCAGCCTTTACTGACACAGATATTGCTTGTGGATTGGGAATGAAATAAATTGGAGGCAAGAGGGAAGAGAAAAGAGGCCAGAGAATGCAAATGACTCTGTTTCCTTGTAATCTTATATCCTTTCACATGAAGAGATCTATTCTGCTTTTAGATCCCAAACAACTACTAGCAAATTGCTTCTGTAACAGTAATGGAATTGTATTTTGCTATAAGATTTGAATTTGAATCAGTATTTGAATTTGAAAGAAAAATTAAAAGTAACAAGTTTTTTCTCTTCTATCTTTTCCTCTAAATATAATACTAGCATATATAAACTTTTATTACTAATTTTAGAGGTTCCTGAGAACAATGAGTGTGAAAACTGGGAAAGAAAAGCCCGATCAGCTACTTATGAATTGCCAATCATAAATTGAAGCAAATAAAAGTAGGGCTTATAATAAAAGTCTCTATTTTTTCCAATTAGGGAAGATGGATTAGATGACTTTTAAGGTCCCTTCCAAATGTAAATTTATAATCCCATGATTCTAAATCAGTCTATATCTCATCACTGTAGTGAAAGACCACTGACTCTGGAGTCAAAGGAACTTGGTATAAATCCCACTTCTTATCTTATTATCTATGTGACCTTGGCCAACTCACTTAAAATTCTCTAGGACTTGGTTTTCTTCTCAGCTTTAAAATGAGGGAGACTATATAATTCCCGAGTTTACTTCTAGCTATGATTTTTTTTTTTTTTTTTTTTTTGGTAAAACTTAAGAGTATTCACCTATGGTGCTATTACTATAGAAATGTGTTACTTTTCAAAGATTTGATCATCTAATAACATTTATCTTAACAAAGGACAAGCAGCCTCATCTAGGCAACAGAGCAATAAATTTTGAAACCTCTGATCTAAACTGTTATTTGGAAAGAATTTTCTGGAATTGTTTATTTATGAAATTGTAAGAAACTAAATAATTATTCATAAAAAATGGAAACACTATCACTATGCAACAAGAGATCAAATATCTCAAATTTTTAAGTTCTACTATTAGTTCCAACCCTCAGACAATGTGCATTTGAAAAACAAAAAACAAACAAACAAAAAAAAACAAACGATCATTTTGAGTGACTTTACCTTCAAATTCTGATAATGATAATAATCACGATATTTCGATGCTAATCTCAATACCTTGTTTTCTTCATTGGTTTCCATAAAATTAAGAAAACCATAATGTAAAGGTCTTGGAGAATTATAACCTGAGGATAACCTAGGAGAAAAAAAAATAACTAATGTTTTAATGCTTCTGATTATGATATATTATATTTAAACCTTCTAAATAAATACATGACAGCAGAGACATATTGAATTTTAGAACATAAAACACTATTAATGTTAATATGGACTGAGAGGACTTTAAGTAACCTTAAATCCATAGATTATACATTTTTATAGAAAAAACTGTGTTTAAGATAAAACTCATAACATACATTTAGTTAAGTTGAAGAGAAAATCTTTTGTTTGTATATTAAAGATAACCATTCCTTCCTATTTTAACCATAACAGCTACTATCTTCAGTACGTGAAACAAAATAACAAAATTCAACTGAAGTTGCAAATAACCAACATCTATGGGGAATCACTGACAAATCACCACCATTAATTTTAAAACTACAATCAGCAATTAAGAAAATAAAGTATTTGTTCCTTATTTTGACTATTTCTTGGCAAGTAAAAATAATTAAACAATTAGCTAGTCATGCAACCACATTAAACAAATAAAAAATTTTATTTTGCCAAATAGGTAATCAAACTGTGATTTGATTTAATAGTACCACCATTAGGTCTGAATTGCAAAGAGGTTTTTTTTTTTTTTTTTTTTTAAGGGAAAAGGACTTATCTGTAAAAAACATATTTACAACAGTTCTTTTTGTGGTAACAAAGAATTAGAAATTTAGAGGATGCCAATCATTTGAAGAATGCTTAAACAAATTATAACAGATGAATGTAATGTGTTAAGAAACACCCCTAAGTGCGAAAGCCCCCACAGCTGTGAATCATAACACACCCGAAGGAATTGGAAAGCAGCCTTTACTGACACAGTTGTTGCTTGTGGATTGGGAATGAAATAAATTGGAGGCAAGAGGGAAGAGAAGAGAGGCCAGAGAATGCAAATGACTCTGTTTCCTTGTAATCTTATATCCTTTCACATGAAGAGATCTATTCTGCTTTTAGATCCCAAACAATTACTAGCAAATTGCTCCTGTAACAGTAATGGAATTGTATTGTGCTATAAGAAATGACAAGTAGGTAGATTTCCCCCCAAAAATGAAAATATTTACATGAACTAATGTAAAATGAAATGAGCAGAATCAGTAGAACATTATACACAGTAACAGCAAAGTTGTACAATGATCAACTATGAATGATGACTTAGCTATTCTCAGCAACATAATAAGCCAAGAAAATTCCAAAACACTTATGACAAAAAAAAAAAAATGCTATTGACATAGAGAGAAAGAACTGATGAAATATGAATGAAGCTATTTTTCACTTTGTCTATTTTTTTATTTTCTTCTTTTGGTCTGTTTATTCTTCCACAACACAACTAACATGGAAATACATTTTACATGACTGCACATATATAGCCTATATTAAATTGCTTATTGTCTTAGTGAGGGGGGAAGTGAGGGAGAAAAGGAGAAAATTTGGAACTTAAAATTATATATATATATATATATATATATATATATATATATATATATATATATATATATATATATATAAAAGAATGTTAAAAATTGTTTTTCCATGTAAATGGAGAAAAAATAAAATTGTATGTAATTGAAAAAAAAAAATTATCTGGCTCCTGCTACTCTCCCAAATCTAACAAACAATAATAGCTCCCATTTATAAACAACTTTAAGGTTTATAAAATGCTTTCTTCACAATACTCTAGTAGGTCGGGGTATGCAATAAAAATGCTATTATCTTTAGGGAAGTTAAATTACTTTTGCTATAATCATATAAGTAGTAAACATCAGAGGCAGATAAGAAGCCCAAGTCTTCTCAAATTCTACTATGGTGTCTCCACCATTGATTTACTTCTAACAGGGAAGAAATGGAAGACAATAATTGTAACTTATATTGCCCTCTCCAATTCTGGCACTCAGTTCCAGGATTAACTCAAAAAAAAAAAAAAGACATAAACAAAAAATAAGAATAAAGACTCTTCCCATTGCTATTTGGAATCAAGTAGCAAAGCTATACATGTCAAAGCAATGGGAAACATTGCTCTAACATTTTCCTATAGGACGGACTAAAATATAATGTATATTTTTGTGACCCCTAACTTGATATTTCACTTTAGTCTTAAAGGAAAAATAAATACAAAATAATGCTCATCTGATTGCACATAATGCTTGGTTTTATGTTTCTTTAATGTAATTGGCTTGTAATGTTGTGTTATATTTATCTATGTTGGTGTTTAATTCCCATGATTAGGCTATCAGCAAGTTGAAGAAAATAGACAATCATAATTTTACACCTCTCCAAATACTTACTACAGTGTTCAACAAGTGCTTAAAAGACGTTCGATGATTTGATTAGTTGAGATGAACTGGAGAATTTTCAACGTGAACAATTTTTAAAAGTGAGGTGGAAAAATATAAATAAGAAGATGGTTTAAATTAAGAAGCCTGTATAACTGGATTGTCCTTGCTTCTAACTACTAAAGCTAATTAGTGGCTGTTAGAGCAAATGACCACAACAACTCTATACAATTAATAATGATCTAGTATCAACTTACCTTTTTCCATAAAATGATTTCCTTATCTGACCATGTTTTGAACCTTTGAAAATTAATCACAAAAGTCATCAATGTAATAAAACCACTTGCTTTTTTTTTAGTTGTCAAAATTAACATATTTCAACCTTTATTTTAAGTGTTATATAAATAATTTCAAGTTTATAAAACATCTGAAATAGAAAACTACCACACTTTGAATTGATAGTTAAATACTATCACACAACCTAGTTCTGTCACAATAAATGTACTGTGTTTCTTTCAGCAAAGAGAATTCTACCCATGTCAATCATAGTGTTAAATAACTAAGTAGATAAGTCTCAATGAACTATCCAAGCAACAAAGAGAAGTGACTTGCCCAGGGTCACGCAGTTGTTAAATGTCACATGTAAGATTAGAATACTTAGTCCAAGGCTCCATATTCTATACTCTATACCATGTCCCTTCTACTGTAAATACTTGAAGCAAAAAAAGAAAATATTGTACCACATTAATTAAAAGTACCTCTTAATTCTTCCACTTGTTTTTGTAATTTTACATTCTGTTGAGTAAGATCCTTCATTCCATCTGGGTAGTTTCGGCAAAGATGTTGAGCTCTCTCATTTGCTTCTAGTGCCCAGGCATGCTCCCCCAACATTGAAAGAGCATCACAAAAACGATAATGGCCCTGTTATATAAAGAAAAATTACAATTTAAAAAAAATTAGGCCCAAGGTAAAGAAAATAGACAAGAAATAAGTATCTTGCTTAAAAACATTTAAAATATTTAACAACTTTGTTATGAATGAAAATAAAATAGGTGAGATTAATTTTTTCAAGAAATGAAATTACTTAATGAATTAAGTAAGAAAGCATGAAAAAGAAGTACACTGATAAGTTACAGAATTAGCCCTTTTACCAACAAAACACTTACTGGACAGCTTGGTCACAAGGAATATAAGTTGGAGATATTGTTTTCAGATTTTTCTACATTAAAAAATGGCAATAGTTCAACTGTTTTTTTTTTTTTTTTTTTTTTTTTAAGAATAAATTATATTACTTTGGGCCAAAATTAATTTTAAAACTCGAATATAAAATTTGGGGGAAGTTATTTTGTTATAGAAAATGATAGACTTTGTCAATGTAGGATGGGCTTACCAATATTCTTTAATCTCTATGACAAATACTCTTTTGGGGAATTGGGAGGTTCTGTCATATAACTCTAAGTCTCAAAATATTACTAATAAATTTAGGGAGATCAACTTCATTAATTCAACAAATATTTCTACTATAAGCAAGTCACTGCCTTTAGTTCTGGGAGTACAAAGACAAAAATGAAAGTCTTTACTTCCAAGGAACCTACATTCTATTTAAGAGTACACCTTTTTTACAGATGATAAACATAAAGTCACTTCAGGTAGGGTACCATACTGGGGCTCTGACACTGAGGATCAAGAAAAGCTTCTGGTAGGAGGTAGAAACTGAATTCACTTTTGATGGGAGGCAGGGATTCTAAGTGACAGAAACAAGAAAAGAATATGGGACACATTACTCACACTACACTACTCAAAACGTATTATTATGGAAGATGGAATGCGAAGTTAAACAAACATCTATCTAGCTAATAGTTTGGCTTGAAAACAAACTGTATATATAGGAAAAAAATAAGTCTGCACTTGTTAAACAAGAGTTTGAATGTGGAGGCCTTTAAAAGCCAGGCTGAAAACCAGAAGCAATGAGAAGGAATTACCAGGGACTAAATTCTTAATGAAACAAGGAATAGAAATGATTATGAAAGATAAAATTGCTATTTTCAATTATGAAAAATTGAAAAAGGTTTTGTAACTAAGATAAACAGGGAAGTGGTTACCTGGGGGAAAGAGCGTTGTATCAATTATCTCTGATAAAGGTTTAACATTCAAGATAACTAACAGAAATATCGAAGACCAAAAGCCATGCTCCAGTAGATAACTGGTCAAAGGATCTAGAGATGGAAGGAACCTCGGGGTGCCAGCTAATTCACTCCTCCTTGCTTTATGGATGAGGAAACTAAGACTCAGAGAGGTGAAGTTACTTCCCAAAGATCACACAGGAAGTGAGCATCAGAGGCAGGATTTGAACCCAGGTCCTCCAGTTCCACAGCCAGTTTCTCAAAAGGAAAATTGCAAAGTATTAGCAGTTGCATAAAAAAATGCTCCAAATTATTAATAAAAAAATGTGAAATCAAGACAACCGTGTTGTTACAAATTATAGCCAGTAATTTGGTAAAAATGATAAAAGGTAACAACTAATGTTGGAGATTAAAAAACAAACAAACAAACAAAAAACAAACAAACAAAAAAACAAAACAGGCACACAAATGCACTATTGGTGAAACTGTAAATTATTCAACCATTCCGTAAAATATTTTGGAATTTTTCAAAGAGAATGATGAAAACATCAATACCCTTTGAGGAAGAGATCTGCTAGGTACATATTCCAAGGAGGTTGATGATAAAATTAAAGACCTCATCAACACCAAAATATGTATATAAACACCATGGATTCAGTAGTAGCTACCCAAGCTGTAATATATGAATAAATAGAATGTTAATCACACTTCAAGAAAGATGAAGACAAATAAGTTATAAAACAACAGTAATAATACATGCAAAAGTAGTTACCAACCCTAGAGCCAAAGAACAGCCATAAGAAGGCACATGTTCCTCCCCTTTCAACAGAAAGAGGGTAGATTATCCTGTAACATTGCATAAGGAATGGGAGTGTATGGGTAGAGAACATTGCCAATAATGTCAAAATTTTTCAAGGCATTGCTTGGTTTTGTTGCACATTTCCACCACTCCTTTATGCTTTTATCAAAAGGAATAGATTACAAGAAGGTAAAGAGGGTAGGAATTATGCACTGATAATTGAAAATGGTATCAAAAATCATTAAAAACATTTTAAAAATAAAAATTAATTAGTTAAAAAAGAATTCATATTTAGTCATAGCTATGAAAGGTGCAATCAATCGTCTTCTATAACTTTCTTTTTTGATGGCATGACCTTTAATATTCAGGTCATATTTTTTAAAAGTCTATCATGGTATATAGTAAAAGATGTTGGGCTAAATCTAATTCTTGTCAGATTACATTCCAGTCTTTTTATTTTTTGACAAATTTCTTTCAATTGTTGATAAAAGGACTTTTTTCCCATGTAATTTGTAGCCTTTTAAAAAAATAGATATATTCTTTTATCTCTCTTATATTTCCCCTTATTCCTCTTATATTTCCTCCCATCTCTCTCAGTCAAAGAATTTTTTAAATGAAAAAAAAATTTCATAAAAAACAACCAAAATATCAAAAGTCTAAAATTACATTCAATGTTCCACAACCATTTAACCTCAATTTTGCAAAGGAGGTGGGCAGGGGGGGGGGGGAAGGGAATCATCTTCTGACTTATCTTAGAGGCTAAATGTATTTTTTATAATTATGCAACATTTTAATTTTTCATTTTATGATTGTCCTTTTCATTTGCACTGCTATAATCATTATGTGAATTGTTTTCCTAGATCTACTTTGTTACAATTCTATAAAGTTTCACAGTTTCTTTGTATTCGTGTCCGTTGTTTCTTACAAGGTAATATTACATTACATTATATGTACCATGATTTGTCTAGTTATTCTCTTCTTGATGAAATCTAAAATAATTCCAGTTCTTTTCTAATGCAAAAGAGTGGCTATATCAAAATTTTGGAGTATCTGGAGATTTTCTTTCATTGCTCATCTGGTACATGCCTAGCAGCAGATTCCCAGGATTAAAAGGATATAAACATTTTTATCTCTACAAAAAAGTCAAAATGCTTTCTAGAACAGCTGTACCAGTTCACAGCTTCATCAGCAATACCTTTAATATTTCTGACTTTCCATAATCCCTATAAAATAGACTATTTCCGCCTTTTGTCATTTATTTGCCAACTGATTTAGCATGAGGATAAAACATGAGGGTTGTTCTAATTTTTATTTCTATTATTAGAAATTTGAATTATTTTTTATATTCATATGGTTCTTTGCAATTCTTTCAAAAATTATTTACCATTTCACTATTGGGGGAAATAGTTGGGTCTTATGTATTTCTGTTAGTTGTCTAAATATGATGACTGTCACACATTTATCAGAAAATGAGAAGATTCCTTCCTCATTACTACCTCCTTTCTCATCCTACATGTACATATATATGTAAATATATATGTATATATATAATATATACATATGGTATACACATTAATTTTTATGTTAAAAACTATTCAATTTCCTGTAATCAAAATTATATATCTGCTTATTTTACAACTCCCTCTACCCCCTATTTGGTTAAAAATCCATCCCCCAGCTATACCTATGAAAAGATATGTTATTTGTTTCTCTCTAATTACCTTATCAATCACTCCAAAAATTAATGTCAATAATATCACCAACCTCCTAAGATGTATCAATCTCTTTCATTCCCTGTAACTCATCTATTGAGAAGTCTTGCATATGTCCTTTTTTCTACCACTGCTATCACCCTGATGTGGCCTCTGGAGTACTAAGTCTGCAGCATGGTCTCCATTCATCAAGACTTTCTCCATTCTAGTTCATCTTCCACCCAGCTGTCAAACTCATCTTCCTAAAGAACTCAGTAAAACCAATGTTTCCCAATCATTTCTATGCTCAAATATAAAGCCCTCATAACCTAGCACCTTCTTACCTTTCTAGTCTTAAAGTTTACTCCTCTCTCTACTCTATGATACCTGAAAGTTGATCCTGGCTTGGAGAATTTTCACTGGCTCAGACCCATTTCTGGAATACTCTCCCTCTCTGTCTCTGCCTCTTGGCTTCCTTAAAGTCTCAGCTAAGTTCCCACCTTCTGCAAAAAGCTTTTCCAGGTACTCTTTACTCTATGTTTCTTCTCCCTGAGATTTATTTCCAATTTACTCCAATGTATCTTTCAGTTGCTAGCATTTTATTTTCCTTATTAGAATTATCAGTTACTTAAAGGCAACATGCTGTTTTTGCCTTTTTTTTTTTTTTTAAACCCCATGCTTGGCATAATGCCCAACACACAGAAAGCTCTTAATAAACGTTTTTTGATTCAAACACTAGAAAATTACTCCTCCAATTCAATATAAATATAATTTTGTTTAGTTCTGTCAATTATTACTTTAGCAATTTGAAAAAGAAAAACTGAGAATTAATTTTAAAAGTATTACAGAATTCACTATGATATAATCCAGACCTGAGTACAATATTACTTCAGATAAAAGAGTTATTCTTTATTTCTTTAAGAAATATTTTGCAAATCCATAAAAATTTAGTATGTAGACTCCTAGAGTTTTTTTGCTTTTGCATGTTGTAAGTAGGTTATTTTGAATGGGAATTACCTATAATAATAGGTTTTGCCTGTGAAATTATTTTGTAGTCTGAAATACTGCCAAATTTTCTTAGTTTCTTTGCCAAATCCCCAGGAATTTCATTAGCAAATATGGAAAGCTCTATTATTCTAATTTCTTTCTTTTCATGCCTATCAAAGGCTTTTCTAGAAAGACATCAAATAATAGTGGGAAAGAGTTTCTTTGCTCTGTACCTGTATTTACTGGAAAAGCTTCCAGTTTTTCTCCATTGCATTTGATTTCAGATATATTACCACAGACATTGTGTGAACTGTTTCCCATATCTGACTTCACCGGATCCTTTTGCATTGAACAGTGAAAATCTGTTTGATCCCCGTTTCCTAGAAGGTAATTATTCCAAGACCAATAAACCCAGAAATTAGGTATTAACTCTTTTCAACCTCTTTCTAGAATGATAACATTAGGATTGTTTCCTACTTCCCTAATCTTTGTTTCTTATTTGGGATATTAGGGAAAAATCCTCATTTTGCTAGTTCTAGAGGTAAAAGGGCAGTTTCCTATTAGTATACCCTTTGTCTCAAACTATATGTCTATTTCAACCAGAGCAAACACCATCCCTACCTACTCCTGTGCTATTCACTGCTAGCATGGGGCCATACCTCAAGACTGACTGCTACCTAGTGTTCTTCTCTCCCCTTTCTGAATAGTAAGTTTATTAAAGCTATCTCTATGTCACAGTCATCTGTGTGGTCTGTATTATAATAAGTCTGTCTTCATCATGCCATTTCTTACAATATGGAAATATTGTATGTGTGAAAAATTGTTTAGACAATCCCTAATACATGGATACACATTTTGTTTGTAAATTTTTTTTTTTGTGGCTAGAACAAAAAAAGATTACTGTATGTGTGTGTATGTACAGTCTCATATTTAAGAACTTATCTCCTTATCAATGACTTTCTGAGGTATACACTTAGTAGTGGAATCTTTGGACAAGATTAATACAGATACTTTAATAATTTTATCTGTATAATTCTCAATTGTTCTCCAAAACAGTTATACTGATTCATAACTCCATCTGATCCAACTGGGGAACTTATCATAATACCTCCAGCATTAAATACTTCCATCTTTTTTCATCTTTGCCATTTTGTGGGGTATGAAGAGAAATCTCAGGAGTGGTTTTGACTTATATTTTAAAAATTTTATTAGTGAATTAAAGAATTCTTTCAGGTGCTTATTAACAGTTTGCAATTCTTTTATAACTGTTAATTCATATCCTTTGATCACTTATCTATTCAGAAATGGCTGTTGTGTGTATGTGTGTGTACACATAGACACAGATACATACATGCATGTAAATATACTATATATATGCATATATGGTATCTATATCTTTCATGAAACCCTTTCCTGAAAAATGCGATATAATGATTTTTCCCCATACATTAACTTTCCTTCTTAACCTAAATACATTAATTTTGTCTATGAAGAAACTGTTCGATTTCATGTCATTGAAATTATGTATTTTATTATTTGTAATTACCACTATCTCTTTGGTTAAAAATATCTCTCCGATTCAAGGAATTAGAATAGGTAATGAGGAAATCAAATTATCACTCTTTGCAGATGACATGATGGTATACTTAGAGAACCCCAAAGACTCTGCTAAAAAGCTATTAGAAATAATTCAGAACTTTAGCAAAGTTGCAGGATACAAAATAAATCCACATAAATCCTCATCATTTTTATACATTATACATTACCAACACAATCCAACAGCAAGAGATACAAAGAGAAATTCCATTCAAAATAACTGTCAATAGTATAAAATATTTGGGAATATATCTATCAAAGAAAAGTCAGGAATTATATGAGCAAAATTACATAACACTTAGCACAAAAATAAAGTCAGATTTAAATAATTGGAAAGACATTAAGTGCTCTTGGATAGGCCGAGCGAATATAATTAAGATGACAATATTCCCTAAACTAAACTATTTATTTAGTACTATAGCAATCAGACTCCCAAGAAACTATTTTAATGACCTAGAAAAAATAACAACAGAATTCATATGGAAAAACAAAAGGTCGAGAATTTCAAGGGAAGTAATGAAAAAAATGAGCAGAACCAGGAGATCATTATACACTTCAACAATGATACTGTATGAGGATGTATTCTGATGGAAGTGGATATCTTCAACATAGAGAAGAGCTAATCCAATTCCAATTGATCAATGATGGACAGAATCAGCTACACCCAGAAAAGGAACACTGGGAAATGAGTGTAAATTGTGAGCATTTTTTTGTTTTTGTTTTTTTTCCCAGATTATTTTTACCTTCCGAATACAATTCTTTCTTTGCAACAACAACAACAAAAAAATTCGGTTCTGCACATATATATAGTACCTAGGATAAACTATAAGATATTTAATATGTATGGGAATGCCTGCCATCTAGGGGAGGGGATGGAGGGAAGGAGGGGGAAAATTCGGAACAGAAGGGAGTACAAGGGATAATGTTGTAAAAAAAAAAAAAAATTACCTATGCATATGTACTGTCAAAAAAAAAAGTTATAATTATAAAATTAATTTAAATATATATATATATATATATATATATATATATATATATATATATATATATATATATATATATATATATATATATATATATATATATATATATATATCTCCTACCCACAGCTGCAAAGGTACATAATCTGATTAGCTTCTAACTTTTTTTGTGGCATGATTATTAATTTTAAGATAATATATCATATGCTGAGTGAAATGAGCAGGACCAAGAGATCGTTGTATACTTCAACAACAATACTATATGATGATCAATTCTGATGGATGTGGCCATTTTCAATAATGAGATGAACCAAATCAGTTCCAATAGAGCAATAATGAACTGCACCAGCTACACCCAAATGAAAGAACTCTGAAAGACGACTATGAACCACTACATAGAATTCCCAATCCCTCTATTTTTGTCTGCCTGCATTTTGGATTTCCTTCACAGGCTAATCATATGCTATTTCAAAGTCTGATTCTTTTTGTATAGCAAAATAACTGTTTGGACATGTATACATATATTGTATTTAATTTATACTTTAACATATTTAACATGTATTAGTCAACCTGCCATCTGGTGGGGGGGGGGGGGGAAGGAGAGGAAAAATTAGAACAAAAGGTTTGGCAATTGTCAATGTTGTAAAATTAGCCATGCATATATCAGGTAAATAAAAATTATTAAAAAAAAAAAGATAATATATCATAATGGATCTACTTGAAAGGTATAATATGCTGCTTTTAACCCCACAGATTTCTTTCTCTTTCTGTTTATTTATTTTGTTTCTATAGATGGGGAAATTAATTTTGTTACATATTCTTGGTAGCTATATTTATGTACTTTTCTTGGGTTTCAATTGTCTGAGATGTTTGCAAAATAAATCCATGCATGTCTTGTTTTTTGCAAGGGGGGGGTGGGGTAGGAATGCTCCAAATGTCTCTCTTTTAATAAATGTCCATCTTTCCTTTGCTGTTTAGACTTAAGGTTGCTGGGTATGTCACCCCAGATTGCACCCTAAGCTCCTTTACTCTTTGGGATACATTATTCTATTCCCTCTTTTGGTTTCTCATGTGTGTAAGCTAATTATATTATTCAAATCACATTTCTTTTAAATTTGAAAGCCCTAATCACTTGCACAATTACTTGTTTATCAAGCAATTTTTAAATTTAATTACTATTTCAATTAATCAATCAGCATTTACCGAGTATCTGTGTTCATGTATCCAGCACTATGCCAACTACTAGAAAAATCAAGAGAGGAAGAAGATTATTCCTGTCCTTGAGGAGCTTCTAATCTAAAACAAAGTTTCTTAAACTTGGTCACCATCCCATGTGGGGGAAACACAAAATTAAATGTGACAATAGTAAAGGTTTCTGAATGTAATGTCCAAAAATTAATTCCAAATCAAACGTCATAAATCCGAAGTATTTCTAGCAGCGTTTATCCATCCTGCATCACACAACCTCATTGCAGTCTTGATTCTGAACACATAACATGCACACTTTGCACTGCACACTCATAGACATGGATAGAAACACCTCAACTCAGATTTGAGATGGGATTGTATAAAAATTTCTTGGGTGAAAAGGGGATTGTGAATGGAAGAAGTTTAATAAACCCCAATCTAAAAAACTATCTTTGAATTAACAGCATAAAGTTTGTTTTGAATTGTTTTGATTTTTTAGAGGCAATCTAGGAGTTCCAGCTTTTGTCACTTTTATCTTGTTCTGGAGTTTTCTTATATTTCTGGTATTATGGTATTCTTTTTTTTACTCATATTTTTCTGGGAGATTTGCGATCTTTAATTTGTCTCTATGTATCCTATCTTCTATATCAATATGTTTTATTTGTATAAAAATCATGTTTTTTAAAAATGTTATTGCATTTTGCTTCTCTGCTTCCAGATTGTCCTTCACTTCTATATACTTGTAATCCCATCACTTCTTCTCTCATTCACTTACTTGGAGAGATCTGACACCTTGGATTTGAGGGGTTTTTTTTAACTACTAATTATTTCTGCTTTGTAGACCTCAAATTCTGATTTCTCTTGAACCATTTGGGAACATTCTACTATTGTTAAGAAATCATAGGAATCAACATCATCAGATGTTGGTTCAGTTTTCTTTGTCTTTCAATATTTATTTAGAGATATCAATACTTGTTTAGATGTGTTTTGTTTCTATTCTATTTTAATACCCTCTCTGTTACTTTATCTGTGCTCCATATTTTAAAATGAGTTTTACTCCTCTTAAGATTTTTGGAACCATCAATCTTTTCCCCTCATATTCCTGTATTGCTACTTAAGGGTAAACACCCATAACCTTGAATCTCAAATCTGTCTGACTCCTTCACTGCTGAGGAGCACTTTTTACTGGCCTCAATCTGTGACTTAAGTCACTTCTAGTGGGCTAGAACTAGTCTAGTTGGATCTCATACACTTTCTTGTGTGAGAACTAGTCATACTGTTTAAATTCCCTTTCCTTTACATTCGAAGGGCACAATGCAGTCCATCCATAATCCAGTAGACTGCTCAAGTTCCCTGGCTGAGTGGTGTCATAGCAACTACCTATTCCAAGCAGAACATGCTTGTTTCTACTATGTAGGGATGGGGAATGTATAGGGCTGCAGTCTGCAGCCTGTTACAAGACAGTGAAGGAGTGAAGGCTGAGGCAGGCTGTTTTGACAAAGACAATAACAGCATCAGTAAGGAAACTGCTAGGTAGATCCCAGAATATAAACCCTAATCTTGGTGGTGGAAGGTGTGCTACATGAAAACATTAGGGATTAAATTTTTCTGCTTTTAATGCCTCAGGTTATTACCTTCTGTTGTCCTGGTCTGCAGAAAGAGATGCAGGTACTTTCCCTTTTATGCATAATTTTTAGCTGGGGGATGTTGAATGAAGATTAGAAAAAATGTTTAGTCCTCCATCTTGCTAGTCATGTGATCCAGAAACATACTCTACTTTTTCAGATGGATTTTCTTCCTCTTGAAATCTCTGGCGTTTCATCTTTTTTTTCCTTCTACTCTCCGCTCCCTTACTTTGTAAGTGCTATCCCTTTGATAGTAGCTACTCCTCAAGAGCTAGATCAAAATACACACTGCCTAGCCTCTTCACATATTATGGGAATAATTTTTCACTGGCCTTGCTCCATGTTGTAAGTAGCTTCTGAGATGGTAATGGCCCCAGAGAGATCTCCCTTTATCTCAGAGCAACTACAATTACTCCCAGTATCACTTTGACCAGTTCCCTGTCTAGCTCATCATATACTTTACTCCTCTGGCTAATTAACTTCGGATGCACTTTGTAAGGTTGTGAAAAGGTAGAGTGGGTGTTCTGGACAGAGTATGTGCAACCTTAGAATTTCCTAACCTACTTGCCATACTAGGTAGAAAAAAGTCTGATTCTTTTTCTCTTTTCTTGACATGACTCTACAGAATCAATGATCACATGGCAGAAAAGTCTCCTTAGCAAAAGGAAAAAAAACTGCCCCATGGGGCAATTTGTACCTCCTTGTCAGTATGGGGAGAGGTAAAAGAAGATTATTGAGAAACTGCATTAAGGATTTTAATTATCATCATGAAATTATAGTTCTTTACATGGACAGGTGATTTGAATTCTCCAACAGAGTTCTTTAAAGAGCAGAACAAAGCAGCATTTTCCATTAAGGATGCTTAATCCATCAAGAATCAGATATTCTAATAATTTTAATTTTATAAGCTGACTTGAGAAACAACTTGAAATCTAAAACTCAAAATTGGTCACCCAGAGGTCTTCTCTTCCATTAGCTAGTAAATTTATGGTCTATACATTGTAATCTGCACAACACATCTACCTGGTACCATGCTTCCTTTAAATTGTCTCTATTTTGTTTTATTCTTAAAGCATCATATAAAGTAATATACTTAACATATTTTAAGTTATTTTGGAAGTAGGCATTTTAGAAACTGATGGAGCAAGCAGATATAGTAGAGTCAATAAGACAAAAATGTCACACAAACAAAATTATCCTCTCTCTATGGCAGGTCTCCAAGATGAAGAGCTTCTGACATGTAGTAATATAGATAATGGAACTCAGCATATGTTGTAGTAATGTAAATAATGAAACTCAGCATACCAGATTCATTATTAAAGACTAAATCAGTTGGTCTGAGATTCAAGGGTGTGAGTTGAGATTGTCCACCAATACTTCTCTTTTCTTCCTCTCTTCCATTTCCCCCCCACGTCTTGCCTATGGAGGGCTTGGAATCAGGGTTTATAAGAGGAAGGCAGTAGAACAATATAGAAAGACAAGGCACATATTAAATTTCTTACTAGATACTCTGAAGCACATCCTCAGTGAATGGAACAGTAAATAGGATTATCTGTAGTATTTAAGTTGCTATTTCTCCCCTTACCTCCTTTAAAAAAAAAAAAAAAAGTCCTACCATACTTGAATTTTAGTTAAATGTGAGTAAATGTGACTCCATTGTCCCTTAAAGATTGAAACTAAATTCCTAGGGTATCATAAGGTCTCCATGCATACATCACAATGATACTTCTTTTTATTTTCCTAGGCATAAAGAAAGTAGCCATGGAGATCCCAAGATCTAAACAATGACTAGATTTGAATAGTCTCCTAATTCTCTTTCATATAAAGTGTTATATTGAAAATTATATCATAGATATATTGGAAGATAACTCTTACCACAAATGATATTATGTTTTATATTTATTTTGTAGCCCTTAGAGAGTATGCAAATAGGAAATGCTTTATAAATAGTTGTTGACTAATTAATATCACAATTATTCCCATTATGTACAAGAGAGTAAAACATTATTTAAAGCCTAAGTCCACGAGTTGCACATCCCAAAGGGAATTATGTTCCCATAAATGGCAGACCTCCTATATCAATTTCAAATCATAATCAGACCCATCATAGATTTTTTTTTCTTTTTTTTACCTCTGAAAAAAAAAAAACAAAGAATTATATGTCACTTATTTTAAAATAGTAATCAGCAAAACGTCTCCTTTGGGGGAGGGAGAACTCTGATTACATATAATTTAACTGATCACAATAATACCAACTACGGTCAGTACCAACAATATCTCAAATATCTATTTTTAATAGCATTTATCTGTGTAAATGTTTTATAATCATGAAATTATAACACAAAAACTTAATATCAGGCAGGAAAACAATGCTAACTTTTGTCTTAAATCTATGACATAATAGATGTAGAGAATTTCAAGTGAGTAAGTAGTTCTAGCTTCTACCAATGTAAAATGTAAAAATTACTGTCTTACAACACTGACTGTGGGCACTGAGATATTAAGCAAAATATCCTGGATAACATAGTCAGTATATGTCAGAGGTCAGCCTTTAATCTATGTTTTCTTCACTCCAGAGTCACTATCCACTATTCCATGCTGCCTCTTCTCTATTAGAATCTAAATTTGACAGCTAGCAAGTTGCAAAGGTCACAAGGGAACAGGAAAAGATCAGTTGCTCTTTTATGGATTAATAGATATTATTAAATAATAACAATAAGAGGAAAAATTATATTTTCTATCCTAATTGGGTTTTAGTTGACTGTCTCTAAAGACTATACTGTTCCAAAATATAAGAGTAAAGCAAAATGTAATTATAAAATATGATTTAAATTCTATTAAAGAAAAACAAAATCATGAAATGATGCACATACACACACACACACAGAGGTATATACACACAGATGTATATGTACGGGATGTTTAATTTTTATAAAGTTATTTTGTACAAGTTGTTCACTAAAGGAAGTAATACCAAAGAAACTAACCTTTGGCCAATTGTATTTCAGAATAGTGGCCCTCTTTCCATCACCAAGCGCACTCCTAAAAAAAGAAATCAAAAACTTGTTTTATAACATATACTATGAATTATAAAATTATTTAAAAAAAAAAATAACATATACTATGATCATTATTTTTTTTAAAAATTATTTCACATAATTTACACCATAGACACACACACACACACACACACACACACACACACACACACACACACACACCTCCTTAAGCAAAGATATTTTTCTACTGAAAAGTGTTCATAGTGAAGGAGTTCTCTTTTCATTTTATTTCAATTAATTGGTTAATAAGCCATCAATAGTAAACCATCAATAGTAAGGTAGCTAGTACTAAGGTTTTAGCATAAAGTTAAGAAATAATTAAGAACTGAGAAATCAGACTATGATAAAATACAAGCATACAATTGTTGAGGGGGAGAAGGTGGAGGTTGCAGTGACTATTGTAGTAGTAATCCTGTCAGATACCAATCTATGGTATCTAGAAAAGAATTGAAGGATAAATAGTGATTAAACAATTTCCAGCTTTTTTGCAGCCTTCCCCCCCCCCCCCCATTTATCATCTCTTCTCTATCTTGTCAATACTTTTTTCTCTAGGTTTTCGGGCCACTATTCTCCTAAATTTCCTTCTACATATTTCATTGCTTTTTTTTTTTTTTTTTTTTTTTTAAGTCTCCTACACTAGGATCTTGGTCCAGATCAGGCCCATTAAACATGGATGTCCCACAGGACTCTGTCTAGTACCCTTTTCTTTCTTTACACTATTTCACTTTGTAATTTCATCCAGTCCCATGAATACAATAATCCCATCTATGCTGATGATTCCCCAATCAAATTCAGTCCTAACTTCTTTTCTGACCTCCAGCCTTGTACCTCTTCCCTTCATTTCTGGGCTGATTTCTTTAACTGACTTTTCCACTCTGCCTCCTTATTGACTACTTTCTCTTCTGTTCATCCTCCCCACTCTCCACTTTTTAGCTTCTTTTGTGTATGTCTTCCCCCATTAGATAATTAGGTCATTGAAAGTAAGAAGTATGACTTTTTTTTCCCCCTCATATTTCCCCTTCACTATCTAACACAGAGTAAGCACTTAATAATGTTTGCCAACTGATTGTTTAATAAACATCTTGAACTGCATGTCCCATAACCATCAAACTCAATATGTTCAAAATAGAATTTGTAATGTCCAGACTAGTTCTCTAGAGGGTCTCAGGACAGGCCTTGGTCTTTAGGTGGAGAAGTGATGAAAGCAGGAGAGCCATCATGAGGCTGGTCAAAGATGGAGTCCCAAATCTTCTCTGTGTCTGTGTCTAAGACTCCCAGTTCTCTCAGCCCTTAAACACCTCAATAAGATTATATCACTACAGCATACAGAGTATAGGCCAATTGTTAGGAGAGCCATTACATCACCATATTGAGTACGTGCTTAACTAGAGAATCATTATCTCATCAATCAGATTGAATAGGTGCTTAACTATATATATATATATAACTATATAACTTAACTATATCTTAAATATATCTTTTCAGAGTTCAGAACTCATTATCTTTCACTCAAGCCTTCTCTTCTTTCTAATTTCCTTATTATTAAAGACCATTATCCTCCCAGTTACCCAAGCTTAAAATCTAGATTTCACCCTCAATTCTGCACTTTGCATCATCCCATAGGCAATATTTTGCCAAGTCTTGTCAATTCCACTTTTATAAACTATCTCGGATAAGCGTTTTTCTCTGATCCAGCCACCACCAGACACTTCATGCCTGAACTCTTGCAATAGCTTGCTGGCTTGTCTCTCTGCCAGAAGTCTCTCCCAAATTTAGTCTCCTTTCCACTCAGCTGTCAAAGCGATTATCCTAAAGCACAGGTGTTATGTCCCAGCCCTACCCTTTTTAATAAACTCAGTGTCTCCCTATCATCCTTAGCATCAAGCCTAAGAGCAAAGGATCAAAATTAAATTTCAAAGCCCTTCAAAACTTATCCTCCTACCCCTACTTTTCCAGTGTTCTTACACCTTAACTATTTCTGAGATCCAGTGACACTGGCCTCCTTTTCTCCCCATATAGAAGGAACTCCATCTCCTGATCTCAGGAATTTTCACTGGCTATTTCCCATGGGTGGAGTGCTCTTCTCCATCTCTGCCTCATGGTTTTCTCTGACTTCCTTTAAATCATAAAAAAAATTTCACCTTCCACAGAAAGACTTTTCCTTATCCCTCTTAATGTTAATTCTTTCTTTCTACTGATTAAATGTAATTTGTCCTATATACATCTTGTTTGTACATAGTTTGGTTTGCAAAGTTGTTTCTGAGGCTCTTTTGTTCTCCTCACTATGGTAGCAGGTTTACACAAGTTCAAATGCTATATCAAATTATTATTATTGATGATGTAATGGCTTTGGTCCATTATTCACTTATCACTGTCATTAACTGAAAGTAAGTCAGAGCTGAGGTTGTTTCAACTGTATACTGCCTTTTTAACAAGTCAGTGATTCTGACCATACAAAGAGCTGACTCAGGGATGACTCAGTGATATCAAGTCTTTTCCTGCTAAATTATAATCAATTTCATTATTTTTTGTGATGGTGTTTAATAAATAATACTTACTTGAATTGACCAGTCCTAAGGAAACAAAGAGCTCGGTTACTATAAAGAAGGTGGTTTTCAGGTCTATAAAAAACAAACAAATATATATTTAGCCAAATATACTACTTAGAAACATCAAAATACAAGAAAGTGTAGTAAAATCTTTCAACTGATGATAACTTGATAACTTTTTAAAAAAAAAAAAAAGCTTTTTATTTTCAAAATTCATGCAAAGATAGTTTTCAACATTCAACCCTTGCAAAGCTCTGTTACAAATTTTTCTCCCTCCCTTCTCCTTCTCCCTTCTCTAGATAGCAAATATTCAATGTTAAAAATGTACAATTCTTCTAAACATATTTCCACATTTGTCATGCTAATCAAGAAAAATCAGATCAAAAAAAAAAATTTTTAAGAAAACAAAAAGCAAGCAAATGACAACAAAAAAAGTGAAAATACTATGTTGTGATCCACATTTAGTTCCCAGAGTCCTCTCTCTGGATGCAGATGGTTCTCTCCATCACAAGTCTATTGGAATTGGCCTGAACTACCTCATTGTTGAAAAGAGTCATGTCCACCACAGCTGATCATTATGTAATTTTGTTGTTTCTGTGTACAATGTTCTCTTTAGTTCTACTCTCTTTAGTTCACTTCACTTAACATCAGTTCACATAAGTCTCTACAGGCCTCTCTAACATCATCTTCCTAATAGTTTCTTACAGAACAATAATATTCCGTAACATTCATATGCTCTAACTTATTTAGTTATTCTCTAACTGATGAACATCCACTCAGTTTCCAGTTTCTTGCCACTACAAAAAGGGCTGCCACAAACATTTTTGCACATGTGGATGCCTGTCCCTCCTTTAAGATCTCTTTGGGATTAAAAGCCCAGTAGAAACACTGCTGGGATCAAAGGGTATGCACAGTTTGATAGCCCTTTGAGCATAGTTCTAAATTGCTCTCTAGAATGGCTGGGTCAGTTCACAATTCCACCAACAATGTATTATTAGTGTCTCAGTTTTCCCATATCCCCACCAACATTTGTCATTATCTTTTCTTGTCATCTTAGCCAATCTGAGAGTGGTATGTTAGAGTTGTATTAATTTGCATTTCTCTGATTAATAGTGACTTAGAGCATTTTTCTGGTTGTAATTCCTTCATCTGAAAATTGTCTATTAATATCCTTTGACCATGTCTTGGAGAATGGTTTGAATTTTTATAAATTGCTGATTACATAATCTTTTTTTAACCCAATTCCAACATTACTGGTTAAATAATACTAGTAGGTATTTAAGCTATAATTTTACTAATAATGAGAAACCTAGATAAGGAAACTCTCTAACTAATATAAGCAAGTATCTTTTCTACTATTTAAATTTCTAAGATTGTGTAAGGCATTGAGAAGCTAGATGACTCGCCCAGATTCACACAACCAATATGCGCCAGAGACAAGGCCTGAATCTAACATTTGGTTTTGTTTTGTTTTATTTTTTGGCTTCAAGAGTAGCTCTCTATTTGCCATGATATGCTGCATCTCATAATTTAAAGGGTACAATTAATTTTGTAAATGTTAATGCACACTGTCAGACAGCTTTTCAACAAGATTCAAGCTTTGGCTCTTTTGAACAATGAAATGATTAAAGGCAATTCCAATAGACTGTGATGGAAAGAACCATCCATAACCAGAGAAAGAATTATGGAGACTGAATGTGGATCAAAATATAGTATTTTCACATCTTTGGGGGGAGAGAGTAATTATTTTTTTCTTTGTGTTTCCTCCCCTTTTAATCTAAATTTTCTTGTGCAGCATGACAAATATGGAAATATATTTAAAAGAACTGAACATGTTTAACCTATATTGGATTGCTTGCTATCTAGGAAAGGGGGAAGAAGGAGAGGGAGAAAATTTTGAAGATGACTGTTGAAAACTATCTTTCCATGTATTTGAAAAAATAAAAAGCTATGAAAAAAAGATTCGAGTTTGTAATTCTACCAGCAATAAATAAGTGAAACTTTCTTTACCACCTTAGAGCATTAGATTCTGTTGTTTTTGCCAATTTGAGTTGTTTTAATTTGGATCTCTAATTATTTTGTTTTGTTCTTCCTTCATTTTTCAGGTATATACAACTTTTCAAGACCTCTTTTGGGGTTTTCTTGCCAAAGATAATAGAGTGGTTTGCCACTTCCTTCTCTAGCTCATTTGAAAAAACTGAGGCAAATAGGGTTAGGTGATTTGCCCAGGGTCACATGACTAGTAAGTGTCTGAGGCCAGATTTGAAACAATCTCATTTGAACTTATATCAAATTTATGTTCTATCATTTATCTAAATAATGAAATGTCTTTCAAATTAGCCATAAAATGTATGTCCTTCAATTTACTCCTTACCTAAATTCAATTGCTCTGGTATAATATGTGATAGCAGTATCAAACCTCTCTTCTGAGAATTCTTCATTTCCTCTTGTTTTCATAATTTCACCTTCCTGCAAGACCAAATAGAAGACATACTCAAAAATAAATAGGAAATTTAAAGAGGGAATATAACATTAATATACACCTTGAATTTTTACTTTCTTATAAACATACGAGATCCTTGACTAGATATTTACATGTATGGATAAAAAAGTTCTTGATAGTATGGTCTCATAAATACAAAGCAGACAGATTCTGCCAGAGTGGAGAGTAAATGAGTATGGTCTTACCAAAAGTCTGAATCTGGTATCTGAGAACTAACCAAAAAAGGACTGAGCAATAAAGGTTGGCCACAAAATGATGGAATTTTTTGGCCACAGCAATTCATGAAAAATTCCCTGGAGTCAGGAAAACAAGTTCAAATATGGGCTCAAATACTAGCTCTGTTACCTTAGGCAAGTCACTTAACCTTGTTTTCCCTCAGTTTCCTCATATGTAAAATTAGTTAGAGAAGGAAATGACAAATATTCCTATATGTTTGCCGAGAAAACCTCAAATGGAGTCATGAAGATTTGTTCACAACTAATCCACAAACATATAAATTCATGAAATGAAGACTATAAAGTTGACTTCAATTCTTTTGCTTAAAATGGAAAAATGATGGAATAGGAGAAAAATAAGCAAAAAATACTAAACATAAAGTTTTGGGATCATCTACAAACATTAACCTAAGGAAGCTGGAAATAGCAAGATGGGTGTAACTTCAATAATACAGAAAAAATCCTGGATGAAGAAACTTTCTCTTCTAATGTAACAATGAAGAAGCTTCTCTAAAATTTAATCTTATAGAATAGTCTAGGGCATTAAGAGGCTAAGCCTTTTGCCAAGAGGTATATAACCCACTGTTTTGGAAGTGAAACTTAACTGCAGGCCTTCTTAAATCCAAGGCCAACTAGCCTAAGCTGTCTCTCACCTTACCTATAATATTCTAACTATGGTATAACTATCCAAAAATCAACAAATTGACATGTTACTAGAAATATGAACCAAATTAATAATATTTTCAATGACATGTAATATTCCAGACTCAGTTTCCCATCTTTACAAAGAAGGCAACGAGATATATTCTCATATTTTTCCTTTGGGAATTAGGTAGGTCCCATGATATCACAATATTCAGTTTTAATTTAAAGTCAAACAGGAAAGTAGTCTGATAGAAATTAGGCTTAAAACATCTTACCACATATTTCATACTACATTCTAAATGAATACATGTCCTTAATGTTAAAAAAAATTTTTTTTAAGTAAAGAATCAAATTCTATCATTATAGTTAGGAAATTCATTCTTAGCTAAACAAGAAAAAGTATGTAACAAAACATAAAATAACTTGGATTACATGGAACTGAAAATATTCAGCACTAACAAAATAATGTACCAACAGTAAAAAGGGACAAGTCTTATGGAGACAAAGTTTTGCAAAATTTCTCAGAAAAGGATATATTATAACCTATATAAACAATTAAACATTACAAATCACACACACATATGTATGCATACATATGATATATAAATCTATTTTTTAAAAGCCTTCTAATAATAGATAAGAAGGATAAGAACAAAGAGTTGTTTAAAAAAGAATTGGAAACTATTAAGAGCCAAATGAAAGAATGCTCCAACTTACTAATAATAAGAAAAATGTGACTTAAAATTAACAGTTTCGGGGCAGCAATAGCCCTGAAATCAGGAAGACTTAAGTCAAATCTGGTCTCAGACACTTAATACTTACTAGCTGCGTAACCTTGGGCAAGTCACTTAACCCCAATTGCCTCAGAAAAAAAAAAAACCAAACAAAAAAACTGTCTCCTCTTATACTATGTAGATGGGCAATGATGACAAAAGAGAAGAATATTCAATATTGGAGAGATTGTGAAAAAAGAAAATCTCACCAAGGTCTTCTTAGGGAGCTGTAAGTTGGTACAATTAATTAGAAAAACAATTTGGAATTATAAAATATGGGGGAAATGAAAACCTAACTTTCATAACTACGAATGGACTATATAATCCAATAAAATGAAAGAGTATCAGAACCAATAAGAAAACAAAACTATGTGTGTATTGTTCAGAAGGAATGTTTTAAAAAACAAAGAAACACATAACATCAAAATGAATTTCTAGAAAAAAAGGATTTTCTTCTATTTTCCAATCTTTTGATTTTTTTCCTAACATTTCTTGTTTCATGAAGTCATCTTTATCTTCTAAGGTTTTTTTTTTTTGTCTTTCTACCTTTTCCAAGGTAAAGCTTAATACTTTTCTTTCCAAATCATTCATTTTATTTGTACTTCTTTCCTCCAGAATCTTTATTTTTTATCTTCCTTTTCATTTCTTCAAGTAATATTGCTAAAAATTAATTTTCCCTTTGAGCCTCTGCTTGTGGTTTTTGTGGAGGTGTGCCAATCATTCTTTTTTTAGATCTCTATATTTACAATAACTTCTTTGTACTTGATAGAGTAAATAGGAAGTAATTTTAGGAAGAAGGCATTAGCAGCAATGATAAAAGAAAAGTGGAAAGCCTTTTTGCAGAAGGCAACATTGAAGCTGAGACTTTAATGAAGTAAGGAAATCTAAGAGACAGGAAGGAGAGAGAAGAGCATTCTAGAGATGGGGAACAGCCAGCAAAAATAAGAGAATCAAAAGGTACTATGCTATGATCAAGGAAAATCAAGTCAGCTCATGAAGTTGGACTGGAATTTGCATGGAGGAAAGTAAAGTGTAAGATATCTGGAAAGGTAAGAAGAGGCCAGGTAAAGGACTTTGGATGCAAAACCGAGAATCTGGGAGATTCAATATTTGATCTTGGAGGTAATGGGAGCCACTGGAACTTTTTTTGGGGGAGGGGAGGGGAACATTAAGAACTTTCCTAAATAGGAAGATCACATTTGGTAGAGGACTGGAATATAGACAGGAAAGGTGAGAGACAAGGCAGGAAGTCCAAATAGAAGTAATGCACTAGATTGGGGACTGTGTAAGATCAGGAAACTTCTATGAGATCTTGTGAAGAAAGAAATTACAACATTTTATAACATTATGCCTATGTGGCACAGATACTTGAAGAGTAGAGGATGAAAATGAACCTCTGAGACAAGCTGGATTCTCTTTTGAATATGCTGAGTTTGACATCCACATTCCAGTTTGAGATTTCCAAAAGATAGTTAGTGGATGATGTAAAACTGAATCCCAAGAGAAAGATTAATTAAATCAATGGGAGCCAATAAGATTACTAAAGAAAACAGCATGGAGTAAAAAGAGAAGGCAGCTACTATAGAAGTCTGTAGGAAACCCATAGTAATTAGGCAAGACTTGAATGAAGAACTATCAAAGGAGACAAGAAAGAGCAGAACAGGAGAGAGCAATGACATAAAAATCTAGAGGAGAGATTATTAAAAAGACTGACCAAGATAGAAGAGAAGGCAAGAAAGATGAAGACTGACCAAAGTCCATTATATTTGGCAATTAAGAGAGTAGTTTTAATTGAATAATGAGGTCAGAAGCCAGACTACATTAGTTTTAAAAGTTACTATTATTATGATGATGATTATTTTGGTTTATAAATTAATGAAACAGAACCAGAGGCACCAAGTATTTGCCACACTTACAAAGTCTCCAAGAAAGGGGGGAGAGATGAGAGATGCTAACTTGTAAGGATGGTTTAAGGATAATTAAGGCATGGACATGTTTGTAGGAAGGGAAAGAGTCAAAAACTAGAGACAGATTAAAGGTAAGTGAAAGAATGAGGCTGAATCACTCTGGGCAGGTAAGTACAATCACAGAGGCAGAAGCGTAGGGGGCCAAGGCCATTCAAAGGCTCAGTTTCAGAGAAGAGAGGGGAAATGAGGTTTGCAGCCACCGAGCAGGGAGTTGCAATGTTTGTGGTGACGAGAGTATTAGAGGCCCTTCTTATGGTTAAGAGTACCCAAGGTCACTTACAAACCAGAATGCAAGCCAGAGGAGCAGGGACTGCACCCAGCCTTGTAGTAGAGAATTATAGAATACTGGAAGAACCGAGATCACAAAGGTTCCCACAAGAGCTCAGAAAACAGAAGAAAAACCTCCCAAAACCTGAATTAACCTATACCCTCAAGACTAGAGTCCAACTTTAACAGCCAAAGAATAGGCTATTAAAACCACTGCCATAGATAGCTACTATGGTGATAGAAAAGTTTAGGGCTTAAATCTGGAAGAAGGCAGTGATGTCAAAATAGATATTTCAAAGAAATATGTAAAATGGTCACAGTTCCAAAAAGAATTCATAAAAGAGCTTAGAAAGGACTTTACAAATCAAGTAAGAGACTTGAGAAAAAATTAGGGAAAAAAGAGTAAGCCCAGAAAAATCAAAAAAATTATGAAAAGAAAGTCAGTTGGAAAAAGAGATCCAAAAAAATTACAGGAGAAAATAATTCCTTAAAAATTCAAATTTAGAAAGAAGAATATAATGACTTCATAAGACATTAAGAAATAATAAAACAAAAATCAAAAGAATGAAAAAATAGAAGAGAACAATGAAATTATCTTATCAGAAAAAATAACTTGGAAAAAAGATGGAGGAGAGACTACCTGAAAGTTTTGCTAAAAAAAAAAAAAAAAAAAAAAAAAAAAAAAAAAAAAAAGTCTAGACATTATACTTTAAGAAATAAAATTGCCCTTTACTTATTAGAACTATAAGATAAAACAGAAATTTTAAAAAATCTACCAATCAACACTGAAAGAGATCCCAAGGTGAAAACTCACAAGAATATTATAGCTAAGTTTCAAAGCTCCCAAAGAAAGGAGAAAATATATTACAAGCAACTAGAAAAAAACCAACTTAAATAGTGTGGAGCTAGTCAGGATAATACAAGGTTTAGGAGCTTCTACATTAAAAGACCAAAATGGAATATAATATTCAAAGAGAAAAGAAATAGTGAAATTAAATTATGTTTAAAAAAAAAGTACCATAGATAGTAAGTAATATCAAAAATAAACTATATGCACCAAATACCCCAGCACCAAAATTTTTAAAGGGAATGACAAAAATGAACAACATAAGAAAATCTATAGGATACAGCAAAGTAGTAATCAAAGAAAACTTTTTCTCTCTAAATGCTTATATCAATAAAATTAACAACAGATCAATGAATTGGGTATGCAATCTTAAAAAGCAGAAAGGAAAAAATTAAAAATCCTCCATTAAACACCTAATTGGAAATCCTAAAAGTTAAATGTAAAATTATAAAAACAATAAAATCAATAAATGTTAACATGACAAAAGACCAAGACACTAGTTCCAAAAATTAAAAGGATGAATATACATTTAATAAAGATGAAATCAAAGCAATTATTAGGAATTATTTTGCTCAATTATGTGTTAATTTAACATATATGTAAATATCTAATCAAGGATCTCATATATTTATAAGAAAGTAAAAATTCAAGATGTATATTCATGTTATGTTCCCTCTAAATAGCCTATTTATTTTTGACTATGTCTTCTATTTGGTCTTATAGAAAGAGAAAGGAACTTACAACAGTACTGACCCTCAAAAAGAAAATTACTGACACATGTCAAAACAGGAGAAAAAGAATTCTAAGTAAAGAAATGAGATCCATTTTAAGAGCAACATATTCAAAGACTAATTACAAGGGACTTAATAAGATCACACTGTTTACTTTTTTATATGTAGAAATGTAAACCACAGGTCTAAGATTGTCATTAATAATTAGGTAGTTCCAAAAAAAAAAAAAAAAAAAACTGGGATAGAGTTGAATATGATGTAATTCTAAAAAGCAAAACTGTATAGGAAAAAATAAAAAGTTATTATCTCATACAAATAAGGTGTGAGAGAAATAATGATGTAGAAGAATTAGATGGGGGGAGGAAGACTGTTAGTTATGGAATCCTACTCTCACTGGGAATGGGTTAAAGAAGAAACAACACACACATACACACACACAAAAGTCTTCTAAATTCAGAAAGAAATAAGAAGGTAAGGGAATAGGGAAGAGGGAGAGAATAAAGGGAGGTTTTAGAGAGAATCTTACATCGGATCTGAGTTAAAAGGCAAACTACAACATATACATTGAGAGTGGAATAAAAGTCTTCTAAATATGTAAAGAATTAAGAGATTATGGGAATAGAATGGGAGTGGGGTATAAGAGAGTGTGTAGATTAACAGGAATAGGTCAAAGAGGGAATAACATAAATATTTGGAAGGTTATAAAAGTCATCTAAATTCAGATAGAAACAAGAGAGCAAGGGTTAAATAATAGGAAGAGCAATGTAGTGGATAGAGGTAAAGTAAGGGAGTCAGGGAGGATAAGAATAGAGAGAAGGGTCAGGAAGGATAGGAATAGCATGAGGATAGTGAAGAAAATAAACAACAAATAATTATAGCTCAGAATGTGAATTGGATGAATTCACCCATAAAATTGAAACATTAAAATTTTGAATTCAACAATATACTCTTTTCAGGAAAGGTTATAAAAATGAGAGATACACACAAACATAAAGATCAGGAGTATAATTTATTACATAAAAAAGCAGGGGTAGTAATCATAATCTCAGACAAAATCAATATTGTCTTATGTAAAGTCCAGGCTAGCTCCCTGGAGGCCTCAGAATCAGCCAGAGTCAGGATAAGCAAAAGTCCTTGGTCTTTAGGGGGAGAAGTGAAGGAGATGGACAAAACTGCCAGGAGTTTTGCCAAGGATCCTTCATTGATTCTAGAGTCCAGAATCTCCACCAATCTCCACACTTTTCTCCTCCTTGTCCTGAGGCCAAGTGAAATTCTCTTGCCTCTGTCACTGCACCCCCTAATCCTTCCCTACATTCTCTTAACCCCAAGCATTGAGAAGAGAAATCCCAAACAAGCTAATAGAAAACTCAACTGTGAGAAAAGAAATCCCAAACATGCTAATAGGGTTATTGTCCAATAGGTAATTAGCCTCAAGTGCTCCATTGTCTGATTCCAGTGTACTTATTCAGAGTTTCAGGCCTTTATAATCTTAGGCTATTTAAAATAATTATACAGTTATAAGGATGGAATGTTGTTGTGGTATAGAAAATGATGAACTGGTATATTTAGAATAAGATGTGAAAACTTGGACTTATAAAGGAAGATGCTAAATATATACATAAGTATGATTATTGATATTTATGCATATATATATATGTGTACAAAGGGGTGTTTGTATGAGTATATATTGTGCTTACTTGTAGCCTGCAGAGGAGGGGAAAAAATAAAGTAATAATACTGGGATGTTAAGGTGGGTAAAGTAGAAACATCTTTAATTCTTATTTAAAGACTCAAACTGACAGATTGCTTGAGCCTGAGAGCTGAGTCACCACTGGGCTAAAATTGATGAGATCTTTATTGTAAATAATCAGCTGATTAGTCCTGCACCCCAACAATAGAGGGAGCATTACCAAGATGCCTAATGAAAGATCAGAAAGAGTACAGATCAAAACTTCTAATCTGCTTATCAACAGTTTCAGACCACAAGTGGCTAATGTACTTACAGGCTGATGACAAAGATCCAATCTCAATAACAGAGATAGATAAAAGTATGGAGACTTTTCCATAGTTGTCTCAAACCCAACATATCTAAAACAAAACTCACTTTTTCCCTCAAATCTACCCCATTCCAACTTCCCCCATTTCTGTCAAGGGTATGTCAAACCCAGGATTTTTAGCCCAACCAGGTTATAATGTAATTGGGAAATGTTTAACAAAATACATAAAAATATATAATACAACATAGAAGATATTAATTTGTGGTTTTCCAAGTCAATATGAAGACCAGTTTGGATGAATTTGACTGATCTAGGACACAACAAATTCCACATACCCAATCAGTTGCCAAATCTTGTGTTTACCTCTCCCAGCATCATTAGATATATCTTCTTTTCACTTATAATCGACAGTCTAAATTAAGGCTCCTTATTGTTTTTTTTTTTTGTTTCTCTTTCCATATTATTTTTACCTTCCGAATACAATCCTTCCTTTGCAACAACAACAACAACAAAATTCGGTTCTGCACATATATATTGTACCTAGGATATACTATAAGATATTTAATATGTATGGGAATGCCTGCCATCTAGGGAAGGGGGTGGAGGAAAGGAGGGGAAAAACTCGGAACAGAAGGGAGTACAAGGGATAATGTTGTAAAAAAAAAAAAAAAATTACCTATGCATATGTACTATCAAAGAAAATGTTATAATCATAAAAATAAATAAATGAATGAATGAATGAATAAATAAATAAATAGATAGATAAGATAAATAATTAAATAAATAAATGAAGGCTCCTTAACAGAATTGACCTGAAGTTTTGCAATACTCTCTTAACTGGCCATTTTGCTTTAAGTTTCTCCCCATTCTAAGCTGTCCTTCACAAGGGCCCCCAAAGGAATTTATTTAAAATATATATCTAAACTCAATATCAACTTATCTATTAAAGTCCAGTGGCTCCCTACTACCTCTAAAATAAAATATAAATTTTTCTGTTTTATATTTAAAACATTTTACAACCTAGCTTCAAGCTTGTTTTCTAAATTTATTATACACGATTCCCCTCCAAACATTTGGTAATACAGGAAAACTGGACTTTCCCAAACAGTTTTTCAAATACATCATCCTATGTCCATGCTTCTGTACTGGCTGTTCTTCTAGGCCAGGAATGCATCTTCCTCAACTCTTGATTGTTGGGAATCCTGGTTTCCCTTCAAGATTCAGATCAATCCAGCTTCTGCGTGAAGGTTTTCCATGACTCCGAAGTGATTATCTCCAAATCCAAGGTTATCTGGCATCTAATTTGTATATAAATCACTCTAAGGTTCTCAAGGGCACAGATTGTCTTTGTATCCCCAGCACAGCACTTATTGCTTGACTGGGTATCACACCTTCTACCAAGAAAATTTTAAACTACAAGAAGAAGTAAATATTATTCCTACCTTTATACAAGCAGCACAATTCTGATATTCAAATTCTTCAACTAAATTACAGTCTTCCAGGACAACTTTGGTTATATGGTACTTGTCTATTTAGAGATTAAAAAACAAAGCATAAAGACAATATCATAATACACTGAAAAAAGCTCTTATTGCCATTTTTCTCCTATAAAATTAAACTTCAAAAGTAGATATTAATAACAATTCTTGCTCAAAATTAAAAAAACATATAGAAATATCAGATAGGTAAAATATTTTGGTTAACATTCCCAGCCAAAGCCCCAAGTCTTTAGTCTGCTTTCTTCATTCAGCATCATACCATCAGAAGTATAAGGCAGTTTTCTTTGTCTCCAGTAAAGACAAAATAATAAGAGTGTCTTAGGCTTACCCTACTATTACCTTTGGGGAAATTTTTTCATAAGGTAAGCTGTCAGACAATGGACCAACTTTCATTAACAATAAATATTGATGTTGTAGAAGTGTAAACAATAACCTGAGGATTCATTAGAAAAATGGATGGATAAGACATGGTGTAATAAGGCCAATATGAAATTCCTCTCAGTCACAGAATTCCATTACCTTAGGTATCTTATACAACATTTACTTTTATAAAATCATTTAACTAAATTTAATTAAATTAGATCCTTGATAAGGATTGCCCTTTTTCCCATTTAGGTAATAATAATTGTAACATTTTATAAAGCATCCACTATGTGCCAGATACTATGTTAAATGCTTTTCAAATACAATTTTATTTTATCCCCATGATAACTCTGAGGTAGGTGCAATTATTTATCCTTACTTTGCAATTGAAGAAACTAAGGAAAACAGATGAAGTGACTTCCCCAGGATAACACAACAAGCAAGTGTCTAATTGTGAATTTGAACTCAGATCTTCCTGATTCCAGGTCCAGTGCTCTGTCTTTGCCAACTAGCTACTTTAGGTAGCTAAGATGGAGAGCTGTGCTTACTTGTGTGGCAAGTGAAAAATAAAATGACTGAAGAAACAAAAGTTCCATCTTCTGAATATACTAATTTATTAAGCGATGCATGTCAATTGTCTAACAAAGCAGGACCAGACCCTTTGATCAAGCTTGGGTCTGGCTTCTAAAATACAGGGATAGATAGATTTGCATATGCTAAAACAATTAATTAGATAAGGCCAATTAATTAAAAAGAAACAATACAACAATCTAATTTCTAACTGGAGAAAAAATTAAGGACTTTCCAATTTGGGAGGGAAAGAGTAAACAGTTGTAATTTCTTGAATTCAGGAAAGAATGTCCCATTCCCTACAGTATCTGTAAACAACCAAAAACAGAAACAAACACATATTTCTATATATATATATTTGTGTATATATATACATACACACACACACACATAAGATAACATGAAGATAGAAATATTATAAGCAGTGACACTGAATATTTGCCATAAATGCTACCAAAGAGTTGAGGATGGCATGAAAGTTGTGAATCTGGATGCCTGGATGACTAGGAGGATGGTGATATGCTTAATAGTAATATGGAAAAATGGAAGACAATAAGGTTTGGAGGGAAAGATAAGTTCTCTCTTAGACATGTTGAGTGTGAAATGTCTATGGGACATAAAGTTTGAGATGTCCAAAAGGCAGCTGGTAAAACCGTTTTGGAGCTCAGGACAGATTAATTATGTTGGTAACAATTTTAGCTGAATTTTGAAATCAGAATACAGTTTGTAGTGTTTAAAAGCAAGTCAGAGAAGAGAGAGTGAAGTAAACTATTGTAGCTGGGTTTCTTGAAGAGTTTAGCTAATAAGGGAAGAAAGGATAAAGAGGATGGTTGGAGCAAGCAAGGAAAGAATGAGGAAGAAATAGGTATATTTGTAGACATGAGAGAAAAAAACAGATAACAGATACTGAAAATATTGAGAATGAGAATGATAGAGGGGTCAATCTGTTGTTGAAGATGGGAGGGTTTGAAATCAAATGTGCATGTTTGAGGAATTTCCTTGACAAAAAGAGATAGTGTGGAAAGTCATATACTAAGGAACTTTTAGTGAATTACCCTAATTTTTTCAAGTGAAGAATGAACCAAGGTCCCAGCTGAGTGGGATAAGGGGGAAAAATGCTGTGGAGAGCTTGAAAAGGGATAGAAATGTTTGGAATAATTGATGGTAAAGTAGCAAACTGATTATGGAGGTATACAAGTAGAGCCCATAAATTTGTAGGTTTTTTTTGTCATCGTTGTTGTTTTGCTGAGGCAATTGGAGTTAAGTGACTTGCCCAGGGTCACACAGCTAGGTAGTGTAAAGTGTCTGAGACCAGACTTCAGGGCCGGTGCTCTATCCACTGTACCATGTAGCTGTCCCTTCCATAAACTTACTATTGACACAATTAACAGTTTACTAATTTGTACTAGCTTCATCCAGAAACATGTAATTATAATAAAGGAAGTGGATGGTGAGAGTAATCCAAGATTGGGGTTAGGCATGAGAATGGGAAGATAAAAAGATTTGAGTATAGAAATGAACTAATGAAGGAATCGAAAAACTTTTTTTTTTTTTTTTTTTTTTTTACTGTAACCAATACAGGGATCATCACTACTACTACCAAAAAAAAAAAAAAAAAAAAAAAAAAAAAAAAAAAAAAGAGAGAGAGAGAGAGAGAGAGAGAGAGAGAGAAAGAGAGAGAGAGAGAGAGAGAGAGAGAGAGAGAGAGAGAAGATGGGTTATAGTAAGCAAGGATAAAGAATGGAATTGGGGACTGTAAGAAAGAAGAAAAGATGAAATGATAAAAAAATTATAACCAGATAAAGGAATTTCAGAGGTCATTAACAAGGAAATATAATACTTGTGCAAGGTCAAATTTATGATTATTTCTTTATGTAGCTAAAGCAGAATGTTAAGATAATTTAAGATTAAAATTTGTAAATTAGGGTATATGAGAGAATATCAGTATACATCCTGAAGTTTCCTAAATTGAAGGCAAGACTTGTGATAGGCTTTGATTGAAGGAAGGAAGGATAATGCACTGGAGGGTTGATGGAGCCCCACTAGGGAGTCAAGACACTAGAATTTAAATGGCATGGACCTCAAGGAGAAGGGATTTTTGAATAATATTTATAGAAGATCTAGAGGTGGCAATGAACAGCAAGGAGAACTCTAAGTCTTCTACCGCATCAGTACATCAAAGGGTATGGAGAAAAGAGCAATCAGTATTAGGAAAGGAGATGATCAGGGATGCAGTATCATCAGAGGGAAGCCAGGTCAAAGTAAGCATCAAAAGACAGAGGAAATAGAAAAGATTTAATATGAAAGCAAATTTGTTTATTTAGAAGGCATTCTACAGAGCACAATAAAAGAATAAATTTGGAGAGGAACATTGTTTATTTGACGGGCTGGGAATACAAAGGAGTGGATAGTTAGAAAAAATGGGAATGAAGTTTGTACATTGCTAGTTCAGAACTCTTGTTATGGGAAATTTGGCAGAATATGTGTTAGTAAACACATAAGAATAAACCCAGGAAAAATATCTATGGAATATCTGAGAAAGAAAGGTCAAAAAAAAAGTTCAAAAAAAGTCCTCCTTCAAACTCTAGGCAAGTAGCAATGGTGTGACCCATTGAAGACTAAGAGGCCCATCTCACAGTAGACAAGCAGATGAAGGGAGCTTTATAGAACAGGCTAGAAGCAGCATAGGACAATAGCTCTTGTGCAGGGTCGGCCTTTAAAGCAATGGAAGGAGTCCCCTGCTGATTCCAGACTATGACCAAAGGGAAATAGAATTTACATGAACTGATACAGGGAAATAGAATTTACATGAACTGATACTAAGTGAAGTGAACAGAACAAGAGAACATTGTACATAATAAGGACAAGATAAGGTAAAGATCAACTGTAATGGGCTTGGCTTTTCTCAACAATGCAATGAAACAAGGCAAATTCAACAGTCTTAGGATTGAAAATGACATCTGCATCTAGAGAATTATAGGGACTGAATGTGGATCAAAGCATAGTATTTTCAACTTTTTTTTGTTTGTTTTTGTGTGGATTTTTTCCCTCTTGATCTGATTTTTCTCATACAACATGACAAATATGGAAATATGTTTATAGCATTTTCACCTTTTTTGTTGTTGTTGGCTTATTTTTTTTTCTCTTTTTGATCTGATTTTTTTTTTTATGCAAGATGAATGTGGAAATATGTTTAAAAGAATTGCACATGTTTAACCTATATTGGATTACTTGCTATCTAAGGGAGGGGGAAAAGGGGAAAAGGAGAAAAATTTGGAACACAAGAATTTACAAGGGTGAATATTAAAAACTATCTTTGCATGTATTTTGAAAAAAAACTATTATTAAAATTTAAAAAATATATATCTAGAGAAAAAAATTTGGAACACAAAGTCTTCCAAAAATGAATGTTGAAAGCTATCTTTACATGTATTTGGAAAAATAAAATATTACTGAAAAAATTTTTTTAAATTGACTATTAGTGTATATATGTTAAAAGATGCAATTTTATATAGGATATGCCCAGTGGTATGCTAGTAAATATTTAACAATTAGAACTCTTGGGGGATGGATTTATATACCACATATTTTAAGTTTAATCAGCATTATTAACATTTTTCTCCATTATTTTCCTCAGCTGAGACAATCAACAAAACAATAAAACAAGCCCTGGTTTATGACATTTGCCAATTTCTCACTGAAAATTTAACAACTGACTCTCAAAAGCTAGAGATTAGTCCATTAAATCTCTAGATTTGAGTGATAATTTATGAGAATACTAGTTTCTTCATAGAAAACTTTTTTGGCTTGTGAAACTTACTGATTTGTTTTTATATTGACATTCCTTTTTTTTTCCTATGTGAAAGATGTATTGATTCCAGTTTCCGCTTTTTTTTTTTTTTTTTTTTTTTAAATCAATTATACATACAAAATAGTTCATGAATCACATTTGGTAGAATTAGAAAAAATTGTGCACTCAAAAATTAAAGAAAAGAAGTACAGAATAATAAACACTGACTGGCAGCTAGGGGGTGCGGTGGATAAAGCATCAGTCCTGAAGTCAGGAGGACCTGAGTTCAAATCTGACCTCAGATACTTAACACTTCTTAGCTGTGTGACCCTGGGCAAGTCACTTAACCCCAATTGCCTGGGGGGGGGGGGGAGAATAAACACTGGAAGAGGAAAATATAAACCAAAAATAAAAATCAGTCACATACAGTCACTCTCATAAACTGAGAAAAAACAAAATCTTAAAAGGTATGAATAATGAATGAGTACTGAAAAAGAACTAAAAACAGATATAAACATTCTCCCTCCAAAACTACTAAAGGTAAGTTTGTAATATACATACTTACATTCAGTAAAGAAAATACTTAGCATAGGCCAACAATTTTCAGCCCTTTCCAATTTACGCAGAACTCTGAATTCCCCTGTATATTTCACCCAGTTGAAAGCTTCCTCAATTGCCAAGATTTTCTGTTATAAATAAGGAAAAAAATTTTTAAATAAATCTCTCCAATATCAGATGAGTTAACTAATCCATTAAACATTAAGGATTTATTAAGCACTTACTGTGTACTAAGAACTGTGCTAAGTTCTAGGAAAACAAAAAAATAAAAAAGGGGAAATTGTCTCAACCATCAAGGGGATGGGGAGATAGCTAATAGGAGATAATAACAGATAGCCATGTACAGATAACAGATATAAGCCTAGATATGGCTATATGCAAAATGCAAAGTAGAAAGAAACTAACTTTAGAAAAGAAGACATGTTAATATTTTCCTATATAGCCCATTGTCACCCATTTAGCTAATATTTATTAAGTACCACACCAATGAAGTGAATTGTGATTTTATTTTAAACCATGTTTCTTTGACACCAAGGCCATAAAAATTATTTACTATGCAAGCACAGACACACAATACATCAGGAGCTACCAAACCCAGTCATAGGTACTACATGAATAGACAAATAGGTAATAGGTCTTCATCCTAGTCCATGCTTTTAAAATTCAAAATGTAATGACAAAAGCCAAGCCAGACTTGTTATTTGTGGTCCGATACCTGGATTGGTTAGGGATGAAGCTACTATGGTCATGGGTAAAGTATGAAAAAGTACTTTATATCATTTGAATCTTACAACAATCCAACAGGACAAATGTACTCATTAATCCCGTTTTACAGGTGAAGAAACTAAAAGCACCAAAAAGTGACTGAAGTTTTCCACAGTGGTACAGTATGAGCCCCTGATGCCTAAGGATCTAGCACTCTGTCCACTGTCCTCAATAAGCAAAAGGAAAGGAAATCAAGTCAAACACCAAGCACTTCTAAGATGGCCTGAATATCTGACAACAAAAAGATCCTTGGAACCAAGAAAATGTAAACCAAAAGAAATTCTGATATTGCTCTATGCAATACGGATGTGGCTTTTATGTATCTACAAGTATTTGTCAGTGAAGAATGTAAAAATTTTTGGGGGAGAGGAATCATCCAATTCCCTTAAGTATATTCAACAACCAATAAATATTTTTGCTTCTTCAGCTTTTTATTTCATCATTTGCCAAAATTAAAAATTTCTTAAATGCCTGTCCATTTTATTACAAGCTGACTTACTAGCATTAAAAAATCAACTATAAATTATCAAAGAAAAACTACTAGCTGTCCTATTTTATCCGTTTAATGTCACTGAAAAAACAAACTTTAAAACAAACCTCTACATTATTTGATGAAAAAACCACTATTGAAAATAAATTTCCCTTCCTATCCCCCAAGAAATTAAAAAGATCTATCCAAAGATTCATTTCCCTCGTTCAATTATAACTTTCCTAAAATGGGGAGGGTGATTCTTTTTTTAATAAATCAGTCTATTGAGAGAATAGTATTATAATAAAGAAAGAGACAGATAAATGATATGTTTAACACTTACATTTTCTATTTTATAACCAATTCTCAATATA
This sequence comes from Sminthopsis crassicaudata, assembly GCF_048593235.1. NCBI lineage: Eukaryota > Metazoa > Chordata > Mammalia > Dasyuromorphia > Dasyuridae > Sminthopsis > Sminthopsis crassicaudata. Next base: position 262,035,557 of record NC_133619.1, on the reverse strand, counting down.
CCACCAATAAAAAATTGATCATCCTGCAAAATAAAAAAAAAAAATTTAGAACCATAAACAATTTTTCCATAAGTAAATATTATTTTTATTTTATAAATAAAAAACCCAACATTTTTCATTAAGCTAGTAATCATACAAAGACTTTAATAAAGAGTACAATTATTGGTAAATATGCAAATCACCTTCATGTAGAAGGAACCACAAAATTACAATTTAGAATTTATCTTAAAATGTTTTAATGCCAAAATCAATTAATTACAACAAAAAAAGTAGTTTTTAAAGTGAGTACTTTTTCTTAATTCCTTACTAACATTACAGAAAATTATTCCCTGAAATTTACCATCTCCTGGACTTTTCTTAAGACTACCCTGGCTATGATCAGAGGAATGCAAATTCAGATAAGTCTGAGATAACACTACATACCTCTCAGATTGGCTAAGATGACAGGAAAAGATAGTGATGAATGTTGGAGGGGATGTGGGGAAACTGGGACACTGATATATTGTTAGTGGATTTGTGTACGGATCCAACCATTCTGGAGAGCAATCTGGAATTATGCCCCAAAAGTTATCAAACTATGTATATACCCTTTGATCCAACAGTGTTTCTACTGGGCTTAAATCCCAAAGAAATATTAAAGAAGGGAAAGGGACCCACATGTGCAAAAATGTTTGTGGCAGCCCTTTTTGTAGGGCTAGAAACTGGTAATTGAATGGATGCCCATCAACTGGAGAATGGCTGAGTAAACTGTGGAATATGAATGATATGGAATATTATTGATCAACAATGAGAAGATCCAAATCAGTTGAATTGATCAGTAATGAACAGAACCAGCTACACCCAGTGAAAGAACACTGGGAAATGAGTGTGGACCACAACATAACATTTCTACTCTTTCTGTTATTGTTTACTTGCATTTTTGTTTTTCTTCCCAGGTTATTTTTACCTTCTTTCTAAATCCAATTTTTCTTGTGTAGCAACACAACTATGTAAATATGTATAGATATATTGTACTTAATATATAATTTACCATATTTAACATGTATGTAACTACCTATCATCTAGGGGAGTGGATTGGAGGGAAGGAAGGGAAAAGTTGGAACAGAAGTTTTTGCAAGGGTAAATGTTGAAAAATTACCCATGTATATGTTTTGTCAGTAAAAAACTATAATTAGGGGCAGCTAGGTGGTGCAGTGGATAGAGCACCAGCCCTGAATTCAAGAGGACCCGAGTTCAAATGTGGTCTCAGACACTTAACACTTCCTAGCTGTGTGACTCTGGGCAAGTCACTTAACCCCAGCCTCAGGAAAAAAAAAAAAAAAAAAAAAAAGACTACCCTGCTACCCTGGCTATCTAAAATACTCTAAAGGATTACAGAAGAAATTATTTTTTTTTCTTTTAGTAGTTTTTATTTACCAGATGTTTGCATGGGTAATTTAACAACATTGACAATTGCCAAACCATTTGTTCCAATTTTTCCCCTTCTCCACCCCCCCTCCCCCAGATGGCAGGTCGACCAATACACGTTAAATATGTTAGAGTATAAATTAAATACAATATATGTATACATGACCAAACAGTTGTTTTGCTAAACAAAAAGAATCGGACTTTGAAATAGTGTACATTTAGCCTGTGAAGGAAATCCAAAATGCAGGCAGACAAAATTAGAGGGATTGGAAATTCTATGTAGTGGTTCATAGTCAAGTCCCAGAGTTCTTTCGCTGAGTGTAGCTGGTTCAGTTCATTACTGCTCTATTGGAACTGATTTGGTTCATCTCATTGTTGGAGAGGGCCACATCCATCAGAATTGATCATCATATAGTATTGTTGTTGAAGTATATAATGATCTCCTGGTCCTGCTCATTTCACTCACATCAGTTCATGTAAGTCTCTCCAGGCCTTTCTGAAATCATCCCGTTGGTCATTTCTTACAGAACAATAATATTCCATAATATTCATATACCACAATTTATTCAGCCATTCTCCAACTGATGGGCATCCATGTAGTTTCCAGTTTCTGGCTACTACAAAGAGGGCTGCCACAAACATTCTTGCACATACAGGTCCCTTTCCCTTCTTTAAGATCTCTTTGGGATACAAACCCAGTAGTAACACTGCTGTGTCAAAGGGTATGCACAGTTTGATAACTTTTTGAGCATAGTTCCAAATTGCTCTCCAGAATGGTTGGATGTATTCACAATTCCACCAACAATGTATCAGTGTCCCTATTTTCCCACATCCCCTTCAACATTCTGCATTACCTTTCCCTATCATTCTAGCCAATCTGATAGGTGTGTTGTGGTATCTCAGAGTTGTCTTAATTTGCATTTCTCTGATTATTAATGATTTGGAGCATCTTTTCATATGACTAGAAATAGTTTCAATTTCTTTATCCTAGAATTGTCTGTTCATTTCCTTTGACTATTTATCAATTGGAGATTGGCTTCATTTCTTATATATTAGAGTCAATTCTCCATATTTTGGAAATGAGGCCTTTATCTGAACCTTTGACTGTAAAAATGTTTTCCCAGTTTTATTGTTTCCCTACAGAAGAAATTAAGAAGAATTATACCATGGAGCTTTCCCAGATTTAAGACAAAAATTTTAATTGTATCTAAGGCTTTAATTGTTTAATAATTGTCTCAATCATGTTCAACTCTATCCATTGCACCCTTACATTAATCTATATTAGTAATGTCAAACTTGGCAGTATCATATTGCTATATTGCTTCAAAAACAACATATTAACATTATATACTTTAGATTGTATTTTTATTTACTTTCTTAGCTATTTCCCAATTATATTTTAATATCCCTACTGTTCAGGGTACAATCAGGAGTTTTGATATTTCTGGTCTACACCAAGAATGTTTATTTTTAAAATTACTTTGAGGTATAAAAGATTTTTTTCAGGTACACCATAATTTATTAGAACAAACTCAGAAAAACCCTTGTGTTTATGGGGAAAATGTTTCTTTATGGGCAATGCTATTTTATATTCTGTGATCCTCAATCCTCTAGTTTTCCTCCCAAACACCCAGCTTACACTAATTTAACAGCCCTAATTCTCAGGATGACTGAAATACAATTATATTTTTATTCTGAAGGAATTCTGAAGGAAAAAGGTTTGATGACCTTTTGAAACATCTTCTTGCTCTGTGATACATTTGGTATTACTAAGAGAATGAGTCAGTAAACTATTATATACAACCAAATATCCTTTTCTTAACATTGACATAATCACATTATTTTGGAGCTGAAAGAGATCTTAAGCAAAACTTAATCCAATCCCTCATGTTATAAGATGAGGAGACTAAGCCTCAGAGAAGTAACATGCTGGACCTTTTCAAGGGCACAATGATAGTTAGTAGCAGGTCTATTCCAAATTATATCACAGATGGAAAGAGTCTCAAATATGAAAGGAACAAGGCACCTTGGGGAGGAATACTGCCAATTTATCCACCCAAGTATGACCAATCAATAAGCATTAATTAAGCAGCTAGATGGCACAATGAATAAAGTGGCAGGTCTGAAGACTCATCTTCACAAGTTTAAATCTGGTCTCAGACACTTACTAGCGGTATGATTCTGGTTAAATCATTTAACACTGTTTGCCTCAGGTTTCTTATCTATCAAATGAGCTGGAGAAGGACTACTCCAGTATTTCCACCACGAAAAGCTCAATGGGGTCGTGAAAAAATCAGATACATGTCAATCTGTAAAACAATGAGACATGTGCTAGCCTACAAAAGAAGAAAACTATCTTAAAAGGAAGTTTATAATTTAGCGAAGAAAAAAATGTACAAATGCAGGCATATAGAAAATTGGTGATTTTAAGGAAAAGGAACAAGCAGTTGGAACTATTATAAATCACCTATGATGAATGTATCCTTGAAAAAAAAAAAAAAAAAAAAAACGAGACTTATAGAGACAGAAATCAGTAGTGAAAAACAGCCACTTCAAAGGCAAAGTGTCAAATGTAAAAAACTGTAACGGTTCATTCACCAACAGAGGACATAGAAAGGAATAACACGCAACACAGATGAAAAGACAGGTTAGCGCCAGTCATAATAGGTTTTAAATAAGAGAAAAATGGATTTATATTTGATCCTCAAATTAACAGGTTAACTAGTAGAATCTAATAAATAGGAAAGTGACATAATCAGATCTGTGTTTTGAGAAATTAATCTGCAGTTGTTTGAAGGATGAATTATTGTCCAAAGAAAATTTTTGGGGCAGAAAAATTAATTAGGATCTTGTAATAATATTATAGTAATAATAAAAATTTCTATGTAAGAACTATGAGGACCTGGGCCAGAGATAAACTGTGAGGGAAGTTAGGGAGACGGATGCAAGAGATGCTGTAGAAATAGAAATAAGATTTGACAGCTAATTGAAAATACAAAGTGAAGAAGAGTGAGAAGCTAAGCATAATCCTAAGGTTATAAACCTGCCAGATTGATAGTGCCCTTATGTGGTATAGGTGAGGATTTGAGGGAAAAGATAATGAATTGTTTTGAATCTGAGACATGTTAAATTTTAGATGATTCCAAGACATCTAAATGTCCAGAGCCAGTTGATGATATGCAATGCAAGAGGGATTATAGATCTAGGAATTATCAGCAAAGAAATAATCATTAAATTCAATTCATTAAATGTGAATATATGAGGTTAGCATAGGAAAGGGAAACACATGCTATGTACACTTTTTCCTGTTTTTTTTTTTTTTTTATCTTTCTCATGATTTTTCTCTTTTGCTCTAATTTTTCTCACTCAACATGATTCATTAAGCAATTATATTAAAAAATAAATAAAATTACTATGTTTTTTAAAAAAGAAAAGAAGGGAAAGTCCAGGAGTGAGTCTTGGGATAGAGCCACATATTGGGGGTCTGGTGAAAGTGATGATCCAACAAAGAGAAAGTCAAGACAGCAGTGTCTTGAAACCTGAGAAAGGTGTGCAGAAGTGGCCATTCAACGAGTACTAATCACTTAATGTACCAAGCACTGTACTAAATATTGACTATGTGCATACAATGGATGAAATAATTTTTTGTCAAAAAGACATCAAACAAAGAGGTGAAGAGGTGAGAATTGAGAAAAGGTGGTCAGATAAAGCAATTAATTAAAAGATGTTGCGTGCCTCGAGGAAAAAAACTATTTCATTTGGGTAATGAAGTTCAAAGACACACTATAGAGGGCTTTATAAAAGTAAAAGGAGAAGCAGAGGTAACAAATGTAGATAGTTTTTTCATACTTAGCTGAGAAGGGGAGGAGAAAGATAAGACAATATCCGGCAGAAAAGGATATAATGAGGATCATGAGTGTGAAAAACACACTTGAGTTGAAACTTGAAGAAATCCAGAGAAATCAGAAAAAAGTTAAGAGTAGAAAGATGGAAGAGAGACCATTGTTTTATAGAAAACCAATGGAGTTAGTTAGTGAAAAGGCGATGAGTTCGAAGAGAGAATATTATATATGAGGAACAGAGAGGTCAGTGTCACTGAATATTACAATTTTTGTTGAAGAGTCAAGTGTTAAGAAAAATGAAAAAATACAAAGGGGCCAAGTCATAAAGGATTCTTTAAATTTTTTTGTAATTTTTATTATTATTATAGCTTTTTATTTACAAAACATATGCATAGGTAATTTTTCAACATTGACCCTTGCAAAATGTTCTGTTCCAAATTTTCCCCTCCTTATCCCCATGCCTTCTCCTAGATGGCAGGTAGTCCAATACATGTTAAATATGTTAAATTATATATTAAATACAAAATATGTATACATATTTATACAATTATCTTGCTGTACAAGAAAAATCAGATCTAGAAAGAAAGAAAAAAATCTGAGAAGGAAAACAAAAATGCAAGCAAACAATAACAGAAAGAATAAGAATGCTATGTTGTGTTCCACTCAGTTCCCACAGTCTCTCTCTGGATGTAGATGGCTCTCTTCATCACTGAACAACTGGAACTGGTTTGAATCATCTCATTATTGAAGAGAGCCATGTCTGTCAGAATTGATTGTCTTGTTATAGTCTTGTTATTGCCGTGTATAATGTTCTTCTGGTTCTGCTCACTTCACTCAGCATCAGTTCATATAAGTCTCTATAGGCCTCTCTGAAATCATCCTGTTGGTCATTTCTTACAAAACAATAATATTCCATAACATTCATACAAAATGACTTACTCAGTCATTCTCCAATTGATGGGCATCCATTGTTTCCAGTTTCTAGCCACTACAAAAAGGGCTGCCACAAATATTTTTGTACATGTGGGTCCCTTTTTCTCCTTTAAGATCTCTTTGAGATATAAGCCCAGTAGAAATACTGCTGGATCAAAGGGTATGTCCAGTTTGATAATTTTTTGAGCATAGTTCCAAATTGCTCTCCAGAATGGTTGATTCATTTACAATTCCACCAACAATGTATCAGTGGTTCAAGTTTTCCTGCATCCTCTCCAACATTCGTCATTATCTTTTCCTGTCATCTCAGAGGTATGCTCTGATCAATAGTGATTTGGAACACCTTTTCATATGACTAGAGTTTCAATTTCTTCAAATGAAAATTGTTCCCATCCTTTGACCATTTATCAATTGGAGAATGGCTTGATTTCTTATAAATCTGAGTCAATCTTCTATATATTTTGGAAATGAGCCTTTTATTAGAACCTTTGAATGTAAATATGTTTTCCTAGTTTATTGCTTCCCTTCTTGTCTGCATTAGTTTTGTTTGTACAAAAACTTTTTAACTTAATATAATCAAAATTATCTATTTTGCGATCAATAATGATCTCTAGTTCTTTGGTCACAAATTCTTTCCTCCTCCGCAGGTTGGAGAGGTCAACTATCCTATGTTCTTCTAATTTATTTATAATCTCATTCTTTCTGTCTAGATCATGAACCCATTTTGACATTATCTTGGTATATGATATTAAGTGTGGATTAATATCTAGTTTCTGCCATACTAGTTTCCAATTTTCCCAGCAGGTTTTATCAAATAGTGAATTCTTATCCCAAAAGTTGGGATCTTTGGGTTTGTCAAAGATTGCTATAGTTATTAACTATTCTGTCCTGTGAACCTAACCTATTTCACTGGCCAACCAGTCCATTTCTTAGACAGTACCAAATGGTTTTGATGACCTCTGCTTTATAATATAGAGGGTACAGCTAGGCCACCTTCATTTGATTTTTTTTTATTAATTTCTTTGAAATTCTTGACCTTTTGTTCTTCCAGATGAATTTTATTGTTATTTTTTCTAGGTCAGTAAAATAGTTTCTTGGGAGTTTGATTGGTACAGCACTAAATAAATAGATTAGTTTTGGTAATAATGTTATTTTTATTATATTCGCTCAACCTATCCAAGAGCACTTGATATTTTTTCAATTGTTTGGAACTGACTTTATTTGTGTGGAAAGTGTTTTGGAGTTTTGCTCATATAGTTCCGGACTTTCTCTTGGCAGATACATTCCCAAATATTATCAACAGTTATTTTAAATAGAATTTCTCTTTGTACCTCTGCTGATGATTTGTGTGGATTAATTTTGTATCGTGCAACTTTGCTAAAATTGTTGATTATTTCTAATAGCTTTTTAGTTGATTCTTTGGGCTTCTCTAAGTATACCATCACATCATTTGCAAAGAGCAATAATTTGGTTTTCTCATTATCTACTCTAATTCCTTTAATCTCTTTTTCATCTCTTATTGCCAAAGCTACCATTTCTAATACAATACTGAATGGCAATGGTGATAGTGGGCAACCTTATTTCACTCTTGATCTTATTGGAAATAATTCCAGTTTATCCCCATTACATATGTTGCTTACTAATGTTATTAAATAGATGCTACTGACTATTTTAAGGAAAAGTCCATTTATTCTTATACTCTCTAGTGTTTTTAATAGGAATGGCTGTTGGATTTCATCAAATGCTTTTTCTGTATCTATTGAGATGAATCATATGGTTTTTGTAAATTTGATTATTGATATAGTCGATTATGCTAATAGTTTTCCTAATATTGAATCATCGCTGCATTCTTGGTATAAATCCTACTTGGTCATGGTGTATTATCTGGGGGATGATTTTCTGTAATCTCTTTCTACTGCTTTGGCTGTATCCCACAAATTTTTGTATGTTGTCTCATTATCGTCATTCTCTTGGATGAAATTATTAATTTGTCTATGATTTGCTGTTTCAACCATTCATTCTTTAGGATAAGATTATTTAGTTACCAATTATCTTTTGGTCTATTTTCCCCTGGCTTTTTATTGAATGTTGTTTTTATTGTACTGTATCTAAAAAGGATGCATTTACTATTTCTGCCTTTCTACATTTGATTTTGAGATATTTATGTACTAATATATGGTCAATTTTTATATATGTTCCATGAACTGCCAAGAAGAAAGTGTACTCCTGTCTGTCTTCTTCAGTTTTCAACAAAGGTCTACTATAACTAACTTTTCTAGTTATAGTCTATTTACCTCTTTAACTTCTTTCTTATTTATTTTGTGGTTTGATTTATCTACTTCTGAGAGAACAAGGAGGTTGAAATCTCCCACTATTATAGTTTTGCTGTCTATTACTTCTTCCAACTCTCTTAACTTCTCCTTTAGAAATTTAGATGTTATATCTATGTTTGTTTGATATTGATGTTGCTTCATTAGCTATGGTACCCTTTAGCAAGATATAGTTTCCTTCCTTATCTCTTTTAATTAGATCAAGTTTTGCTTTTGTTTGATCTGAGTTGAGGATGGCTACTCCAGCTTTTTTTACTTCACCTGAAGCATAACAGATTCTACTCCAGTCTTTTACCTTTACTCTTTATGTATCACTTCTTTAATTGTGTTTCTTGTTTACAACACATTGTAGGATTCTGGCTTTTAATCTAGTCTGTTATCTGCTTACATTTTATGGGAGAGTTCACCCCATTCACATTTACAGTTAAAACTATCAATTCTTATAATGTTTTTGATTTGGTTTCCTGGAGGTCTTGGAGCAGGAATCACAACAAGAATAGCCAGGTGTTAAAAGTCCAAATCCTTTATTATCTCCTTTACAATCTAGTTTCCTTGCCTGGGGCCCGGGCCAGCTTTCTGGAGAGCCTTTCAGACTGGCCTTGGTCTCAGTGGGGGAAGTGCAGGAGGCCACCATGTTACTGTGAGAGGAAGTGAGTGAATCTGTCAATTTATGATTATTTGATTATGTTATATACTTCTAGCATGCGTTATGTTACTATGTGCTTATGTAATTTATGTAATTATCTGTAATACTTCCCATATTGATGGATTTATGTTTCAAGGTCATGACTGTCCTATGTTCTAAATCAAAAGAAAGGGGGAGATGTTAGGATTACTAAGTGAGAACTGAGGTTGTCTGGATAGTGACAAGGTGAGAATTCAGGTTTTCTGGACAATTACAAGGTGAGAACTCAGGTTGACTTGATAGAGGGGGCAAGCTCATTGGCTGGGGTGGTTCTTCCCAGAAGCCCTTGCATTATCCCACGCCCATTCTCTGGGAGGATAAAAAGAGACAGCATTGGGCGCAGAGGGCAGATCGGCCTGGAGAAGGATAAGAGCTGGAGGAGATTCAGAGCCAGGATTCAAGAAGAAAGACTCTGAATTGCATCAGGCTTGACGGGGCTCTCTGCAGGAAGGGAAGTCACTTCTTTGGACAAGAGTTAACAGCAACTGCCTGGAGACAACGGTTCGTTACAGGAAGAAGAATCTGTCTCTCTCTGATGGACAAGGCGAATATGACTCGTTTTCTGGCAGCAATCAATAAGACTCACTTTCTGGATCTCTCCACATCACCTGGCGATTATCTAAGGACAGTGGAGATGCTCTCACTGGACACTGCCCTTCTGGTGGGTTATAAAACCTGTCTGCTGGAGCCAGCGCATCTTTGTCAAAAATTAGAAAATTAATGGTATAGAGAACTAAATTTAGAAGTTCCCTAGGGCTACCTGTGGCTCCCCCTTTCTTTTGTTTTTGGAGGAGTGTCTTAATATCTCTGTTTCTTCTCTCTACTATTGCCTGCCCTTGAGGATTAAAGGGTATGCCCGTGGTATGTAAAATCTTATACTGTACACAAAAGTGTGTAAAATGTTTGGACGTATATGCAGGTCCATTGTCTGTTTTTATTGCTTGTGGCACACCCATAATTGCAAAAGCTTGTATAAGGAATTCAGTGACCACTCGGGCTGTCTCTTTTGCTGCTGGCATTGCAAATGTGAATCCTGAAAAGGTGTCTACCACGACATGAATAAAAGATAGACGACCAAAAGATTTATAATGGGTCACATCCATTTGCCAGATTTCATTGGGTCTCAAACCACGAGGATTCTTCCCTGGAGGGAGTGTAGGAGCATGGAAAGGAAGACAAGCTGTACAGCTTTTTACTATGCTCCTAGCTTCCTCTCTTGTGATTCCAAATTGTAAACGTAAAGCTCGAGCAGCCTGATGATATTTAGAATGAGATTCTTGTGCTTCCTGAAATAAAGGACTACTGGCTAACATGGTTAGAAGGCTATCTGCCTTTGAATTTCCATCAAAAATGGGACCTGGAAGTCCACTATGTGAGTGGACATGCAAGATATAAATCTTGCCTGGATGTTTTCTCACTTGCTCTTGAAGTTCCTTAAAGAGCTGATAAATATTGGAGGCTGCAAATTTTATTTGGGCTGTGGCAATTCTTTGTACTACACCTACTGAATAGGCTGAATCAGTAATTATATTTACGTCTCCTGGGTAATAAGTGAGAGCTAGCATGATAGCAAATAATTCATTCTGTTGAGTGGATTGAAAAGGAGTCCTGATTACTCTCTTTATGGTTAAATCATGAGAGTATATGGCACAAATATTTTCTTTGGAGGCATCTGTAAAGATTGTTGGTCCTTTAAGAGGAACCTTAGAAACCTTTTCTTCAAAAATCCATCGCCAATTATGTAGTAGCCGGGTAATCTTTAATGGAGATCCATGTGCAAAATTTGGAGCGGTGGCCAATAAAATTTGCCATTCTGGGATGTTCTCACAGCATACATTAATCTGTGCGTTAGTATAGAATGTGTATATTTTTTCAGGACTTATCCCAGATAATTGTGTTACTCTCTTAATAGCCTTTAATAAAATCCTAGCCACAAGCACTGGGTAAGGTGTAAGGCTTTGTTCTGGTTGTGCTGGGAGGTTCACCCACTCAATCACTCTGTCTCCTTGATGAAGGACTGCTGTGGGTGCCTCTTTTGTAGCAAAAACTGATATTTCCAAGGGTTTTTGAGTGACTCTTTCAACCACATTGGATAAAGCCAGTTCAACTTCTCTCAAAGCCTTTTGTGCTTCTTTTGTAAGCTGGCGTGGTGAATTTAAAGCACTGTCTCCCCTTAAAATGTCACAGAGAGGTTGTAGTTGATTGGTAGTTAAGCCTAACACTGGACGCATCCATTGGATATCTCCTATTAATTTTTGAAAGTCATTTAAGGTGTTCAACTTCTCTGTTCTTAAAGAAAGCTTTTGTACTGTGAGTGTCTTAGGATATACTTCATATCCTAAATATTGAAAAGGAGCATGTCTTTGAATTTTTTTCTGTAGCTATATGCAGTTTGTAGTACTTTAATGTTTCCATGGTCCTTTGTAGACATGCCTCTAACATTTGTTCCTCAGGTGCACATCCCAAAATATCATCCATATAATGTAATAATATTACTTTTGGAAAGGTTTTTCTTACTGGAGCAAGAGCAGCTGCAACATACATTTGGCACATAGTAGGGCTGTTTTTCATTCCCTGTGGCAAAACTGTCCATTCATATCTTTTATAAGGCTCAGCCAAATTAACACTAGGCACTGAAAAAGCAAATCTTTTCATATCCTCCTTATCTAGAGGAATAGAATAGAAACAATCCTTAATGTCTATAACCCATAGAGGCCATCTCTTGGCAACTGAGTAGGAGATGGAAGTCCAGGCTGAAGAGTTCCCATAGTTTCCATCTGTTCATTTACTCTTCTTAGATCAGTTATCATCCTCCATTTTCCAGATTTCTTTTTCACCACAAATACTGGGGAATTCCAAGGATTTAGAGAAGGCCGCAAGTGTCCTGGTCAAGTTGTTCTTGCACTATGTCTAATAAGGCCTGAATTTTATCACTTCTTAAGGGCCACTGTTCTACCCACCTGGTGAATCAGTCTTCCACTGAATAGGAACTGGTGAAAGTGCAGGTAGGCCTTCAACAGCAGCCCTGCCTAAAAAGCCGAAGTGCTTATTTGTAATCCTATCTGCTGTAAAATGTCTCTTCCCCACAGATTGATGGGGATTTTTTCAACCACACCCTACTATTTCTCTTTCCCCTTCTATTTAGCCTATCCCTTCCCTTTTCTCCTTTCCCTTCCCACTTTTCTATAAGACGACAGATGTTTCTCAGTGAAACCAAACACATTTAATATTCTTTCTTTGGACCAAATCTGATGAGAGTAAGATTCACACAATATTCATCACCTTCCCTTCTTTCCCTCAATTATGTTTTCTTTGCCTCTTCCTGAGACGTAATTTCCCTCATTTTACCTCCACCATTTTCTGTTACAATCCCCTTTCCATCTTGTTTCTTTTTTTATATTATAATACAAAAATAAAATTATATATGCACTCTCTATGTATACCCATAACAGAAATACAGTTCTCAAGAGTTCTTTTTACCTTTTTATGCTTCTCTTGAGTTCTATATTTGGAGCTCAAATTTTTTGTTTAGCTCTGGTCTTTTCATCAGAAATAAATGGAATTCACCTTTTTCATTGAATGCTCTTATCATCTTTCCTGGAAGAAAATGATCAGTTTAGCAGGGTAGTTTATTCTTGGCTGCATTCCAAGTTCCTTTGCCTTTCAGAATATCAGATTCCAGGCCCTTCAGTCCTTTAAAGTGGAAGCTGCTAGGTCCTGGGTAATCCTTATTGTGGCTCCTCAGTATTTTAATTGGTTTTTTTCTGGTTGCTTGTAATATTTTTTTCTTGGTCTGATAGTTCTGAAATTTAGCCACAATACTCCTTGGAGTTTTAATTTTGGGGGTCTCTTTTAGGAGTGTTTGGTGAATTCTTTCAATCTTTATTTTGCCTTCTGATTCTTTGACATCAGGACAGTTCTCTTTGATGATTTCCTGAAAAATAGTATCTAGGCTCTTTTTTTTATCATAGTTTTCAGGGGGTTCAATAACCCTTAGATTGTCTCTCTTTGATCCATTTTTCAAATCTGTTGTTTTCCCAAGTAGGTATTTTACACTTTTTTGATTTTGTTTGACTGATTCTTGATGTCTCATCGAGTCATTCATTTCCATTTGTTCAGTTCTGATTTTTAGTGATTATTTTCTCCATTTACTTTTTTTTAAACTTCTTTTTGTATTTGTCCAATAGTGTTTTTAAATGTTTAAAAATGGAGCTTTGTTGTATGGAATTTTTTTTTTCTATTTCACAAATTTTGTTTTTTAAGGAGTTATTTTCTTTTTCCATTTCACAAATTCTGTTTTCCTGGGAGTTATCTTTTCCATTTCACAAATTCTGTTTTTAAGGGAGTTGTTTTCTTTTCCCATTTTGTCAAATCTATCTTTTAATGAGTTATATACCCTTTCCAAACCCTCTTGCAAAGTTTTCCTTTCCTTTCCCCATTTTTCTTCTAGCTCTCTTTTGAGATCCTTTTTAATTTCTTCTAGGAGAGCTGTATGTGATGGGGACCAGGTTATATCAACTTTTGGGGCTTCATTTGGAGATAACCTGCTTTTAGTCTCCTCAGGGTTTGAAATCTGTTCTCCTCTTTCACCATAGAAACTATTTTGTCTTTGTTGTCTTTGCCTTTTTACTTTTTTTTTTTTTTTTTTTTTTTAAACTTAGGATCTGCTTTTAGGGAAAGGGAGGCTTTCCAAACTTCTTCTGCAAGAAGCTACATCTGTTCTCGGTCAGTGATGATTCATTCCTGGTGTCGGTGGGCGTGGCCAGGTCCCGTGAGATTCTGGCATGTTGGGGTTCAACAATTTCCTTTTGTGTTCTTGTTGGATGTTTTATAACTTCTCTGCTGATCTACTGGTTTGCAATCAGGGCAGAGTGGCCAACTCTGGTGTAGATTCCTCTTCATAGATTCTTTGCAGCACAGAGTCTGCACCATCCCACGGAGACCACACCCACCCCAGGTCTGCATAGTGTGTGCTGGCCTCCACACTCTGCCTGCCTGCTTGCACCTGGCCACCTCCCTCCATGCCTGACCATAATACAAAATGAGAGATAATCAAGGATGACACCTGGGTTGTAAGCCTGGGAGATTGGAACAGCAAAGTTGATATTAAGAGAGAAAAAGAAAGATGATAATAATCTCAAATTATCTTTGTGACATCCAGTTTGAAATGTCTAAAAGTCAGATAAAGATACAAAATTGGAGAAAAGCAGAGGTTACTACTGGATAAGTATATATAATAATCAACTACACATAGAGATGATACTTTAAGTCACAGGAGTTGAAATCACTAAGCAAGACAGTATAAAAGAAAAAAAGGGGCCTAGAACTAAATTCTAGGGACCTGGATTAGGAGGCATAACATGGTTAAAAATCCAGAAAAGGAGGCTGAAATGGAATGGCCAGACTTGCTAGAGGAAATCAAGAGAAAAATGCCACAAAAAAACTAAAGGAAAGAGAATGAAGGAGAAGATGTAATCAGTTGCAGGGATCAAGGAGGATCAGGGAGGATGAAAATGGAGAAAGAAGCATTAGATTTGGCAATTAATAAAGCATTACTTTGGAGATAGATTCAGCTGAAACAAATTCGAAGCCAGAATGTAAATAATGAGAGGGGAGGAGATGAAGGCATGTATTATATATTATCTTCTCAAGTAGTTTAGCTCCAAAAACAAGAGGTATGGCATGAGTGCTTGAAGAAATGGCTGGATCAAATGAAAACATTTTAAAGTTAAGGGATGTGTATAGGAAAGGGAGGGAGGGAGGGAGGGAGGGAGGGGGAGAGAGAGAGAGAGAGAGAGAGAGAGAGAGAGAGAGAGAGAGAGAGAGAGAGAGAGAGAGAGAGAGAGAGAGAACAGAGAGAGTATCTGTATAGACACCAGGAAAAGTCAGTAGAGAGGGACAGACTGAAAATAAAAGAATAGAGATGATAAAGAGGGTAACTGGCTAAAGTTGACCAAACAAGAGCTAGAGAACATTATGAAATGCTAAATGGTAATTCTGATTATGTTAAATTAATAAGTTTTTGCATAAATAAAACCAATGAAACCAAGATAAGAAGGAAGAAAAAACTGAGAACAATTTAAAGGCACTATTTCTGATAAAGACCTCATTTCTAAAATACAGAGAGAATAGAATCAAATTTATAAGACTACTCATTATTCCCTAATTGATAAATGATCAAAGAATATGAATAGGCACTTTTCAGAAGAAATTAAAGCTTTCTATAATCATGGGAAAATATACTAAATCATTATTGTTGAAGAAATGCAAACTAAAATAACTTTGAGGTATCATTTCACATCTGTCAGATTAGTTAATGACAGATCTACTCATACAAAAGTTTGTACTGAAGTTCTTTTAGTGGTAACAATAAATTAGAAATTGAGGGGTCATCCATTAAGTAGGGAATGGCTGAACAAATTGTGGTATATGATTGTAGTGGAATAATATTGGCTATAAAAATTTGTGAGCAGGATGCTTTCAGAAAAACCTGTTAAGACATACATGCACTAATAAGAAGTGAACAGAAACCAGGAGAACATTGTACACAGTAACAGCAATACTGTATGATGATTAACTGTAAATGACAGCAATACAATAATCTAAGATAATTCTGACAGACTTATGATGGAAAATGCTATCTATGTTCAGAAAAAGAATTAATGGAATCTGAATGCAAATCAAAGCATACTTTTTTTTCTTTTTTTTTTTTTAGTTTTTTCTTTTGCAACGTGACTAATAGGGAAGTAATATGGAAGTTTTGCATGATTGCACATGTATAATCTAAATTAAATTGCTTGCCTTCTCAATGAGGAAAAAGAATATATAACTCAAAAAATTTCTAAACTAATGTTAAAAATTTTTTTTACATGAAATTGGAAAAAATAAAATTCCATTTTCTACAGGAAGTCTTTTCAAACCCTCTTAATTCTAGTCTTTATTATTTCCAATTTATCCTATACATAGCTTGTTTACACTCTGTCATATTATCTCCTTCATTAGGCTGTGACCTTTTTGTAGCTCTACTGCTTAACATAGTGGCTGGCATGTAGGTACTTAATAAATGCTACAGATTTGCTTGTCTAACCACTCCTCAATCTCCTTTGCTGTAACATTATCCATATTATATCCCCTGACGATGGATATACCTCAAGGCTACCTTTTCTCTCAACATTCTCATTTGTAATCTTCTCAATTCCCATGGAAAGAATTATATTTATAAAGATGATTCATATCCCTGGTCTCTCACCTAATTTTCAATGTATTACAAGCTGCCTGTTAAAATATCAAATTGGATGTCCCATAGGAATTCAAAGTTAACATGTCCAAAATTGAATTTTATCTTTCCCTCTAAACCAATTTCCACACTTCCCTTTTACTATCATGGACACCACTATTCTCTCAGTCACCTAGGTTTGCTTCAGTAAAATACTCAGTGTCATCCTCAACTCCTTCTGTTCAGTCACTTAATCTAAAAATTCAATTATCTGTCAAATCTTATTTCTTCTATAACATTTTTGATATGTGTTCCCTTCTTTCCAGAGATAGCTACCAATCTGGGTAAGATACCTATCACCTCTAGCTTGGATTATTCCAACAGCCTAATTAATTAATATCCTTGTCTCAAATTTCTCCCCACTCCAATTCACCCTTTAATTATCTGCCATAGTAATTTTCTCTAAAATATGTCTAATATAACACCCATTCTGTTCAATAAACTCTAGCAGCTCTCTAATATCTCTAGGATCTAATATAAATTTTGACATTTTAAGCTTTTCTTACATATTAGTCCCTCTTATTTCACCCTCAGCCTATTTTACTGTCCAGCCACATTGACTTACTTGCTGTTCTTTACACCTAATACTCCATCTACTTCATACTCTTGCACTGAATCTCTCCTTTTCCTTGACTGCTTTCCCCCTCCTTATTGACATCTTTTAGAATCTCTGGCTTCCTGCAAGACTCAACTGCAAGTACCCTCCCAGCTAAGATTATTTTATATCTATTCTGCTCACACAGAACACACACATGCTTATCCATTTACATGTTGTCTCTATTACAATAAGATCCTTGAGAGACTCTGTTTTTCCTTTTTCTTTTTTCTTTATGGTTTTACAAGTAGTTAGTACAGATCTGGCTAACTTTTAATAAACAACTTAAATTATTATACTGATATACCTTGATGGGACTATCAGAAACATACCAGATTATAAAAACCAGTTTTAACAAAGTACATAAAGTTATGCATCCTTGCAATGGATCCTTAAAGTGCCACTTACCACAACTTTCTTTGCCAAATCCACAATATCTTCCAGCAATTCAATATGCTGTAGTCTCTTCAAACTTAATTCACAGGTACTAGAGCTGCTTAAAGAAAAAATTATTTTAGAAAAGGGCAAGGTTTTACATCACCTGATTCTGAACTTTAATATTAAAATTCAACTGTATATAATAGTAGCTGACATTTTAAGGTTTACAATGTGACTTATAAGCTTTATTTATTTGATTTTCCTAACTGAGCAAATTATTACACCTTCTTCTCCCTCTGCATAGTACTGATGATTATTTATATTAACACCTTCAAGCTTATCTTTTCATGACTGATTGTAAGTTTCTAATATCTGGAAATATTGGTTCGAAATCAATCTTAAAGCGATTAACAGTTTATATCTAATGAATAAATTTAGTAGAAGAATGTTATGAAATAATCAAATGCAATTCTTCTACAATACTTGGCATTGGTGATGTTTTTACTAGTTATGAATACAGAATAGAGATATGTGAATAAACTGTCAAGACCAGATAAGAGTAATAAAAATGATGAAAAAAATTAATAGCTAAAGGGGTGGAACTAAATAAATCGCCATTTCATTCAAGAATGTGAAAGATTAAGAAAAACAGATGTTAAATAGTTGTTAGAAAGGATTAAAAAAAGGGATTAAAAGTATTATAAGTTGGAAGCCTTGTTACTGATTCCTCTATATTAAGGCATAGGTTTTTTGAAATTAGAAAACTAATGAGAAAATCAGTGTTTGTTTTTTAATAGTTGGTTATTCTTACTGTAATAAGGATAAATATTGGTCACGGTGAAGGCAGGGCAAAGATAAAATAAAGTTTTAAGAAAGATAAAAAAAGTATTTTAATACTTTTAGAGTAATTTTCTCTAAAATATTTCTAATATATGACCCATTCTGTTCAATAAACTCCAGAAGCTCTCTATTATCTCTAGGATCTAATATAAATTTTGACATTTTAAGCTTTTCTTACATATTAGTCTCTCTTATTCCACCCCCACCCCATTTTACCTAAAATTTTAAGAATTTTAATCATTAAAAAATAAAAACAAGACTGTGAGGGTGATTAAATAATGTAAGAATGGGTCACATAATCTCTGTCCTTAACTTTATTTAGATATTTAAATATATTTTGTTTAATATGTTTAAATATAAATGCTTAAATTCATCTAGCTACTTAAATGTAGTAGATAGCTAACGGTACCTCACATACTTAATACTGGAAATAAGTAAATGAACCACATTATCTCAAGCTATTTTTCTACTTTTAGAATTCATTTTTCAGGGAAATACAACATTCTTTCAAAAGTCAAAGAAAGCAACAATACATAAAAACCACATGCTTTACTTACCTGACATCTATACAAGGATGTAATTGAGACACTACAGGATTCTGTTCTCGTTGAAAAAGAAGTGGCCAGAAGATATATATTTTAATGACATCACAGTAATCTCGAAGGACATGAAGTGGCTTACTACACCAGATTTTGCAGATATCCAGTTCTTTATTTAAAAAAAAAAAAAAATTAATATGGGTAGGCTTTTTGAGTAGGAAAAAAAAAGGTAAATAACATAAAGCATAGATTAAAAATGAGAGGAAATTGATTAGTGAAAATATTTTCCCTCATTTTATATATGCTAGAAGTACTAATTGTTGTTCAACATTTTTTGGCAAGTTATTTTAAAAATAGCTTGAAATTTTAAATGTAAAATAGTTATAAGAATATATATATATTTTTTTACTTTTTCTTTTTTGCTAAGGCAATTGGAGTTAAGTGACTTGCCCAGGGTCACACAGCTAAGAAGTATTAAGTGTCTGAACTCATATTTGAACTCAGGTCTTCCTGACTTGAGGGCTGGTGCTCCATCCACTGCTCCACCTAGCTGCCCCTAAGAATAAATTTTTTAAAGAAGTATGACACCCTATAAAAACATAGATTTTTATTAATTTTCTTATTATACCATCAATGAAATAAAGGTCCAAGTGCTAAATTACTCACCCAGATTTGCTTTAACTTGTGAATATTTTTCAGGATATGCCCCACCCTGAAAAAAAGAAAATATGTTTTGTTATTCCTTGGTAAAAATATTGTGGCATATTCAATTTGACTGGTAAACTATAAATCAACTATGCAAAATAACAATTTGTGCTGTTTTAAATTTCTGGATAAGGCTACTTTTTTCAACCTACAAATCAGCAAGTTCTTTTCCAGGAGCTATCATGCTCCCTTTCACAATTTTCAATTACCCACTTTTGATCAAAAATACAATTATGACCTATCCTGTAAATGGCTTAAAACTCAAATCCATTTCTGTTTCTGTTTTGATTACACAAACACACATACACATCCCTCTTAATCTTTAATTAAAATGGTCTTTTGAGAAATAAAAATGCAATGAAGTTAGCTATGGTCAATACAGTATCTTTCTTGTCCTATTTTTAAGTTTTTAATGGTATTATTTTAATTTTTTTTACTCTGAACTTAACCCCACCCCCAAAATAGAGATTTCTATGAATACAAAACAGTAAGATACAAAATTCTATTACAGCACTATTACAGCTATCTGCTATTCTAGAGCATGTAGAAAATAAGAATATAATATATTACTTTCAAAACTGTCCCTGACTGTTATTTCCTTGTTAACTTCTTTCTTTTCACTACTATGTATTTGAAAAACTAGTTCAATGACCATTTTTTGCATCACTACTGCTAGTCTTCTCTTCATATAATTCCTAAGTCCCCAATTAAATTCAGTGGGGAGATTCCCAAGTCTAGGTGATTTGAACAAGTCTAAAGAAAAGCCTGCTTATGGACTTCCGGGAGATTCACAACTAGGATTGACTTCCGGGAGATTCACAAGGTAGAAACCCACAATCCCACTCCCTTGGAGAGTCAAGATTCATTCCCACTCAGCCCTCTTTGTAGTGACCAGAAACGGAAACTAAGTGAATGCCCATCAATTGGAGAATGTCTGAATAAATTGTGGTATATGAATAGTATTGAATATTATTGTTCTGTAAGAAATGACCAACAGGATGATTTCAGAAAAGCCTAGAGAGACTTACATGAACTGATGTGAGTGAAATGAGCAGGACCAGGAGATCATTATATACTTCAACAACAATACTATATGATGATCAATTCTGATGGATGTGGCCATTTTCAACAATGAGATGAACCAAATCAGTTCCAATAGAGCAGTAATGAACTGAACCAGCTACACTCAGCAAAAGAACTCTGAAAGATGACTATGAACCACTACATAGAATTCTCAATTCCTCTATTTTTGTCTGCCTGCATTTTGGATTTCCTTCACAGGCTAATTGTATGCTATTTCAAAGCCTGATTCTTTTTGTAAAACAAAACAACTGGACATGTATACATGTATTGTATTTAATTTATACTTTAACATATTTAACATGTATTGGTCAACCTGCCATCTTGGGGGAACGGGGGAAGGAGGGAAAAAAAGGTTTGGCGATTGTCAATGTTGTAAAATTACCCATGCATATATCTGGTAAATAAAAACTATTATTATTTAAAAAAAAAAAAAAAAGATTCATTTCCACTTCAACATTTGTGCTGGCTGGAGACATTCGGACAAGAGCTCTTGGGAACCAAAAATATTTACTATCCAGTACTTTATAAAAAAAGTTGCCAACTTCTGATCTCATCCACTAAATTTCCTTATGGGATTATACTGAGTTTTGCCAGATAAGTTATTCATGGTTATAAATCTAGATTTTAGAGCATCTCCAGATGTACAATAATTTTTTTAAATATTAGTTTTATATTAGCTTCTATGGGTTACTTATCACTCCAGCTTTGCTTCCTGATTTAGGCTTTTCTACCAGGATTAAGGTTCTTACCCTGCTGCACTTCTGGGCAAGCTCAATGAGGATTCTTAGTCTTATTCTGGTTCCTTTGGGCTACTTGTCCCCCTTTTGACCCCAGATCCTGGATGTTCATAGCAAGACCCTCTGTTACTCCTCAGGCCAGAAGGCTATGAGTGAGCCCACTTGTCTCCCTCCTTATGCAGACTACATGTTTCTGGCTTTGCTAGTGTCCCCCATTCCTATTTCCCATAGGCTTCTGGCTGAATTTTAGTGCATTTCTGGAATGGAAGAATCACTGTAGTTTCTGTGTGTGTGTGTGTGTGTGTGTGTGTGTGTGTGTGTGTGTTTTGGGGGGGAGCTCTGATGTAAACTTTAGATCATTTTATTAAAGAAGGTCAAGCATCCATCTTAAGCTGGAATTCCTTGTTTCATTATTTTTTTGTTTTTTTAAACAAAACAAAGATCAATTTTATAGTCAGTGCTCTTCTACTGAAATCCTACTCTGATGTTTCACTGTGGCACAAAAGTGGTCCAGAGTTTTCAAAGACACCGCTAACGCAGCACAAGCTCTGGCTTTCTATAATCCAAAAGATATTTGCGAACTGAGATTTAGCCTAAGTTTGAAGAAAATTAAAAACAGATTTTTAGCTAAAAAATGACTAAAAAGTTATACCACACTTCAGAGATCATCCAACACAAATCACACAGTTGCAACATGAAACAGAAAATTAAGTATCAACCCCAAAATGAGAGATCCTTTAATTACTGAAGTAAATCTTCAGACATCCAAATTCCATACTGAGAAATGTTAAATAAGAGTGTTTGGGAGCTCTTATGTTTCAAGAAGAAATAACTGGAAGTACTGCTTGAATATATCATTTCCAATTAATATTATGAATCAAAGGTAAATACTGATCAATAAACAAGAATTTACTAAGGGCTTACAATGTGACAAGGTTGGCACTGAAGATACAAAGATAAAAATAACAGTTATGGCCATCAAGTAACATACAATTCTACTAAAAGAGGTAATATGTATATGCAAGTATATAGAAAAGTGGGAGGCCTACTAATAGCTGGGGAAAATCAGGAAAAGAAGCTAGGAAGTAGTATGTACTACTTGTCCTTTCTTCCTCTCTCTTTTCTATTTGGAATTTTATTACTTCTATCACTTAATCCCTTCTAATCAGAGAGAACCAATTATTTTAATAACTGGCAGATATAAGGAAAAAATGATTTTTAATAGTCATTTTCCATATGAACATAATTTCTCTTCTAAAAAGTTGATTTTAAATTTCTTTTCTCAATATACATGCAGTCACCAATAATGAGGTAAACAAAATGCTGAAATCAGAATCAGGAAGACCTGGGTTCCAATCTCCCCATGCACATTAAATAGCCTTGTGACCCAGGAAAAGTCATTTTACTCCTTTCAATCTCAGATTGCTCCCCAGTAAAATGGTAATAATAATAATAGCACCTACCTTAAAAGATTTTTTGTAAGGATTAAATGAAATAATATAGGTAAAGTGCTTCACAAACCTTGAAGGATTATATAAATTCTAGCTATTCCTATTCTCTTCACTTTTTAGATTCTATGATCTTATATTCCTGATTTTTTTGAGGTAGCAACTTTTCTTTTTCAGTTCTTTTCAAAAGCACAGATGGCATTAAAAAAAATCAGTCCTTCACTCACATTAGCTCTGCATACAAACTTTTAAAATGCATTTGATTAAAAAAAAAAATGCTTACCTGTTCACAGCAAAGTTTAGTAATGCGAACGTAGCTGCTGCCAATTAAATCTGCTTCAGTTATTGTAGTCTCCATTGTACATATCCTAAAGGCCATCAAAAACAAATTCAAACTTCAAATCACTAAAGTGAATAAAAGTTCTGAAAGTGAATTCTATCTTCATCACAATTAAGACAATAGGATAGATAACCACAGATTTTTTACAGAGTAGCTGAGGTGGGTGGAGGGTAGTAGAGTTGGAAAGAATACTGGCTCTAAGAGTAGAAGCCCAAGTCTTAATTCTCTGCTCTAGGCTTCCAGTTAAATGACAATATATAAAGTTGTAGGAGAACCCAGATATTCCATATATATTCCAATCAAGATGAGAAAGAGTACTAGACAATAATTACTATTAAAAGAAATGCAAATCAAAATAACCTTCATCCTATATTCAGCAAATTTGCAAAGTTAACAAAAGCAAGAAATAGTCAATTTCAGAGAAGTTGTGGAAAGTCAGAAAACACTAAAGCACTGTTGATAGAGCTGTGAATTGGTACAATTATTCTGGAAAGGTATTTGAAAATTACTGGAAGGGGTTTAAAAAATGTTCATATCCTTTAATCCAGAAACTTCACTACTTACTAGTAAGGAGGTCCTGGCTACTAGGTAGGAATTGAAAGAGAACCTGAATTAATGTATACAATCTGAAAGCCGAGCTACTCCCAGAGGGAAGCAGGAAGGAGTATTGATCAGAATACCTAGGCCTTAAATAGGCCTTCTGTTCCTTGATAGGACAAAATCATCATAATCCCACAGTTACAGTAGCCAATCAAAAAGCCAAGTTATGATACCTAATTCAATCCCTTTCATATAATTTCCCTATAAAACACCTGCACATACAATATATCCAAACTAACCCCTACAAAGGCTTATTAGGAACCTAACTCCTTTTTTTTTAGGGTTAACAAGCCAATCAATGGCTTAATCCCCAACTTGCCATGCCTTAATGGTATCTTCCTCTCAATGACCTCTTAAACCCCTTGCTAAAAATCCTTATGGATTGCTCTTCTCAGTGTAATAAAATCTCTACCTCTTGATTAGGAGAAGATCTAGCTACAAATTCTTTTGAGATATCCTGAGGCACCAGTCTAGAATTCCAATATTAATTTTGGGGTCCAACACCTCAACCTCAACATAGGCATGTAGCCCAACAAGACAAAAAACAAAAAAGAAAGGCTCAATATGTCAATTACATGAAAGTGCTAGAACATTACTGTGAAAATTGGATGAGGATTTAGTTTCCACAATTCTGTTAAAAAACAAACAAAACCCTGAGAAATGAAACCTAAAAAAGTTAGGCTGAGGTGGAACAAAGGAAACAGAGGAAGGAGACCATAAATTATAATAAGAAACATGCATGCTACTGGTAGATGCAGAAGATATATACACCCAAATAAGGGTAAAAGAAAATAAGGGATAGAGTCACTCGAAATATAGGGAATGTGAATTGTAATTAAGGGAGGGACTGACAATATAGTCACTTACAGGGAACTATGACCAAATAAGATGAACACCAAAGGAGATGTAATCAGCTGAGGGGACTCATACTCAAATGAGAAGGAATTAGTAGCAGGCTGTAACTTCTGTAGTGCCAAGCCCATAGGAAATCAGGGGAGGGGCTTGTATTTCAGACAGGGTAAAAAAAGGTATGCTTTGATGCTTTAAGGCCTGTTTCCAGATACCCATTCTTGAAAAGATCATGAATAAAAAATCTTTTCCTGGCTTCATCAGCCAGTCTACAGAGTACTTGCTAAAAGATTAGTCTGTTCCATTACTTTACTCTAAGAAAAGTGAAAGTGAAAAATAAATAAAATAAAAGCATGTAATGACTCATATGAATGAAGTGCATAAGCAATGCAAGGAAAACATTATATACGATTACCATAACATAAATGGAAAGATCATCAACAACTGAAAGAATGATGAGAAATTGTAAACAAGTTTGATCCATAAAAGAAATTAAAACTTCCCCTACTCCTTTGTAGAGATCCATAAGTGTAAAATATTACATATAGGCTCAGCTTTTTTTGTGCTAATCAGTTTTACTGAACTTTTTTTTCTTTCTCTTTTTCTTAATTCTGTTAAAACAACAACTCTGGGAGAGGGAATGAGAGGAATATAAGAAATCAAGATGTTGAAAAAAACAAGGAACAGCTCAAGTAAAGATTAACAAATTCAAAGAGGGATTTACTGCTTAATTCAAGAGTGAGAGAGAATATGGAACCTGTACAAAAATTCCAAATCAAGATCTGAAGCTGCACATAAATAAACAGAAGACACAAAACATTCTGAGGAATTATGAGCTCTGACTAAAAGAAAGAAAATCAGCAAAGAAAGGCTTTTTCTAACCTACTTAAAAAAAAAAAAAAAAAATATCAAATCTTGGGAGCAGAAAGTCCAGAGGGTTTCAGGCCAAAACAACAACTTATATTCACCCCGAGGCAATCCAGACCAAAACAAAGACCTAGCTCGCTGGGATTGGGATCTTTTGTTGGCCAAAGAGAGCCACAGTGACTTGGATTAAGGCATATTTTGGGGTTCATGGGCTAGATTTCTTTATTAGGAACCAGGCCTTAAATCTAAATCACAAACATGCATTATACAAAATAAACAAATAATTAACAGTAGAAATACACTATAGTTAAAAGGAATTGGAAAAGGCTACAAAGCTAAAAAAAAAAAAAAAAAAAAGTAATCTAAACCTCTTATTAACCTTATTCTATTTTTATTCCTATTCTATGTCTAACCTTATTTTTATTACTCCCTTCTACAAACTCTACAGTTAAAAATCAACAAATATTTAGTAAGTACTTACTACGTGCCAAAAAACTATGTTAAGTACTGGAGATAAAAGAAAGAAAAAAAAATAAGCTTTGACCTTAAGAGATGAACTTTCTAATGAAGGAAATAACAATGTAAATAAATAGGCACATACAAAACATAAACTGGATAGATAAAGTTAACTGAAAGGGGAATGTTTCAGAGTGGGAGTTGGGAGGGGAAAGCCAGCTATACTGGCCTACTGGTTCACCACCAATATATGTATGCCCTTTCTCTGTGGGCAGTGAAATCTGCTCATCTTCTTGAATCCCTTGTTTTCTATTTAGTGTAAGTTCCTCCTTAATTCAAGAGGTCTACTAAAAACTAATATTTTTCTCATCTCTTCCTAAGGTTTATCTCATTTATTAAGTGTTCTTTAAATGTGCAAAAAAAAAAAAAAAAAAAAAAAAAAAAAAGTTTTCTTTCCCAATTAGAACGTAAGTTCTTTGAGGTCAGGGATAAAATCTCAATGTGTTTGTGTCTCCTGCACCTAGCACAGACATCTTCAAAAAATAATTACTGATTAACTGAGGTTTCTTCCACTTTTCCATACACCACCAGTCTATGAATTGGACCTAAGATTCAGAAAGACTCTGTCAGTAAAGAGCCTCCTCTATTAGATGTTACAAAACTGAAAAAGCAAGAGGGGAAAAAGGTCTCTTTTCCTCTGAAATGTCAATCTATTAAAGTTCTGAATGGCTCACCATTTGGTTGCCAGGAAAGGTAAAATTTTTTTGGCTACTGCTTCTCTTAGTCATCTACTAGTTAGTTAAGACAAGATTATCCATAATGATAATATAACACATCCTTTAAATATTGGGTTATGAAGTTTGCAGAAGTTTTCTGTCATCTACTAGCTTACTATGGAAAACAATATATCCTGTTCTCATAATGACCTGAACTTTTCTTTTTCTTCAATTCAAAAAGTACAGTACTTATTGATCACCTTCTATGCATGGGTCACTGGGGATTTTTTGTCTTGAGATTTATTAACTAATGAATGTAGGGTTTTCTTTTTTTTTCTTTTACTGATAAATGGTAATTGGTCTGTCTCTTAAAATCTTAAAGAATTTGTATAACTTTGAGAAATTAAAGAATTTGTTCATTCCCATGTAGCTAGTGTAAAAAAGAAGTAAGATTTGAACCCTTTACTTTGGGGTGTTTAGGAATAATGCTAAGGATTCTAAAAGAAAAAAACCAATAACATGGGATTTTAAAGAAAAAAAAAAATAAACAGTCCCCCATTCTCAAAGAGGTTTACACTTCCTGACTTCACAGTTTATGAATATTGATGTGCTTTTTAAAAAGCACAAGTTTTTTTGGTCACAAGTTAAAGGAGCAGGCCCTGTCTTGTGTCCTTAGCTCTCTATCCCATTTTCGCCACATCCATCAGATTTCCCATGTCCCACCCACATATTAGACACAATCAGCCAAGTCTCCCAACTCCACCTTTTTCTCCCTACCCACCTGGGGGAAGAGGAAAATGCTCAAAATTAGCCGAGGCGGCTGGAAGGAGAGAGGAGGAGCAAGGAGGATGGAAATGGATGCCCTATCTGGAAGAAGGTTTAATTTCCTGTCAAGCATTATTACTGCTCGGACAGACTAGCCCGGACGTAACGGCCTCTCCACAATAACAAGTGGTAGAGGAACATTTGCATTTGTACACACGAATGAGGGCGCACCAACGATGGGCAAGATGCTGGAAAACGCAGGCAGAAAGAGCACATAAGTCCCACACAAAGACATGTATGAGGAAGGGGAGGACCGACGGGCTGCATAGTGCAGGCAGGAGGGGCACCTAGACATACACGAAGGGTGTGTGTGCAAACACCCAAGTGAGACAACACTCGGTGCGGGAAGGCCACAAGCGGGCGGAGGGGAGGGTCGCTGGGTCGCGCCCGTGTACAGACACATCCAGACATCCACGGACGCGCACAAATACACGCAGACACACTCACCGAATCCGCCACGGGCGAGCTTTAAATCCGCGTCCAGGTTCAGAAGCAGGTCTCGGTCCGGAGGCAGCCGTCAGCACCACGTCACTGAGCCCACGGCAGGGGAGGGAGAGAGCGAAGAGAGGAAGACGCCAAGGAGTCACGTGGGCGGTGCGCAGGCGCGCTTGGCTCCGCCCAGGCCCGCTCTGACTTCTCCCCCCTTTCTTCCCGCCCCCCCTGCCGCAATCCACCCCGCCCGAGAGTCCCGGAGCGTCGCGTAGAAAAGCTCTAGGTAGGGAGCCCCCCTGCCCGGCCTCCTGGGCTCCCGCCGTGGCACCTGCGCACACAGGTTCGGCCTAGCG
This sequence comes from Sminthopsis crassicaudata, assembly GCF_048593235.1. Taxonomy (NCBI): domain Eukaryota; kingdom Metazoa; phylum Chordata; class Mammalia; order Dasyuromorphia; family Dasyuridae; genus Sminthopsis; species Sminthopsis crassicaudata. Next base: position 262,007,321 of record NC_133619.1, on the reverse strand, counting down.
GTTCTGAAGCTGGCACGAAGGAAAACTGGTGCGTCACGGTGTTAAGGGAGAGAAGAGGTGCCCCGGAGAGGTTGTCATCTCTCCGTCCTCCTCAGCAGCATCCCCCCAGTCTGGGACAGTGCCCCCTCCTCACCCCGGCCCGGAAGGAAAACGGAGCGCGGGGAGGCGCCCTGGGAGGCGCTGAGGCGCCCTCGGCGCCCCGGAGGAGCCAGCTCTCGTAGCACGCGCTTACCTGTGTGGTGTGTGCTCCGAGCGAAGGGCCGCGAGTGGGTGCGGTCCGAGGAGCAGAAAGTCCCCAAAGAGCGGGACTGCGAAGCTCACAGCAGAGCTCTGAAGGAGGTTAATCGTATGTGTTTCCTTCCCACAGGTTCCCTAAAGCTAAAGAGACTATGGTTGAAAATTCTCCATCCCCCCTGCCAGAAAGAGCGATTTATGGCTTCGTTCTTTTCTTAAGCTCTCAGTGCGGTTTCAGTAAGTATGACTGAATGAGGAAATGTAACATGAATTTATGGAGCTAAACTCTGCTTTTTCTGTGTGATACTGTGAGGTTCCGACACCTGTAAGTTAGTCATCCAAATATGATACAACCAGGGGCAGCTAGACCTGAGTTCAAATCCTACCTCCGACACTTAACACTTCCTGGCTGTGTGAGCCCGGGTGAATCACTTAACCCCAATTACCTCAGCAAAAAAAAAAAAAAAAGTGGGCAAGTCACTTACCCTCAGATTAGCTCCAGCAGCTCACCAAGATAAACTACTGCCGAGTTGCTGATCTGCATTAGTAAATTATAGATAAATGGGGAGTTCCGTGCACTGATGAAATCATATCTGCTCCTCATGATAATCATATCTACAAAAGCTAAATTGCAGACCTTTTCAGAAAAATGTAAATTTTGCAAAGAAAACCCTAACTCTTTCTAGAAATTTGGGGTCATAAAAATCTATAAGTGAAAGTTTGCAGTTTGAACAGTTCCACAGTATTGACTGCTGCTCACGGGTGGGCTCCGTGACTTACCTGTGGGATTCCCTAAATGTCCCATTCCAAAGAAATACAATTCTTTTGAACTTTTAGATGATATGATTTTGGTTGACTTATCTCACTGGAATATAATTAAAAGTAAAATGCTTTAGGTCTTTCAGAAGTTTTAGTTATAAGATACAATTGATGGAGGGAATCTCTAATAATTTGGTGAGCTCTTCATGCAACTTTAATGATCTGGAGTAGAGAAATTGGAAGGACATTTTCTATTAAGAATGAACTTCCTTGAAGGGATTTTATAAATGGAAAGCTGGGAGCTCTGGATGATTAAAATTCAGGGAGATGAGATTTTTTTTTTAATCATAGCTTTTTATTTACAAGATATATGTATGGGTAATTTTTTAGCATTGACCCTTGCAAAGCCTTCTGTTCCAATTTTTCCCTTTCCCCTAGATGGCAGATAGACCAAGACATGTTAAATATGTTAAAGTATATGTTAAACACAATATATGTATAAATATCCATAGTTATTTTGCTGCACAAGAAAAAATCAGACTTTGAAATAAGGTAAAATTAACCTGAGAAGGAAATCAAAAATACAAGGGGACAAAAGCAAAAGGAGTGGAAATATGTTGTGGTTCACACTCAGGAAGATGAAGTTTTTTAGAAAACTAAAGATCTTCTTTTATCCAAAAACAAAGTGAGATAATAGACCAGTGCAGAATTCCAGTTTTCTTCTTTCAGAGGGTAGCAAAGGGAATAGAAGAAATATTTCTTCTTTTCCATCCTCAATCCACTAGAGCAGTTTATGACAACTTGCAGCTGAAGTAAATGGTGTAGGTAGTAGATCTTTGTACATACCAGCCCAGAAAGTAATTCATGAACCCCAACTGCTAGGATTTTTTTTTTCAGTTCTTTGTTTTTTTGTTTTGTTTTTTTTCCTGAGGCTGGGGTTAAGTGATTTGCCCAGGGTCACACAACTAGGAAGTGTTAAGTGTCTGAGACCAGATTTGAACTTGAGTCCTCCTGACTTCAGGGCTGGTGCTCTATCCACTGCGCCACTTAGCTGCTCCTCAGTTCTTTGTATTTTATGCATTTAAAAACATTCATTCAGAATTAGTCCAGAGGAGATAAATTACTTTCCCAAGATCACACCAGGATATAAGCTTAGTACTCTTAACTGTAGTCAGTAAACATCGGGTATTACATTTGGCTCCTGCTATACCTCATTTAGGAAGTTGAGTGACACCTTTCATTCAGAGAGGAACACTTTTACACCTGGTCACACCCTTCACATCCCAATGATTCTGAACTCTAAATTCCATTCCTTCCACCTTACCTCCTGATTCTTTATTGCCATCCTCCTCCACCCTTCCACCCAAAGTTTCAAAGATGCCATACAGCCCTTCCATTGTATTCTCTGGTATACTTGTTCCATAGGCAACAAAGTCCTTTCATCCTAAATCTTTTTCTCTTTCACTTCTTCTGTCCAAACCTTTCTGCCCTCTGATGACCCAGTCTCCCTAACCATCCTTACCAGTGCCAGCTACATCTTTTATCACACAGTAACCTCTCCTTTGAGGTTCATTTTAATCAAAATCCTGGTAGCGGTGGTCTACACATCTCTCCTCACTTTAGGTCACTGTCCTTCCTTCCTGGCTCACAGTTCTTCTCTCCTCCCCAATTTCTGCCCTCATTCTAGGGGACTTAAACATATAAATTGACTCTCCCTCTACCACCCTAACCATTCAGTTACTAAAGCTTTTTACTTCTTATGAGCTATTCCTTCACCTCACTTCAGCCACACACAAAGATGGTCATTCCTTTGATCTTGCCATCATCCACAAATGTACTACTGCCTTATGTTTTAAAATTCTTTAAATTTTTAATGTGATCTCTTGGCTTTTCATCTCTCCTCTGCTTTCCTCTAGTCTTTTTCCAGACTGTCATTTCTAGTCTGAGACCATCTCCCCTGCACTAGCCACTTTCTCCTCCTCTTGACCCTTTGGTGAACCAATCCAGCACTACACTGTCCTCCTCTCTTGAGTCTTTACCTCATGATTATCATGTTACTTATTATTCCCAGCTTTTCTAAACATTTTCAAGTCTTCTCAAACCATCCAAGGTTCCCCCTTCCTCTACCCTCTCAGGTGAGAATCTTGCCTCATATCTTCAGAAAATTGAAGCTATTTGCCCCAAGTTCCCTATTCTCTCCTCTTTATTTTATCATTCATTATGCATTCTGGCACTGCCTTTTCCTTTGCCCCGTCTCACATAATGAAATGACCTTACTCTTTATCTAAGTTAACTGCTCTATTTGCTCAAGTAATTCCTTGCTTCTCTTCTCCTCAGACAGATTATCACTTTTAATCTCTCTCTCAACACTGTGTATACCACCTATAATACTCCTATGTTTCCTCCAGCCTGAAAAAAATCCTTGCTTGCTTCTTTCATCCTCTTCTGCTCTTTGTAGCCTGCTGGTGAGTTAGCTTGCCTCAGGTCTCTCCTTAATCCAGACCCTCATCCATTCAGCCATCAAAGTGTTTTTCCTAAAGCATTCTACTTGTCACCCCCACCACTCTGTGACCCTGAATCACCTCAAGGATGAAAGACAAAATTCTCTATTTGTCTGTCAGGTCCCTTTGTAACCTCCAGCCTTCCCTTCTTCCAGTGTAGGAACACCTTAATCCCAGCCATATACTCTTTCATCCAGTTACAGGGGCCTCCTTGCTGGCCCTCAAACAAGATACTCCATCTTTTTTCTTCAGGCATTTTCTCCAGTTTTCCTCATGCTGATCCCTCTCTATCTTCACCTGCTGGCTGCCCTAGATGCATTTAAGTCCCAACTAATAAAACCCCTCTAGAGTAGAGTACTTCTCTTAATTATTTCCTGTTTATCCTGTATATAACTTGTTTGTATAAATTTGTTGATTTGTTGTCTCCTTTTAAATTGTGAACTCCTTGATGGCAGGACCTGTTTTTTTTCCCCTCTCTTTGTACCCCCAGTTTTTAGCATAATACCTAGTGCCTAATAAATATTTTTTTATTGATTGCACCAACGTTTCTCCACATTCCTAATGGAAAATCAAGCTGGAAGCAAGATGTGGAAGTTGCCTTGTGCTGGCACAGATAGCAGCCTTCCCTCAGAAGACATGCAGAGCAGAATATTTCATGGGGCCAGAGGAAGGTTGGGAGTCTTCTCACCCAAGACTAGATAAGACTATAACACCAGGAAGTTGGAGTCTCCTGGTGAATTGAGATGTCCTTTTGGGGCAGATGGAAATCATGCTGGCTTACTTCTTGCTGCCTCCCCTCAGGGGCAGTGCTCAGCTGCAGGTTCACCTGTGGCTGAAAAGCTAGATTCTCATATCCCATTTCTGTAAGGTGGGAGAAAATGCATGAGGAAAGGCTAAGAGTTGTGATTATTGTTTTAGGGGACTGTGGTGACCTCTTTTGTTGCCCCCATTTCCTTTTTCTAAAGATAATCCTGTAGTTCTCAACTTCTCTATTCCTAAAATTATATTCTTTTGTATGGTACACATGGCATATATTTGGTTTGGTTATCTCTTCCATTCTTTTAACAGAAGAAATACTGTATCTTGTCTTTCTTCTAATGGTGAGGTTCATTTATCAGTCCAGTTTACATCCCTTTCCATGTCTCATTACTTTTCCAGGCAGGAGGAATTTGTCCCTGGTTTTCTACACCTATAGTTTTGGAGTATTTTTTCATCTGAACTAGCATCTGTAGGGTCTTGACTCATTTATTAGTCCCATGTTACCATGAGTAGAGAAATGTCCTCAACACGTTGGAGTTTAGTATTTGTCATATGATACTTTGCTTGACTTGTCAGTTACATACTCAGTTGAATTCACATAATCTTCACTTAATAAGTACATTATTAGGACAAGCTTTATAAAGCCTTTTAGGTCAGGCTAGCCCTTGCCCTTGTCCTTTGGCTACTTGGAGCATTCTGATCAAGTTGTGTCCTCAGAGGTTACTTAACCCCACTAGAAATTTGTTACACTTGAGTTGGACCCTTACTGCCACTAGCTATTCACCTGCATACTTGTATTTCTTGTACACAGCTGCCAAATTGATGTTACAGAGATAGTCTGATTATCCAACTCTTGTTCTTAGTGGATTACACCAAGATGAATAATATTTTGTCCCCGAAGCTAATAACTAGTGGAGGAAAATACATACGCATAAATAACTTTAATTCAAGACCTTTTAATAAAAGTACCAAGAAGACAAAGGTCCATCCAATGCAAATTCTTCTTTCTTTACTATAAGAGTTCAGAAGATGGAAAGATTTTTAGCTATCATGATAAAACCAGATTTCCTGCTTCAGATCTTGAGTAAGACAATAAAGACATTAAGATAGAATATGTACCATATTTATGATATTCTTAATATTTTTTTCCTTTTGTACAGTACTCTATCTTGTGTGGGCATTTATTCCTGAGACTTGGTTAAACTCCATAGGACTAACATATTGGCCTCAAAAGTAAGTTGAAAATATACCCTTAGTAAAAAGTAAAGTTCATTTTACTGTCATTGTAAGGGGTTATGTATTTTGGTTAAAAATCCAAATGCTAGTTATTTCTTTTTAATGCCTCTTTAATAATATTAAATACTAGCAAAGCTTGAAAATTTTACCCAGATGCCAGGGGTCAACAGAGGTGGCTTTTGGGACTTTAAGAATTATAATTTTAAAAAATATGTGTAATTTACTTTAATATTCCGTTCTACAGGTATTGGGCAGTTGCTTTGCCAGTCTACCTCCTTATTACTTTAGTAATTACTTACATATTATTATTTGGAATTAATATGGTGAATACTTCTCCACTGGACTCTATTCATACAGTCACAGGTAAATTTAAATTTACATAATTATTAGATCAGATCATCATAAAGTTTAGCAAAAAACTGAAAAATATTAATATAATAAGGCACTTAGGCAGTATGATACCTAAGAATTCTGGACCTGGAGTCAGGAAGAACTGAGTTTATTTCCCTTCTCACAAGCTTAATTAGCTATGTGACTCCTTAATAAATCTTTTAATCTCTTTCAGCTTCACTTTCTTCATTTGTAAATGGAAATAATAACAGTGCCTACCTCACAAGATGGTTGTGAGAATCAAGTGAGATAAAGTACACACAATATTTTGCAGATCTTAAATCACAGTACAAACAATGACTATTATTACAGCTTGATATAATTTATTATATTATAATTATATATTAAATAATATATAACATATTATTGAAGATTGATTTCATATTTTATGACAGTAATACTGTCATATTCTTATAATTTTGCTCTAATAACAATCATACCTATCTTATGTTTTAATAGTGTTATATAGTTTACAATGTGCTTTCTCATCATTTTTTCATTTGCTCTTGAATAATAACTCCATGAAACAAATATGACATATTTTATCATCCCACTATTCTAGATGAGGAAACTGAGGCTAAAAGTTGTTAAATTAACACAGAGTCTTAGATTTGATAGAGACCTTAGTGTTCATGTAGTCTAAACCATACCTGATCCCCACTTCAAAATATCCAAGTAGTCATGCAATCAATAATTTTAATAGAGATTCCATGTTTCTGGCGGCAGCCCAATCTACTTTAATTATTTGTGAGGTTTTCTTAAGATTAAGCCTAAATTCAGCCTTTTGCAACTTTAACTATTTGTTTCCATCCTTGCCTTCTGGAAACTAATCTCTTCACCATACATAATTCTTCAATTGCACTACAATGGTGAATCTCAAACCCCAGTCTATTAACTCTAATTCCAGTATTCTTTCTGCTTATACTACACCAAATCTAAAAACAGTTTCATCCACATTTAAAAATTTGTTTGGAAAAAAAAATTAGGTTTTCTGCTTTTGTTTGGAAAGTGTTATTCTTTCTCATGAGAATATATTTTGTTTGTTGTTTAGTCATTTCTAATCATGTCTGACTCTGTCATCCCTTTTGGGTTTTCTTGACAAAGATACTGGAATGGTTTGCCTTCTCCAACATTTGTTTTACAGATGAGAAAACTGTGGTAAACATGGTAAAGTGACTTATTTGGGTTACATAGCTCATAAAAATGAGTCTTCCTGACTCCAGGTCAAGTACTCTATCCATTGCACCATCTAGCTGCTCTATGAGAATATGTACTTTTTAAAATAACAGGGTTTTTTAAAGAATTTGAATTTTAGTAGTAAAATGTCTTCCAATAACCTCCCAAGGCATGTTTCTTATCTTCCATAACTTTAATGACTACAGGACAAAATTATTTATAAAGATTTCCATAAATAAATAAACTCAAAATTTGGGAGCTATTAACTTCAGTAAGCATAGCACTCAGATGCACTTCTGCTCTTGTGAGAGTTGTACTTTTTCATGAGAGAAAAACTGACTTAGAAAAAAAATTATTCCTATAATAGCAAAATGTCAATTCTTCTTACAAACTAGATATAGGAGAATTAATGTCTTTTTACTGACTTTTAAATTTTTATCTTCAGGTTTTAGGGTTTTTTTAAGTAAAATTTAAGACTTTATTGCTAAATATGTAAGATACTGTATTATCGTCTTAATGATTTGCAATATTGTGTTCCTTTTGCCTATTGAACTGTGTTGTTGATCTTGGTTAATATCAGAAACTATGATTTAGATCCCTGATTCTCCACCTTTTAAAGTATGAGAACTTTTAATTTCAAAAAACATTTTCAGATCACTTATGATGGAAATTGTAATACTAATGTATATTAATTAGAAAAATATATAATGACAAAAAGGCTATGATTTGATAACACTTCTAAATTAATTTGCATTTTATTATAGATATAATATATTTATGATTATAATAATTAAAATACAATTTTATTATAATACATTTGAAAATAGAAATGGCTATATCTTCGTGACATTTACCCAGTCTACATAAGTTATATTTGCTTATGTATTTGTTCCAGTGAGTCATATTACATTATCTAATTGGTGCAAAATAAAGACCAAAATGACAGTGTTTGGTGCCTGCATTCATTATTGGACTTCTTCCAGTAACCCTACAGTCCTCTAGAGGTCTCCAGCTCACAGATACTGATTGATTGAACAAGAGCATTAGATTTAAGCATTGTTTTCTATTTAATCTTTTTTTTTTTTTTGCAGATAACTATACCAAAAATCAGTCACAGAAGAAATCTCAAGAAAAAGCTGTTCCAGCCTTAAAAGACATACCTATTAGTGAAGTAAATCAAATGTTCTTTATTGCTGCCAGAGGACTTTACACTAAAAGCTGAATTATACAAAGAGCATCTTAATGCCAAATATTTAAGAACTTTTTGAATAGGACTATTTTGACTGCTGACTTTCTGTTTCCCTCAAACGTCTTGTATTAATTGAGAAGGAAAAAAAGATCCAAGTTGAATGAAAAGAAAACTGACCTTGGAACTGGAAAACCTTGTCTCAGATCTCACTTCTGAGACAATAGTTGAATGACCCTGGGCAAATCACTTCTTGATGCTCAATGTAGCTCTCTAAAACTTGTCACAGAAAAGATGCAGAGTTCCCTCTTCTGGGGATTTCCTGTATCAGTTTCATAATGGGTGAAGTCCCTCTCCCTATTAGATTTTTCTGGAATGAGATTCCAAATATTAGTTGATGAATGGAAGAAATAAAATACTACATATCATATTTACTAGAAAATCTCTAATTAAACATTTAAATTAACCTTTTTCTTAGTTGGCTTTTAATGAGTTAAATATTCAAACTACTTGCCACAGAAAAGATTGCATCTGATTCAGTTCAACAAAAAATTACTAAGTATCCAATATGTGCAAGACACTGCTAGGTTCTGGAGATACAAGGACAAAAACAAAAGCTGTCTTCAAGGATCTTACATTTTTTTTGAGGGGATATGACATATATACATATAAATATAATTAATATCTGAAAAGGAAGAGGTTGCTAAGCAAAGGGGGGAGGGAGATTGAAATATTTCTCAGAGGAGATGACCTACCTATAGAACCCAATAGGAAGGTAAGAATTTCTTTTTTTTTTTTTTTTTTTTAAATTTTTTTAATTAATTTTATAATTATAACATTTTTTTGACAGTACATACGCATAGGTAATTTTTTTCTTTTTTACAACATTATCCCTTGTACTCCCTTCTGTTCCGAGTTTTTCCACTCCTTCCCTCCATCCCCTCCCCTAGATGGCAGGCATTCCTATACATATTAAATATCTTATAGTATATCCTAGGTACTATATATATATGTGCAGAACCGAATTTTATTGTTGTTGTTGCAAAGGAAGAATTGTATTTGGAAGGTAAAAATAATCTGGGAAAAAATGCTCACAGTTTACACTCATTTCCCAGTATTCCTTTTCTGGGTGTAGCTGATTCTGTCCATCATTGATCAATTGGAATTGGATTAGCTCTTCTCTATGTTGAAGATATCCACTTCCATCAGAATACATCCTCATACAGTATCATTGTTGAAGTGTATAATGATCTCCTACTTCTGCTCGTTTCACTCAGCATCAGTTGATGTAAGTCTCTCCAAGCCTCTCTGTATTCCTCCTGTTGGTCATTTCTTACAAAACAATAATATTCCATAATATTCATATACCATAATTTATCCAACCATTCTCTAATTAATGGACATCCATTCATTTTCCAGTTTCTAGCCACTACAGAAAGGGCTGCCACAAACATTTTGGCACATACAGGTCCCTTTCCCTTCTTTAGTATTTTCTTGGGATATAAGGCCAGTAGTAGCACTGCTGGATCAAAGGGTATGCACATTTTGATAACTTTTTGGGCATAATTCCAGATTGCTCTCCAGAATGGTTGGATTCTTTCACAGCTCCACCAACAATGCATCAGTGTCCCTGTTTTCCCACAGCCCCTCCAATATTCATCATTATTTGTTCCTGTCATCTTAGCCAATCTGACAGGTATGTAGTGATATTTCAGAGTTGTCTTAATTTGCATTTCTCTGATCAATAGTGATTTGGAACACTCATATGAGTAAAAATAGTTTCAATTTCATCATCTGAAAATTGTCTGTTCATATCCTTTGACCATTTATCAATTGGAGAATGGCTTGATTTCTTATAAATTAAAGTCAATTCTCTCTATATTTTGGAGATGAGCCCTTTATCAGAACCTTTAACGAAAAATGTTTTCCCATTTTGTTACTTCCCTTCTAATCTTGTTTGCATTAGTTTTGTTTGTGCAAAAGCTTTTTAATTTGGTGTAATCAAAATTTTCTATTTTGTGATTAATAATGATATCTAATTCTCCTTTGGTCACAAATTCCTTCCTCCTCCACAAGTCTGAGGGGTAAACTATCCTATGATCCTCTAATTTAATTTATGATCTCGTTCTTTGTGCCTAAATCTTGGACCCATTTTGATCTGATCTTAGTATGTGGTGTTAAATGTGGGTTCATGCCTAGTTTCTGCCATACTAATTTCTAGTTTTCCCAGCAGTTTTTCTCAAATAATGAATTCTTATCCCAAAAGTTGGGATCTTTGGGTTTGTCAAACACTCGATTGTTATTTTTATTCACTATCTTGCCCTTTGAACCTAACCTATTCCACTGATCAACTAGTCTATTTCTTAGCCAATACCAAATGGTTTTGGTGACTGCTGCTTTATAATATAGTTCTAGATCAGGTACAGCTAGCCCGGGAAGGTAGGAATTTCAAGGTAAAGTAATATATCCCTAGCATGGAGACAACAACAAAGGCATGGATTCTGAGAATAGCAAACAAGTATTAAGACTGTAACTGAATTAAAACAAAAGAACAAGGAGAATAATATGAAATCAATATGAAAAGTAGAAGGCTTTGAATGCCTCGCTAAGGTTTGTATTATTATTCTAGCAGTCATAGGAAGTCACTGAAGCTCTCTGAACAAGAAAATAAGACTTGTGCCTTACAAAAAATAAATGGGGCATGTCGGGGAAGGGTATATTGGAGGAGGAAGAGGCTGGAAGCAAAGTACGTTTAGGAAGCTATTAAATTGTTAGAAGTGAGAGATGAAGACCTGAATGAAGCTGGTGGTGAGTTGAGGGAAAGAGAAAGATGCAAGAGATGTAGAGAATTTAAGATGATACTGAAATTGAGAATTTAGGAAAGTGAATTATTCATCTCTCTCCATCTCTGCCACACACAACAATTCAGGGTAAATAGGTAAAAAGGTGGGATTAGAGACAAAAAATAATTTATTTGATATTTGCCCTTGTTCTCAACTTTATTCAGTAAACTATTTTTTCCAAATAATTTCCTTCTGTTTGGAAATGCTCATGTATTCCATATTTTCCTTTCCGAAATAGCATGTCAACTTCTCCTTAATAAAAAGTTGAGGCTCATCAAGCTTTGTTCCTCACTTTCCTATTTCTCTGTTAATATAAATATTATGTAAAATATAAACTAGGGCAGCTAGGTGACGCAGTGGATAGGGTACCAGCCCTGAAGTCAGGAGGACCCGAATTCAAATCTGGCCTCAGACACTTAACACTTCCCAGTTGTGTGACACTGGGCAAGTCACTTAACCCCAATTGCCTCAGCAAAAAAAAAAAAAAAAATATATATATATATATATATATATATACATATATACATATATATATATATATACACATACACATATAAATGTAAAATAAATCTTATGTTGCTTTGGGTGACAAAGGTCAGGCTATAGAAAGTATAAATTCTATATGTTTATATATTTTTGACTGCCTAGATATGTGTATTTGTGATATAAAACAATCATTTTTATAAAATAGATTGGAATAAATGGAATGTGAATGCTGAAAAAGTAAGAAATTTGCTTTGGCATGGAGCAAGTAGTAAGAGCTTAAAACCTTTCATGGAAGAAAAATAATTTGAAGAACCTAGATATGAAGAGCAGCTAGGTGGTGCTAGAAAGAGTATCACTCCTTTGAGTCAGGAGAACCTGGGTTCAAATTTGGCTTCAGACACTTGACACTTAATTAGCTGTATGACCCTGGACAAGTCACTTAACCCCAATTGCTTTCCCCCAAAAAACTCCAAAACCTAGATATATAATTAGCAATCTGATTTTTTCCTTGTTATCTTCAACATCAATTTCAGTAATTAGTAGCAAATATCATTTAGCCTATTAAGATGAATCAGCTGTGATAGAGATATTTACTGAAAAGATACAGTAAAAAGTACAAACATTTCCTCCTGGAACTTTTCATCTCTTACCTTGCCATATGACTAATCAGAAAATTCTCTGAATACTTTACTACTTTGAAGTTCCTTAATGGTTGATGAAATCAAGTTTACTCAAGTTCTCCGTGGCATGGAGGTGATCCTGAATTTTCAAAGGCTATGCCAGTGGAGTAAGTTTCTGTAAGGAAATATTATAAGTCTCTTGATGGGGGGAAAGAGGAGAGGATAAAAGCTAGTTTGAAGCTGAATAAGCAATAAAAATAATTATCTCAATAGAAGCAAAAAAGCTTTTGACAAAATACAATACTCATTAAAAAACACTTGAAGGCATAAGTGTTTTAAATAGATTTCTCCCTAAAATTATAAGAAACATTACCTCTCTGTAATAGCTATAGTAAATTAGAAGCTTTCTCTATAAAATCAGATATGAAACGAGAATACCCATTATTGCCAATGTTACTTATTATTATACTAAAAATACTAACAATAATAAGAAGAAAAAGTAATTGAAGGAATCAGAATGGGAAATGCAATAAAACTCTTTGCAGATATGACAGTATACTTGGAAAATCCTAGAGATTGAACTAAATTAGTTGAAACAATTATTTGCTTAGCAGAATAGCATAAAATAAAATAAACTCACATAAATCATTAGCATTTTATATATCACCAATAAAACCCTGCAAGAAGAGATTGTATATTTCATTTAAAATAACTGTAGACAATGTAAAATACCTGGGAATATATCTGTCAAGATATAGCCAGGAACTATGTGAATGTAATTATAAAACATTTTTTATGTAAATAAAGTCATTTAAATAATTGGAGAAATGTTAATGAGCTGAGCCAATATTATAAAAATGGCAATTCCACCTAAATTTAGTGCTATCACAACCAAAAACTATTTTGTTGATCTAGAAAAAATTAAATTCACTTGAAAGAACAAAAGGTCAAGAATATCAAAGGAATTAATGGGAGAAAATACAAAAGAGGGTATAATAGTACCAGATCTTAAACTATATTAAAAGGTAGTACTTTTCAAAACTATTTGGTACTGGCTAAGAAATAGAATGATGTATCAGTGAAACAGAAAAAGTATACAATACATAATGGCAAATTCATATGGTAACTTTGCATTAGATAAATGTAAATATTTAAGCTTTGGGGATAAAAATTCACTATCTGGTAAAAAAAATTGTTGGGAAAACTCGAAAGCAATCTTGGAGGAAGTGTTTGGTATAGACCAATATTTTACACCATTTACCAAGATAAGATGGATGCATGACCTAGACATAAAGGGAGGTATAAGAACATAGAACATACTACCTTTAAGATTTATGAATGTATCCAAGGCATTCCCAATAAACCTTGGATAGAAAATGCCATCTGTATCCAGAAAAAAAAAAACTATGAAGATTGAATGTAAATTAGCACTTGCTATGTTCACTTCTTTTTTCTGTTTTTTTTTTTTTCCCTTCTCCCATGGTTTTTCCCTTTTGTCCTGATTTTTCTCTCCCATCATGATTCATAAACAAATGTGCATTTAAAATTTTTAATTAAATTATATTTTTAAAAAAATTATGGATAGAAGAATTTATAAATGAACAAGAGATAGAGAGCACTGTGGGACATAGAATGGATAATTTTGATTGCATTAAATTGAAAAGGTTTTATACAAATAAAACTAATGTAGCCAAAATTAGAAGGAAAGCAGAAAATGGGGAAATTTTTCATATTCTGTTTCTTGGATAAAGGCCTCATAATCTCAAATATACAGAGAATTGAATTAAACTCATAAGGCAGGTAGTTTTTGGAAGAAGAAATCAGAGCTATATGTAGACATATGAAAAATGTTTTAAATTATTATCCTTAAAGGAAAGCAAATTAAAACATTTTGAGGTACATTCTTGAATCTATTAAATTGGTGGAAATGACAATTGTAGGAGGGGATGTGGAAATTCAGTATACTGATATACACTTGGAACAGACCCACCTATAGAGGGTCATAGACAGTGAGGAAACACTGGGTAAGATATAAGAACCTTTAGCCCAGAGGGAATCTGCTTACAATGTCTGCTTCTGTTCCCTATCTACTCTAAGGGCTCTTAACCTTCCTGAGAAGTCAGAGGGCAGTGACAACCTGTATTGAGATTGAAGCAAAGTGATACCAGATTGAAGAGTGATACCAGGTGGTAAACTATGTACAAAAGCAATTTGTTTGTGTAGTCCCACGTGCACAGTGCTGTTTTTGTTACATTATAAAAAAGAGAAAGCCCTTGAAATAAATGTGGACTCCATTTTTCCACCAGCCTCAGGAGTCCCACTTCATCACTTCTCATCATTATGAAGGAATATTTTAGTCACCCCGGTGTGGGGGCTCTAGAAAGCAATGGTACATTTTGTCACCCCAACTTGGGAGGTTCTAGAAAGCAGGACACAATACCCAACCATTTTGAAGAGTAATCTGGAATTATGCCCAAGGTGTTACACAACTATATCCTTTTACTTATTAATACCATTGTTAAGTCTGTTCCCCAAAGTGATCAAGGAAAGGAAAGGAACCTATATTTAGAGCAGCTTTTTTTATCCTGGCTTGAAATATTATAAATTTGAATCAGTTCTCTATATATTTTAGAAATAAGGCCTTTATCAGAACCTCTGAAGGTAAAAATGTTTTCCCAGTTTATTGTTTCCCTTCTAATCTTTTCTGCATTAGTTTTGTTTATATAAAAACTTTTTAACTCAATATAATCAAAATTATCTATTTTGTGATCAGTAATGATCTCTAGTTCTTCTTTGGTCACAAATTCCTTCCTCCTCTCCAGGTCTGAGAGGTAAACAATTCTTATTAGTTTATAATATCATTGTTTATGTCTAGATCATGAACCCATTTCGACCTTATCTTGATATATGGTGTTATGTGTCGGTCAGTGCCTAGTTTCTGACATATTAGTTTTTCCCACTGTCAAACAGTGAATTGGAAATTGTGGGATGTCTGTCAATTGGGGAGTGGTTACAAGTTATGGTCTTTAATTGTGATAGAATACTTCTGTACTATTAGAAATGATAAGCAGGTTGATATCAGAAAAGCTTGGAAGGACTTACATGAACTGATGCTAAGTGAAGCGAGTAGAACCAAGAGAACATTGTGCATAATAATAGCAAGGTTATATCAGTTATATAGAACTGTGATGGTCTTGGTTCTTCTCAGCAATGCAGTGATTCAAAACACTTCCAGTAGACTTGGAATCTGCAACTAGAAAGAATTATACAGACTGAATGTAAATCGAAGCATAGTATTTTCACCTTTGTTTGCTTTTTCTTTCTCATGTTTTTTTTTTTCTCTCTTTTGGTCTGATTTTTCTTGCACAATATGATAAATATAGAAATATATTTAAAAGGATTGTACATGTCTTGGATGGGGGGGAAGTAAAGGAGGGAGAAAAATTTGGAATATAAAATCTTACAAAAATGAATGTTGAAAACTATCTTTACATGGACTTGCAAAAACAAAATACTATTGGGGGAGGGAGGGAAAGGAAGTACCTACCTTCCCAAAAAAGCAGAGATTTCTCCCAGCAACCTTAATTCCAGCTTTTGATTCATTCAGTCTGACATTTCACATGATGTACTCTGTACATGAGTTTAAATAAAGTTAGAGTACACACACACACACACACAAATGATAAGCAGGTTGACATTTAGAAAAACTTGAATGAAATAATGAAGAATAAAATGAAAAGTAAGAGAATATTGTATATAGTAACAGCAATATTGTTGGAAGAGTAACTGAATGACTAAGATATTCTGAGTAATATGAATATTCAAATCAACTGCAAAAAACTTAAAATGGAGGATACTTTTCCTTTCCAGTGAAAAAATTGATATGTGGAAGTATGTAGTATATAGTTTCACATAACTATCTGTATCAAATGTTGGCTTTTTCTAGTACAGGGCTGGGAGGGACAGAAGGAGATTACTTGGAACTCAAAAGTAACAAAAATAAAATTAAAATGTTAAAAAAAAAAAAGATTTGAGGAGAATAGAGAAAGCTCACTTTGTATGTAGGTCATTTAACAGATAAGAAAACTGAGATCTGGAGAAATAAGTGATTTTTCTAAGGGTATACACTAAGAAACAGAGCTAGTATTAAAACTCGTATCTTCTTAAATTAATGTGGGCAGTGTATCCCAAAGAGATTATAAAAAAAAAAAGGACCCACATATGCAAAAATGTTCATAGCAGCTATTTTTGCAGTGGCAATGAACTGGACACTGAGTGGATGCCTATCAATTGAAGAATGGCTGAATAAGTTATGGTTTATGAATGTTATGGAATATTATTGTTCTATAAGAAACTATCATCATGATGATTTCAGAGAGGTCTGAAGAGACTTACATAAACTGATGCTAAGTCAAGTGAGCAGAACCAGGAATTCATTGTACACAGCAGCAACAAAACTATACGACAATCAATTCTGATGGATATGGCTCTTTTCAATAATGAGGTGATTCAGGCCATTTCCAATGATCTTGTGATGAAGAAAGCCATCTTCACCCAGAGAGAGGACTGTGGGAACTGAAGGTGGATCCAACATAGCATTTTCACCATTTTTGTTGCTGTTTACTTGCTTTTTGTTTTCTTTCTCATTTTTTTCTTTTCAATATGATTTTTCTTGTGCAGCACAAGTGTGGAAATATGTATAGAAGAACTGCATATGTTGAAAATATATTAAATTACTTGCTGTCTAGTGGAAGGATTGGAGTGAAAGAAAAGAGAAAAATTTGAATATAAGGTTTTATATGTTGAAAATCATCTTATTTTAAAAACTAAACTAATAATGTTAAGGAAAATAAGAAAAATGTGAATTTTAAAGTAAATGCAGTAGGTGCCAATTAGTGCCAAAAATAAATCTTGTGATTGTATTTCCATTTGCACTAGTCAAAGTTAAAATTATAGAAAATAAAGTTATTGGTTCCTGTAAAGGACTGAAACTCTGAGCAGATGCACTTAGACAACGGAGCACTTAAGGCTAGCTACTTATTGGACAGTACTCTATTAGCATATGTTTGGAAAATGGCCTACCCCACTATTCTGTGCTGGCTCCATCTGTTGGTGTATACAGAGAATTGTAGGAGGGATTAGAGGGTGGAGTAAGACAAGCCAGAGTTACTTTTTGGGTGGGAGATAAAGAGGATTGGTGTGGACATTCCTGTGTCCATTCCTCTCATTTCTTTTTTTTTTTTTTTTTTTTTTTTTTAATTTTTTATTTTATTTTATAATTATAACATTTTTTTAACAGTACATATGCATGGGTAATTTTTTACCACATTATCCCTTGCACTTACTTCTATTCAGATTTTTTCCCTTCCTCCCCCAACCCCCTCCCCCAGATGGCAAGCAGTCTTATATATGTTAAATATATTACAGTATAATTTAGATACAATATATGTGTGTAGAACCGAATTTTTTTTTTGTAGCACAGGAAGAATTGGATTCAGAAGGTAAAAATAACAGTTTACATTCATTTCCCAGTGTTCCTTTTCTGGATGTAGCTGGTTCTGTCCATCATTAATCAATTGGAATTGGATTAGTTCTTCTCTATGTTGAAGAAATCCACTTCCATCAGCATACATCCTCGTACAGTATCATTGTTGAAGTGTATAATGATCTTCTGGTTCTGCTCGTTTCACTCAGCACATTCCTCTCATTTCGACCAAGAATAAAGACCAAGGACTTTTGCTTATCCTGACTCTGTCTGATTATAAAGAATCCAGGGTGCTAACTTGGTCCTCACATTTGGTGCCCAATGTGTGGACCAAGGACCCTACTTTCACCAAAGAAGTCCCCAGTAACCAGGAAATTGGGCGAGTATTTTAATAGACAAACAGGGAACTTACTAAACTAGTAATCTTTTCTAGCTGAAATGGGGCAGATGTTAGGAAAAGATTCTCTCCCGTCCCCAGCCCCACCCCCACCTCCATCCCAAAGGGGCTCTATAGAAAACATACTTAAGTTTATCAAGGGATAAGGCTTAATTGTAACTTGAGAACAAATTGCTAGACTTTCGGGTACATTAGAATGCCTGTCCCCTTGGTTCTTAGAGGAAGAAGAAATAGGAGCAGATAATTGGAAGCTAGTAAGAGAACAACTATGTGAATACTACAATGATAAAGGTCCTCATCAATTTCCAAGGAAGCATTCTATATATGCAACATAATACAATTGGCCTTAAAGAATCCTGCAAGTTATAGAAAAAAGAATTTTAGGAATAGCCAGCTGAGGAAGTATGAGGAAAAAGAGGAAGACAATGAACGGATTAATAGCAATATCACTAGAGGGCATGTGAAGTTAAGTGAGGGTGAAGGTCATGGTGATTCTCATTTTGACCAGGCAGCTTCCGCCCTGCCTAAACCAGAACTGGTTCTTGACACACCCCCATCAATTCCACTTTCCGGGGATGGAGGGAGGAGGAGGAGTGGGAGGGGCAGTGACACCACTAGCACCTCCCTGCCCATTGTTTTGTTTTACAACAATTAGGATTACAAATGAGTACTTCCGTTTTTTAGGCAGAACTGCCTTTGAAGGCCTGCTAACACTTTCACCTGTTCCTATCCAATGGAAAACTGATACACCAATGTGGATAGAACAGTGGCCCTTAGCTAGTGATAAAATTCAGGCCTTATTAGATATAATACAAGAGCAACTTGACCAAGAACACTTACAACCTTCTTTAAGTCCTTGGAATTCCCCAGTATTTGTTGTAAGAAAGAAACCTGGGAAATGGAAGATGTTGACTGATTTAAGAAAGGTAAATGAACAGATGGAAACTATGGGCACTCTTCAGCCTGGACTTCCATCTCCTACTCAATTGCCTAGAGAATGGCCTCTGTGGGTTATAGACATTAAGGATTGTTTCTATTCTATCCCTCTAGATAAGGAAGATATGATAAGATTTGCTTTTTCAGTGCCCAGTGTTAACTTAGCTGAGCCTTATAAAAGATATGAACAGAGAGTTTTGCCACAGGGAATAAAAAATAGTCCTACTGTGTGCCAAATGTATGTTGCTGCTGCTCTTGCTCCAGTAAGAAAAGCATTTCCAAAAGTAATGTTATTACATTACATGGATGATATATTGGGATGTGCACCTGAGGAACAAATATTAGAAGCATGTCTACAAAAGACCATAGAAACACTAAGTAACTACAAATTGCACATAGCTCCAGAAAAAATTCAAGGACATGCTCCTTTTCAATATTTAGGATATGAAGTATACCCTAAGGTGCTTACAGTACAAAAACTTTTCTTAAGAACAGAGAAGCTAAACACCTTAAATGACTTTCAGAAATTGATAGGAAATATCAAATGGATGCGTCCAGTGTTAGGTTTGACTACCTATCAAGTGCAACCATTATATGACATTTTAAGAGGAGACAGTGTCTCCTCACCAAGTCACCAAGTCAGCTTATAAAAGAAGCTCAAGAGGCTTTGAGAGAAGTCAAAATGGTTTTATCCAATGTGGTTGAAAGAGTCACTCAAAAACCCTTGGAAATATCAGTTTTTGCTACACAAGAGGCATCCACAGCAGTTCTTCATCAAGGAGACAGTGTGATAGAGTGAGTGAACCTCCCAGCACAACCAGAACAAAGCCTTATTCCTTACCCAGTGCTTGTGGCTAGAATTTTATTAAAGGCCATTAAGCAATCAGTACAATTATCTGGGATAAGACTTGACAAGATATACATGTTTTATACCAATGCACAAGTTAATGTGTGCCCTGAAACCATCCCAGAGTGGCAAATTTTATTATCCATGACTCCAAATTTTATACATGGGTCTCTATTAAAGATAACCAGACTATTACATAATTGGCAATGTATTCTTGAAGAAAAGGTTTCTAAAGTTCCTCTTAAATGACCAACTATCTTTACAAATGCATCTAAACATAATATTTGTGTTATATACTCTCAAGATTTAACTATAACAGAACTCCTTTTTAATCCACACAGCAGAATGAATTGTATGCAATCATTCTAGCTCTTACTTATTATCTAGGAGACGTAAATATAATATTTGATTTAGCCTTTTCAGTAGATGTGGTAAAAAGAATTGCCACAGCCCAAATAAAATTTGTAGCCTCCAATATATATCAGCTCTTTAAGGAACTTCAAGAGCAAGTGAGAAAACATCCAAGTAAGATTTATATCTTGCATGTCCACTGTCACAGTGGAGTTCCAGGTCCTATTTTTGATGATAATTCAAAGGCAGATAGCCTTCTAATTATGTTGGCCAATACTCCTTTATTTCAAGAAGCCCAAGAATCTCATTTTAAATATCATCAGGTTCCTCGAGCTTTACATGTACAATTTGGGATAACAAGAGAAGAAGCTAGGAGCACAGTAAAAGCCTGTCCAGCTTGCCTTCCTTTCCATGCTCCTACACTCCAGGGAAAAACCCTCGTGGTTTGAGACCCAATGAAATTTGGCAAATGGATGTGACCCATTATAAATCTTTTGGTCTTCTTTTATCCATCTTGTGGTAGATACCTTTTCAGGATTCACTTTTGCAATACCAACAGCAAAAGAGACAGCCCGAGTGGTCACTGAATTCCTTATGCAAGCATTTGCAATTATGGGTGTGCCACAAGCAATAAAAATAGACAAGGACTTACATATACTTCTAAATATTTTGCACACTTTTGTGAACAGTATAAGGTTTTACACACTATGGCATACCTTTTAATCCTCAAGGACAAGCAATAGTAGAGAGGAGAAACAGAGACAATAAGACACTCCTCCAAAAGCAAAAGAAAGGGGGAGCCACAGGTAATCCTAGAGAACTTCTAAATCTAACCCTTTATACTATTAACTTCTTGATTTTTGACAAAGATGTACTGGCTCTGGCAGACAGGTTTTACAACCCACCAGAAGGGCAGTGTCCAGTGAGAGCAGCTCCACTATCATTAGATAATTGCCAGGCGATGTGGAGAGACCCAGAAAGTGGTGAATGGAAGGGACCAGACAGGTTAACTGCTTAAGGTAAAGGTTTGCTTGTATCTCCACAGATGGAAAAGGAATCAGATGGGTGCCAATGAGCCATGTTTGCCTTGTCCATCAGAGAGAGATGGAGAAGACCCTTGAAATGAAGGAGAAGACCCAAGAAACATCGGGTGGTTCCATTGCTGATTGCACCTACCACTGAAAGAGCTTGGCAGTTATGGCGTTTGATTCATGGACATCAAAAATTGTTGGACTTCAAAATCCTCAGGAATCATTGAATTCTCTGAGGTATAATAAGACTATTGTGGGACTTGAAAACCCTTAGGAATCATTGGATTTTCTGAGACATGATAAGATTGTTAAAGGACTTGAAAACC
Source organism: Sminthopsis crassicaudata (assembly GCF_048593235.1). Classification (NCBI taxonomy): domain Eukaryota; kingdom Metazoa; phylum Chordata; class Mammalia; order Dasyuromorphia; family Dasyuridae; genus Sminthopsis; species Sminthopsis crassicaudata. Next base: position 261,985,758 of record NC_133619.1, on the reverse strand, counting down.
CTCAGCAATCATTGGATTCTTTGAGACATAATAAGATTGTTATAGGACTTGAAAGCCCTCAGGAATAATTGGATTTTCTGAGAAATGATAAGAATGTTGCAGGACTTCAAAACCTGCAGGAATCATCGGATTCCCTAACATATAAAAAGACAGTTGCAGGACTTCAAAAACTTCTGGGGATCATTAGATTCCCTGACACGTGAAGCAATGGACAGTATATTGGTTTTGGACTATCTCTTGGCTGCTGAAGGAGGCGTATGTGTGATTGTTGTTTAGATACTCTCCTTCTAGGACTTCTGGAAATCTTTTACAAGACCATGTTGATTCATATTGTTTGTTATATCACTACTTGCATGTACAATTCATGTTTTTTAACACTTCGTTGCGCCTGCACTGACTGTGGGGAGAGTCATCACTAATAGCCTATGAGTTACTGCTATGTGTTTGTGTAATACCTCCCATGCTGATAGGTTTGTGCATACCTTTTCTAATAAGACCCTTCAGCTCAGAAACCCCCTAGCAATCCCCACTTCCCTTTGGTACTTTTCATCTCCCTTCCTGGGATGTCAGGGAGGGCGTGATCACCTCCTTTTTGGTGTTTTCACCTCCTTTCCTGAGAAGTCAGGGATGGTGTGACCATCTGTGTTCTAAAACAAAAGAAAGAGAGAGATATGTGAAGGGCTGAAACTCTGAGCAGATGCACTGGGGTCAGACAACTGAGCACTTAAGGCTAATTACTTATTGGACAATACTCTATTAGCATATGCTTGTAAAATGGCCCTTCCCACTATTCTGTGCTGGCTCCATCTGTTGGTGTATACAGAGAATTGTGGAAGGGATTAAAGGATGGAGTAAGACAAGCCAGAGTTACTTTTTGGGTGGAAGATGAAGAGGAGTGATGTGGAGATTCCTGTGTTCATTCCTCTCATTTTGACCAAGAATAAAGACCAAGGACTTTTGCTTATCCTGACTCTGTCTGATTATAAAGAATCCAGGGTGCTAACTCGGTCTTCACAGGTTCCAACCCAATAGCAATAATCATTGCAAATGCAAATTATAGGACCATTATAACAATATTCATTATTTATAATTATCAGTATCTAACTATATTATAAACATCTTCCTATTGGAATATAGATGTAGGTTGATAGTGTTAAAACCAATTTAATTGAATTTCAATATTAAAATCTTATGTTTCTCTTCTAACCCAATGTATAGGCAAAGATCAATTAGGTTTTTTAAACTTCAAGTCAAAATTAATATGTAATTTTGATTGTACAAAGTTTTGCTGAGTTTTGCACATTACTGTGAGTTCAATCTAAAAATCATTTTTTTTCTTATTTTTAGAAATCTGAATTTTAAAAGATACTTGGGTTTTTATTACTAGTTACAAATGACTAGGGGTAAAAAGTCATACTGTTTAAAACTTAGTTTTAAAAATAATTTAAGTATATTTTTATAAGAATGTAATTTTTGCTTCTAGACTCAGGATAATATTATGCAATTTAATTACAAAATGTTAGAATTTTAATATAGATTTAAAAAAAAAACTACATGTATTTTAGGAGAATTTATAATCTATCCCCTTTTTTTTCCTTCTATTTTCCCCACTGAATAAATTTTTAGAAAAAAAAAAAAAAGAAGGAAAAGAAGGAAAAAAAACTCTCATCACACAAATAAATTCCTACATTGACCATGTTTAAAAATGAATTTAAAATTCATTACCTTTCTGGCAGGAAGAGTTGACTGGTGTGTTTCATCTTCAGTTTTCTTGACTTTTTGATACCAATTAGAATTTGTCTTTTCAAGTTAATTTTCTCTTTAATTTTAATATCATTGTATAAATACTTCTCTTAATATTGCTCCAAATCAATTTATAGAGATCTTATCTTCCTCCAAACCATTTTGTCATTTGTGACACAATAATATTCCATTGCATTTATGAACCACAATTTATTTAGATATTTCACAATAGATGTTTCCTGGAGTTTTTACTACTATGAAATGAACGACTATGAATATTTCATATATTAAAGTTTTCTTTTCTTTCTTTGACCTTTTTATGGTATAGTCCAAGTAGTGGTATAGGTCAAAGATCAAAAATCATGCACCTTTTTATAACTTTCTGGGAATAGTTACAAATTGTTTCTTGAATGAATAGAGCAATTCACAATTGTATGTAGCAAAGTATAGGCCTGGAATCAGGAAAATTATCTTCATGAGCTTATATCTGATCTTAGACACTTATTAGCTCTGTGACCAAAGTTAAATCCTATTTGACTCAGTTTCCACGTCTGTTAAATGATATGGACAAGGAAATGGGCAAACCACTCCAGAATTTTTGCCAAAAAAATCCCAGATGAAGTCACAGAGAAATGGACATGATGGAAATGACTCAACAACAACAAACCAAAAGATATTCTAATGTACCTGCTTTCCCCTTCAATCTCTCCAACAGTTGTTCTTTGAGGTGGAACCTCAAAAATGCCTTGATTTGCATTTCTTTTTAGATTATTTATTTTAAACATGAATAAAAAAAATAAGAAAAAAAATTCATTGCCATGAATATAGTAGAATGTAACAGAGGATTCTAAATATAAAACACATTTCCATTTCAAGAAAGCTTATATAGTAAATACATATTGTATTGAACTATCTTTTCTTTGCTTTCCTGAAAGTTTTCTTTTCTACTCTGCTATGTATTTATTACTTTATTTTTTCCATTTCCTTCTGACCTCCCACCCTCATCCAAGCTACAATTGATAATGAATTTTTACACACACATATATAGATATTCACATACACACATATATACATATGCTCACATATTATATATATATATATATATATATATATATATATATATATACACATAAACATGCATAAACAAAACATGGTAACCATTCTCTGAAAAAGTGACTAGAAGAATCCCAGAAAAGTTGGAGTCTCAGGTCTAAAGCTAAGTGAAGCCAAATATTTGCAGTTCATAGTGACTTTCTCAATGTAAATGTGTGAGATATAATTCATTTGAACTCTTCTATTCCAATTATTATTAATTAGTTTTATATGATCTATAGGATGATTCATCATGATAAGTTCTTTATGTGAAGCTCCAGAGATGTAAGCTGAAGAGTCTAACTAGAGACCCCCCCCCACCCTTGTTTTCCCTGTCAGGGTGACTATTATGGCTTGAGATGATTCCATGTGAGAAATGAATGTACATTTATTTGGTTTCCACAGTTATGAAAATTAAATTGGAAAAATAAAACTTAAATTAGAAAACTGAAACCTACAAGGATATCAAGGAATAATCAAGAGTGGAGGTTTGTTATCTTCCCCCAAAAGAATGTAAGCACCTTGGAGGCAGAGACTGACTTTTGTAATCAGGGGTAGTAACCTGAGATTTGAAAAGAATCTTTTTTTTTTTTTAAATTCATTTTTCCAAATTATCCCCTCCCTCCCTCCACTCCCTCCCCCTGATGGCAGGTAATCCCATACATTTTACATGTGTTACAATATAACCTAGATACAATATATGTGTATAAATACCATTTTCTTGTTGCACATTAATTGTTAGCTTCCGAAGGTATAAGTAACCTGGGTAGATAGACAGTAGTGCTAACAATTTACATTCGCTTCCCAGTGTTCCTTCTCTGGGTGTAGTTATTTCTGTCCATCATTGATCAACTGGAAGTGAGTTGGATCTTCTTTATGTTGAAGATTTCCACTTCCATCAGAATACATCCTCATACAGTATTGTTGTTGAAGTGTATAGTGATCTTCTGGTTCTGCTCATTTCACTCAGCATCAGTTGATGTAAGTCTCTCCAAGCCTCTCTGTATTCCTCCTACTGGTCATTTCTTACAGAGCAATATTCCATAACATTCATATACCACAATTTACCCAACCATTCTCCAATTGATGGACATCCATTCAACTTCCAGTTTCTAGCTACAACAAAAAGAGCTGCCACAAATGAAAAGAATCTTTTGTTCTTTGCCCTTAGTCCTCCTTTGTTACTTCACCACTTTTAGAATGGAAGCTCCTTGGGGGCAGGGGCTTGCTATGTAATGAGGGGTGGAGATTCATGTCCTATAACTTATATAATATCCAACTAATGAGGAATCAGGTGAGGGACTTGTGCTTCAGGATAGGAAATAAAATGTTGCCTTTGCAGTTTCAAATATGTCTCTACTCACCTAGGCACCCATTCTTGCAAAATAAAGCTTTGCTGCATTCATCAGTGAGTCAGTGGAGTTCTTGATAAGATTTTATTTTCTTACAAATGGGGGCTCATCCAGGATCCAGAAACTATGAGTTCAGGGTGGCTCTCTTGAGGCATGAGAAGATGAGCCTCATGGCTCAGCTCTGGCTTTCCTCCCCTATAGACTGTTCAAGATCCCAGGACCACATTGGTAAATAAGGTCACTGATGAATCCAGGAATCAGCAAGAGAACTGAGTAGGTTCTACAGCAGCCAGGAAAACTCTGTGCACAGACCAAGCTAAGAACATGCACTATCTAGTACTCCTTTGGTGGCTGGGGTCTTACAGGGTCTGAGGTGTCAGACAGGTTAGTAAGATGGGGAATTTAATGGCGCCAAGGAGTGGGAACTCCTGGGGTATACTTCTCATATAGTTCTGGAAGAGAAGGGATGTCAGGAAATCTATAGGAGTAAATATTAGTTATTTAGGATCACTAGAGTGTGGAAATCTCCATGCTGGGGTTCAGGAAGGATGAGAAATTTACAAGAAACTCTAGTAAAGAAAACGGGATTCCAGAAGAGAAGAGGTTCTTCTCCAAGAAATAGAGAAGGAACAACTCCAAGCTAGACAAAAAGAAAAGGAATTGAAAAGCAGTTTGTGTTTGTGTGTGAGTGTGAGTCTATTTTGTCTTCTATATTTCTCTCAATTGGCTGAGTTACAAAGGAAAAAAATGTGGCCATTTTGGGATTTAAAAGTGCTTGTGAGGCATCTTGATGGAAAATAGCTTGAATTTTTTAAAGCTTTCTAGCTTCTCTCCCTACAAGGGACTGGGAATGACCAGGACCGCTGTGTGGGAACTTATGTCCAGTCCAGCCTCTCCAAAGAATTGTAGGCTCAGTTTCTCTCTGGTAGGTCTCTAGGTTCCCCAACCCCCTAGAGTATCAAAACTCTTTTCAGGGGACTATGGATTCTGTATAAAACCCCCCAACAAAACAAAACAGTGTTGTCTATTGGGGAAATCTAAGGAAATCTACTTTACATTTTAAAATCTTTCCCCTTTCTCAATACAGTGATCCACATAGAGAAGAATACAAAATTTAGGTGGGAGGAGGGGGGAGAGAGGAGCTATTGCCATTTTGCTTCCAGGAGCCTGTGCCTCTATTTTAGGACTCAAATAGCTTACTGCTATTTCAAAGATATGGGGCAGTCTAGGAGAATGGAGTTTTTCTTCCAAAAATGTGACTTAAATTACTGTGTGTTTAAATTTAAGTGTTATATGATTGGTAGAATTACTTTCAATTGATACATTTGGGAATAAGATTTTAGAAATATGTGCGCATTAATATTATAGTATTACTACTAGAAGCTTAAATCTATATTTAATTTTATTTTAACTTAAAAATGGCTATTAAAGTTCTCTAGTAACTTACCTAAAGAGATCACATGTTTGTATATCCTAATTAGATGATATATGTTGCTTCTAAATTGTATATTGGGTAATTTGTAAAAATTATGAGCTATGCTTTAAAATTTTGTCTGCTCTCATGAACATATATGTGTTTTATGAAATTTGGTCCAAAGTTATTTAGAGATTAGCTATATTATGAATCTTAAGGTTTAAAAAAAAAAAAGGTGATTTTAAAAACAAGAGACAAGAAAGATTTGCAAAAGCATTTGATTGAATGGAACACCCAATTAGAATCTCACAAGCTAAACTATTAATTTTCATGAGATTCCTATTCATTTTTGTGATAGCCTATGTTATGTCTATTTGGCTATCATTTTTGTAAGATTGCTACTTAAGTTATTTAGGGTTATTATAATATTAAACCTAAAATTGTTAAATTATTATGATGTTGGACGCAAAGAGAGAGAGAGAGAGAAACAGAGACGGAGAGAGAAAGAGAGAGACAGAGACAGAGACGGAGAGAGAGAGAGAGAGAGAGAGAGAGAGAGAGAGAGAGAGAGAGAGAGAGAGAAAGACAGAGAGAGACAGAGAGAGAAAGAGACACAGAGAGAGAGAGACAGAGACAGAGACAGAGAGAGAGACAGAGACAGAGAGACAGAGAGACAGAGAGAGAGAAAGAAGATGGGAAAGGGAGGGAGGGAGGAAGGAAGAAAGAAAGAGGGAGAGAAAGAGAGAGGGAGAGAGAGACACGAGATGTTAGAGAGAGATTGAATGTTTTGGCTGGCACCAAAAGATGTGGTTTAAGGACCCAAAAATGATGTGGATGATGTAGACACCAGATAATGGCAGGCACCAAAAGTTGGGGTTCACTGTAGAATTCACAGTAGTCATTCTCTTTGGCAAAAGATAAATTTATTTAAGAAAGAAGTTACAGACAAAATGAAGGGACACAATAGTCACCAGGAATGGTAAAAATGAAATAGAGGGGGAGAACATAGAAAGAGGTTTTAGTAATTAATGATACTATTTGCCAGAAGAAGTTGCCTATGAGATTAATCTAAATCCTGAAAGGCATCTAGAACCCTAAAATAGTTAGTTATAAGGAGAAATGGGGTTGGGAAGCACAGTGTAGTTAGGAGAAATATCCTGTAGCTTAAGGGAAAGGGAAAGGGAAAAACACCACAGGGGTGAGTGCCTTGGCAGACTGATCCAAAAGAAGGCAGCCGCCATGGAGTGTCCCGTAGGTAGATTTTGTGGGGAAGTTTAACCTCAGGGACATGACTGAGATTCCAGACAATGCAAGGCAACATGGGATTTTTCGACACCTCTGCAGAAGGTGAGTCTCAGGAATTTGATGTGATTTGGAGTTTGAACTGGACCACTTCTCCAAAGGGAGGGACCATGGAACTAAACTGATCTCTATCAGTGCTTTCTGCCTGCTGCTTCAAAGACTCTTAAGGTGGGATCTACTGTGGCATCCATTCCACTGGTTTGTGAACTTGCCAGATTTAGAAAAAGCTTTATAAAGAATTCCACAGGGGCAGCTAGGTGGCGCAGTGGATAGAGCACCAGCCCTGAATTCAGGAGGACTGGAGTTCAAATTTGGTCTCGACACTTATCACTTCCTAGCTGTGTGACCCTGGATAAGTCACTTAACCCCAGCCTCAAGGGAAAAAAAAAAAAAAAAAAAAAAAAAAGAATTCCACAGATCCAGCCATTCTGGTGAGCTATTTGGAACTATGCTCAAAAAGTTATCAAACTGTGCATACCCTTTGTTCTAGCAGTGTTACTACTGAGCTTATATCCCAAAGAGATCTTAAAGAAGGGAAAGGGACCTGTATATGCAAGAATGTTTGTGGCAGCCCTTTTTGTGGTGGCCAGAAACTGGAAACTGAATGGATGCCCATCAATTGGAGAACTGCTGAATAAATTGTAGTATATGAATGTTATGGAATATTATTGTTCTGTAAGAAATGACCGGCAGGATGATTTCAGAAAGGCCTGGAGAGACTTACATGAACTGATGCTGAGTGAAATGAGCAGGACTAGGAGATCATTATATGTCACAACATCAATATTATACAATGATCAATTCTGATGGACATGACTATTTCCAACAGTGAGATGATTGATGCCAGTTCCAATGATCTTGTGATGAAGAGATCTTTTACACCCAGAGAGAGGATCGTGGGAACTGAATGTGGGTCACAATATAATATTCTCACTCTATTTGATGATGTTCACTTGTATTTTGTTTTCTTACTCATTTACTTTCCTTTTTGATCTGATTTTTCTTGTGCAGCAAGAGAATTGTATAAATATGTTTACACATATTAGATTTGATGTATAACATGTATAACATATATTGGATTGCTTGCCATCTAGGAGAGGGGGTGAGGGGAAAATCTGAAACACAAGGCTATGAAAGGGTCAAAGTTGAAAAATAATCTGTGCATATGTTTTGAAAATAAAAAAAGCTTTTAAAAAAAGAAAATTATTCACACATATGATTTGAAAATAAAAAGCTTTAATTTTTAAAAAAGTTCACTCTCTTCACCTTTAGATTTCAGAAGATTTTTAATTGGGATTTTTCCTAGTTAATCTGTAATTTAGGATGGAAAACTCTGTTGGCTTGGGAAAGTGAAGGCTTAGTCCACCCTTGCTCCTTAGAAGTGAGAAAACAAACCTGCTCTCTGGAGTTCAGCCCCACCCTTTTTACCAACCCCTTTCCCCGTTGCTGGTTAAATAAAATTCCTTTAACATTAATTGCTTCTACTGTTTAAAGTAATAACTTACATTTACATGATGCTAATAACTGAATGTTTGTTTTTATTTTTCACCTCTGAGGTTGTTTAAAGGCAAAACTGCTTAGCAATGCAAGTAATTTCTAAGAGCAATTTGTTAGATTTCTTGTTAATTGCAAATTCTTTGAAGATGGTTTTTTCAAAATCCATTCAGCAAATTGTCTAAATTATTAAGTGTGCAATGGTCTCATTGTTTAATGAATATGATGGCAAATGTTCTTATGTTCTTTCTTCAAGTACCAAGAGCAGGAAACAGTCTAAGCATGTACTTTTGGTTGTGCTGCTCTGCAGGCACATGGGACTAGATTCTAAAACCTCTGATTAGTGAAACTGGCTATTGAGATGAAATCTCTTGAGATAACTGATACTATTTTGAGTTTTGAATTTCAGAATGATTACCTGAATTAAGTTAGTAACCCACCATTTGAGAGAAATACCATTAAGTTAATCAAACAATTCCTGAGTTGGCTCTAAGGTAGGATTATATTATTTTATAATCATGTCCTTGCTTTTTCCTCTTATAACAAATTTCTGTAATCAAGGTAAGTGGTCTATAGAAGCCATAAGCACAGCTCAAGTATGTAATATCTTGCTGGTTTTTATCTAAAAATATGTAGTCATTATATCTTACAATTAGGTAAATGAGTAATTTGGTTTAGTCATTTCTCTGTTGCTAGATGTATGTGTCTGTATGAAATAAGGTCCTTAAAAGAACTTATTATGTAAAACAATTAATACAACTATATGTAGGACATTATTTTGATTATTAAAACTGAAATATCTTTTGTATGATTTAGAGAGGAGGATTTTAATGTACTCAAGGTTTTTTTGAGAGACGTAATTTAGGGAATATTTTGTTACATTAATGCGAAAGTCACTTTTATTTAAGTTTGTTACTAATGTGGGAATAACGTTTGAATAATTTATATTGAAAAGCTGCTGACCAATCTATCCTATAACAGGCAAAAGAGGGGGAATATCTTTTAAAAAAAATATTGCAGGGGATTTACACATATGCCTCATGCAGAAGTCTGGGTTAATCTCTATCGTTATCTTGCTTTTGATAGGTAAATGAAACCTGTTAATGAAGGATTTTGTGAATACCTCTGTTATTCCGATGGAATTCCCCTTTCCTGAAAATTGTTTTTGGGGTATAATGTAGTCTGTAAAAAAGAAACAATTCCTAATTATTTACAGAATCTTCAGGGAAGGTATAAACACACCTTCCAAGAATGAGGGTTCTGCTCGTTGTACTTGCTTTGTCCCTAGTTTTCTTAGATTTGTTTTCCCTAGGCTTTGGGCAATCACTTTCTTTACTTTTTATTATTATTAATATTTTTTATTTTATAATTATAACTTTTTTTTGACAGTACATATGCACGGGTAATTTTTTTTTTACAACATTATCCCTTGCACTCACTTCTGTTCAGATTTTTCCCTTCCTTCCTTCCACTCCCTCCCCTAGATGGCAGGCAATCTTATGCATGTTAGATATGTATTCTAGACACAATATGTGTGTGCAAAACCGAATTTCTTGTTGCATAGGAAGAATTGGATTCAGAAGGTAAAAATAACCTGGGAAGAAAAACAAAAATGCAAACAGTTCACACTCATTTCCAAGTGTTCTTTCTCTGGGTGTAGCTGATTCTGTCCATCATTGATCAATTGGAACTGAATTAAATCTTCCCTTTGTCGAAGATATCCACTTCCATCAGAATACGTCCTCATACAGTATTGTTGTTGAAGTGTATAATGATCTCCTGGTCCTGCTCATTTCACTCAGCATCAGTTGATGAAGTCTCTTCAAGCCTCTCTGTATTCATCCTGCTGGTCATTTCTTATAGAACAATAATATTTCATAACATTCATATACCATAATTTACCCAACCATTCTCCAATTGATGGACATCCATTCATTTTCCAGTTTCTGGCCACTACAAAGAGGGCTGCCACAAACATTCTTGTACATGCAGGTCTCTTTCCCTTCTTTAGTATTTCTTTGGGATATAAGCCCAGTAGTAGCACTGCTGGATCAAAGGGTGTGCACAAACTTTTTGGGCATAATTCCAGAAGCAATTCACTTTCAAATGATCAGCGCTAGACAGCAGTATTGACCAGATTCAGAAGTCTGACTCAACACACTGGATCTTCAATCAGCTCAGTCTTCTTCAATGAAACCCTGTTGGATGACTCAGCTCAACGTCCATTCTCAGCAGGAACTAGTTTCAGAAGATGAGATCATCACCCCATACCCCAAAAGACTTTGAGCTCTATTTGTTTGGGAAATAACTAGAAATGGTTGGTGAATGGACTCTAAACTACCCAGTATTTGAATCCCTAGAATGTTCCTTAGAAGGAATCCATCAATCCTGTGAAGGAGGGAGGGGGAGTTATCAGTGCTACTCCTCTAGTGCAGTAGTATTTGGGGCTTAGGATGGGGACATTGGGTTAAGATTGCTGGGAAAGATACCCCATAAACAATTCAGTTTAATGCTTGTCCAATTATAGAATTACAGAAGCTTGACTAACTTTGACAAGTAGATACAATTATGTACTAATAGAGAAAGAGGATTTTTATGGAACTTCCTGTCCAATCTGGAATGTTTGGTTTGCTACAAGGGTTAGACATTTAGAAAGTGCAGATCAAAGAGTAAGTTGGTTATACTTGTAATAGGTATAGATTTCTTAGGAAGATTTGGAATCAAGTAAAAGACTTAAGGCAAGTGATGGACACCTTGGTAGAATTGGTAAAGTACTCTATAAAGAGAAAACAAAAAGCAATTTCTATGCTACAAGTTGTCCCATGTACAGATAGTTCCATTCCTTTTGGGTAAGGAAGAACATGAGAGTGAATTTCTCCTGTTCCCAAAATAATGTCTTTTAAGAGCTCAAAGCACATGAGCCCATTGATCTCAGAGGTGAGATGAATGAGGTGGGAGATTCATAGGGTGTGAAAAAAAGCTCCAGTTTATTATGCCCAAAAGTCTTGTTGATATACATTTTTGCAAAGATGATCAGCAGGTGAACAGTAGACAATCCTAATCATCATTCAGAGAAGCAGTTCGTGGGCTTTGAGTATGCATGGTATCTGCCAATGGGAGGAGAGCAATTTAGCAGCTGGCTCACAGGTGATACTACTGACTGTGACCCTTCAGCTCAATACTCATTCCCAAGGGCGTTTCTGCAGAAAACTTATTATGCACCAAAGGTTGAGGTAGCCTCAGTACTCCCTCCCATCCGTAGCAATTCCACCTTTTTATCTTTTAGATAAAAAGTCCTTTCTCGAGCAGCCTCCTCTGAAAGGATGATGGAGAAAGATCTATAAAATCATCCTAATATTACAGGGCAACAACAAAGCAGTAACAACATAACAACCCACAGGGCAATCCATGATTCTAATTTTAACCACCATGAAGTGGTATTATCAAACCAATGTTTGATTTTTTTTTTCAGCAGTTTTATCTGGATTCAAATCCTCATGAGAAGCTTTCTGTATGTCAGATGCTAATTTATATAAACTTTCTATGTCACCTTCAATTGTGTTATTGAGAAATAAACCATTCAAATGTCTCCTGATGTTGTCCCAATCATAATCTTTACCTTTATGATTATACAGCAAAGGGGTTACACAAACCTTTGTACATCTGTAATCACATTGTAATTGAGCCTAGAGTTTTAATAACTCCACTTCTGCTCCTGTTTGCAATGATACTTCCCTTAAATCTTTTATCATCTGGTATAATTATTCATCTATCTTAGCTTCTCGGGCAAAACCCACTGAGACATTCCTAGCTACTTCCTCTCTATATATCTAGGTTGTACTATGCTGTTTTGTACATTAGCTATGGACATTGCAAGAAAGATTGATGAAATTACAAGTGAAACCAACATAGTGATACCTAATATGGCACAGCTGATACAACTCTTTTTTCTAATGGGACTGAGGTCTGTTTCCTTCTTTTCTATTATGGTATTGAATATATGATCAGTCTTAGTATGATACCATTTCTCACTTTTGACAGGAAGCATTGATCCATGAGCTCTAGTGATTACAAATACAATCTGGTTTTCAATTTCAGTATGCAAGCAATCACTAACTATACAATTCCAACAAGTAACATTGTAAAAATCTAATGTTTCTTTGGAAACAGTTACACAGTCTCCCCACATAAATGCATATTTCCCTCCCAGTCTCCCCACATAAATGCATATTTCCCTCCTAGACAGGCTTTAGTATAAAACTGGTATCCAATTCTTATGCCATTTGTCCAAGAACCAGGTCCCAAGATGTTTTTCCATGTGCCAAACTACCGGCCCAATTCTTGAGTGACCAGAATGTGTCCCATGGAGGCCTGTGCTTTCTAAGGGGCCAAATTGATGATCCATTATGTAGACACAATCCTCCGGCACAGATGAGGGTGTCTCTATGACAGGGCATCCCCTGAATGCCCAGCATGTGTCACATGATACCCCACCGCCCATGAGACAATCCTAGGTCATGGTGGGTCCGGTCAACCCATACTGGTGTGTTGGTAGTCCAACACTCTGTTGCCAGTAACACAATCCCATATATATAGAAAACATCTATCTAGGAGTGTTGGGGAATCTTCTCCTCCTGTTGGATGGTCACCTTTTCTTCCCTCTTTTCCTCTTCAGTTCTGTGGACAACTTTGAAATGTCTGGTGGGAATCCACTGCTGAAGGTTTTCTCCTGTGGAGATACAAGCATATCCTGGCCCCCACATTAGAACCCTATAGGTCCCTCCCATCCTTCAGGACCCTTTTTCATTACCATGGTCTCATTCTCAGGAGGCCTTATTAATGAAGATGGAGTGTTATCTTTGAGCGAGTCTTTGTTCACCAGAGTATTTCATAACTGGACTTAAATTATTTGAATCAAGTTTTAAGTAATTTATTGTCTACACTGTTTTATCTATATCTTTCTGAGTGATCCTACCTCCATCTCCCTATTTTTGTTTTTGATAGATCTCTTGAGGGTCTGATTAGTCCTTTCTACAATGGCCTATCCTGTAGGGTGGTAGGGAATTCCAAAAATATGATCCGTTTTAATATTTTTAAGGTATATGACCATCCATTATCAGTCTTAATGGTGTGTGGGATACCATAGAGGCAAAACAGTGAAATAGGTGATTTATTACATGTGAAGCAGCTTCTTGTCATTGAGAGAATGTAGATACAAAGACTAAACAAATGTCAACTGTAACATGAATGCATGTTTTTCCCATATGTGTAACATCCAATTGCCATGTATCATTTGGCCTATTACCTCTGGGGTTAGTCCCCAGGCCTGCAGGTCTTTGAGAATATAGCATACATTACATGTGAATTCTACCAAACATTTAAAGAACAACTAACTCCAATGCTATATAAACTATTTGAAAAAATAGGGATTGAAGGAGTCCTACCAAATTCCTTTTATGACACAGACATGGTACTGATACCTAAACCAGGTAGATTGAAAACTGAGAAAGAAAACTATAGACCAATTTCCTTAATTAATATTGATGCTAAAATTTTAAATAAGATATTAGCAAAAAGACTTCAGAAAATCATCCCCAGGATAATACACTATGACCAAGTGGGGTTTATACCAGGAATTCAGGGCTGGTTTAATATTAGGAAAACTATTAGTATAATTGACCATATTAATAATCAAATTAATAAAAACCATATGATCATCTCAATAGATGCAGAAAAAGCATTTGATAAAATCCAATATCCATTCCTACTAAAAACGCTTGAGAGTATAGGAATAAATGGACTATTCCTTAAAATAATAACGAGCATATATTTAAAACCTTCAGTAAGCATCATATGTAATGTCGATAAACTAGAACCTTTCCCTGTAAGATCAGGAGTGAAACATGTTTGCCCACTATCACCATTAGTATATAATATAGTACTAGAAACTCTAGCCTCGGCAATAAGAGCAGAGAAAGAGATTCAAGGAATTAGAGTAGGAAATGAGGAAATCAAATTATCACTCTTTGCAGATGACATGACGGTATACTTAGAGAACCCCAAAGACTCTCTAAAAAAGCTATTAGAAATAATTCAGAATTTTAGCAAAGTTGCAGGATACAAAATAAATCCACATAAATCCTCAGCATTTTTATACATTACCAACACAATCCAATAGCAAGAGATACAAAGAGAAATTCCATTCAAAATAACAGTCGATAGTATAAAATATTTGGGAATATATCTACCAAAGGAGAGTCAGGAATTATATGAGCAAAATTACAAAACACTTGCCACAAAAATAAAGTCAGATTTAAATAATTGGAAAGACATTCAGTGCTCTTGGATAGGCCAAGTGAATATAATTAAGATGATAATACTCCCTAAACTAATCTATTTATTTAGTGCTATACCAATCAGACTCCCAAGAAACTATTTTAATGACCTAGAAAAAATAACAACAGAATTCATATGGAACAACAAAAGGTTGAGAATTTCAAGGGAAGTAATGAAAAAAAATTAAATAAAGGTGGTCTAGCTGTACTTGATCTAGAACTATATTATAAAGCAACAGTCACCAAAACCATTTGGTATTGGCTAAGAAATAGACTAGTTGATCAGTGGCATAGGTTAGGTTCACAGGGCAAGATAGTGAATAAAAATAACAATCTAGTGTTTGATAAACCCAAAGATCCAAAATTTTGGGATAAGAATTCATTATTTGACAAAAACTGCTGGGAAAACTGGAAACTAGTATGGCAGAAACTAGGCATGGACCCACACTTAACACCACATACTAAGATAAGATCAAAAGGGGTCCAAGATTTAGGCATAAAGAACGAAATCATAAATAAATTGGAGGAACATGGGATGGTTTACCTCTGGAAGGAGTTTGTGTCCAAGGGAGAACTAGAGACCATTATTGATCACAAAATAGAAAATTTTGATTACACCAAATTAAAAAGTTTCTGCACAAATAAAACTAATGCAAACAAGATTAGAAGGAAAGTAACAAATTGGGAAAACATTTTTACAGGTAAAGGTTCTGATAAAGGCCTCATCTCCAAAATATACAGAGAATTGACTTTAATTTATAAGAAATCAAGCCGTTCTCCAATTGATAAATGGTCAAAGGATATGAATAGACAATTTTCAGATGATGAAATTAAAACTATTTCCACTCATATGAAAGAGTGTTCCAAATCACTATTGATCAGAGAAATGCAAATTAAGACAACTCTGAGATATCATTATACACCTGTCAGATTGGCTAAGATGACAGGAACAAATAACGATGAATGTTGGAGGGGCTGTGGGAAAACTGGGACACTGATGCATTGTTGGTGGAGCTGTGAAAGAATCCAACCATTCTGGAGAGCAATTTGGAACTATGCCCAAAAAGTTAACAAAATGTGCATACCCTTTGACCCAGCAGTGCTACTACTGGGCTTATATCCCAAGAAAATACTAAAGAAGGGAAAGGGACCTGTATGTGCCAAAATGTTTGTGGCAGCCCTTTTTGTAGTGGCTAGAAACTGGAAAATGAATGGATGTCCATCAATTGGAGAATGGTTGGGTAAATTGTGGTATATGAATGTTATGGAATATTATTGTTTTGTAAGAAATGACCAACAGGAGGAATACAGAGAGGCTTGGAGAGACTTACATCAACTGATGCTGAGTGAAACGAGCAGAACTAGGGGATCATTATACACTTCAACAATGAAACTGTATGAGGATGTATTCTGATGGAAGTGGATATTTTCAACTCAATATTTTCAAGAGAAGAACTAATCCAATTCCAATTGATCAATGATGGACAGAATCAGCTACATCCAGAAAAGGAACACTTGGAAATGAGTGTAAACTGTGAGCATTGGTTTTCTTTGTTTTGTTTTGTTTTGTTTTGTTTTGTTTCTCTTCCCAGATTATTTTTATTTTGTGAATACAATCCTTCCTTTGCAACAACAACAACAACAAAATTTGGTTCTGCGCATATATATTGTACCTAGGATATACTATAAGATATTTAATATGTATGGGAATGCGTGCCTTCTAGGGGAGGGGATGGAGGGAAGGAGGGGAAAAACTCAGAACAGAAGGGAGTACAAGGGATAATGTTGTAAAAAAAAAAAATTACCTGTGCATATGTACTGTCAAAGAAAATGTTATAATTATAAAAATTAATAAAAAACAAAAAACAAAATTAAAAACAAAACAAACCAAAAACAAAAACAAATAAATAAAATAAAATAAAATATTAAAAATAAATAAATAAATAAATAAAGTTAATAGGTCTGGGGAAAAAAAAAAGAGAGAGAGAATATAGCATACAAGCTACACATCTTTTTATTATGCTTGCTGCTTCTTGCCAAGACACCCCATACAATCTCTGGAGAGATCTGGCAGATAGATGCAAGTATTCATGAGCTTTTACTGCTTGTTCTAGAGGGCAGAGAAGAATACATTGTGCAAGATCCACTATTTTATTCCCTTCAAATATAGGTCCCAGCCCATCCATATGAGAGCGAATGTGCATTATATAAAAAGGGTGGACTCTCATTAAAATCACTTCTTGTACTTTCTGAAACAATGAGAAGATAGGTCCTGTTTGAGCCTTTATGTATGTTGTCTCTATTCTCTGGATCACTCCAACTGCATGGTGATTATCTAAAATTATATTGATGGATGGGTTTGTCTATTTTCAATGTTTGTATAATGGCATACAACTCATTTTGCTATGTTGAGGTGTAAGGTATAATAAATACATTAGAGATACCCAATTGTGGGGAATATATGGCCACTTTATTTTGCTTGGTGGCATCAGTGAAACATTAGGGTCTTTAAGTGGATGTATTTTTGTTTTTATGGGAAATATCCATTTGCACTGTTCATAAATGGCAATTGGGTCAGGATTTTTCCTGCTTTCACTTCTAACCCTAACAACAAAATGGTCCAGGTTTCCTGATAGCTAGTAAACAATCTAACCTATCCTTGTCTATGTTAATCCATATAATTCCTATTTCTCCTGTTAATTGAATAATTCTGAGCAAGGTTTCCCTTACTATTTCAGCTGTCATGTCTATTCTTTATAACAAATACAGGGGAGCTCCATGGGCTATTTGTTCTCTCAATATGTCCTAATTCTAATTGTTCCTTGCCATCTGGGGGAGGGGGTTGAGGGAGGAAGGGAAAAAATCTGAATAGAAGTAAGTGCAAGGGATAATGTTGTAAAAAATTACCCATGCATATGTACTGTCAAAAAAAAAGTTATAATTATAAAATAAAATTAAATTTAAAAAAATTCTAATTGTTCTTGTACTAATTGATGTAAAGATGCTGCTTTTTCTTTGGTCAGGGACCATTGCTCTACCCATATTGGTGTGTTGGTAGTCCAAGTCATTTTTGGAGCGGTGAAAGCCGCAGCAGCAATAATCCCTTCTAAAGATCTGTGGTGTTTTTCATCCCTAATTGATGTAATATATCTTTACCCCATAAGTTAATATGTAAGCCATCTATTATTAAAGGAAAAATGGTTCCTGTCTTTCCAGCTTTTTGACAATTTACCAGTTCAGTGGACATCAAAGCCTCTTTACTTCCTTGTACCTCTGCTACTCTGTTGTTAGCTGAAGTCATAGGCCACCATGAGGGCCATTGAGAAGCAGCCACCACAGTCCTGTCAGCTCCAGTGTCTATCAATCCTTCAAATTGTTGGTTATTCAAAGTAAGGGTCAGTATCCACTGAGTGTGATAGCCTTTTAAAATGTTTGTACAATGGCCTCTGAATTTGGACCCATCTGTGGGGCTAATTCACAGTTATCATCTTCTGTTTTAACCATAAATTCAGATGGAATGACTATTCTTTGAGCTATATGTTGTCCTTTGTTAAGATATGTTTCAATATTGTCAGTATTAATCATAGTTACAGACACAGGCACTTTCTCATATATTTGTATGACTGGGATAGCTACTTAATATTGGAGTAGTGGAGGGTTTATAACAAGGATTTTTAGTTGTTTTCCTCTTTGATACTGTTTGAATGGG
This sequence comes from Sminthopsis crassicaudata, assembly GCF_048593235.1. Lineage (NCBI taxonomy): Eukaryota > Metazoa > Chordata > Mammalia > Dasyuromorphia > Dasyuridae > Sminthopsis > Sminthopsis crassicaudata. The sequence goes on along the minus strand of NC_133619.1, from coordinate 261,967,317 downwards.
CACTTTACAAACAGCATGAGGGGGTAGGCAGTAATAACCATTGCTCTGTGACAATCTGCATTACAGTCCTCCTGTAATAAAGTCTTTAATATCCTATCTACACCTCCTACATTTCCCATGGCCTTAGCTACAGCATCTTGTAATTGAGTAACAAAATCAGTGAAGGGTTTGCCAGTTTTTTTGTCTTATTTGGGTAAAGCTTTCCTTTTCATCCTTTTCTACAGGAATCCCATTCCATACTGTTCTGGCACATTGGGATATTTGGAGATATATCTCTTCAATAAAATGAATTTGATCTCCGGTGTCTGCATGAGCCCCAGTGCCGCTAAATTGCTCAACGTATAACTTTATGCTTGCTCCTGGAGCAATCTGAGTGGCAGTCAACCGAGTCTGTTCTAAAAATTCTGCCATCCAGGACATTGCCTGGCCTGGAGTCAACACTGCCCATGCGAGTGCTTTCTAATTATTGGGCATAAAATTGTCTGTGACATTGTTTCAAGTATTAACATATGAACCGAGTCCTTAACCTGGGTTAGAACTTTAAAGGGAGTGGTTCATGTCTGAGATTCTCTGCCCTGGGTTAAAAAGGTCATCTTCCTCTATAACAGGATATAATTCTTCTGTCTTCTCATTGATCTCTAGCCTGTACCAAAACTTTTTGAAGTGAAGATAAAGAATATAACTGATTATCTCTTGCTTTTTGTCCACTAAGTGTTGCTGATCCTGCTTTTCCTCAGTTCTTATTTCATTTTTTACATTAGGAGAGCCTTTGAAAGGCAATAGGTCTGGACAGACACAAAAATAAGGGAGGGCTGAAGATGGTAAAGGGATGGGGGTGGGGGTTGGGGAGGCCAGCAGGCGTTGGGTGGTATTGTGGAGGCAGCACTCTCCAACCTGCTTTGTCCAGGAACTGATTGACCTTTACCTTGGCATTGAATGAAGTAATAAAAAGTGAATTAGAAGAATTAAGTCAAGGACAGTAACTGATGAATTCAAGGCTAGAAATCTAGCTCTGCATTTGGGTCATTCCTACTCTGATGAGTAAATATTATTGGATAAGTTACATCAGAGAGGCAGTGAAGGTAGGTGCCACTAATATAATGGCATAGGAAAACAAAAAGTCTCCAGAAAGGAGGAATATGTGTTACAATCGGAAGTTTCACTCCTATGAGAAGAATTTAAGTAGAGAATTCAGGGATTAATTATCCATCCTGTAAAAGGAGATCTGGGCAGGGGTTAATAGACTTTTATGAAGTACAAAATGGGATGTAAAAAAAAAAGCCAAATTTGAGGGGTTAGAAAAAGACGTGGAAACCAAATTATTTTGGGGGGAAAGCTAGGTGATGCAGTGGATAGAGCACTGGCCCTGGAGTCAGGAGGACCCAAGTTCAAATTTGGCCTCAGATACTTAACTTCTTAGCTGTGTGACTCTGGACAAGTCACTTAACCCCAGTTGCTTCAGCAAAAAAAAAAAAAAAAAAAAAAAAAAAAGTAGTGGGGGGAACTGTAGAAATGGTTGGCATTTGTTTCCACAATTATGAAAATTAAACTGGAGAAATGAAACTTAAATTAGAAAACTGAAATCCACAAGGACATCAAGGAATAATCAAGGGTGGAGGTTAATTATCCTCTCCCAAAAGAACATAAGCTCCTTGGGGGCTGGTACTGATGACTGGTGATGGCCTGAGATTTGAAAAGAATCTTTTGTTCTTTGCTCTTAGTCCTCCTCTTTCCCCGTTCTAGAATGGAAGCTTGTGGGGCAGTTAGGTGGTGCAGTGGATAGAGCACTAGCCCTGAAGTCAGGAGGACCTCAGTTTAAATCTGAATTAAAATACTTGTGACCCTGGGCAAGTCACTTAACCCGAATCGTCTCAGAAAAAAAAAAAAAAAAAAAAAAGAATGGAAGCTCCCTTGGAAGCAGGGGCTAGCTATGTAATGAGTGGAAATTCATGTTGTATAACTTCTGTAACATCTAATTAATGAGGAATCAAGAGAGAGACTTGTGCTTCAGAATAGGAAATAAAATGCTGCTTTTGAAGTTTCAAAGATGTGTCTGCTCATCTAGGTACCCATTCTTGTAAGAATGTAAAATAAATCTTTCCTGCATTCATCTGTGAATCAGTGGAGTTCTGGTTAAGATGTTTTGTTTCTTATATTCAATTCTATGGAAACTTTTCCAATTTATTTTTGTACCTCCAGACAATTCTTTTGTCCAACAAAAGCAGGTGACTGTCTTATGAGTGAAGATACTTCACCCAATGAGTGACACTTCCTGCTAATCTGTCATTTTTGGCCCTGAAGAGCAATCAATGAGATTCTGTATTTTTCCATGTGTCTTTTGTTAGGTTTCATATCATTTCTGATTTTCTTTTTTTTTATATAACTGTGGAAATCCTCATACAATTTTCACAAGGGTAATTCATATTACTTGTAATGTAAAGGAGCTAATTTTACATTATAGTGAGTAGTGGCCTAAAATGGCTTTTTGTCCTTGCATATATTGGTGCTCACTCTACTGATGCTGGATTTCCATTGTTGGAATCTAATTTCTTGTTCCATGCCCTGGAGACCATGTCTATAACCACTGGAGCCTGTATCTGTACCTGCTGGCCTCTTTGATGGGCTTAACTATTACCTCCTGACTGATCTCTATGTAGAAATTTGTTTGAACTATGTTACTACTGGGATTCCATATTCACAGAAGAGCTATGGGTGCCTCTATTGGTCGGGTCTGACTGCCTTTCTCTTGTCAAAGAAAGAGGGGTAGGGAAAGGAAGGTGAAGAGCACTAGTGTTTAGGCTCCTGAAAAGAATTTTGTATTGTCAGGTATTTCACAAATAATCATATCAAAATCTATTTCAGCAGATTAATTTCTTAAAATTCCAAATTAAAAAAAAAACTCAGTTTCTTCCACATAAAAACAAGACAATCTAAAATTCCAAACATTTCCCTTGGTTTTCATTTTCTCACTGTTGGGATTCTTCATGCCATTCTTTGGCTATATCCTAAAAAAATTATAGGACTCAGACCTGCTGATTCAGGAGCACATTCATTTCCAAAAAGCCATTCAGAATCAAGTAGTTTACAAAACACTCTTATTGACAATATAGAGGCCTCTTAACTTCAGCAAGGGATGAGCTCAACTAGCCCTGAAATAATTTTCTAGCAAAGGTTTTAAACTTTGCCCCCCTGTTCAATCCCTTCATACTGCTTTTAAAGGTAAAGAAAGTTCTGAAAAGATCCATTGATAAATTCTTGGAGGAGGCTATAAAATCCAAAAAAAAAACTGGAAGGCCTAAAAGTTTAGCATATTTTTTTTTTATTTAAAGCTATCTTTTTTTTTGTTAGCAGATATACAATCATTGTATGTAAAAACAAAAAACAAAAAACAAAAAAAACTTCCAGCCAGCAATATACATTAATTTTTGTAATTTGTAAATCTGTAATAAATATTAGAGTCTTAAAAAAAAAAAAACATTTAGGTACTTAATAAACAGAAACCAACTTATAATGTAGTTTTTATTTGTTGAAAATTTAATATACAAATGCATAAACAGTTCAAAAGCCGAGTAGTATAAAATTAACATTTATCATGTGTAAAATAAGGTTTTATGAGGCCAATTTGATTTTTACCACAGAAGTTGTATTATAATTTCATAAAATGACTTACAGGACAATTTTACAGAATTAAAAATCTCCAAGACAAAATAGAATTGGATTGACTGGGAAAATGAACAACTCATAATTTAAAACAAGTTTAATTTTTTTCCCTTTTTAAGTGTCATTTATTGAATATTTTCTAAATCTGATTTTACTTAATAGCTTACAAATAATCACTGTTCCTAGACATGCCAAACTGAAAAAAGTATTTGCCCCAAAGCACTTATATTTTAATAGGATAAAAATTCAGTCAATTTTAGGTTTTCCTCCCAAAAATGCTACCATAAATATTTTTTAAAGTTTTGTTCAAGTCAAACCAAAAAGTATAAGATATTTCAAAAGTAGGAGTCAAGTATGATATCCTTATGTAGTTCAATGCTTGAAGTAGAGAAAGTACATATAAAAATATATATATTTTTTGGTTTAAAATGCAATTAGTTATGTTGGTTATCTAGCAAATAAGAAAAATAGAAAAATTATTAAAATTACACATCAAATATTCTATTATTGCTGGATAGCTAAAACTGAGTTAATATGCTGGAAACTGTCATAAGTTGGTATAAGTTCCACAAAGAGAAATTGCCTTAACAGATAACACTTCTTTGAAAAATAGTCAATTCTAAAAGGATAATCTGAAATTAGAATCTTGAGATACAAGGCAGAATCAAATGAGATTCTGAATTATTATGGTAAGCTTAGAAGGCGCATTATTCTTTGTGTAATCCAAGTGCTCACTGTTTCTATGAAAAGATCATTAAGAAATTTATTTATATTTCCCCTAAAAGACAATTAAAATGCAGCCAAATAAAAAATTTGAGTTTTTGTCCCTTTGTGACAATGTCTTAATTTTTCAAAACAAAAAGAGAAACTAGTCTTTGCACTACATTAGAGTTAAAAACTCAATTAAGCATCTGTCACATCTATGCAACAAGATTAAGCTATCTTTCAGGACAGTATTACTCAGTATTCTAATAAGTTGAAATAAAAACAACTGAACACTATCATTTATAATGTTTTTCATAATACAAAGTTTCATTATGCCAATAATCTCTCAACACTGACATAAATTATTTAGACTTGATAAAAATACCAATTCAATTGTAGACTGTTTTGAGTTTTAAACTTTAATAACAGATTTCCTAATAACTTAAAAATAGTTAAGGAAATGGTAAAACAGCTGCCTGAGTTTTATGAACACACATGAACCAAAGGAAAATAAAATGTAAGAAAAACCAAAACAAGATAACCTCAAATGTAAACAAGGAAGCATACAGCTTGCAATAAACAAAAATGGAAAATATTCTGAACAATTTTCATTATTCAAACAGATATTTTAAAATCTATTTTAATTAGATTATTATATATTTCACCACCAGATACTTTCTGGTCAAGTCATTTCACACTTCAATTTATATTTTTAACTATACACACAAGTGTACACAATGTGTGTTGTTTTTAAACTGCTTTCTGTAAAATCAATGTGCAGCTTGAAAAGCAGTAAGGTCCCCTTATTGTATTACAATACTGTTTGTGACTTTCTGGATAAAGAAAATAGTGCTATTTTAATGCCCTGAATCACTCATTAATGGCATTAAGAAACTGAGTTTTTATTTACAATCAAATCACAGACATGATTACACTGCAAAAACATGGTATTTTATTCTATTTTATTTTGACCTGTGATTTCATTGTTATAGGGTCATCCAATGTGAGAAAAATTCTGTGACTCAAGAGTTGCAGAAAGCACTGAGAAGTTAAGTGATTTGTCCAGAGTTACAGAGTTAGCATGTGGGAAGCAAAATTTTAAAAAGCAAGTCTTCCTGGCTTTGAGGTCTGTTCCTTCTCTAGCATGCCATGCTGCTTCTCATACTAACTCTAAAAAGTTCTTGTATTTAGCCTGCAACATAATAAACCAATATTTTTCATAACTACATTTCCCTCCAAACCTCTTAATACAGATCAACATTTATTAAGTGCCTGTGTGCTAGACCCTGGGAATGCCAAGGCAAAAGATGAACAGTATCTGAAAAACAGCTATTCTATTGAAAGGGATATACAAATTAGAAAGCATTTGGAAACACACAAAGTGCTCCAGGACTGAGAAGAGGAAGAGGAACCTATCAGAAACTCCAAGAAGTACAAAACAAAGCACCTAGCTTTAGCCTTGAAAAAAAATGACTATGAGATGAGTGGGGAGTACATTGCAAGAATGACAACCATTGTGAATGCATACAAACTAAGAGATAAATCAAGAACATAGATAGCAGTCTGGTATGAGTGGAATATAACTTCCCAAAAAGTTATTAAAATAATACTCTGATAGCCAATCATTGGTTCCCTCGAATTATAACTAAATTTAAATATCTCACTTATTTACATATACAAGAACTGCATATGCACACAAAAGTAGGCATATTTAACAAATTGCCAGTACAGCAATGATGTGTGATTTCTTTGGAGGGAGCTCCCTCCAACAAATCTTAATTTAGGTGGGAGGTTCAGAGATCCAGAAGAACAAGATAGATCATGTGACAGAAAATTTAAAAATTATGCTATAATTTATCATAATTTCTCTTACCTCTGTAAATTCACTTAAAATAAAATAATTAAAGATAATTCTAATTCTAGTTTGAAATAATAATAATAAAAAAAACTCATTCTACGATTCTCTTTGAATTAGGGATAAAAAAACCGGACGGTGTCAATTTGATATAGTTTGATGCTTCAAGGAAAATTCCAGTCCTTCTATTAATGTCTCATATATATAGTCAAGATCCAGGTAGGATTTGAAATTAGGTCTTCTGGACTGAATCCAAGTACAGCATCCTATCCATTATATTATATTGTGCTATACTAAACCTATTACATGTTTGGACAAGTTTTTGTGCAAAATTTTAAAAACCTGAATTGGAAATGTCATCCACTCATCACCTTATACCACCACAATCACATATTTGCATGTCCCTAAGACCTTTTTCCTTTGAAGAGTTCAACCTAAATGGAACAAATTTTATTTTTTTTTTTAAAAAGATACAGGCACACTTTTATTTCCTTTCATGTTTCAGAGTTAGAAGACCTTGTAGTTGACAGAAGCTCCAAATGGGAATGGAATGAAGACTGTACCTGTGATTTCTAAGACTACAAACTGCAGAGCAGTCTTCATTGGTAAAGGAAATTCTTTTATCAGAAGCTCCCCTATATCAGTGATATCACAGGAAATAACATATACAAGTGTAAACATTTATATAAAGCTATTCAAATGCATATTTATAAAGATAATTGGAAAGGTACCTAAAATAGTATTTATATAAAATTTCCATATTAAAATATTGCTCATAATAAATAAGAGGTGAATTTCATGAATATCTTCTCCTCTTCAAATACAATTTAGTAGCTTAGCCTGACCTAAGGCTTTAACTGACATTTTTTTACAGATATGCCAAATATTCACATAAACAATAATGTTTATAATATACTCACATTGTAATGGTACACAGAGAGTAAGTTAACTATCAAAAGGTATGTGTAAGATGGGGGGAGAAGGAAAAGAACATTTGCAATCAGAAAAATTGGTTTAAAAATGAACCAAAATTACCACCTGCTAACTTTAAATCATTAAAACCTGACAAAAATAGACCAAGTTTAAAAAAAAAAAAACACCTTTGAAAAATGCAATTCTTATTAATAATACTGAAGAGCCCAGGAATAAATGAAGCTTATCTTTAAATAAATGATAATTATCTAAAAGCATCAACAAATGTTATGTAATTTGCAATGGGGATAAGCTAGACATCTTGCCAATAAAATCAGGGGTGAAGTAAATATGCCCATTGTCACCATTATTATTCAATATATTAGAAATGCTAGCTATAATAACAAAAGAAAAAAAAAAACTGAAGGAATTATAATAAGCAATGAGGATAAATTCTCACTCTGCAGATGATGACTGAAATAATTAACTTAAGCAAAATTGCAGAATACAAAATAAATCCCCATAAATCAGCATTTCTATGTATTGCCAACAAAGTCTAGCAACAAGAAACAGAAAGCAAAATTCCATTTAATATACTAGCGCCAATATAAAATATGTGGGAGTCTACCTGACAAGACAAAGAAAAACTATATGAATATAATTTTAACACTTTTTCACACAAATAAAGTCAGATCTAAACAATATAGAAAAATATTAATTGCTCATGTATAGGCTGAGCCAATATAATTAACCATTTCACCTAAATTAACTTACTTATTCACATGCCATATCAAATTGACTGCCAACAAATTATCTTACAAAGACAGGAAAAACAACAACAACAATAATAAAATTCCTCTGGAAAAACAAGTTTAAGAATATCCAGGGAATTAATAAAAAAAAAATGTGAAGGAAGATGGTCTAGCTGTACCAGATCTCAAACTGTACTATAAACAAGTAATTATCGGAGCAGCTGTGGATAGAGCACCAGCCCTGAAGTCAGGAGGACCTGAGTTCAAATTTGATCTCAGATACTTAACACTTCCTAGCTGTGAGACCTGGGCAAGTTACTTAACCCCAATTGCCTCAGAAAAAAAAAAAAAAAAAAAAGTCAAAATAATCTGGTACTGGCTAAGAAACAGTGGTGGTTAGTAGAATGGATCAGGTATACAATAAACTATAATAAATAACCAAATAATCCAGGATTTGCTAGACCCAAAGATTATAGCTTTGGGGACAAATGCTCATTATTCAACAAAAAAACTGTTGGGAAAACAGTATGGCAGAAACATTTCAAATTATATCCATGATTTACATGTAAAGGGTGATACCATAAGCAAATTAGGATAGCAATGTCAAATCTACAGATAGTATATGATTGAAATGAACTATTATTTTGCACTAAGAAATGACAAATGATAATTTCAGAAAAACTTGCTAAGACATGTGAATAGATACAAATGGAAGTGACCAGAACTCTGTATGCAGTAACAGCAATATTGTATGATGAAGAACTGTGAATGACTTAGTTATTCCCAGCAACACAATGATCCAAGACAATCCAAAAGGACTCAGATGATAAATACTCTCTGCCTCCAGAAAAAGAAATGGTATTATCTGAATACAGACTAAAGCACACTAATTTTTTTCTTTGGTGTTTAAGTCTTCTTGCACAAAATGATTAATATGAAAAGTCTTATGTGACTGCATATGTATGCGTATTGGGATAGGAGGGAGAAAGGAATAAAACTTGGAACTTTAAATTAAAAAAAAAAAGACAAATGCTAAAAGTTGTTTTACATGTAAATGGACAAAAAAAATATATTTTAAAAATTGTACTTAAAATAGACTAAATGACTGTTGAAAAGATTCCAAATTGTTTTAAAAGGATGCCACAATTTCCCAACATACTTATTAGAATTTTGTGCGCATAGCAGATCAATGATATGATAAAATTAATTAAATCTTAAGTCTTGTTCAATTACTTATGGGAAGGTTGCATTTCATTCCTTGTTTCCCAGCTTGAAGACATGGTAACTTGGAATAATTCTTAAGTAACTGTTCGATGGCAATGTGTCGGACGTGGAGTTCTGAAGCCAAAGAATCCTTTTCTTGTAGTTGGTGTGTCAGCTGCTCAAAAATTTCTAAAAAAAAAAATGCAAGTAAATTTTATTTTTAGTATCTACAAAGCTCAAGATTCAATTCATTGTGATTCATTTTTTAAGTAATTTAAATGCATGCCTTATCAACATTTTTTTTAATCAAAAATATCCATCCCTAAAAAAAAAAAATCCAAAACAAAACTCAACTAGTTATAGTACTTTTTACAAGAAGTTTCAGTTTCAACTGCCTCCCATATATAAATATATCATGTAGTAGCATGGGTCATCTATAATAGCTATCAAAACATTTGGTTTATACATAAACAATCTTTCCTCCATTTAATAATCTTTGAGATCTGGCTTCTCATTGGTGATGATGAATCACCAATGTTGTTGGTGCAACCTTTTCTTACTCTTTGCCTTTCCCTGTTTCCCCTTTGGAAAAATAAAAAATATCCAAAACAAAACACTGGAGGAGTAGGAATACTCCTTATTCTTCACTTCTAGACTATTTCCAACAACCTCTTTCACCTGAAGTCCACACAAACAAAAACTTGCACCTATTAAATCACTGTGGTTGCTATATACCAATTACCAGGTCATTCTTCCTCCAATTCCAGGGATTGAGCATTCAGCTTATTATCATTTCTCTTCTATAACTCCTGTCCTTATAATAGGGGACTTCAATATTCACAATGAAGCTACCTCAAACTCTCTATCTGCACATTCCTTATCCTCCTGAATTCCATTATATTCTTACACTTCAGCCATATACTGGACTGGTTACAATCCTTTCACTTCCTTAATAATGAAGTTCCTAATTAAGGACTACTGACATTCCTCTCTATTTAATAGAACTAAAGTTCTAAACTTCTAAAATTTAAGTTTAGAAGTACTTTCTAAATAGAACTTTAGTTAGAACACTTAAGTTAGTTTAGTACATTAATCTACTGCAAAATCTTAGTTCTGGATTATTCCCATTATTCCTCTTCTGTTTCTAATCAAGGGCTGCTGCATAGGAGGAACAAGCCATACTGCCATGCTGAGTGGGTTATCTGATACATTTATATATTGATTTCAGCTACGCCCTAGTGTAGTAAGGGTGAACTTTAGCTTCTAAATTCCTTGCCTATTTTTTTCCACAGTCCTATTATCCCTGCTCCTACTTTGCTTTGTTTTTACTCCTTTTTATTCTTTTCTGTTCCTATCTTTTTATTCCTTCCTGATTCCCTCTCTCCACCATAGCAACCACTGCAGACTATCTTTTCCTTTCACAGGCCTTCTATATTTCCTCATTTCTCTCCTTATATAAAGACCTTTACTTACTTCACTGAGAAATGAGGCCTTAAAAGACAGACTCCTTTTTCTCCTATTATTCCCTTCATCATCTCAAAATCCCTTGAGGTTTTTCAGTCATGGCTAACTCTTCCATGACCCCATTTGAGATTTCCTTAGCTTATTATCTTTCTCCAGCTCATTTTACAGATGAGGTTAACTAAGGTACATAGTTACTTAGCCCTAAGTAACTTGCCTAGGATAACTGATGCCAAATAAAGTCAGGAGATTAAATTTTCTTGGCTCCAGGCCCGGGACTCATATATGCATAGTGCCATTTAGCTACACGATCCCCAAATCCCTTGATATCACTCCCTCATTCTCTCCTCTTTCCCCAGAGTCTCTGACAATGAAGTGGACCTTTCCTTTGCCTTGGCTTACTCTCCTCTACCTGTAATTCAGCTCATTTCCTTCCTTCTTCCTATGTACTGGTTTCCTCAAATATGCTTAAATTCTCCCTATCCTTAAAACATATAAAAAATATTTTACACCCCATTATGTAAAACTCTACTGTTCTAAGGAAGCTTACATTCTAACAGCAGCTTAAGAGCACGATAGATCGAAAGCTAGATCTGAGTCAGGAAGACTAAAATTCAAGTCCTGGGCAAGTCACTTAACTCCTACCTGCCTTAGTTTTCTTTATTGTAAAGTGGTGGCGATAATAATCTACTTCCTGGGGGTGTTGTGAGCACAACAGATAATACTTGTGAAAGCATTTAACAAACTTTAAAGCACTACAAAATGCTCTTTATTATTAACATGGATTAAGTCTAAGCGTGGTAGATACTAAAGGCATACAAGGTATGGGGGAGGCAGTGCAGCAAGATGAGGTGGGAAGTGAGGAGACACTGAGAAAAAGTTTAACACAGGAGCTGCTCTTGACTATGTCTTGAAAGAAATAGAAATTTTGTGAGATAAAGTTGAGGGTTATGATGTTGGTCAGTATAAGAGCATAGAGATGAGAAATGCATGTTATATGTGAGAGACAGAAAGAAAGCAAAGTAGGAGAAGAATAAGAGGACTGTGTGGAAAAAATAGGCAAGGACTTTAGAAGCTAAAGGAAGAAGTTTACATTTGATTCGAGAGACGATAAAGAGCTACTGGAATTGAGTAGGGAAGTGATAAGATCAAACTGGGAAAAGTCACTTTGGCTATAATTATGTAGGATAGACTGAAAGGGATGGAACAGGAAGATTAGAGCTGCAACATCAAGCATTTCAGAGACTATGTTCACTACAGATCCAACACAGATTTTCTCTTTCCCCCCCAAACTTTCTTATTTTTGTTGTTATTTATTATCTCTTCTATACTCTTTTGATGCTTTCAAATTGGCTTTCATTCTATTCCTCACATACAAAATTCACATCCCATTTCTGTGCTTTTACACTGGTCATCTCCTAGTCTGGTATATGCTTCTTCCTCACCTTGATGTTGTTCATCCTTTATTTTCGAAGACAAATGACATCATGTATTGATGTCCTGAACTTGAGTGAATTGGACAAAGTCATCCACTTCACTCTCTCTTCTAGTCATATAACTACTTTGTATTCTTTTTGTATATACTATTGTCCCATTAGAACCTTATTAAAGTCCTCAGAAACAGATATAATTTTATTTGAGTTTGTAGGTCCAGTGCTTAGTAGTGTCCGGTATATGTTAAGTGCTCAATAAATGCATGCAGACTGATAATTTCAAATTACTTTCTAGAAGATGGACCAAATCAAGACTCCACCAAGAGTGTATTTTATTCAGTGGGAAATGAAAACTAAGAGTTGTTGTGATTTGCAATTATCTTATTATTTGTGATTGGGAGCAGTTTTTCATATGGCTCAATAATTTGCAATTCTTCATGTATTTTGACTACTTATACCCATTGGATTTCAGTCCTTGATCAAAGATATGATGTAAATTGATGCTTTCTCTTTTATCTTAGAACTCCATTTAGTTTTAGCTGTACAAAAGTTTTCTGACTTCATGTAACCAATTTTTTTTCTTTTGTAATCATAACGACAAGAACCCTTCCCTTTGTTCAAGTTGTGATCTAATAATTTTCTTCTAATTTTTTCTTTTGATGTGACCTAATATAATCATTGTGTACATATACTTTAAGCTTACTAATATAGATGATATGAATTCAGTTTCAGATAAATTGTATTAGAGTATTGCCAATAGTTGTCAAAAAAGTAGTTCTTTGCTCCAATCATTTTTATGTTCTCAGGTTTGCTGAATACTGGTTCTAATGTCTTCATTCTTCCTTATATAGGCTGTTCAACTGATCTACTTTTGTCTTTTTAACTAGTAGTGCTGAAGAGTTTAATGATTATCCTTTTATAATACAGCATTTTTGATGTCCTAATTCCTGCTTAAATTTTCTTCATTGCTCCCCTTGAGATTCTAGACTTTGTTTCTATGAATGCATTTTTAAATGATTCAAAAATCAAAGATTATATTCATAATCCTGCTTGTGTGCTGTTCAATACAATAAAATGTATTTTCCAAACTATAATCTACATGATAGCAAGTACTAGCTCCAAAGATAATTTCTATTTTCACAACTTATTTTATAATGTATCTATGGTTTTTAAAAATTCCTATGCTCTGGAATTCCAACACAATGTTTTAATTTCTAATTCAAATGTAAGTGAAGAAATCCTATAATTCTTTTAAAAATGAGATTATTTTCTATACCATAAAATTTTTCCTAAGAGTTGAAAATAATTCCTTACCTTGGATTTGCTGGCGAAGCTTTTCATTCAGCTGCTCTACCTCACCAAGACTCATTGAATTCACTGAAAGATGAAAATTTATTCATTACCACCATAAAAGCAAGGAAAATTAAAATTCAACAATGCTAATAAAAAGCATGCTTTCCTTAGACATTTTTATTTGCTCTAAGCTGCACTGTTCAATGTGGCAACAAGTTCTTAATTGAGCAAAAATTTAGTGACCTTATATAATATTAAAAATCTTTAGATGATGGTTGAAATTATCAAAGAAATTATTAACAGAAATACAATTTGTCAAGTCAATGCAAACCTCAACTGTGCATGTTTCTCTAATTCTTGTTTGGGGCAGTAATGAATATCATTGTTTCTGTATTTAGAAAAGAACATACTTTTTGCTATTTGTCATAGTACAATTGAAGTACAATCAGGAGTTAAGACTTTTTTGAAACTATGCAGAAAGCACAACAGTCGATAGTTGGGACTATATGTAACTATGGGAAAGTCATCCCTGACTAATAATATTTAACTTAGAAACTTAAGATGGAACAAAAGGCACTATGAAATGATACTTTCAAATTACATCAAGGATACATCTAACTCTTCAACAACATTAGGGAAGTCAACATCTCATTTGGGTCTAAACTAGCAATGAATTAGATATAATCCTATATTTGAGATTTGAGGATTGATATATTTATCAACTTTTATGCCTTATCAGATAGGTTCTAAAAGGAGTCCAAAAGAATTTTCTTTTTTTTTTCTTCTTTTTTTTTTTTTTTTGGCTGAGGCAATTCGGATTAAGTGACTTGCCTAGGGTCGAACAGCCAGGAAAAAAAAAAATTAAATTACCTAGTAATCAGTATTTTTACAATTAGCCTTTATGGTCCATGGATGGACATCAGGACAACACCTCTACCTTTTCTAGTTTAACTGAATCTGCCAGAATTGTGTTTTTTGGTTTAGACTCATGAATCTACGGTCACTGATAAATGATGAAAGATCAAACTAGAGCAACAGTGGAAGGAGAAATCAGCAAATGAATTAATTATGAAGCACATAAGACACTACACAGCTCACACATTACAAATGACAAAATCCCTTTCTGACATGTTTTACTTACATTGTTCTCTTGTATAATAAATGTGTTGTCTCTGGTCACTAATTTCTGAAACAGAAGCTTTCTTTTCTTTCTTCTGAGTCTGTTGGTGATGAGACCATAAAACACTATTATAGCAGAAAGGGGCATTTGGATCTTGCAACATATCAAGCCCAAAGCTTGCAGATTCTCTTTGCTCCAAAACTGTTTGTGCATGGTTTGAGATGTTTACTGTTGTTCCATCTATCCATTTTGCAGAATATTTTGGTACTTGGGAATCAAACTGTGGCAATAACTTTGTATCTGACTTATGTCTAAAATTTAAAATTGAGTGCTGGGAAGTTTTGGAACATTCAGGATCAGACTCTACATCTTTATTCTGGGCATGCCGTATAATCCAATTTATTTTTTTACTAAATATAGTTTTGACTTCTTCATAAGTGCTTTTGGAGAGTTTAGATCGAGGACAATCCTGGTTTGCAATCAAATGGAATTTTTCAAAGCATTCTTTGTGGCCCCTTAATGATCTGGTATGCAAGAGATTAGATCTTGGTACTCCTATAAAGAAAAACAAAAGAATTTTTAAAATTTTAAAATTATTATAGCTTTTTATTTACAAAACATATAATGGGCAATTTTTCAACACTGACTCTTGCAAAATCTTCTGTTCCAAATTTTCCCTCTCCTTCCACCTCCCCTAGAAGGCAGGTATTTCAATACATATTAAAATATATGTTAAATCCAATATATGTATACATATCCATATTATCTTGCTGTACAAGAAAAATCGGATCTAAAAAGGAAAAAAAAATCCTGAGAAGGAAACCAAAAATGCAAGCAAACAATAGAAAGAGTGAGAATGCTACGTTGTGGTCCACATTCACTTCCCACAGTCCTCTCCCTAGGTGTAGATGGCTCTCTTCATTGCCGAACAATTGGAACTGGTCTGAATCAAGAATTAAAATGTTAAAGATGAATTAATTTTTAAAAAAAGTTCCATGATCATAAATATTAGAAAAAAAGAAAAAAATTATGAATAAGAGAAACAATTAAAAATGATTTTTAGGTAATCCTGGACTGAAGTATAAGGATTTTCAGATGAGGAAATTCTCTTTTAACACTGAAAATTGATGACTGTCCTACAATTTCTATTTTCTTAAGAGAGTTGCCTAGAGCACTAAAGAGGTTAGTGGTTTAGTTAGGGTCACACAGCCAATGTTAGAATATTAATCTTTTTTATGTTACAGACTTCTTTGGCAGTCTGGGGAAACCTACAGGCTTCTCAGAAATAACTGAAGAAAATGCTAAATTTCAGTTAGAGACTAATAAAAATAAAGGTGTGTGTGTATGTGTGTGTGTGTATGTGTACACATACACATATATGTGCATATGTCTGTGTATATATATATATAAATTCAAATTTACAGACCTCCTGTAATTTATTCATGGACTTCTTGTTAAACATCTTCATGTTAGATAGAGGCTACCCTTGAACTACCAAGAAACACTGACTCTGAGGTCAGTCCTCTATCCACTTCAATACTGCTTCCTTGCTAAGGAACAATATTAAAAGGCAGTATTAAGAAGTAACAATTAATAGAAGTGAAGTAAATCTTAAGTTGCATAAAATGAAATCTTATGAATTTGTGAAAATATTCTACTAAGTTAATGATTTTTGTCATATACTAGGTATACTGTAAAGCCATTTTGCATAGTATGAATTTTCTATAGACTCGCTCTTAAATCTTGTATTTTCTGGATCGAATTTAGAAGTTTAAAATATAGTTTGAAACACACACCCTTTTAATTTACACACAGGTACAAGCAGTTTTTCTATTAGGCAAAATAAAGTGAAGACTTTTCAGAACATAACATGGTAGAACTATTTAAACCCTTACCTTCCAAATCAGTTATCAGTGGAACCCAAAGGATATGGTGTATCATAACCATAAAAAAATTTAATTGCTAAAAATTTAGGAAAAGCCATTTTAAATTATATAAAAATTAAACAATATTTCTTTCAAATTTTCTAATTTTAGTAGAGCTTAAAGCTTTCCCACTTTAATTGTTAAAATACATACATAAATTAACAATTTTTATTATGATCAAATCGTCCTAAGTAATTTTTTCATATTAAAACTGAACCAGGGATAGTGAAATCAATACTGCTTGGTTAGATACCAAATAAATATGCTTAGTTCTGAGAAATTTCAACAAATGGAGAGAAAATTGACATTTAACATATTGATCATTATGAACAGGCATTGTTATCAAGAAAAAAAATTTTAATATTGCTTATGTCTTTCTCACAAATTCTGAAGCTATAGGTAGTCATTTAAAGGACACTAATGAGGCAGCTAGGTGGTGCAATGGAGCACCAGCCCTTAAGTCAGGAGGACCCTGAGTTCAAATATGACTTCAAACACTCAATACTTCTTAGCTGTGTGGCCCAGGGCAAATCACTTAAACCCAACTGCCTCAGCAAAAAACAACGACAAAAAAGAAACAAAAAACCCCCTAATAGTCCAAGACTTTTTGAGGACTTAATTACTATTTACATATAAAGGTTAACAAATTGAACAAAAAGTAATTTCTTGCAACAAAAACATGTTTCTTAAATGTTTATTATACTCTTGATGTCTTAAAAAATTAGTTAACATCAAGTTATATTGAAAACCAATTCAGTAAAACTCTTTTCTAATGATTTGTATACAAGTTCCAGATAAGCTAAGTACCATGTAATTAGAAAATAAAGTAAAAGGAAATTTATTTGAAGCTCATGTAGCTATTTAAAAACAAGTACTCTAAAGAACCTTTTCTAGGCACTCATGCCTCTGGATAGTTACCACAACAGGTAAGTATGACAGCATGAAAAAGGAAAAAAGTTTTACAAAACATTTATATTTTGAATATGAAATCTGCATAGCAGTGTCTATTTCATATTATACTATTGAAAAAAGTTTTTAAATTTTAAAGATTCAACTATCAATCTGCATATTTTAAGTGACTGATTTCTGTCTTGAATTTGAATGAAAAAAAATTTGATGTATTCATTTTCTTATTTTTATCCACTTATATCAAAAATCAAGATAATAAAATTAAGGACTTGGTGGTATTCAATTTACGAATGCTTTTGAAATGTTAACTTTTATTTTGCGAGAAATAAAAATTTTAAAACTTCTAAGAGTCACAATTAACAATGATATTCGATTTAGATTAAAAATATAAAACAATATACTGAATGGAATTTTAAGAGATCCTCTCACAATATTCCTTTATAATTAACTCTTCTGTTGTTAACCATTATTTTAAGTCTGAGAAAAAGCCTGGAAAATTCATTTGGATACTCATGCAAATCACAGAATATAGGCATCCTCGTATTATTCTCTCTCTTGTCTATTAATCTATTTCTTAGCAAAATATTATTCCTATATAGCCTTTCTCATCTCCATTTTTCTTCCCCCAAACAATTAATAATCCTTGTTCATCTCTCTCAGAATATTAAATTTTCTTGTAGAGGCCATTTTTCATCTTTACCTTTCTACATATCACCAGGACCTCTGGGACAGAGCACACACTTAATGAATTCTTGTTTAATTAATCGAACTCAGAATGTTTGAGGGATTTGGGTTTGTCAGTTTTTCAAGTACACAAGTAAAAAATTTGCTCTGAGATATAAGAGGCCTTGGAATAAGGTTAGAAGAGTTAAGAACTGTACGAAATATTCTAAGAGAAAAATAAAAGATTGTCAGTTGTTTAAGGGGCAGGAAAAAAATAGAAATGATTAATGCTGCAGTGAACCACTATTTTGATAACAAAGAAATAGACATTTTAAACAAAGACATTTAAAACAAATGGCATTAAAAAAAATAAGAGGATGTAAGACAAAAAAGGACAGGAATGAGGAGCCTTGAAATGTATTCAGATATCAAAACTTTCTGGAAGTCTAGGGATTTATTCCAATGCATTTAAAAACACAAAACCTCAAAGTCACTTAAGTTTTATGTTATTCTCAGTTACATGGCTTTACTATTTCTGAAACAATTTACTATTTCTGAAAACTGCCAGATAGCAAGTGATGGAACAGAAAATAATTTTATTATTAGGCCTGAAGAATGGAAAAAGAGTGTTCTATTAGATGCCAGAAAACAAAAGTGGGCCAGAGAATCCCTTCATTGTTTTGTAAGATATTCTTGACGTATCAAAAGCTTTTATTTTTGGATACTTCAGACTTTGAATCCCTCTGTTAGGGAACAAAGAAAAAAAAAAAAGATATTTCAAAAATCAATATTTTTTGCAAAATCACATCAGATATCACAAAAATTAGTAAGAAATATTTGGATAAGATTTTAATCAGAGAAAAAGAACCCTTTAAAAAGGCCCGTTTTCTAATCCATAAATTCCAATTTTTGATTCCCTATTTCATTTTCAAAATAAGCTATTCTAAACATTCTCTTCCCAAGTTTTCTAGTTTCTTTTTTTTCTGCAAGGGATCTCTTCTCTTTACTAAACTCCATGTTAGTTAGCTCTTTCTTCTCCCATTTTCTTCATCACAAAATCCCTTCACTCTTTTCTTTTTTCTCCCAGTCTCTGTCAGAAATTGAATGCCAAGACCACTTTTTTGTACTATTCTTGCTCCTGGAATTCCAATTTGAAAAATGTTATTGCTAGGGGTTAGGAGGACTCATGTAAAAAGAAATATACATGTAAAACAAAATTTCTAGAAGCACTGCTTTTGCCAAAAAAGGGAATACAGTAAGTAAACCAATTGTCAAGCAACTAGAAAGCACATTATGGTATGTGAATACAATATTATTGTATCATAAAACAAATATGACAAATAAATGTGGGGAGACATGAAATGATACAGAAAAAAAAAAAAGTGAAACCAGAGAATAACGCTGACTATAGCTGTGTGGGGGAAAAAAAGCTACATATCCATTTTGAATACAGAAAAAAATTCCTAAAACTACTGAAATAAACAATGTATAAAGAAAAAATAAAATCGGTTATTACAGGCATGATGTCAATATACACTTTCTGTTTCAGGGATAACAATGAATAAATAACACAAATTTAGATATGGGTATAACAATTCATAGTATCTTGTGTCTTTTTATTTTGTAGTTCTTTTATTTTCTTAAGTTTCTGTTCTATAAAGTTTAATAACAATAAAATTGGCTAATATTTATGTATCACTTGCCTGGCAAACATTTTACAATTATCATCCCCATTTTACAGATGAGGAAACTTAAGACAAAGGCTGACGCCCAGGGGGTCAGAGTTATAAGTGTCTAAGACTGGATTTGAACCTGGAGCTTCCTATCTCTAGGCCTAGTGCTCTATCTACTGCCAGGTAAGTCAGAGAGATGATAATAGTTCCTTACCTTACAGGGTTATTGTAAGAATAAGCTGAGATAATATATGTAAAATGCTATAAAAATGTTAGTTACTACTAAATAATTATACTTGATAATAAGTGCAAAAAAATTTTAAAAACTGGGCAAACATTAGGGGAAATAATATGGCACAAAGGGTATAGAATTTGGCACCAAAAATTCTGGTTTCAAAATACTATCTCTATTACTATGGACAAATCTGGTTTTTAGTTTCCTTGACAGAATGAAGGGAAATAGATGATCTCAAGGGTCCCTTTTGGATTCCTGAGAGGTATTTTATTTTTAACTTTGCATTTTCAATACCTGGCCCATAGGGCTTGTGGACTGATCTTATAATTTTTTTTTGGACATTGCCTTATCACTCTCAAAGAACAATGAAGAGGCACTTGATTGGTGTGAACAAAACAAAATGCAACATTAAATATTTAATTAAACAAACTTGTGAAGAACAAAAATGAAGAATTTTTTTAAATGATAAAAAAGATGATCTGGTTATATGGTCAGAGTAAGGTATAACCAGTAGACATATTGTCTCACTGGTATTCTTAGAATGACAATGTCAAAAGAAATCAAGGAAGAAACCAGCAAATTAGGGCAACATTCAGAGGCAAATTTTGAGGAAGACATGGCCAAGAGCTACACAGGACTTGCAGGCACAGATTGGTTGTGATCTATTTCAGAGCAAAGAACAACCATATTGAAAAGATTCTTACAATCCCTTTGCAAACTTGCAAACAAATGTATATGGAAATGCAAATTGTTTATCTTTCTGAAACAGGTCTACCTGGAAAGCCCTACCATTTATGTAAATCCTTCTGTTTGCAAGTGACATTATGATCTTTATACTGAGAGGTACACTATGACTTCCTCAAAGAGATCAAATGCCACTCAAAAAAGATCTAGCAAGCCACAAAGAGAACAAAGGAATGAAGATTGTATATTATGCAGATTATGATTCTCAATTCAAAATTTTGAGGGTAGTAGACTGTTTTTCATCTTTACTTTTGTATTCTTAGCACCTCATAGAGTTTTTGCACAGAGTGTTTAATAAACATTCTGCTTTAGTCAACTAGAGTACTAGTTCAAAAGCTTCTAAAATCAATCAGTGATTAATTTTGGGGGAGAAGGGCTGTAGAAGCATAGGAGTGGGTCTGGCATTGTTAAATGATTTAATTATTCTGCTCATTGGTTTTTCTAAACTTTTTAAAAACTCCCCTCAAATCTCCCACAGCAACTTTTCCTCAAAATGATCTCATTTTATTAAAAAATTTAGGCCATTCATCAAGAACTCCCTCTTTCTTACCTCCTCATCTCACTTCATCCAGTAACTCCTCCTTCACTTTTGTTTCACACAAAGAAACCCTTCTCCTTACCCAGGTAAAGCATTCTACATGCACAAGTGATCCCTTTGCAATCCATTTCTCCAGCAGTTTGCCCCCTCTATCATTCCCACTCTCAAGTACCTTCAAATTCTGCTTGTGGGGCATCTACAAATATGCCCATGTCTCATCTCCCTCACTAGAGATTCCTTTGAGAAAGCTGTCTACAACAGGTGCTTCTATTGTTTTCTTCTCAGTCTCTTCTAAATTCTCCACAGTCTGACTTCCAGCGGCATTCAACTCAAACTGCTCTTTCGGAAAGGCTAAATCTAAGCCTTTTCTTATTCATCATACTTTTTAGCCTCAGACACTGTCAATTATCCTCTTCTACTACTAAGTATTTATGATAATTGTCTTGATTCTCCCAGTCTGATTGTTTCTTCTCAGTGTCCTTTGCTCCATCTTCTAGGTCACATCTACCAACCGTGAGTGTACCATAGTTCTGCCCAGGGACCTTTTCTTTTTTCCCTCTATTATTTCACCTGGTGACCTCATCAGCTTCCATGATTCAATTATCATTTCTATGTAGAAGATTCTCACATCTATTGTCCAGTTCCAACCTTTGTCTTGGCCTCTCTTCTAACTCCAATTGCTTATTGGACATCCAGAACTGGTTTCCCCAAACCTTTCCTCTCTTGTAACTCCCCTATTGTCCCTTTTGCACCACCATTCCTGCAGTCACCCAGACTAGCAACAAGGTGTTACCACTTACCACTCACTCTCACATACCCTTCCTTCCTCTAATCTACCATATCCTGTCAATTCTACCTTTGAAATATCTTTGGTACATGCCCCCTTCTTTCCTGTGACACTGTCAATCTCCTCCCCTCCTCTCCTTACAAGCTATCCAAGTTTATATCAAGTTGTAACTTGATGATCTTAAGAATGGAAAGAGAGAAGAATAATACTAGGCAGGGTATAATGGAAAGAAAGTATACAAGTTGAGATTTATACAAACAAGGAGGAAGGAGTGAGGGAAGTGGCTGAGGAAAACAACAATAAGATAAAGACAAACTACTTTGAAAGAATGAGAGTCTATTTAGTGCTCAGCCCTATTCCAAAGGTCTAAGAACTATGCTACTCATAGCTCCTGATAAAAGTGTTGGAGTCAGAATAAAGAATTTAAAAAAAAAATTATGGTTAATGTAGAAAATTATTTTTCTTGATAAGAGTTCTATTTTTTTTTTTTTTCCCCATTCTCAACTGGGGGTATAAGGATGCTTGAAGTGGGGGAAAAGGGAAAGAAGATTTTGCTGACTGAACATATAACTCACCTCCACCACTTAAAATATAGAAGCAAACACACATTTTTGGACACAGCTAATGTGGAAAAAATATTTTGTCATACTATACAATTATGTACTGATGGATTTTAAAAAATTTACCTAATAGGTATGAAGGGTTACTGGAAAGGATTAATTGAAAATGCTTAATTGGGGGCAGCTAGGTGGCGCAGTGGATAGAGTACCAGCCTTGAATTCAGGAGGACCGGAGTTCAAATCTGGCCTCAGACACTTAACACTTCCTAGCTGTGTGACCCTGGGCAAGTCACTTAACCCCAGCCTTAAAAAAAAAAAAAAAAAAAAAAAAAGGGAAAATGCTTAATTGAAAAAATAAATGCTATTTTTAAAATGTCTCTGACCAATGATTCAGACTTCATACACTATCAGAAAAGTAACAAAACATTTTGTCAAATGAGGAAAATTTTGCAAAACAGGTTGTATAAAAGCTTAACCTGACTATATGCATCACAATCCTGTTTAAATAGAAAATCCCAGATCCTAGATTCCACAGATCATTTCCCCCCTTAGCAATCTGCTTCTGTTAGTCCCATTAGCTTTAAAGTTATAGTTAAATTTGGTAGTAGTCACTTATTCAGCAGTATAGTGCTAAGGAAATAGTTTAAGTGTGGATAAGTGTGACTGGAAATGGAAAGCAGCTGTCAAATATTACAAATGGAAAGGTTCTATTTTTGCCAGGCCTGAGCTCTATTTCTTGTTGCCTATTCTTAGGATTCAGCCTTTTAACCTTAATGAGAACCTTTAGATTTAGAAGCATTTTATGGAAACATTAAAAAGCCACCAGACTTGAAACTTTGGCCATTTGCTCCTTGAAACAGACTTCACTGGAAACACTGTGATTACAACACTGTTTGTAGTGCTAAAATTTCTGAAGACTAACTTCTGTGAATATTCACATACCCTGGTTTTTCCTATTTGTTATAAAAGACAAAGCAAAGAAAGTGTGGAATCTTTCAAAATAGCACCCATGGAAACATGAAAAATATAAATTCAGATTTCTTTGTTTCTATGTACATACATAATGTATGTTTTATGTACATACATTAATAAAGAATCATTCATATTAGAACCACATATTCACTTCAATAGAAAGGAGTACGTCAGCGATTTAATGATCAGTTCTGATATTAGAGAAGTGTTGCATAGTGACAGGATACTGAATTTACAATCAGAAAGACCTTGGGACAAATTGTGCCTTATATACTCACTAGTTGTGAGTATAGATTATGTCAGTGAGCCTCAGTTTCCTCAATTATAAAAGGAGGACAATAACACTGGCCCACAACTAAGAAAGCTTTTTTGTTGTTGTTGTTGTAATTGTCATAAAATTAGGTAAATATAATAGGGTGTTTTGAATGCTGATTTCAAATATGGCCTCACACCATTTTTATGTAAATCAGTTTTGTGTTTTTAAAGCTCATGCTTCAATAAACAAAAAATTGTGCTTACCTCACCTAGAATCTGGTCACATTTTCATTGTAGCATCCAATATTTAGTCAAGCCAGCATAGGCCTGAATTCTACTTCTAGTATTTCTTTCCCACTCAGATTTGTTGATAGAAGCATTCTTTTTCTTTTTGACACTGATATCACTGAATTTTCTGGGAAGGAATCCAAATGTAAATCCAAGAAACAGATCTCAAATGCCAGGTCCCATTCCATAATTTTTATAGGTTTTGAAGGTTTCACTGTGGACAGTTTCTTAGTAATTTTCTGTTTGGAGTTTCCCCAAGAAAGTTTTGATCGCTTTTAAAAAATGATTTTTAAACAGCTACTTCAACTCCATTCAACTGTTCTTGAAGATATATCTTCCATACCGTTCCTTATTTGAGGATCCACAAATATTTGATTGTAAACTGATTCTTTTTTGTTTTTTAATTTAATTCAATTTTGATAGCCGTGACTCTTTTCAACAATGTGATGATTGAGGTCAGTTCCAATGATCTTGTGATAAAGAGAGCCAACTACACCCAGAGAGAGAACTATGGTTACTAAGGGTGGATCACAGCATTTTCACTTTTTGTTGTTGTTTGCTTGCATTTTGTTTCCTTTCCCATTTTTTCTCTTTTCTGATCTGATTTTCCTTTTGCAACAAGATGACTATATAAATATGTATACATATATTGGATTTAACATAAATTTTAACATATATTGGATTACTTGCCATCTAGAGAAGGGGGTGGTAGGAAGGAGGGGAAAATTTGGAATACAGGTTTTGTAAGGGTCAATGTTGAAAAGTTATCCATATATATTTTGAAAATAAAGCTTAAAAATAAAAAATAAAAATCCCAATTGCATGTAAAATAAATTTTTAACATTCACTTTTCAAAATTTTGAGTTTCACATTTTCTCCATCTCTCCCTCCTCCTACCCCATCCTGAGGGAGCAAACAATTTAACATAGATTATATGTGTCATTTCCATATTAATCATATAATGTGATTGAATTTGGTTTGCATAACCAAAAAAAAAAAAGAAAAAAAGCCTCAATCTTCAGACTCCAGCAGTTCTTTCTCTGGAAGTGAATAGTATTTTTCATCAAAAGTCTTTTGGAATCATCTTAGATAACTGCATTGCTGAGGATAACTAAGTCATCCATAGTTGGTCATTGTGCAATACTGTTGCTGTGAACAATTTTCTCCTGGTTCTGCTCATTTCATTTTGTATCAGTTCATGCAAGTTTTTTGTTTTTTTTTTAAACGACTTGTTTTTTCTTGTCAATTCTTATAGCACATTAGTATTCCATTATAATCATAGTCACAACTTGTTCAGTCAACTCCCCATTTGATGGATGTTCCCTCAATTTCCAATATTTTACCACCACAAAAAATATCCTATAGATGTTTATACAAATAAATCCTTTTTCCCTTTTTATAATTTCTTTGGTATACAGAAAAGTGATACTGCTGATCAAAGAGTATGTACAATTTGGATGCCCTTTGAGTCAAGTTCCAAATTGCTCTCCAAAATTGAATCAATTTACAATTCCACCAACAGTGTATTACTGTTCCAATTTTCCCACATCCCCAAAATTTATAATTTTCCTTTCTTGGAATATTAACTAACCTAATAGGTGGTAATCAAAGTTACAGTAAGTTTGGCGAAGTCACTTATTCAGTAGTATGGGACTAAGGAAACATTATGAGAATGGATAAGTGTGACTGTAAATGGGTAATTAGCTAATCTGATTTTTTGCATTTCTTGAATCAAGTGATTTAGAGCATTTCTTCATGATATCTTTGATTTCTTCCACGTGAAAATTGCTTGTTCCTATCAGTTTGACAACTTTATTAATTGGGGAATAGTTTGTATTATTACAAATTTGACTCAGTGCTCTCTATATTTGAGAATATAATGTCTCTTTGGTGGTCTCATTGACAATTGGAAAATTTTTAAGTAAGGAAAATGACCATTTTGATCCCTCATTTTGACAAAAAGTTTTTCTATAAGCCAAAACTTTTCCAAGATTTACCTGTGATTGGTATATCATATTTTCTTCCACAGAACTGGTTTTCCCTTGAGGGTAGTACATTTTAAGAAATTTTTGTTGTTTTGTATTATTGCTGTCCTATTTACAAAAGTTACATTTGATATACATAAGTTGTAATTCTAATAAGCCACAGAGAAATACCAAGAAAAATTTTCTTACTTAAAAGCTTATATGATCCCATGGACACATTTGAGGGCACTTTTCTAGGAGATCATATCATTTTAGTAAAGGAGTTAAAAAAGTTAAATTACAAATCTAGTGATTTAAATCTATTTAGATAACTTAGAATTATTAAATGAAGCCCTGAGTAGAGATAGTACCTTTTAAAATCAGTGTCTTGCTGGTTTCCTACTTTACCATGCATGCCATGTTCATTAAAATCTGGATCATTAGTTCCATTTTCTTCATTCAATTTCAGACTTCCAATGATTTCTGTACAAGTAATTTTCCTCAAAGTTAACAGGTAAACAACTGATAGCAGATTCTGGACAATGTACAGTATGTTCAGACTTGATAATAATCCCAGGTATATTTGTTAAACAAATGATTTTTTTTGCTCCATCCCAATTATAGAAACTCAAATCACGCAGGATGAAACCATGTATTCACTCAGCAAACAGTTTAAAATAACTGAAATAGCACAAGCAAGGGAAGAGTTTATGCCTTATCTTGACTTTATAAGCAATAGAAAGTTCATATTTTAACAAGGGGAATCAAATTTTGACTCAAATATAAAAGTTAGTTTACTGTATACAAAAAAAAAAGTATTTTGTTGACTAACATACTTATGAGGTATATTAATTGGAGTAATACACAAAAATATTTTTATAATATAAAACATTTGAGAAAACAGTATTAGAAACAATAATGTTTACCAAATGGCTCCTAGCATAAGTCAGTTAAATACTCAAGTGTTATTGCATGACAATTGTTAAGTATATTCCTAGCCAGCTGTTTCAAAACAAATACATTAAAACTTCACTAAACATGCAAATACAAATCAGCTAGCAATTTCTCATTATTCCTCAGTACCCCACAACTAAACCATATTACTGCCTAATACTGCATATTAGAATTCTTGTCAATAAGTATGAGTCAAAGAAATTAACCTTTGCAATTTTAATTCAGCACACAAAACCAGACAAAACATCCCCCAAAAATCATCATGTGATAAAATGTATTTTTAATTATAGTACTTATCTCAAAGAGCTGATGTGGGGATCAAATCAAATGAAGTGAACCACTTATTAAATAGCTATTATATGCCAAATAATGTATTAAGCACTGGGGATACAAAGAAAGGAAAAAAAATATATTTTTTCATGAAGGATACAACATACAAACAGAAATATACAGAGGATAATTTGAAGGTAATCTCAGAGGAAAGGCACTAAGATTAAGGACTGATAAAAAGCTTCTTATAGAAGGTGAGAATTTAGCTGAAACTTATTTAAAAATTTAGCTGAAAGAAAACCAGAGAAAAAAAGAATTCCAGACAAAAGGGACAATAGCCAGTAAAAATAACTGGAGATGGTAGCTGGAATGTGTTGTGAGAAGAATAGCAAGGAACCCAATGTCACTGTATCAAAGATTTACATGGATTGTGAAGGCTGAGGATGGAGAATAAGAGAAGAAACTAGAAAGGTAGGAAGCAATTAGGTAAACAAGAATTTTAACAGTCAAACAGGAGTTTATATTTGATCCTGGAGGTAAAGAGGGCCAACAACTTTATCTGTTTTTTACTGGGGAGTAGAGAGTTGATAAGGTTAGACCTGTATTTTGGAAAAATGAATTTGACAAACCAGCAGGTAATAGTACAGGATGAAGATTTACATCAAGTTGCTATTATCAAACAAAATAATGCATGTTAAAATACTTTGTAAACCTTAAAGAATTATATAAATTTCAAATATTATTATTACATGTAGTTAAACAAGTAATATTAAGAATTAAAAGCTATTTATAAGGATCTAAATACTATGTTATTCCTAGTTAACTAGGAAAAGCCTGAACTAAACTGAAATTAACTAAAAAGACTGAAAGTAGAATGCTGCTGAATTAATTTAAAAATTGAGACGCCAAGAAGATAACTACTATTTAAATTGGAAAAATTGTCCATTAAAAACATTTAAAGTTATCCCTTTAGACTCTTTCAAAGAATATTTAAAAAGACAATGAAAATAATCAAAATGTATACACTATTTTCTGGATAGTATTTGGAAATTCTCTTTAGTTATGATTTTCTGCTGAGGTAATTTTAAAGTTAAAAGTTGTTTCAGTTTAACCTGATTTCCTGTTTTTGTAATGCTATGTCATGTAGTGAAATGATAAAATGCTGTTTTTTTCCCATCAAAAAACAAAGCCACAACTGGGAAAACGTAAGAGGATTTGTATACTGACTATAAAAACCAGAAGAAAGCAAAATTTTAATGTTTTTTCTTAGTAAAATTTGTAAATTGGCAGAACTTCTTTAAGAACAAATTTTACAGTTTAGAAATAGTATTAAGTAAAATGTCATTCCCAACTCCAATCTCATGAGTTAAAAATTTTAAAAAAACTGATTGTATTTCTTTAAATTCAAGATGATTCTGTTTCAACAATACAAAGGACTTATTATACTAAATCAATCTTTTTTACATTGAAGCTTTCTCAGGAGGAAGCCAGACTACATGTTACAGTATTGCTCAACAAAGTAAAACAATTTAAGTCATCCTTATCACTTTAAAGTACATAAATCAAGGATGTTAATTTTAAGTGTCAGAGAAATTCTATTTTTGAATCACTTCAAGCACTCCCTTTCAGCTCTTTCATCTGCCTGATCCTCAAATATTAGGTTCCAAACTGGCTTACTATTTTTCAGAAGATTCATATGGCATCACGGAGCATACATTATTAGCTTAATAAAGATGCTCCCACTTGATAAAGTTATCAAAGCTAGAAAATTTTATTAGTTACTTTGGTGACTAATGACTGGATTAACCTAATCTTTCTATCAGCCATCATCAAAACTCTTTGTTCCTAGTTGAAATATTGAAAGCAATTCAAGATCCAGAAGAAAACATGTTAGCATAGTGTCAGATAAATCTAAAGATATTAACCATGCTAGGAAAGATTGCTAGGAAAACAAATTGTTACAAATTGGTTTGGAACTCCACATAGTTATGTAACCTTAAGTGCAACACCATAAAGAAATTATAAAAGCAGAGAAATATCTTTCTAACCATACAAGAAACAAGTTCTTGAACAAACAAGAGAAATATCATAAAGAGATGAAACAGACAATTCTAGTTACATAAACTTGAAAAGTTGCTGCGCAAAGACAAATCAATGGAGCAAAAATCAGAAGAAAAAGTTACCTGGGGAAAAGCTTTTATAGCATATTTTTCTGATAAAGGCATGATATTCAAGATATATAGGAAACTCTTTCAAATATATAAGAACAAGAGCCACTCCTTAATAAAGAATATTCACAAAAGAAGCAAATTATCACCAACTAAAAAATGCTGAAAATAGAAATAAAACAACTCTAATGTTCTGCCTCACACACCAATTAGATTAGTGACGATTAAATATTAAAAAAAAAAAAGAAGAAAACTGTAATTGTTAGAATGGCTGTGGGAGGACAGATATACTAATGAAGCTATTCTGAACTGTGTCTATCTTTTGATCTGGAGATACCTTCTTCTAGGCTTTTATTTTGAAGGGATCAAAGAAATAGGAAAAATAACCAAATCAACAAAAATATTCCCAACTTAAATCCCAACTTTCTAAAGAAATTTTCCCCAACCTTCTTAGTTTTTTTTTTTTTTCCTTTTCTGGGGCTGATTCCCCCACTCCCCCCCTGAGGCTGGGGTTAAGTGACTTGCCCAGGGTCACACAGCTAGGAAATGTTAAGTGTTTGAGATCAGATTTGAACTCCGGTCCTCCTGATTTCAAGGCTGGTGCACTATCTACTGCACCACCTAGCTGCCCCGAAACCTTCTTAGTTCTAATATCTTCCCACTTTTAATTATTTCTTACTTGTAAGTGAATGAAGTGAACAGTGAAAGCTGTCTCACAAAATGGAGACAGTGTTGTAAAAACTGAGTGAAGATCAGCTGTGCCCCAGGACCAGATTTCTTTCTCCAGAAAGAGGAGGGGGACCTTTTCTTTGTGAGACTAAATTGGGGCCAACTTGGCATGGAAACTCCCATATAAGATAATTGAGTAATTCTAAAGATGTGGTTGGGCTTTAAAGTTTTTCCTCATTTTTGAAATAGAATGTGAGGTCATTGGTCCTGGCTAATCAGGTAAAGATCCAGCCTATAGAGAGTGTTACCCTAACCAGGAGTTCTCAAACTATGGCTAGCAGGCCAGGTTATGGCAAATGGGCTGAGGAGTGAAGAAAGGAATGTGAGTTTTTGCTTTTACTATGACTGGCCCTCCAACAGTCTGAGGGACAGTGAACTGGCCCCCTATTTAAAAATTTGAGGACCACTGTGCCTAAGCCCTTATATAATTCTTGTCAGTTAACTGGGCCTTGCTTCTCCTTGACTTTGAGGGAGGGAGATGCTCTTTCTTCAGAAATTGTAATAAATTGTAATAAAATTCCTTTCTGCTTTTGCCTTGAGAAATCTCCTTAATTTGATTTATTTGAGAAGTGGTATTGTCCTTCATATCCTGAATACAGCTTATTTGTAAAACTTTATTGTTTACTGTCTCCATTAGATTGAGCTCCTGGTGAGCAGGGACTGTTTTTTACCTCTTTTTGTATCCCTACTACTTAGCACAGGAGCCTAGCAAATAGTAGGTGTTTAACAATGTCTATTGATAAATGATTCCCTAGTTATATATCTTTCTATCTTGTATAAGGATACTGCTTTGGTTTCTGAGTCTAACTTTATAGTCATAAGGTTAAAAAAGTTGGTTTATAAGGAATTAATGAGATTAAACTACACAGTAAACTTACCTTCAATATTTAGCTCAAAACAAAGGTGGCAGAAGGAAAGTGTTTCTTTATCTGTTCCCAATTTACAAATACTGCAAATATTATCGTCATTTAAATCAATGTTTACAAACTGCTCTTCATTCATAGTTGCCCCTATTAGGGAAAAAAACCAAAAAACAAATTTCAATTTACATTTTCTTTGTATTTTTAAAACATTTATGTAAAATAAATAACATCTAAAAATACATTTTTAACACTTATCTAAAGCAAATCAGAGGAAGGCCCTTAATGTCTTGGCTGTAACTTCTAAAAGTTGTAAAGTTTGAAAAGGGTTAATGAATGGGTTAAAATTCACACTAAAGGAAGAAATTCTTACATGTATAAATGCAAAGATTCACCTAAATGTTAAAGTAATATATTCTCAGAAGTTAATTGAGAAGTCTACTTTTCATTATAAGCATACATATTCCCTGATAAACCATTCAAGAGCATCACAGACTAGTCATTTCACAGATAAGAAAATGGAGAACCTAGGAAGCTCACTTGCTCAATCTTGGAAGGCAAGATTTGAAAACTGTCTTTTGAATCTAGACCCTCTCTAGATTTTCCCTCTGTAAAGAATATATCCTACTGTTATCCAAACAATAGAGGTTATTTAATATGTTTCCTTTAGTTAAGGAAACCTGGCAGATTTCTGGGAATTCTAACACAGCATCTGAAATATTACAGCAACCAAAATATTTGGGTCTTTTCTACTACTTAATCAGTAATGTGGGTGAGTAATACTAATAAAATTCACTGAATTTTCTTTCCAAACATTCAAGTTAATTTCTTATTGACTCAATTTCATATTTACTCAAGTTAATTTCATTTCTAGCAAGCACACTGCCAGCAAGGAGTTTACAAGATGAGACAAAATAGCAGAAAACTAGGAGATTAATGGGAAAAAGTTACTCAGAGTGGGGTGTTGACACAGTGAAGAGGTCAAAGAAATTCAAAATATTTTAAATGAAATGTCTGAGGATGTCTCTCTACATTCCTCTTTAAAAGGTTGAGGTTAAGATTCTATCCTCTGAAAATTCGGAAGAGGAGGGAATACAAGGGATAATGTTGTAAAAAATTACCTATACATATGTACTGTCAAAAAATAAATTAATTTAAATAATATAAATATAAATAAAAAATAAAATTAATTTTTAAAAAATTTTAAAAATAAAATGTCCCTTGATTGGAAAAAAAAAAATTTCTACTCTCCAAGGAGGGATTAGAGCATACAGATCAGGAGAATGTAGGAAAACTATTCCTATCTTGTAACAAGATGAGATTTTCCCTAAGAAAACTTTTGCTTCGGGGTGCAGTGGAGAAATCAAAAAAATCCAAAATGTGTACAATTAGGTGAAAAAGGAGGAGATATCTAACTGTCCTAGAATCAAGGGAAGGTGAACAACCAATTAAGAGAGCACCTAGGGGCAGCTAGGTGGCGCAGTGGATAGAGCACCAGCCTTGAATTCAGGAGGACCCGAGTTCAAATGTGGTCTCAGACACTTAACACTTCCTAGCTGTGTGACCCTGGGCAAGTCACTTAACCCCAGCCTCAGAAAAAGAAAAAAAAAAAAGAGAGAGAGAGCACCTAGTTGGGGGGAGGGGCGAAGAAAAAGGTAAGAGCTGGTAAGTCCGGGATTTTACATAGTTCTGAGAGACCTTTAACTCCCACTTAGATAAGCAGAATTAACCAGCATTTATTTAAGCATCTGGGAATAAAGAAAAATGAATGTTCTTGTCTTCAAAGAGCTTGCAGTCTATCACAGGAGAAAATACGTGTATGTAAGCAGAAACAAAGTAAACCTATATCTAATAAATACGAGGTAATTTGAAAGGGGGAGGGGAAGAGTAGGATGGAGCGGAATCATGACAAGTATTTCTAAGTGCCTCCCACATGCCAGACATTGAGGATAGAAATACACAGAAAAGTGAAGCCGAACTTTTGCTCAACTTCTAGGTTAAATTCTTAGGGAGCAGTTAGGGGTGGAGACACCCTATTCACTAAAACTGCTTTTTTTCTCAACTTCAGGAGGAAATAAGGGGGTTTTAAAGTCCCCGGTAAAGGAAAAGAGTGGAGGGCATGAAGCGCCGGAAAAGAACCCTCAACTTCAAAGCGTGCCCCCGCCTCCACCCTCCCAGACTGAAGGTCAAGCACGGGACCACCAGGAAAAGGGCAGGGATAGAAGCAGGAGGGCGACGAGGGGGCAAAGGGAAACAAAGAGCTGGCAGGACGCAGAAGAAGTCGGTTACCCGGGCCGCCGCACGCAGCCACCTCCACCTTCCCGAGGCAGCTTCAGAGGGAGGCCCCGCCCCGCAGCGGCCGCGGCTATTCCGAGCTTACAGGGAAGCTCAGGGGGAAAAGACGAACAACACCCACCTTTGTCTCCAACTTTGTCTCCAATTCATTTGCGGCACATAGGTCCCAACTCTCAAATAATTTTCTTCAGTTACTTAAGCCTGTTTTTCTGTAAAAACTACCTCGATTTGTGGAGAAATGTGTTTCTTCCTTCCCCAGTGAAGTGTTAAGTTAGACTGTGCCGCTTCCCGGCTCAGCCCTCTTCCCTCCCCTCAGCAAAGCGGAAACAGCAAAGCGGCCTGGAGGAGGGGCAAGAAGAGGGACCTAGGAAAGTCCATTCCTAAAGCTAAAAATTAGAACATACTTAAGGTAACATTTCTGAACAAGTGACATTAAATTAAGCATTTTATAGGAAGAGTTCGCATGTTAAATAAAATAAGTTTGAAATATTGGAAAGAAGACTCTTAATTTTGAAGACAGATTCTTGCAAGATGGAATGTTCCTCTCCCCCCAAACTTGGCCATGAGAATGGTACATTCCATCCTCTCGCTTTTCGCCTCTCCCCTTCCGGGTTTTTTTTTTTTTTTTTTTTTTTTTTTTTTTTTTTTGCGGGGTGACGTGGGGTGGAGGAGAGAGCTTCAATCTCGTTTTTTGTTTTGGAAAAATGGAGACCGTGGTAGTGTTCTCAGTCTTTCCCAGGGCTACATCTACCTGTGTTAACCTGTAACGTGTAACAGAGCAGTAGCCTACAGCTTTAGTCTTTTTTTTTTTTTTCCTCCCCTCATTTCATATTTATCCGTGCTCCTGATCTTACTGTTGGGGGTACTTTACTAGCGCACGGGCAGCCCCGTTAGGAGTGCGGGAAGAGGTCACGTTGCCGAGGATGAACCCTTAATCTGGTCCTCAGAAAACAGACTCCGGTATCCGCTGGGAACGCGCGAAGCTGTTCTTATCTGGCAGCACCTGCTAGCCTTTGATCCAACAGTGTCCTCTTTAGGACTGGAGAATAGAAGAGAATGATTTTATATGTATGAAATCAGGGCTGCTAGAATCAGAAGTGAATCGGAAAAATCTCACTGGTGTGGTTCAGTAGTGCACGCCTTGTCACCCTATTTGGTTTTGGGGGGCAAAGTGAGTGAAATAGTCTGCCGTTTTCTTCTCCAGCCACCCGGAGATCAGATTTGAACTCAGGAAAATGATCTGATTCCAGGCTTTCTTGAAGTTTCAACTAAAAAAGAAATGGCGCTGTTTTAATATTTGGTATAGCTGAGTTATAGACACATATTTACTTCGGACTTTGACAAAAGATTTCAAACAGTTCAAAGAAATAAAGGACAACTATAAAAGTGTCATTTTACCCCCCTGTAATAGTGTTAAGGAGATTTAAGCTCAGCATAAGCTGAGCTTGAGAAAAATGCTAAAGGCAATAAAAAAGGCCTTTTTTTTTTTTTAAATATGCTACTTGTTATATAGGATGACTTTCTGGAAAGGGAAGGAAGAAAAATACTTGATAGTATAAGAAATAAAAGGTATAATTGAAAACTCATTTTAAAAAGGAAATCTTAAGATCAGCCAAAAAAGTTTATGAAGCAATTTTGTTAGGTGCCAGGACCTGTGTTAGATGCTGGAGATTCAAATATGAAGAGTAAAACAATTATTTTCGAGGAGCTTCCATTCTAACAGGAGATATAATAATTACATATATGTGCAAATATGCACATGTTATATAGAGCATAAATATAAAGAGAAGTAAATACAAGGTAATTTGGGGAAAGAAAATGAACTAACATGAAAGGGTCAGGAAAGACTTTATTGGAAGTAGCGTTTTGCAGCTTGAAGAACAAAAGTTTTTTTTCTGAGATGGAGATGAGGAGGGCGTGCCTTCCTAGTAGGGTAGTTCACCCTTCTTTTTTAAGAGAACTAATGACCTTAGACCTCAAAACTATTGGTCAGTTAGGGGAATAGCTACCCTAAGCTTATGAAGACTTTCTGGCAGAATGGATGGAATGAGAGCAGTTAGTTCCAGTACTCATGAAGGCAGCTGAAACAGGCACTGGGGAGACCCTAGAGCCAGGTCAGATGCCAAGGTGTGCCGCTGCATACGGGCCCATTGCCAGTTATTCTGACTCTCGCCTTGCCATCGGACTTTGATGATCCGTAAAAAGAGTCAAGCTGACGACTTTGTCCAATTCATGAACAAGTCAATCTATTACCCCGGGGTGCCCTTGGTTCTCTTAGAAAGGAAGGACTAGCAACAGCATGGCAGCTACCCTGCATAAGATGGCAGTGCACACTCTCATTAATCCCATCACATAAGTATGACTGCCAATCAAAAATATGTTTGTTATTAGGTAGAAATTGCTTACTTCTGTCTATTAAAAGAATCAGGCAGTTCAAAGCCAACCTTAAATTGCCTTGGTGTGCTAATAAACTCCTTTGTCTTATTTCCTGAGTTTGCCTTGACTAGACCTGACTTGAGTGAAGTACAAGCCAAGATGTTCTTTAAATAAATTTATACATGCCATGAGACAAATTTTGGTCAGGTAAAGTTAATATCAACTAAAATTTGCAGAAGCATTGGCCCTAAGCCCCAAATAATAAAAATCCTATAACAACACCAAAGAATCTTCTCTTTTACAAGAGAAATTCAAACAGAAACCTGATGAGTTACTATAACAATGGTTCCTGAGGGCATGGATGAATATTGCCAACATGGAAACTCTCTACAGAAGTTTTATAGACTTGGGCGGCTTTCTGAGGACTTAATTTTACAAGACAATACATTTTAGGTGCTGAAATAGGAAATTATTTGTACCTGGTGTGATGATGAATTCCTGTTGCAACTATTTCCCTAATAATCCTCACAGGAGGGAGTGATATAAAAGGAATGGTTTTGAATGACTGGATTTATGCAGCTTCTCCAAAGGTTTTCTACATCCTATAACCAGCCTGAAGCAGGGGTTATTAGATCCCATCTTCTGGATAAATAAAACTCCACCCAAATGTGGGCCTCTCAGCAAATGAAATTTGAGTAGGACACTGGAATAGTCGTGCCTGGGAAAGCAAATATAACTGTGGATGTGAATCGGTGCTTTTTTTTTTTTTTTTTTTTTTTTTTTTGCTGAGGCAGTTGGGGTTAAGTGACTTGCCCAGGGTCATACATCAAGAGGTGTTGTGTCTGAGACTAGATTTGAATTCGGGTCCTCCTGAATTCAAGGCTGGTGCTCTATCCACTGCGCCACCTAGCTGCCTGTGAATAGGTGTTCTTGAAGGACAAATGATTCTTAGGAGCTTTGAATATATCTTCTGAAATACGGAATTTAATCAAACATTAATTGATCAGCAGTTTATGAAAGTGCTGATAAATCTATATTGCAAAATCTAGGACTAGGGCAATACACATTATTGAATTCCATGAGGCATTTCCTAAGACTCCCATCACTATTTGGCAATCCTTAGCTATTCAAAACTCTGTATTCAGATATGAGAGACTTTGGGAATGAGTACCATAGGACTAAGACCAAAGTTCCCCTGAGGCTCAGGTCATTCCAGTTAATATGACCTGAAAAGGAGACATAAGCTATATATACAAGTGTTGATGACCTGGAAAGGAAGAAGGAATGTCAAGTATATAAGGGATTAATGGACATAGGCTAGTTACTGTCATATGAAAGGGACATTTCAACTTCTGTATGAGAATTTGGAGGACATACTTCTGAGGGAAGGGACATCCTTGCTCAGATTAAAAGTGGATAAAAGACCCCCTATGAGGTTCACCATTGTGGTGGTGAATCAAAAGGAGTATATTTGGGGGTAAATAATATTCCCCTAGAGGGAAGTGATTATAGGACCCCTAAGTCATCAAATCTTCTTTTAGTCCCAACTCCCATAGCCATTGATGAGGACAAAAATCATTGCATATAGGAGCCCCACCTTCTTCACCAAAAGCAGCCACTGCTAACCAGCTGTGATCAGCAAGCAGGCACTCTGAGAAGGGCAGCATACCCCAAGCCCCCTTCCACTTTCATGGCCAACTTCTGTGGAGAAGAGGCTAGCCATCTCCACCAAATGCCAAACAATTGCCATATACAGAGTCTGCAAGCCAGCCTGGAAGAAGCAGAAACACCGGTGGAACACATGTAACCTTGCATCTACTCTTGCTTTTGCTAAGGCTGTAACCATTGAAGTACCAGAAAAGAAATCAATCAATCAGTGAATTAATAAACAATTATTAAGTGTCTACTGTGTGCCAAGCCCTATGCTACCTATTGGGGATAATAAGAAAAGCAAAATATTGTTTCTCCCCTTGAGGAGCTCACAATCCAAAGCTATGGATAAACCATGTATAAGCAAGTTAATATTCAGGAAAATTAGGAAATAATCAAAAGAAAGAACATCCTAGAATTAAAAGAGATTGGTAAAGGCTTTCATAAGAAGATAGAATTTAATGGGACTTGAAGGAAGTCAGAGAAAAAAGGAGATAGAGATTAGTCTAATAAGAGATCAGCAAAGGAGATATTTTAGTGGGTGGGCTAGTGAATAGTGGAGGGTTGAGTTACTGAAGGAGCCTTAGTATCAAAGGTTTCATCTAAGAGGCTTATGACCTCTTACCCAATTTACTATAAATGGCTTTTGTTAGAAGAAAACCTAACTCCAGTTATTCAGGATTGATTTCTGGGATGATCTAAAACACTCGATTAAGCAGTTGACCTAAAAGAGTTGACTTTGTCTTAACATAGCAAAGAAATCAACAAGGGTACACTGGCACTTAGATTCTCTAGTCATGGCTACCATCTTGACTCTATAAGGTAAAAATAGGAAACTTTTTTTCTGCCAAAGGCTACTTGGATATTTGTAATATCATTCTCAGACCATACA
This sequence comes from Sminthopsis crassicaudata, assembly GCF_048593235.1. Lineage (NCBI taxonomy): Eukaryota > Metazoa > Chordata > Mammalia > Dasyuromorphia > Dasyuridae > Sminthopsis > Sminthopsis crassicaudata. The sequence continues at coordinate 261,929,216 of NC_133619.1, read as the reverse complement.
AAAATTATGTATGCTTAAAAACTCAGGCTGTGGGAGGCTTGATTTAAACTCATCATTACCTGTGGTTGCTTTGGCAGGACCAGCCCAGATGATTTTGCGGGCCTTATACAGCTTATAAATAGGACATTCCTCTCCCCTGCTATAAGGAAATACTTCTAGTCATCAGTGTAGAGTATGGTCATTTATGTATTATCTTTATAAATCCACCAAATTGGAGGAGTCCATATACCATGTTAGTGAGACTTTTATGACATTAGTTAACTAGGAAGCAGGAGCAGCTAGGTGGATAGAGTACTGGGCCTGAAGCCAGGAAATCCAAGTTCAAATTGGCCACATTTACTAGTTGTGCGATAATGGACAAGGCACTTAATTTTGTTTGCTTGTTTCCTCATCTATAAAATGAGTTGGAGAAGGAAATAGCAAACACTCTTATTATCTTGGCCAGGAAAACCCCAAATGGAGTCATGAGTCAGACATAACTGAAATGATTACATAACAATGACAAGGAAGCTATATCAAGGAAAGCAGAGACTAATCAGGTATTGGGATTCATTTTGTTTTCTTTTAGGAAAACTAAAAAGTATATTGATTTAGCAAGAGCATAGAAAAAGCCTTCCATAGTAGGTGAATCGAATCCAGATGTTGGCATGGACCCTCCTATGAACCCCAAATTTTCCAAGCAGCAGCGATCAATTCTTCTACCCCCCTGTCCCAGACCAGCTGCTTCACCAAAGGACTATAGGCCTATATAGGACTATAGGCCTAAGGCAGCAGGCAGGAAGATCCTCACTCTGCCTTCCCCAGTGCCCGGGGTCCCTTTCCTCCATCCTGTCTACCAGGTCCCACTTATTTCCTATGTTCCAGTCATCCAGTCTGCTCATCATTTTCACCCAGGATTAGTCCAAAGGATGCGCACTCTAGGGGTCCATCCTCAGTATCTTCCATCTCTGCTTCAAGCTGGTATACTTCCTCTTGGGATGGACTTGTCTCATTTGCAGGGGATCTCCTGCCCTGTCTTTGGGTAGCCCTTTTACAGAAGCATGGATAATTGGTGCCTACTATGTGTCACACAATGTGTTAAGCACTGGAGATATAAAAAGAGGTCTGACCTCAAAGAGATAATAAATAAGCAAATATATATATATATATATATATATATATATATATATATATATATATATATATATATATATATATGATAAATAGAAAATAATTAAGAGCAGTTGCGAAGGGTTAGAACATGGAAGCTAAGGATTAGGAGGAAAACCATTCTAAGTTTAAGGGATAGTCTGAAAAAATGCTGGGAACCAAGAGATGGAGCATCTTGTTCATGGAAGAAGTCTATGGGTTATTTTATTAAAGACTATTTGGGAAAAAAAATTAGGTATGAGAAGATCAAAAAAAGGCAGAAGACTAGTCTATAGAGTACTTTGAATGCCAAACAGGATTTTGTATTGGTCCTGGAGGCACTAAAGATCTACTGGAGTTTGGAGTGTGTGGGAGGGGCAGACAGGGTTGATGTGTTCTAACTTGAGTTCTAGGAAGATCACTTAGTGGTTGAATGGAAAATTAGAGTGAGAGATGAGGCAAGAACACTCCCAGCAGACTATTACAATAGGCCACACATAAAGTAATAAAGGCTTGCCCCGAGTGACAGTGTCAGAGAAAAAAAGGGGATGTATTTGAGAGATGTTGCAAAGGTGAAATCAACAGATTTTGGCAATAGATTAGATATGGGAGATGAGAGATAATAAGGAATCAAAAATGATACCTTGGTTGCAAATCAAAGGGACTAGGAAGATAGTGTTGCCCTCTAAAGTAATAGGAAAAGTAAGAGGGAATTAAGGGTTAGGGAGAAAGATAAGGAGAAAGATGAGTTTTAGATGTCAGTTGTACATCCAATTTGACATATCCATCAAGTGATAAAGCTTGTATTATCCTGTCCTGTCCCCTCCCTCTATCTTCACATAGAAATATGTCTGATTAGCAAGGTAGGGTGTGGTGACTTGTTCAGTCTTGGAAGATCTGCCACATTTGAAGAGTGGCGATTTTACCGAAGTAGGGAGTAAGAAGACAAAGGGGAATTTGTGATGTACCCTAGTCAAATCAAAGGTTAACAATGAAAGAAAAATGATTTCTCTAGACTCTTAGAAAAAAGTAGCAATAACTATGTCCAAGGAGCTATCAAATTGTGCATACCCTTTGTTCCAGCAGTGTTTCTACTGGGCCTATATCCTAAAGAGGATAATAAAGGAGGGAAAGGGACCCATATGTGCAAAAATGTTTGTGGCAGCCCTTTTTGTAGTGGCAAGAAACTAGAAACTCTCTGTTTCTCTAATTCCCTTCCCTCCTATTTTTCTTTTGGCTAACTCACATTTTTATGAACAATTGAGTGTGTATTTGTACATATACATACTTTTTTTCTTCTTTCCTCTTTGAACCAATTCTGATGAGAAAGAGGTTCAAACATTGCCTGTCTTCCCCATCCTACCCCACCTCCATTTCCTTCTCCATTGTAAAGGATCTTACTTATTCCTATTTTGGAGCAAACATAAATTAAGTGATTTACCCAGGGTCCCACAGCTAGGAAAAGTCTGAGACTTAATGTAATCTCAGGGCTTCTTTACTCCAGGTCCAGCATCCTATCTACTATACCCCTTAACTTCCTTATGTCACAAACTTCTCCTGACTTAATGATGATGGACTTTACTTAACTATGAGGAATTTTAAAGAAGAGTCAACAATGACATTAATGATTGTATGATAAAAGAAGTAGGACTAATCACTTGGAGAGAGTGAGGGTGACAAGATGAAGAACCAGAGTGGTCCATTGATTCCCTTAGGAGAAAGAGAGCGTTCTGTGGTACAGACTCATTGGGGATACATTATTATTATTATGGAGAAGAATTATATAGTTATACAGGATGGCAGCAATCGGTTGTAATGTGTATTATTGGAGGAAACTTCCAAAACAATGAGATTGATTAATCCAGTGTCTCTCTTGTAGTGCCTGCCTTGTCAACTTACTGATATAAGTGTTGGATGAATATTTGTTTAATAAGTTATAGATTTTTTGAGTCTGAAGTGACCTTAGAGATAATTTAATTCAGCTCTTTAAATTATACATCAGAATACTAAGACGTAGAGGGTTATAACTTGCTCAACAACTACCTAAAATCCAGATCTGGACATCTTTAATGACAATGACAAAGACTTTTGTGAGCAAATTTCATCTGTATTGTTCCTCATTTGATAATAGAGAGTATTCAATCTAAATTATCTCTGTCATGTCATACAAGGAATCTTGCATAATTTTCATGCCAACATAAGATTTTCACAAATGCATTAGTTCATGGAAACAGAGTCACTGGGAAAGTACTATAAATTATTATATTCCACATTAGTCCTGTGGCCTGGTTTTAAATAAGCCCAAAACTAATTTTCATAGACAAAAATACATTTTCATGGTTAATAGATTTATGTATTACATAAATATAAATTATATGTTGTATATAATATCATACATAAAATAAATATGATACATAATTCATATTATATTATATATTAGACGAGTTTTGGTGCAGGGCAGGAAGTTGTGAGAACCCCCTTATGGTTGGCGCAGGTCCTTTGTAAATGAATTTACGAACCCAAAAAGTTAGACTGGCAAAAAAAAAAAAGTTTATTGGCACTTGACACTGGGAAGTTAGCCTTTGCTAGAAGACTGATTTCCAATTGGCAAGGTCCTGGAAGAGAGATAAAGGGTCTAACAGAAAAGTCCTGATAGAGAGGTAAAGAGGAGTATAGTGTTATTAGGGAAATGTGTGAGAGAGACAAAGAGAAGTTAATGCTGAAAAAGAGAATGTCTTTTCAGCAGTCAGAGAGTCCCTCACAGGTAGCTATGCCAAAGGAGGTCCCTTGGCCTGGCATGATTCCTGCTTTTGGCCTCTGCAAGGAATTGAGGAAGCTTGTTATATGGATAGCTCTTGGTGGGGGCTGGGAGCAGTTTGAGTTGGAATCAATAGAGAATCTTCCAATTGAATGAGTGTCTCTTAACTAATTTCCTACTCAATAGAGTTGGACAGAAATCTAGATCTCCAGCTTGGGCTAAGTAGTAGTGGTCTGGGACTCAACTAGTCCCACCCAAATGACAGAATGAAAACACTTTATCTTGATTCCCTGGGGCGGGTCTCTCATGGGAGAGCTTCTCTGAGGGAGTTTCTGAAGCGTTCCCCACAAAGTCAGAGAGAAAGAGAAAGAGAGAGAGAAAGAGAGAGAGAGAGAGAGAGAGAGAGAGAGAGAGATAGAGAGAGAGAGAGAGAGTGTGTGTGTGTGTGTGTGTGTGTGTGTGTGTGTGTGTTTCGGGCCTCCCCTGGTCATTTCAAATTTTGTGTATATATGTATGTAGTTTTATATTTATATATGTACACATTACAGAAACAATGCAGTTTATATATGAAGCTTGTAGAAGCTACATATAGCTTATAGAATATATTACATCTTCCTAAGATTCAAACATTTTCAGAGATTTCAGAGATTTTTGGAGATTCAGAGCAACCAAATAATAATCGATAATAATATTAATAATAATTAATAATATTGTCCAAAAGTTTAGAGAAAGGAATGAAGACAACTAAAAATGTTGCAAGTAAGCAAGCAAGATAAACGCAATTATAAAATGAAATTTGGCAAATAAAATGAATCACTCTTTATGTCAAAGGAATCCAGACATAATTGCTAAAAGCTGACTTTGCCAAATTGTTTTGTCTGTTGATGCTGACTCCTGCATGATCAATTCCATTACCTGCTCAAACCACCTTGATTAATTTCCATTTCAAGACTCATCCAGTCTCAACTTTATTAGTTTGAAGTGTTTAGAAAGGTCAAAGCTTTATAATAGTTTTATAGGAAAAAAGAATTCAGTTTTAATATCAGAAATTCCATTCCAAAAAGAACATTCAGTTCACAAAACTATCACACTGGCTTTCAAAATCACCATGGCAAATAAAATATTGGAGCAAACAAATGTCACTTTCAATATTCCAAACAACTATAATGTTATAAGTGTGGACACTCCCTCTACTAATGTACATTATACCCTTCCATGCCTTAATAGACATTCTTTATGAATTGCTATTGCCAAAATAATTTGTTACCTAATCTTTCAGTCACAAGTTACTGGATTTAGACAAAACACATATAAGAATATAACCAAGTATGAAACCACTGTACCTATCCTACTGCATTGTGTTTATTATCTGATAGAACTTTTTCTTTAGCTGGAGGCAGAAGTGAGGGAATTACACAATTTTATTCCTTACTACATAACTAAAGAAAGAGAAAGACTACCCAGGGCCATTTGAGATGATAGGCCTGAGTAGATTCATCCATGTGCATAATGCAACCTTCCCCTCCCAATGAACTATATCCACCAATATAAACAGTGACAGCAAATTCACTCCACCTCCTAATTTTGTAGAAGAGATATGAGAAATATAACTTCCTCTTATAATAAATGCTTTCACCATATCTAATATTTAGCTAAAGGCTAAAGCAGATCTATTAAAATTGGATGTTATATTTAATATAACATCACTGGGCCAATTTGTGATGTGGAATTCCATAAAGATTCCTAGACAGAGGTATTCTCTGTCATCACAGAAGTTCCTTGGTTTTGAACCAGAAATTGAGAAGGAAAGTACCCTCTGTATTTTAGCAATCAATAAATCAATACAATAAATAAGTACACATTTGTACTGTTGAGTGCCCATGTGGCAGCCTTGCTCACATTGTCTAGCATTTTAAAAAGAGGACTTGAATTATCAGTCACTATGGCTTATCCTCGTAGGTTACTACATTGATTTTCCTGTCATAAAGTTCATAGCCAAAATCTGTTTTTATCCTAGCACAGCTCATCAGTTCTAGAATTAAATTAAAAACTCGACTAAAATAAATAAATAAAAATATAAGACTGAGAGGACAGCATTGCTGTACTGCTGCAAAAATGTTGATATTTAGGGAAAAGTCATCTCTAGAATAGATAGTCTTATTACCTCAATAAAGTCTCTATGTAGTATTAATGTCCTCATCATGTAAGCCAGCCAATTAGATAGTATTATGTGGCACTAAGCTGAATGGATTTGTAAGGTACAAATATGCCATTCCACACATTATCTTTTTATGTTTGACATCATTAATGACAGATCATACCAAGAAACTGTATTTATGGGCAGCTAGGTGGCACAGTGGATAGAGCACCTGTCCTGAAGTCAGGAGGACCTGAGTCCAAATCTGATCTTGGATTCTTAAAACTTCCTAGCTGTGTGACCCTGGGCAAGTCACTTAACCCCAATTGCCTCAGGAAAAAAAAAAAGAAACTATATTCACAACAGTCATCGACTGGCATGAAGTCATTTGGGTATATGCTGATTTGTCTACTTTTATAATCGTTTTTACAAAAACTAAGGAAGAGACATCTTTGTCATGGTGTTTTCTAAGGATATGAGTCTCCAATGGGGGAGTCTTTTTTTATAGATTAAAATGGCATGGGAAAGCCACTGCTCTTTTAGGACACCATTACATTTGTGTGAAATGTTAGTTGTAAAAATATCCCTCCTTTTTCATTATTTTTCCATATTTAGTACCCAATGTCATTTGGATTAGGAGGCATATTATTATCATGCCCCCCATGAGCCCAAATCTCAGTGTAGATAAATGAACTTTTCTATATTGTTACTGTTTGGCACTAGTGGTAAATTATGGTAATGAATAAATGAATGAAAAAAAAAAAAGCCATATTAAGTAGATATTATGCTAAGTGTTAGAAATGCAAATAGAAAAATTCCTGCTATTAAGGAGCTCACATTCTGATTGAGGAGACAATATACATGGAAGGTTTTAAATGTTTGTCTGATGGATGGTAAATTATATCAGTTGCTCATTTTGAACTATTTGGCAGTGCCAAAGACTTTCATAGCAAGAACTATCTTTTCTGATGCTTCAGTAACTATGGCTGTAGCAGCTTCAGGAGTAGTTCCCAAATTGTATGTCTCCACTGGGGTTTCTTCCAGGATGATAGGCGAAAGCACTGCTCTGGAAACACTGCTATTCAGAAGGTTCTTGGGTTCAAGGTCCTCAGTTGTCATCATTAGGATAAGAGGGGAGATGGTGATCAAGTTGGTAGTAAAGTGATTTGCTCAGCACATGCTGCCTCCCATCTTTTCATTAGGATTACTTGCCAGTTGGTGGGAATTGCTGCCCCTTCTTCAGAGGTGTTACTTTCTCAGATGATGTAGAAGTAGCCCTAGATTCAAATATCTCATTAAAAGAGTATAAATAATTAATGTTGGAATCTGACAAAATGGTGAGGTTTTATTGGTTATTCCCCCCCCCCCCCAGGCTGAGGTTAAGTGACTTGCCCAGGGTCACAGGGCTAAGAAGTGTTAAGTGTCTGAGACCAAGTCAGCTCCTCCTGACTTCAGGGCTGGTGCTCTATCTACTGCACCACCTAGCTGCCCCCTTTATTCGTTATTTCACAAAAAGTATGAGGGTGTCCTATTTTTTACTCCTATACTGTCTCTGGATTTGGGCTGCTTCTGTAAGAAGTGGTATATGAGGCTTGATTTTGAAATTCTTCCAAATACTGATGCATTTTAAATCTTCCTGTACTTTTTTGATAAAATCAGATATTCTCATCTGGAAACCAGGTCTGTTTATGGAGTTGTTAAACTTCACAGTCCATTTTTTTGGGAAAAAACAGTAAGTATACATTGCTATAATTATTTGGTGGTGCTATTATTTAAAGTTCTCTTATTGGCTTCCCTGTTTAGCAGCATCTCAATTAAAAATACCAACCTCAGTTAAAATACTTACCAAGAATTCAAATTGATTTGTCACTAATCTTATTTGGTCTTTTTGCTTTTTGAAACACCATTCTTGTGTTAAGTTCACTTTTTTTTTCCTGGATCATTTGAAAATAAACAAATCATTCCAATTGTCCTCAAATCTCTCTTGGCTTGGGTCATTACTGAGAAGAAATTTATCTAGAATATTTTCTGTTTTCTTAGTTTCTGAACTACCATTGGATATGTACTTAAAACAATAATTACTAGCATGTGTATAGTGTTTAATAGGGTAGTTTGGTGGATAGAGCTCTGGGATTGGAATCAGGAAGATTCATCTTCATGAAGTTGATAAGGGTGCCTTAAAGCTTAACATAAAAAAAAGAAAAAGAAAAACTACTTAAGATCTTGGCAACTGATCCCATCACTTCCTGGCAAAATAGAGAAAAGAAATGGAAGCAGTGCCAGATTTTATATTCTTGAGCTCAAAGATCACTGCAGACTGTGACTGCATCCATGGAATTAAAAGATGCTTGCTTCTTGGAAGGAAAACTATGGCAAAACCGGGCAGCATATTAAAAAACAGAGGTATTACCTTACTGATGAAGACCCATATGTTTTTCCAGTAGTTGGACTGTAAGGAAAGCTGAGCACAGCATAATTGACACTTTTAGATTGTGGTGCTGGAAAAGACTTTTGAGTCCCTTGGATAGCAAGATCAAATCAGTCAATACTTGAAATTAATTCAGACTATTCACTGGAAGGTCAAATAATGAAGCTAAAGCTTAAATACTTTGGCCACATAGTGAGAAGATGGGACTCACTGGAAACACCCTGATGTTGGGAAAAATGGAAGAAAAGGAAAAGGGGATTGCAGAGAATGAGATGAATTGTGGTTTGTAGAAACAATGAATATGAATTTGGACAGCCTTTGAAAAATGGTGGAGGACAGAAAGTGCTGGATGCTGTGGTTCATAGCGTCACAAAGAATGGGATAAGATTGAACAACTGAATAACAAATATAGTACTTAAATATTTCCAAAGGGCTTTTCAAATATTATCTAATTTTATTCTTACATTAACCCTGGAAGGTACTGTTATTAATATTGCTATTATTACTCTGAGAGTTACTTAAGTAGGTACTATTATTATTTCCATTTTACAGATCAGTAAAAGGAAGCATACAGAAATTGAGTGACTTGTGCAGGGTCACATAGCTAGGAAGTGTCTAAGGTTGAATTTTAACTCAAATCTTCTGGACTCTACATCCAACACAATCCTTTATCATGCTGCCTTCTGACAGTAGATAATATTGTCTTACTCTTAGCAAGTGCTTAATGCTCTAGTTAAATCAACCTCGCAATCTTATCTATTTCTTTTGAATATAGTCTTTATATTTTATAACTGGGAGAGAAGATTGATTAAAATATCTGTCATTTAATCATTTTTATCAGATTGAATATGAATTTCAAGATTAAAAAATGAAACCAATCACTTTGCCTCTCCTCCTACTCTAATCCATTTAGTTCAGTGTGTCCTACCCAGTGAGGGAAATTGCTTTTCCACCCTGGAGCACTTAGAGAAGGAGAATCTGTTAAAGCAATTAGATTCATGGTTTAGAGTCTTTCCCAAAAGAGGGAAAAAAAAAAGGTATTCAATATATAATGTAGATCAGATGTAGCATAGCTATTTCCCTTATGCAAAGGAAATGCTAAATTTATGGTCAGTAACTCACAATAACTGTTATTAATTTAGGGGACTAATGAGTCAGCACTTCACATTTCACCTCAGGTCTGAATTGTCCAAAGAATTCCCTTCAAGTTTGTGTCTTCTGACAAACTGGGTTGAGGCTGGGGTTATCTTCCTGATGGTGGTCATTTCTTCAGGAAATCCTTCAGTAGTTTCCAGGAGCTCTTTCTGAAGTGTGCCGGACACCCATAGAACAGAACAGAAAAGGCTTGCCATATACTTAAGTTCATACCTAGTCTTACGTCGGGATAGATCAAGTACTTTAATTGTCATGTGCTCTGCAGAGGGAGGGGATGGTCCCCGATCTTTTCCCCATCTTTCCAAGGAGAGATTTTAATGATTCTTACTCACCTGGTAGATAGGGAGCATAAGGTGGTGAAATTACTGAGTTAGTGGTACTCTTTCTGCCAATAAATAAGAGACATGAGGTGTTAGCCAAGCTCAGCCTTGTAAGCATTCCTAGTGTGCTTAGCTGACAGAGCTTTGCACAGATATTATTTCTGATCTGCTTACAAAGTGAGAAGATTTTGATTGACTGATGAGTCAGAATTTAGAACCCTTAAAAAGGCAATTAGTGGTTGATTTGGTCTTTTTCCTAACTGGCTGATTGGGATGAAGATGCGGGCCAAACTTATGGCATCTCTTTTGCATTTATTCTTTCTAGCACTTACATGAGGGATTATGAGACTAGACTGAAACCTACTGAGTTTTGTAAAATCAGGAAAGTGAATGGCAGCCAGAGTCCATGCCAGATTTTGCAGATGGCTGAGCCTAGTGAGAAGCAAAGTTTGACTCAGTTTAGCAGTGGATTGAAGGCTCCCTAGAGGTGGTGGTGACTCAGCCATTAGCTATGCAGCAGAAGTAAACTTGTCTATGGGAATGTTTGTAGCAACTGCTGTAAGACTGTCTCATTTTCCCAGGACCAAAGTGGTAGGGAGAGAATGTGTCCGGAGGCAGGGGGCAATGCTTAGTTACTTCTGTCCTTGCTGAATTTCTCAGTAAATAGCTCATTGTAAAAACTAATGAATGTTAATTGGTTAAATGATACTTGGGCACTAATTACTGAACGGTATTGAAAATACATCAGGGAGGCTGTGTCTAGAAATTGACAAGGTAGGGAAAATATACAAAATTGAAAGATTTCCCTCTTAGCCCATAAAGGCACATACTGATTTACATTGAATTTTAGTGACCTGCACTATCTGAAACAATTCTTATTCAGAACAATGGCTATTCTTGCCATGCTTCCCCCATCTCATACTTGCAAAGTCATTTTTGTACCTGAGTGTAAGACTTTACATGTGCATAAATTGAATTTCACCCAGCTGCATTCATGTAAGTACTCTAGCCTATCAGATTGCTGATTTTGCTGTCCATTGTATTAGTTCACTCTCCCAGCTTGGTATCATCAGAAAATTTGATGAAAATGTTAAGGAGAGCACTTGGAGCCAACATTTCTGGGGGATTATACTAGCTTATTAATCCTTCTACCCAGCCAGTCCTGAATCCATCTAATGTATAACTTGATCTTCTCCACAAGATGGGAGATAATCTATTGAAGACTTTACTAAAATATAGATAAATTATATCATTCATCTATTTATTTAGTAATCCTTAAAAAATAATGCTAATTTGGCTTGACTTTTTTTTTTTTTAATGAAATCTATACTAACTTCATTCATCCAACTAGGATACTACTTATATTATTCATTTTTCCTTTGAGTAAGAATCAAATGGTTTTGATCAACTAGAAATTTTTTTTATTATTGAAATATCCACATCAAGTAGAATCCAATTTGTTGAATGTGATAAAATAGTAACTGAGAATAGAGGATTGTCTTGAAATACCTTAAACCTATATATTTTTTAAAAGCTAGATTTCTATAACTAATGAAAGCAACATCACAACTTGTTTTATAGAAATTATATTGTTTTCTTAATATTAAATCTCACTACTAAAACACAGTTTCCATTTTCTTTTGTTTTGATTACTAGTTAAAATAGACCAACATAATTTATCAAATTTATATTCTTATTGATAGAGCATCATTTTATTTACAGAATTATATTGATTTTAAAAGCTTCTAAATGGTACTTGGAAAGCAAAGAAATGGAAGGGGTAGTGGTTTTGCTTTGTACATCAATCAGCTGAAATTGCATGGATTATAAAAACACATTTACTGAGGGTCAGCATTTTTCTTTTTGCTGCTCTTTCACAAACGACTGCTTGCTACTTATTTGTGCTAGGTATTGACTTTCTGAAAAAGTAATTCTATTAGAGAACAATTTGGAACAGTTTCTTGGCAGGGAATTGCCTACCCATAACTACTTTAATTCCACTAATTGCATTAGATTCATCTCTGATGAAATGTGCTCTGCCAGCTCTGAAGATTATATCAACTATGAGTTGATGCCTCATTTCTTTGAACAGGTTTCTTAGATATATACATAACCATGGATGCACAGAAACACAGACTTGGTAACAATGAAAAAACAAGCAAATTATTTATGGATTTTTAAATTTAACTATCCTCTTTCATAGAAGATAAAAAAAAAAACAACACCTAAATTTAAAATGGAATCCTTCTCTGTGTCTCTGTATCTCGTATCTCTGTCTTCTCCATTTCTGTCTCTGTTTCATTGTCTCTAAGTTTCTGTTTCTCTGTTCCTGTCTGCCTGTTTGGGGGAGTAAGCAGTGAGGCTTAATCCAAGAACTCTATTCCTTTCTGGATATAATACTCTTCCTTGGTGTAGTGGATGGAGAACCAGACTTAACGCCAGAATAACTTGAATTTAAATCTGACATATGTTCGCTGTATGACCTTTGGCAAATCATTTAACCTGTGAATACTGTAGGCAACTTTCCAAGATTATAAATTGTAGAGGGGTTGACCTGAATTGAAAGAAGTTTCCTTCCCTGGGAGTTCCTTATACCAATAAAATCACAAGTTTGCTCCCTATCTACTACACATTTTTGACAAAAATATCTAAAAAGTGTACTCGATTTAATTCTGATAAGGATTTTTTGAAGTCACAATGAGTCATTTTTCCAGTCAATATCAAATGGCATAGGAAGACAGGCAGAATGTATATGAAGGAAGGAGTCTGGCCAGGAATATGCCAGTGGAGAGGGAGAGACTGGGAAATAGGGAATGAAGGGGCTCCTGACCCATAAATGTATCTCCAGACCTACACCAAGACACCGTGATGGGGACACATGGCAACTGACAGCTGCGTTGTCTACTATCCTAGGCAAACTAAGAGGGAGATCTGGGTACCCTCCTTCTCAGCAATCTCAGAGTCTAGAGGATAATCCAAGAGAGGATTCAGTTCAAAATAAGAATCAGCAGTGCATCTCAGATCTGAAGAACAAAATGGAATATATCAATTCCAGCCTCTAGTCCATTCTAAAGCCTGAAGAAAGATAACCAGGATAAGAAGGGGAGCTGCTCCACAGTTTTATAATTCTCCATCAACAGAGCTTTCCAGACTATTAGTGGCTAAATTCAGTAGCAAACCACTTACTGTTGCTCAGCTGCAAAGCCAGGTCAAGAACTTGCAAGGCTTAGGTTAGGGAGGACTGTACTTTTGTTGCTACTCTATTGGGAGCACTTTCAGGTCTCCAATCTGAGCTGTCCCTGAGATCTTGAAACAATGGGACACTCAATATCTTCAGAAAGCAGCAACAGGACCATCCTAAACTTTACAGAGGTACAGAGAGTCCAATCCTAACATTAAATCTAAAGTTGGAAGTAGACTAGAAGAATGGACAAATTTTTTTTTTTTTTAATCGCACTATAAAAAGCAATTAAGAGAACATAAATACTCGTTATAAACTCAAAAGATGACATCTACAAGCAATGCCTCAAATGAAAACACAACTTGGGCACACATTTATCTGGAATCCCTGGAAGAGATGAAATAAAAGCTTTAAAAAAGAGTTAAAATGTTTGTTTGTTTTCCTCAATGAAATGAGAATGCTGGGGGAAAATAAAGAAAAAAAAGAAAGAAAGAAAGAAATGATAGCTATGGAAGAAAGAATTGGAAAGGGAACTAATAGCCTGGTGTAAGAGGTACAAAACCTTGTACAAGCAACAAAACTCCTTGAAAATTAGAAAGGACAAAATGAAAACCAGTGACTCCATGAGACATTTAAAAAAGATTAAAACATTGTCAAAAGACTGAACAAAATAGAAAATATTTTATAGCAAAAGCAATTGACCTGGAAAACAGACCAAAAAAAGGGCCTAGATACTCTATTTCAAAAAATCTTTAAAAAATAAAATATCAAAGGACAACAGCCTACCCAGAACTCTTAGAACCAGAAGGCAGAATAGAAATAGAAGCAATCCACCAGTTACCTCCTAAAAGAAAACTTAAAATGAAAGCTCTTAGGAACATTAAAGGGCAAATCCAGAGCTTCCAGGTCATACAAATACATTGTAAGCAGCCATTAAGAAAGAATTCACATACTAGAGAGACACTGTTAGGATCACACCCAATTTATTTAAGAGCTATCACTAGCCATCACTTTGAAAGAGCTAAGAGCCTAGAATATGATATCCCAAAGGCAAAGAATATATACTTACAGCCAAGAACTACTTACCAGAAAGACTGACTATGCTACTGGGGGAAAAATAGATCTTTAATGAAATAGAGTACTTCAAAGTATAGTTAATGAAAAGACTAGAACTGTTTAGAAATTTTGAAATCCAAAGTGAGAAGAGAAACATAAAAAAGGTAAACACAATAATAAGAGATTACACAAAAATAAATTGCTCACTTTCTAATATCAACATCAAGGATGATAGCAGAAGCTTAATTAAACAAAAGTTTAAACTGGAGTAGTTTGCTTCTTTTGATAATCTTTCCATTAAGAAAAGGAGGGGAATGGGAATATACTGGGGGCAAGAAAAGGAAAAGGAGACTAGAGAAAATTATCTTACCCAATCAAGGAATATAAGATAGACATCTAAATAAATAAGGGAGAAGCTAGGGGTGTGACTAATACTTGATTTTCACTCTTTGAAATGATTAAAGAAGGGAAGAATAACACACACAGTTGGGCATAAAAATTCATTTTATTCAATAGTGAATAGGACGGAAAGGGGAGAAGGGAAAAGGAAGAATTAGAGGGAGAACAGATTAAAGGGGCTAGGTTTTGAAGGACTTTAAATGCCAAATAAAACATTTTGTATTTTACTGAATGGGGGGGGAGACATGGTCAGAGTTGTATTTTTAGGAAAATCATTTAGTGGCTGGCAGGATAGGTTGGGGCAAGGAGAGATCTGAGGCAGGTAGACATACTAGCAGGCTATCATAAGAGTTTAGGCATGAAATGATGAGAGTCTGTATTAGCATGGGGCAATGTCAGGAGAGAGAAGGGGGCAAATTTGAGAGATACTGCAAAGATGAAATTGGTAGACCTTGGGAACAGCTTGGATAAGGGGAGGAGGATGTGCATATCTGAGAGATCATGAGGAATCCAGGATGGCTACTAGGTTGCTCACCTTAGGAACTGGAAGCATGGTGTTGCCATGGAAGGTATGAGTGGGGAGGGTTTAGAAAAAAAAAGATCATGAATTTGGTCTTGGACATATTGAATTTAAAATGTATATTGGACACCCAGTTTGAGATGTCTGAAAGGCATTTGGAGATGTGACATTGGAGGTTATTAGAAAGATTGGGCAGGAAAGGCAGATTTGGGAATTAACAATTTAAAGATGATAATTACATCCATGAGAGCTGATGAGATCACTGTGTGACATATTATAGAGGGAGAAGAAAAGAGGACTCAAAAGAGAACCTGAAACTAGAGGCCATCATCTAGAGGGGCGAGCCATCAAAGGAGACACAGACAGGATTAATGATGAAAAATGCTATACACTTCCTTTAGGGGAAGTAAAAGTATTTTGAAAGCAGAATGAGACATATATTTGCATTTTTTGGACATGGTCAATGTAAACATTATTTTGTTGACTATACACTTTTTACCAAGAATTTTCTTTTTATTTCATTTTCATTGGGAGAAGGTTTGAGGGTGGAAGAGAAAGTGGATTTTTTACTGAATAAGATAAAACCTAATTTAATTTATAAAACACAAATATAAATTTTTTTTCCAAAAAATTAATTTAAAGAAAGAAACTGAGAAAATCTAACAACAGATTGGATAGAGAAGGTGAAAAAGAATGAGTGACGGGAAGAATGATGATATCCTCAATAATAAGAAAGGTAGAGAAGAGAGGCTGGGGGAAAATAATCAGTTTGATTTTGGACACATTGAATTTTAAATAACTATGAGACATCTAGTTTGAGATGTCCAGATGGGAAGTTGGAAATGAGACTGAAGGTCAATAAGGAGGTTAGGACTGCTGGGAATCAGCATAAAGATGAGAATTGAATCCATGGGAACTAAAGAGCTCAGAAAGTGAGATAAAAGAGAAGAAGGTCCAGGATAGAGCCTTGGGAATATCCAGTTAGTGGACATCAACTAGACAAAAATCCAGCAAAGGAGAACTAGAAGGATCAATCAGAAGCAGAACTAGGAGAGAATGGTGTTATGAAAACATAAGAAAATATCAAAGAAAAGATGTTGATTGATAGTGTTAAAGATTGCAGAAATTCAAGGAGGATGAGAATAGAGAAAAGGCAATTGTATTTGTTAAATAAGAGAAGATTTTGGAGAGAGCAGTTTCAATTGAACATGAAGTTGGAACCTAGATTGCAGAGAGTTAAAGTGAGAGGAAAGGAAGTGGAAATATCTATTGTAGGTGGCCATTTCAAGGAGTTTAGCCATAAAAGGGATGAGAGATAAAGAATAACAGTAGAGACTGATGGATCAAATAAAGGTTTTTTGAAGATGGACAAGACATGGACAATAGAGATATAACCAGAAGATAGGGAGAGTGAAGATGAATTGGAGAGTGTAGATAATAGAGGCAACAATCTGCTGTAAAAAATGGGAAGAAATGTGGTTACTTATTTTAAATAAACAAGGGGTTTGCCTTGACAAGAAGTACTACCTCTGTATGTGAGATAGTAGTAAAGTAGGGGAGAGACATTTTAGTGACCTGATATTTCTTGTGGAATAGCCTCAAATTTATTTATTTATTTATTTTTTGTTTAACATTCCTATTTAAGAAGATTTGGGTGAAAGAAATTTTAAAGGAAGGAAAGGGACCCACATGGGCAAAAATGTTTGTGGCAGCCCTTTTTGTTGTGACAAGAAACTAGAAACTGAGTGGATGTCCATCAGTTAGAGAATGGCTGAATAAATTATGGTATATGAATCTTATGGAATATCATTGTTCTATAAGAAATGATCAGGAGGATGATTTTAGAGAGTCCTGGAGAGACTTACATGAACTGTTGTTGCTAAGTGAAATGAGCAGAACCAGAAGATCATTGTACACGGCAACATCAATATTATATGATGATCAATTTTGATGAATGTGACTCTTTCTAACAATGAGATGATTGAGGCCAGTTCCAATGATCTTGTGATGAAGAGAACCATCTACACCTAGAGAGAGGACTGTGGGAACTAGTGTGGATTACAACATAGCATTCTCACTCTTTCTATTGTTGTTCTCTTGCATTTTGTTTTCTTACTCATTTACTTTCCTTTTTGATCTGATTTTTCTGGATTTCACATATTTTAATATGTATAACATATATCGGATTGCTTGTCATCTAGGGGAGAGGGTAGGAGGAAGGAGGGGAAAAACTGAAACACAAGGCTATGCAAGGTCAATGTTGAAAAATTATCCGTGCATATGTTTTGAAAATAAAAAAGCTTTAAAAAAAAAAAAAGAAGAAGATTTGGGTGGAGGAACCATGGGACATTTGAGGAAGGATAACAAGGTTTGGAAAAAATAAGTAGGATAGTGAGTTAATTAAGGAGATATGAAAAGATGGCTTCCAATGTTGACACCCTAGTTGAGGTTATGTAGCATAAATTTATAGTGGACTCACTGAGCATGATTTTGTAATTTTTTTTCTAGCTTCTTAAAGTAATAGGTAGGCAGGATCCAGAAACAGATGGAAAGGTACGATGAGAGTAATTCAAGACTGATTCTTGGCTGGGCAAGATCAATCATAAGATGAAGGGACAAGAGATTTAAGAGAAGAGGGCAATATAGAGTTGAACTGATGTATCAAGAAGTCAAGATGAGAGGAATGAAGGAGAGAGGTAGAGACACTCTCTGACACTCTCTCCCCTATTTCTCCTTCTACCTACTGACTGCTGCTCTATCAATGCAAAGGTGATGGTCTGGGAAAGAACTGAAAAAGGAGGGATGGGTGGTTACAGTGAAGATGAAGAAAAGAGTTGGGGTTGTAAGGCAGGGGAAAAGGTAGAATGACAATTCATTGTAGTCTGATAAAGAAATTTCAGACACTTGTGGGTGATGGTAAGATCAAAGATACAAGCTCTATGTAATCCTAATCCCACAGAGATGGTGATGGAAGAATGATTTGTTGGGAATGAGTAATTTAAGGATCTGGAAGGTTAGGATGTACCAATACATTTACTGAAGTTTCCTCGTATGAAGACAGGAGTTTGGAAGGAGAAAGACTGTGATCCAGGACAATCTAGCTAAAGTCTAGTGTATGCAATGGTTTCTCTTCTCATCTCTACCTCCAGGCTTCTTTTATTTTACCTTTTACAGAAAGCCTTTCTGTGTCCCTCTTAACTTTAATTCTTTCTTTCTATTGATTATTTCTAATTTATTCCATATTTGGATCGTTTGCACATAGTTATTTGTATGTTGTTTCCTCAGTAGATTATGAATCCCTTGAGACAAGGACTATTTCTCTGGAATTTAACACAGTGCCTGGAACATAGATGGTGGTGCAGTGGGTAGAACACTGGGCCTGAAGTCAGGAATGACTCATCTTCCTGAGTTCAAATCTGGCCTCTGACAATTACTAGCTAAATGAATGAATAAATTACTTAATCCTGTTTGCCTCAGTTCCTCAGTTGTAAAATGAGTTGGAGAAGAAAAGGGCAAAACCATTCTAGTATCTTTGCCATGAAGATCTTTGATCATGAACAGTCAAACATGACTGAAACAACTGAACAACAATAACTGGGACATAGTAGGTGCTTAATAAATGTTTATTGATTGACTGACTTGTTGAAAAAAGAAGGATGCATCCTGGAGGTCAGTAGGCAATAAATAGATACCAGAATTTGGTATCAGTTTGGTAATAAATATATAATGAGTAAACTTCAAAGGAAGAAAGTTTACTGCGTGTTGGATGTGAGGCAGAAGGAGAGTCTTGAAATGACACTGGGGAATAAAGAGTATTCCAACTACCTCCCCCCCCACCTTGCACCAGTAACTGGAGCGGTGTAATAGTGCAATAATGACAATGTAATTTCTAGAGCACTGGAAGCTTGGAAATTATGACTGCAAATTTGTTAATCAATGAGGAATGAATTCAGGTAAGTTATCAATATTCTTACTGGTTCAGCTTTTCATTATACTTAATAAACTCTACATTTTGTCAAACTGGACTCTTTGCTGCTCCCTGAATTTGAAATTTCATCTCCATTCTATTTCACAGTATAAATGTCAATTCTTCTGATTGGAATTCACTCCTTACTCACCTCTTCCTCTTCCAATCTTTCTTCCATGGTTCAACATGTGTTCACGCTACAGGTAGTCTTCTTCAGTATAAACTCTTTCAGGATGAGTAGTGTATTTAATTTTGTCTTTATATCCCAGAATCTAAAATACACAAACATATACATGTGTATATACATACATCTATATCTACACATACACATACATACATGCCTATATATGTATGTGGACCCACCCAGTTATTGTTGCTATTGTTTACATTCTTAACCAGAGCTCTGGGGTCTCACTCCAGGTTTCTTTGTATTAAAAGGTTATCAGTGGGACACATACTCTACCTTCATCAGGTATCTTTTGCTTTCACTCAATCCATGACTGACCAACATCTTTTTCTAGTCATGTATCACTTCTAAGATGTCTTTTATGCCACTTGTGGCATATAATTATGAATCATTAATGTGCTATAGCCGATTTATGCACATTTTATATTTGTCCATTATACTTTAGAGAGCCTGAACATTTTATTCTTTAATAAATTGTAGACATTTATCACTAGAATGTTGGTGTTCATAAAATGAGTGTTGTTTTTTTTTTAAGGAAAAATTTGGAGTAATTAAAAACACAATTAAACATTTTTCAAAAGCAATCCCATCTGTCTTTCTTTTTGTGAACTGGTCCCAGTTCACTACTGTACAATGTGGTGTAAACTCAAAACATATTTGTATACCAAAGTACTGATTTTATGGGCTTTTCATAAAATTGCATACCATAGTTTGTATGATACATATTCTTTTCTATTTTTTCCCTTATGTGAATAGTTAAGCTAATCTCTGCTGAGTGAATATGTCATTTAGAAGGCAATCACCACAATGCCACTGTCTAAAGTGACTCCTTCTTCCATGTGTATTCTGTACTGAACATTATTTATGGAATTGATAAACACCTTTCCTGAGCACATAACCCTAATTTATGCCTTAATGGCATTAATTATTGAGTAGTTATTGAAGAAGAATATATCTATTGTATTTTTAAAAGAATCTTGTATGATTTTAATGTGGGGGGAAAACCTAGAGTAGAACTTTCAAGGCTTTATTTTTCTGTATTTTTATCAAATGCTTTTAAAATGTAATCTATAAATTATGAGTATAGAAGGATTTTGTATTCTCTGTCCTTTTCAATTAATTGTGAAAACCTGGTTATTTCTTCTTTGTATTTTCATCAATTAATATACTTGATACGTGAGCTTATACTCATAAACATTTTGTAGAAGTAGAGAAGTACAAATGTGTTTGAAATAATTGATATTTTCTCAGTTGTCTTTTTCAGTAATGTATGTGATTTTGAAAATAATCATTTGCTCTATCTCTAATGGAGCAGCTAAGAAGCTCAGTGGATAGAGCAGTGAGCTTGTAGTCAGGAAGATCTGAGTTCAGATATGGCCTCAGATACTCAGTAACTGTGTGACTCTGGGCAAATAATTGTCTCTGCTTGACTGAGTTTCCTTATCAATAAAATGATGATAGTAATAGCTCATACCTTACAAGGTTATTTGTAAAGATCAAATGAGAAAATAAAGTGCTTAGGAGAGTTTCTGGCACATAGTAAGTGCTATGAAAATGCTAGTTACTATTATAACCATTTATTAGGTGCTTACTATGTGTCAAATACTATGCTAAGACTTGAAAATATTTTTTAAAAATGTTTCCTGCCCACCAGGAGTTTACATTCTGTTTGAGTAATAATATTTATAGAGAAAAGTAAATACAAAATATATACCAAGTAATTTCTGGGGAAAAGGGTATTAGCAACTGGAGAGATCACGCCAACTATCCTGTGGAAGGCAATTTCCTTGTTTGAAGGAAACTAGAGATCTTACAAAGCAGACCTGAGATGTGCATGCTAGAGACTTTATAAATAAATTCACACAAATATAATTATATATATACATATTTATTTCTTCCGGGATCTGTGATTCCATCAGGATAAGGAAATCTAGGTGAAGAATTCCTTTCCCAGTATAGATGTTTGCCCTGGGTCACTCAGCTACACAGTCAGAGGCAAGGGGTGGAATCCAGACCTTCTTGATTCCAAGGCCAGCTTTCCACTAAGCCAGTCTGGTTTTTCCATGTAGATACGTGCACACATATACATACCGAAATACAATTTTTACATATACAAATTTATTTATGCAAATTTTATTTCTCTAATCACATATAAAACTTAGACAAAGGTTCTGAGGAGGGAATTAGAGGAACATAAAGTACATCATTTTGGTTGGAATTTATTCTATGTGGAGGAACAAAAAATGAGAAAATTCCTTTTTTAGAATAAATATATATAAAACTTCCTTGTATAAAATTTATTTTCTTTTTATCCTAAATTGAGATGAAAGGGACAGAAAAGTGTCTTTGTGTAAAAGTAGAGATTGATTGACAAAAGATGTAAAAGATGACCACTTTTATAGACGAACAAGGATAGCAGTATCTCTACCGGGCTTGTATCCCAAAGAGATCTTAAAGAAGGGAAAACACCCACATGTGTAAAAATGTTTGTGGCAGCCCTCTTTGAAATGGCAAGAAACTGGAAACTGAGTGGATGTCCATCAGTTGGAGAATGGCTGAACAAGTTATGGTATATGAATGTTATGGAATATTATTGTTCTATAAGAAAGAATCAGCAGGAGGATTTCAGAAAGGCCTGGAGAGATTTACATGAACTGATGCTAAGGGAAAATGAGCAGAACCGAGATCACTGTACATGATAACAAGATTATATGATGATCAATTCTGCTGGACATGGCTCTTTTCAACAGTGAGATGAATGAGGCCAGTTCCAATTGTTCAGTAATGAGGAGAGCCATCTGCACCCAGAGAGAGGACTGTGGGAACTGAGTATGGATCACAATACAACATTTTCACTCTTTTTGTTGTTTTTTTGCTTGGATTTTATTTTCTTTTCATTTTTTTCCAGGTTGATTTGATTTTTCTTGTGCAGCAAGATAATTGTATAAATATGTATGCATATATTGGTTTACTTGCCATCTAGGGGAGGAGATGAGGGCAAGAGGGGGAAAATTGAAACACAAGGTTTTGCAAGGGTTAATGTTGAAAAATTATCCAAGCATGTTTTGAAAATAAAAAGCTTTAATTAAAAAAAATTTAATTTAAAGAAAAAGAAAAAGAAACTGGGTTATAGAAGAATCTGTCATGGGAAAAGAACTGAAGGTAAAACACCATAATTGAAATGTTTCAGTCCATGCAGTTGGTAGAAGCTTTGAGCTGATAAAAGGCTTCAGCTGAGTGATTCCTAACAGGTCGTCTTCATTGGCCAATAGCTTTGCAACAGCTTTGTCCTTCAGCACCACCTAGAGCTAAAGAGAGGTGAACCTTCTCATAGAGAGCTATTGCTTTCTACTTCACCCTCTGGCTTTGCAGCTATTTTGATAACTTCAAAACATAATGCAGACTTCCCCCTTCCTCCTGGGAATGAGTGTTAGAGAACAGTGAGCAATTTGTTCCAGCTTTCCTGAAAGTGGCTGAAGCAGGCAGTGTGGCTTGTAGAGCTGCATGATCTATCCACCGTGTCTCAGGCCATCACCAGTCCTCCTGACTTCTGTCCTGTCGACTTTGATGACTCTGGAAGAGGGAGGGAGTGGATGACTTTGTGAAACTGACTCTCTTATGTCCAATTCATACACACCCTGTGATGTCACTGCTCCTCTTTGAAAATGAAAAACAAACTCTAGATATCCTAGTGAGCTAATTGTGTGTGTGGGAACTGCATTCTGATTTGATAACATGGGACAGTCTAGGTAGGTCAGGGGTGTCAAACTCAAATATAACCTGGGCCCACTAAGCCCCAGAGGAGGATTCCTACAGTGCATATTTAGAAAACCATTTATTTACATTATATATTGTATTATATGCTATGTATAATATATATGGTATATGTATACATAAATCATATAATATTACATAGTATGTTTTTATTTATTTTGCTAAATTTTCCTAACTGCATTTTAATATAGGTCCTGCAGTTCTCTGGAGTTTCCTGACACAATGTATAATATTGACATTTCTGTTCTAGGTATCTCAGAGACAGCCAATTATTATTATTATTTTTATTAAAGCTTTTTATTTTTCAAAATGTATGTGTGGACAATTCTTCAACATTAGCCCTTGCAATACTTTGTGTTCCAATTTTCCCCTTTTTTCCCCACGCCCTCTCCTAGATGTCAAGTAGTCCAATATATATTAAACATGGCAGAAATATATGTTAAATGCAATATTTGCTTGCATATTAATACAATTATCATGAAGACAGCCAGTTTAATACATTTTCTAGAAGAGAACTGCTACTCACATTAAGAGCCTACTATTTTTAAAAGATACTTTTTATGGATGAAGCTAATTACAAGAGTATTAAATGCTGTTTAAGTAAAAGAAAAGAAGAGGATTTCCCTGAGAAATGATGAACATCAACAGCTTAAGAAGTAAGCAGAGAAATAGTTTTAATTCAGCTCATATGTCAGCATCACATGGTCTTCTTGAAGAACAAAGGACAAACAATAACAACTGTGCTCACTCTCCACCATAAATGAGTACATGAGTAGGAAAGTGTGGCCTAGATTTATATGTGTGTTGTAATGTATATTTATTTGTTAAGCATTTGCTTTAAAATTTTAATATTTATAGTATTGTAATCTCTTTTGCCTTATTGTTTAAAATCTAAAAGTATGTTATTATGTATAGATTTGTTTCCTTGTGAGAAAATAAAATTGATATTATCTCCATTTTTGTAATTGATTTTATTCTCTATCATTATAGACATTTTGTATATTGCCTAAGTCACGTTTCTTTGTCTCCGAGTAAGGGCAGAAGTTCAGCTGAAGTTAATTAAGTTTGGAAGTTCAGTATTCCCGCTAATCACTGTTCTGTTCTTGTGTCAAGGGAATCTGTTATCCTTTAAGGATTCAGATGCATGTCATGGAGTCTGGTCTGTTATTTCAGCAAACACTGGCTGGACTTCAAAAAAGTCTGATCTTTTATTGCTGTGATATTAACTCGCCATGCAGGTGGACATCACCAATGATTTTTAGCCATAGAGATACAAAACAAGGAAGGTTTGTTTTCTGCATTCCTGATTTTCAGACAATCATAGTGTCCCTAATGCTTGTGAAGCTTCAAACTTTGTAATCAATCATATTGTTTTCCCCATTTTTGATGCTAAACCTTTGTAACCATATTGTTTTTAGATGCTCCTCTTTTTGTCTGTAAAAATGATCTCTTGGCTCTGAAGAGTTAAAGTCACTGATAATTGCCCCCTTACCAAAATATTGAATGTGTGCAAAACTTTATACCTCAGTTTACCTTAATTTCAATCATGAGCCTTTTCAGTTGATGGTTGTATAGATGAAAAAGGCTTTGGATAAGGGCTCAAGAATGAAAATGGGGTAACTCTGAGATACCACTACACACCTGTCAGATTGGCTAAAATGACAGGAACAAATAATGATGAATGTTGGAGGGGATGTGGGAAAACTGGGACACTAATACATTGCTGGTGGAGTTGTGAAAGAATCCAGCCATTCTGGAGAGCAATCTGGAATTATGCCCAAAAAGTTATCAAACTGTGCATACCCTTTGACCCAGCAGTACTACTACTGGGCTTATATCCCAAAGAAATACTAAAGAGCGGAAAGAGACCTGTATGTGCCAAAATGTTTGTGGCAGCTCTTTTCTTAGTGGCTAGAAACTGGAAGATGAATGGATGTCCATCAGTTGGAGAATGGTTGGGTAAATTATGGTATATGAAGGTTATGGAATATTATTGCTCTGTAAGAAATGACCAGCAGGAGGAATACAGAGAGGCTTGGAGAGACTTACATCAACTGTTGCTGAGTGAAATGAACAGAACCAGAAGATCACTATACACTTCAACAACAATACTGTATGAGGATGTATTCTGATGGAAGTGGAAATCTTCAACATAAAGAAGATCCAACTCACTTCCAGTTGATCAATGATGGACAGAAATAACTATACCCAGAGAAGGAACACTGGGAAGCGAATGTAAATTGTTAGCACTACTGTCTATCTACCCAGGTTACTTATACCTTCAGAAGCTAATAATTAATGTGCAACAAGAAAATGGTATTTACACACATATATTGTATCTAGGTTATATTGTAACACATGTAAAATGTATGGGATTACCTGCCATCAGGGGGAGGGAGTGGAGGGAGGGAGGGGATAATTTGGAAAAATGAATAAAAAAAAAACAAAAAACGAATGAAAATGGGGATTGGGAAAATGTATTTTCCCCTTAACAAGCTTATTTCTAGCTCCCTGAGTGAATAACCTTATATTGGTGGTCTTTCTCTGGGAACTTAGACCTACAAACATGAGGGCAGTTGGAGTTGAGTCAAACCTGGAGAAAGAGAGAATGTTGAAATGTCACATGAAACAGGTGATATTAATATATAATGAAAACTGGATGGAACCAGCCTCTAATCTGTGGGTGGCTAGAGCCAAATAGAGTAGACTAGAGACAGGAGAATCAGAAGAAAAACAAAAGTTTAACTTCAAAGTGAGGGAAACAGCTTGAAAGCAAAAACATATGTGTTGGAGCCACTCCCGTAGTCAGGGAGGACTTGCTTTAGTGTAGGCAGAGCTCAAAACTTATACTATGGCTATGCAATGAGCCATGTTGCCCCTGACAATGAGGGGCAAGAGCAATAGTGTGACGAGTTTGAGTCTTAGCAAGGCTTCATGACCAGAACATGGATACAGCAGGTGCTTGTTCTTTCTAGTCAAAGCAATACAATAATTACATGCTTTTGTCAGAGGGTGACATCAGCTAAAGGTAAGTGCAAAGGATTGTTGTTATGTCAAGCTCAGGGAACAGCTTGCTTGATGGGCCTTAGTTCTGGAGAACAGGGTGTCTAACTAATATCGGACAATATTGTATAATGTTAGTGTTGACACATAGCATGTTATCACACCATTCCCCACATGTTGTAGAGGCAACATGTGTGTTTTTGTCTAGGCTCCATTATCATTATACTTGCTGTGTTACATAGGTATTATATTACCCTCTGACAACTGGATATTGATATTGCTGATGGGGTTTAATATATCATTCAATTAGTATATTATTCATTGCCTATAAATATTGTTTATTATCTGACCAGTATCTCATTATACATGATTTAGGGAGAATAATATTTAAATGCTTTTGGTTTCTACAGCTTTGATTTAATCAACTCTAGTTAAAAAAAAAAAAAAGAAAAAAGAAAAGTGGAACCCAGAATGAATGTATTTTCTGCAGATAAGAGAGAACATTCTTGAATTACACATGTTTATATTGTGAGAGGCAAGGGCAACACTTATTGCAGGGAATGACTGGCAGAATCACTTGCATTATTTAAATGATTTTTTGGGTGTCAGGGGGAATCACTTTTTTCTTTTCTTTTAGCCAAGTGCAGATAATGAAAAATGAGTATGTTAAATGTGCATTTGATATGACTCTTAGAATTATAAAATAGATTTAGAGCTGGAAGGAATCTTAGAGACCACCAGTTATCAGATAAAGAAATAGAGGCACAAAACTATTTTAAATGGTTATGTGGAATATGTTATTAATTTCTTAAATAATCACACTCATGCACATAAATACATATTTATTTGATTTTCCTCTTTCTACATTATGTTTCTGAAATCACTTGGTAAAAGCTGACAAGGACAAATAACTTCTTTCTCTTTAACTCATTTTTACAGTTCTATTCACTACTTTAATGAAAAGCTAGATCAGTTTAAGAAGTCATTTATGTCCAACATTGCCAGAATTTGCAGCATCAGTCTAGGAATTTGACAGCTAGATTTAACTAACTGACATATCATTACATGTATTACTGTGGTTTCTTTGTTATAATATTCCTGAATGAACTCTAGGGTCTGAAGTTTGAATTTATTTGTTAGTACATAGAGATTTTGTTTCTTTTCTGTGAACATAATTATTTGAAGTAGGAAAGACACTGATTTTTCATTTCTGAAAATTATATTGCATCTTGATAGTCAGTTTGAAAGGTATTGTTTTTGAGTTCTCTTGGAAATTTATTTCATCTAACCTTTTGGGTTAAAGCAGTAAAATGTTCTGTAGATTATTGTATTAATATAAAATACTTAAGAAATTTAATGCAGCCATTATGAAAATCAGCCTAGCTTTTTTCAGTTTTTACTCTTACATCATCTTGCATTCAAAATGAACTTTAAGGTCGTGTTTTTACATGTGAGTTGTTTCATTTTAAACCTGGTATTTCATTTAGCATAGTTTCTCATAAGATTACTGAAAATAATTTCAGTAAGTGCATAGCTTAATTGATTTGCATTCAAATACAGATTCCAATTTTTACACTTACATATTCCATTATATAGTATATATCCACAGTTTTACATGTCTCTAGGAAACAAACTTTTGAGCTTTGCACGTAGCTTTCATTTTCAGTAACTGAGTCTTCTCAGGAAGCTCAGGTGAAGGGACTAGTGCTGGGAGCTGACGAAAGGGCTTTTCTCTCTTGTCTGTAGGCTGACCTGGCCAAGAAAATAGGCAGAGGAATAGGATGCAATGGCATCTCTCTCTCTCTCTCTCTTGTATGTAGAAAGGAACTCCTATAAATGTGAAGAAGTCAGATTAGGAGATTAGTACTTTTTATTTATCTATAGACAGAAAGAAATCAGCCTATAAGACTAGGCACACAACCATGTCAAGCCTTTCCTCAATCAGATCCAGTGACTTCTTATTACTTCCAGGATAAATTATAAAATGTGTTTATCATTTAAATTCCCTAAGTAGCTTCTAAAAAATAAAAATGTGATTAAAATTAGTCTGATGGTCCTTTGGTCGAACTTTTTACTTTTTCTTTTTTTTTCTATCTCCTCAAAGCTCCTTAGATACGTGATCTGTACCTTTGGATATCTTGGTGAATATGGGCATTTTTAGTTAGATACTCATTCCCTTAGAATGACCCTTGGTGATAGTGAGGAAAATTTATATTTGACAGGCAGTAAGGTGGGCTTTGATGAGGGCTTCCACTTCAGAAATTCTCTAGCATTCATAAAGCTTTGTTTACACTGAGAAATTTTGAAGGAAAATGCCATATTACCCATGAAGAATGCTAGAAGACAGCACAGGAAGGGTTCTTAGAAAAGTGGGGAAGGCTAATCAAGCCTCACACTTAAAATAGCTCTCACTGATTTTTTGTTTAGACTTTGAATGGGAGAAAATGGCAAGATTTTTTCTTTCTGCTTTCACATTTCTGGCCAGGTTGAAGACTGCAGAGATGCAGACAAAAATGAAAAGGAAGGAATTTTTTTTATTTTTTTGGTTTGTAGGAATTTATGAAATTAAAAATGAATTACAGAGTTGAGGGTAGCCTGACAATATGGTGGAATGGGTCAGAAATTTCCAGACTTTCGAGATATTCTCCACAGACAGAAAGTTGCCATGAATAAATAAATGTAGAGATGCACAAATAAAGGGGTAATGAAGTTATCCTCCTAAGACAACTTGAGAGGATATTGGAAAAGGCAGGACTTTCAGGGGCTGAGGTTTGGCTTGAGTAAAGTGGAAACATCACCAGGCCAGCTCTGCTGAAAAGGCAAACTGTGGGTCCCCAAGTGGTTTTGTTGGGTACTGGACTAGGCCTCAAACATTTTCATTTCAACTTATACCTCATTCTTAAGAAATTCACCTCAGGAAGTTTCACCCCACAGATTTTTACTTCCCAAACTTTGATCTAAGAAACACCAGACAGCTGAGTGGAGGAAGACTGAAGGTCTAGTGGTATGAACCAGATGTGATTTTAGGCAGCTACCTTGGGTGAAGAGGAGCAAGCACACACCCAGAGAGTTTGGTACAGCAAGGAGCTATCCCATGATTGAGGGTTCTAACTGTGTTTTAGGGGAGAAGAGGAGGCCCTAAGATTGAGCCCTCATTATTCAGAAAATAGGATTGAGGACCTGAGGCCTAGGGCAAGATTAGCCACAATTTGGGATTAAAACTTAATTATAATAATGTGCTAAATAAAAATACTAACAAAATGAGTAAGCAAAGGAAAAAAAAATCTGATAATAGATAGCTACTTTGATGTAAAAGAAAATCTAGGTTCATATTTAGAGGAAGATAGTGAGGTTAAAAAAAAAAACAAACCCCCCAAAAAACACTCAAAAACCAAAGAGTAATGTCAAATAATCAGAAGTCCAAAAAGGACTCTTAGAGGAACTTTTAAAAAAATCAAAAAAATTAAGAAAGATTGAGGAAAAGAATAAAAACAATCCAAGAAAATTATAAAAAGAAAGTTAACCAACTAGAAAAAGAGGTACAAAATCTTAAGAAAGAAAATTACTCATTAAAAAGTAGAATTGGACTAGAGAAAATGAATATTGTTATATCAGGAAATAATAAAGCTAGAAAAAATAGAAAAGAGGTTGAAACATCTCATTATAAAAATAACTGATCTGGAGAAAAATCACAGACAGACCATATAAGAATTTTCAGGCTACCTGAAAGTTATAATCAAAAAAGCAATCTGCAGACACCATTAAAAGAAATTAAGGAAAATTGCCCTGAAGTTCTAGAACCAGAGAATGACATAGAAATAGGAAAAATCTGCCATTCACCACCTGAAAGATATCTGGGGAGGAAAATTTATAGGAATTCCATAGCCAAGTTTTAAAACTCCCAGATTAAGGAGAAAATATTTCAAACAAGAGGAAAAAAAAAAACCCCAAAAGTTTAAATATTGGTGAAATATGTCTGGATTTCATAAGACCTAGCAGCTTCTATACTAAAAGACCATGGATCATGAGAACAAAACATCTTGGGTTGTGACCAAGAATAATTTACCCAGCAAAGTTGAAAAATGAAAAACAAAAAAGGACATTTGAGGGATTGAAAGACTTTTAGGTATTTATAACAAGAAAAAACAGAACTCAGTGGAAATTTTAATATAAAAGATTCAGAAGAAATGTTAAGGAAAACATTAAAGATAATTAATTATAAAGCACTAATTAAGGTCAAACGGTTCACTTTTTATATATTAAAATGTTATCATTTGGGACCAGATAAAGTTTTCTTAAAAAGTCTATGAGACTAGGCCTAAGTCACATGATCCCTATTCCTAGAGATCTGCAAAGCCAGAAGATCAAGTGCTGGGCCCCAGGTTATAGGAAGTTGCATGATCTCAAGGCCTAAAGATCTCTAAAGATCAAGACCCTGGGTCGGCTACAGGAAGTGACAGTAAGTGATGTGACCCACAAGAAGCAGGCAACATTGGGGACCATTGATCAATGATGGTTACTTCCTTTTAGCCTATCCAATGAAAAGACTTGGATCTTTTGCTATTTAACCAGCTTTACTATTTCTGGTTTGTCAGGTCAGGCACATGTTGGGAACTGAGACGCTTCCCGGTGTGCTGGGCCTCTCCCTTCAGGGACTGAATAAATGCTTTCTTCTCTTTGTACCTGAAGATGTCTCTGATTAGTTCATCAGGGGAAAGAGGTCTAGCACCTGTTCCACACAATTTGATGTGATTTAGAACTTTGGTTGATACTGACTTATGTAGAATGGTGTAGAAAACAAAATTGGGTATGAAAAAACAAAAAGGAGCAATATTTAATTAAAATGGTATATGAAAGAAAGAACTAAGGCAGAGCAAGCAGGGGTGGAGGGCTGGCAATGTTGAAACCTTACATTCATCTGGGTTAAAGAGGAAGCAAAGTATACATTTGAAGAGGTTTAGAAGTCTTCTTAGGTCTAAAGTCTAAAGAGGTGGGAAAGCTGGGGGATAGGGTAGGGGAGGGAGTTTTAGAATGGTGTATAGGTTAAGATTCAGGAGGGTTGGGGCAAAAATAAAGGAAGGGATTATTGGTGGGGTGCATAAAATAAGGAATAGGAGGATAAAGACAGAAACTAAAGTAATGGGGATTGGGTAAAAAGAGAGACTGAAAAAGAAAATAGCAATATGGAGAGAAATTTACAAATAGTAATTGTATGAATGTGAATGGGATGAACTTGTCTTGGACAGGTGAGGATTTAAGATTTGGAGATAAGAATTCATTATTAGATACTGTTGGGAGAATTGGAGGATGGTGTGGTAGGAACTGGATGTAGACTAATATTTTACACTTTTTTTGCCCAAGATAGGATCAAAATAGATAATAGAGATGTTATGGGGAAATTAGAAGAACATGGAACCTATTGCTATCAGACTTATGGAACATCAATTTATGAATAAACAAGATATATAGAGCAAAGTTAGATATAAAGTGGAAAATTTCAATTACATTAAGTTAAAAAGGTTTTGTAGAAATAAAACAAATATAACCAACATCAGAGGGAAGGCACAAAATTGGTGATGGTGGGGAGCTTTATAAATACTTGCATAGAGATCTTAAATACATATATTGATTAATTAATTTTTAAGTTTTTTAAAAATTAATTTTATAATTATAACTTTTTTTTTGACAGTACATATGCATGGGTAATGTTTTTTTTTTACACAAAATTATCCCTTGCACTCACTTCTATTCTGAATTTTTCCTCCTTCCCTCCACCCCTCCCCTAGATTGCAGGCAGTCCCATACATGTTAAATGTGTTATAGTATATCCTAGATACAATATATGTGTGCAGAACTGAATTTCTTGTTGCATAGGAAGAATTGGATTCAGAAGGTAAAAATAACCGGGGAAGAAAAACAAAAAATGCAAACAGTTTACACTCATTTCCCAGTGTTCCTTCTCTGGGTATAGCTGATTTTGTCCATCAATTGGAACTGAATTAGATCTTCTCTTTGTTGAAGATATCCACTTCCATCAGAATACATCCTCATACAGTACCATTGTTGAAGTGTATAATGATCTCCTGGTTCTGCTCATTTCACTCAGCATCAGTTCATGTAGAGATCTTAAATATATTAAAAAAAAACTGTCAGATCTATAGGAATGAGAGCCATTCCCCAAATGATAAATGGTCAAAGGATTTGAACCAAAAACTGTAACTAAAATGTGATATCACTATTGTAAATTTCCAAATTCTGGTTTAAAATTTTTTGTAACTGCTAAAATATCTTATTGTATTTGGGGAGTTTTGCAGCTATATGAGTATACCTCTATAAGGAGTGTGATCTGAGAACTGTGATAGATTTATATGTCTAGGAAAATTGAGAGGATGACCTTATGTAGGCAAAGGTTGACTCTTCTTGATTCAGTTTCTCCATTGTGTCATTTCCTTACTAAACAGAAAAATTTCCATAAGCCTGGCTATGATATTCTATGTATAATGTGGAACTCTGTCAGCTAATTAGCTGTTAAATACATGGATTCTTATGTGAAATCAAACAGAGCTAATGTAAGGTCATTCTGTGTGCCCTTTAAGGGAGTACCTTGATATTGTTATAATTATATCCCTCCTTTTTCTTTTCATAGTAAATTTCTATAATTAGAGGCAGATAAACTATTGATGTTTTTGTTGTTTTAATACTTAACTTATTAATTAATAGATTAATACTAAAACATTTCTGAGTTACTATCTATAGGTGGCAAGTATGATAGATTTGTTTTTAATCCAAATTTGTGGTTAACTCCATATCTTAAGTGACTAGATGAATGAGTTCTTAAACTGCCCCCTCTTGGTAATAGTAATATATTCATGCATAAGATTAAATCTTTAATGTACCTTATTTGTTCATTATTATATTGCTCTGATTTTTTTTTTTTTGTTTTGTTTGTTTTATAGTGTTTATGTTTGTGAGAGAAATATGCCCAAATTCCTTTTTATTTGTTCTAGAATCAGGGCCATTCCTCAAGCCTGTCTTTTTTTTTTTTTTTTTTTTTTTTTTAAATTTACTTGATTTTACTAAAACTTGACTTCTGAAATAATCCCTTTTTTTCATTTTTCCAATAGAATACAAAGGGAATTTTGTGCTCCTTAAAATGAGTTAGTTATTTGTCAGCTACCCTAGCTTTCTGTAAGGGAGGATCTCACTGATAGTGAGTTTTATTGGTTAAGTTGGTGATATTTAAATCTCTCCTCAAATAAATAATTGTGAATTTTTAATTGTAGTTTAATCTGTAATCTGATTTAATTTACCTAAAGTCTAAGAAGATTTATCTCATTAAGTGATGTATGAAATTCTTACTCTGATTAACTTTGTTTAACTTTTGACTTAAGTGGAGTGACTTGGTGACCCAAGACAACAATAGTTTAAAATACAGACTTGTTATGATATTGCTTCAAAAGCCAGGGAGAAGTCAGTTAAGGATAAAATTAGTTTAAAGAAAGCTTGGTGAGAGAAGATTCTGGAAAGATGGCAGAGTAGGTCAGAAAATTCTAAGCTCTCCAGATTTTACCCACAAAAAAAAGATAATATAGCATCTCGGGGTGAATATAGAACAGTAAAAATGAATGATTTTTTTTGGGAAAACCAAAAGAAAATCCCAAAATGGAAGTTTGGCTTGTGTGAAGTTTAAATACCTCCAGACTAGTTCCACTGAAATAGAAAGTAGCAAGTTCTGGGACTAGCTAGGTGGGGAGGTAACCTCAGCCTCAGCCACAGGAAATTTCACCTTCTGGACAGTGTGGGGACTTGGGCCTCTGAGTTGAGAGAAGATTGAGAGAGTTTCTGTTAATAAGGAACACCAGCCCAGCTGTGCTGCTAAGACTTGAGATGTAGCTCTGGGGAAAAAAAGGAACTAGCACATGCCCAATAAGTATAGAAGCAGTGTTCTTTGTTTTGCTTCCAGTCCTAAAAGGAGAACTAAAGGAAGACCTTAGTCCAGAGGAACCTCTGTATACACCTTAGAACTAGAAGTGATTACAATACCAAGCTGTTATAAATTTTAAAAAATTGAGCAGGTAAAGAAAAAAGAATCAAATCAAGAGAATACTAGAGTTTTCTTTTCCTTCTTTCTTTTTTTTTTTTTTTTTTTTTTTTTTTTGCACTGAAGCAGTTGGGGTTAAGTGACTTGCCCAGGTTCACACAGCTAAGAAGTGTTAAGTGTCTGAGGTCTAATTTGAACTCAGGTCCTCCTGACTTCAGAGCTGGTGCTCTATTCACTGTGCCACCTATCTTCTCCTTAAAGTTTTCTTTTCCTTTTTTCTTATTATAGTTTTTTATTTACAAAACATACGCATGGGTAATTTTTTAACATTGACCCTTGCAAAACCTTCTTTCCAACTTTTCCTCACTTTCCTCTCACCCCCTCCCCTAGATGACAGGTAATCCACTATATGTTAAATATGTTAAATCCAATATATGTATACATATTTATACAGTTATCTTGCTTCACAAGAAAAATCGGATCTCGAAAGAAAGAATAAAAACTTGAGAAGGAAAACAAAAATGCAAGCAAACAGTAACAGAAAAAGTGGAAATACTATGTTGTAGTCCACACTCAATTCCCATAGTTCCCTGCGGTAGCTGATTCTCTTTTTTTACTAAACAATTGAAGCTGGTTTGAATTATCTCATTGTTGAAGAGAGCCATGTCCATCAGAACTGATCTTATTGCTGCCATGTATAATTATCTCCTGATTCTGTTTATTTCACTTAGCATCAATTCATGTAGGTCTCTCCAAGCGTCCCTGAAATTATCCTGCTGGTCATTTCTTACAGAGCAATAATATTCTATAACATTCATATACCACAATTTATTCAGCCATTTTCCAGCTGATGGGCTTTCACTCAGTTTCTAGTTTCTGGCCACTACAAAAAGGGCTGCCACAAACATTTTTGCACATGTGTGTCCCTTTCCCTTCTTTAAGATCTCTGGGATATATGCCCAGTAGTAACACTGCTGGATCAAAGGGTATACAGTTTGATAACTTTCTGAGCATAGTCCCAAATTGCTCTCCATAGAGTTTTCTTAAGAGGAAGATACTGAAGCAAAAGTCTCCCCCAAAACTCTTCTGCCCCAAAGAGAAAAGTCAAATGGTCACCTGTCCAAAAAAGAATTGTTAAAAAAAAAAAAAAACAAAACTGTTTAAAAGACTTTAAAAATAAAATAAGAGAGATTGAGGGAAAATTTAAAAAAAAATCCAAGAAAAGCAAGAAAATTATGAAAAGAAAATCGACCAACTGGAAAAGGAGGTGCAAAATCTTAAGGAAGAAAATAACTCCTTGAAAATTAGGATTGGGCAAGGGGAAATCAGTAAGGTTGTGAGAAACCAAGAAATAGCAAAACAAAATATAAAGAATGAAAAAATAGAAGAGAATGTGAAACATTTTGAAGAGGTTTAGATTTGGGGTATCCAAATGAAATTAGGGTTTCTGGTGGTTAGGGAGTTAAATGAGGACTAATGGCAACGTAAGGGTAGGGAGTTAAATGAGGTCTAATGGCGGCACAAGATCCTCTGTAAAGAAATTTACAGACCTGAAAACCTAGGTTGATAAAAGAGGTTTATTATGGGGATTGGAAGTAAGGTTCTGGTTAAGGAAATAGGTAAGGATAAAGGGCACTGGAAATAGTATTCCAGTGGGCAGAAGCTACTGTAGGTGCCAAGCATAGGACTAGCATGTTTGGAACCTCTGCAAAGAGAGAGTTTTAGTTTGGCTCTTTTATTATAGGGGGTTTTGGCTATAAGCTGAAGGGAGCTTATGGGTGGAGTCCCAGGTTGGCTCCTTACTGGGTTTCAGTGGGATAGAATTTAAACTGAATTCAAGGATTTCTGGACTAAGCCCACCCCACCCAGATAACAAAGATGAAACTGTGCTTGGAATGGAGTCCCCTCACTGAGGCAGAGTTGAAAGAGGTTTTCTCCTTTAAGGATTTTCAGAGTTTTGGGGTTTCCTCTTCAATTTCATAAGAAAAACAACTGATCTGTAGACAGATCAAGAAAAGAAAGCATCAAAATATTTGGACTACCTGACAGGTATTATTGAAACAAAGAATCTTGATACGATAATACAAGGAACAATTAAAGAAAATTGTCCTAAGGTATTAAAACATGAGAGAAAAGAAGAAATATTAAAAAAAAAAAAAATTGCCAAGAGATCCTAGGAGGAAAACCTACAGGAATAGCATAGCCAAATTCTGAAACCCACATCTCAAGGAGAAAATATTACAACCCAATTCGAATGCAATGGAACCACAATTAGAATCATACAAGGCCTAGCACTGGCTACACTAAAAGACTGTAAGTCTTAAAATACTATATATTGAAGAGCAAAACAACTGGGATTTGGCCAAAAATGTCACCCAACAAAGTTAAGGATAATCTTCAACAAAAATTAAATAGATATTCATTGAATTGATAAACTTCCAGGATTTTGTTGCAACAAAAGCTGAACTTAATAAAATTTTTGACATACAAGATGGAAAAGAATTTTTTTTCCACTGTCACCATAAGACTGTGAGATCTTTATTAGATTGCAAGCTATTTTAAAACAGAGATTGATAAATTGGGAGTGGGAAAATTAATCTCTTTATCCCCAGAGATTAGCACTTAATAAACATTTGTTGACTTTGCTTGACACAACTACTAAATATCAGACAGGTTTGGAATCAGGTAGTCACTTGTAGGCAGCTACAAGCCCAGTGTTCTTTTTATTACATGATGTAAAAAGGCCAAGTTCTCCACAGATCTTCCACAGATGATACACCCCTCTCTCCTGCCCAACATGCTAGATCCCTTCCTTAAAATCTTTTTATATTTCATATATGTCAATAATGTATTTAAGCTATCTGATATCACTCATTCTCATTACATGATCGGTCTATCTCCAATAGCAATCACAATATTCCATATCACTTACATCACATTAAAAATATGTTATAATCACTATTGATCAGAGAAATGCAAATTAAGACAACTCTTTTTTTTAATCTGAAAGTTCATGCAATATTTTTTTTATTAATTTTATAATTATAACATTTTTTTTGACAGTACATATGCATAGGTAATTTTTTTTTTTTTTTTAACAACATTATCCCTTGTACTCCCTTTGGAAAAGAAATTTAAGAAAGATAAATATCATAGACAAATTACAAGGGACTCAATAAAGACAAACTTTACTTTTTATATGTGGAAATGTACAATGTTTAAGACTGCCATTAGCAATTAGGTAGTTTGAAAGAAAGATTGGGGTAGAGCTTAAGTATTATATGCTTTTAAAAAGCAAAACAGCAAGAAAAGGTAAAAAGTAATTTTAATTGAGGTGTGAGAGGAAGAACTAATTAGATGGGGGAGGAGGGTGAGTAGTTCTGGAACCCTACTCTCATTGGAAATGGATTAAAGAGGGAACAGTACATATATATCTAGTAGGGTATAAAAGTCTTGTAAATTCAGAAAGAAACAGAAAGTAAAGGAATAGAGTATTGGGACAGGATAAAATACTCACTCAATAAGATCTAGGTTAAGAAGAGAATGGAATATACATTTAGAAGGGAATAAAAGTTTTCTAAATTTATAAAATAATAAGAGGGTAAGAGAATAGGACAAAGGAGGGATAGAAGGTTATGTAGATTGTGAAGTCTGCGTTAGCCCCCAGGAGGCCCCAGAATCAGCCGGTGTCAGAATAAGCAAAAGTCCTTGGTCTTTAGGGAGAGAAGTGAAGGGGAGCCACAAGCTCTCCACAACCTCCTTTTTCTTCTAACTCCAAAATGCCCCTGGCTCTTCTCACTCCACCCCCTAATCCCTCTTACAATTCTCTTAACCCGAAGCATTGAGCCAACATTAACTGTTATTGTCTAATAGGTAATTAGCCTTTGGTGCTTGATTGTCTGATTCAAGTGCACCTATTCAGAGTTTCAGCCCTTTACAGTAGATTAATGGAAATGATATAAAATATATAGATTAATGGGAATGGCATAAAGAGGGAAGGCTATAAAAATCTTAATTCAGATAGCAACAGGAGGTCAAGGGGAAAGTGTGGGGGGAAAGGACAAGGGAGTTCTGAAAAGAGGTAGATTAAGTAATAGGAGGCAACTTAATGGTAGAAGAAAAGTAGAGACAGAAAGGACAGGAAATGAAATACACAAAAACATAAAATAAAGATTAAGAGTAGAATTTATTAGGTTAAAAAAAGCAGGGGTTGGGGCAGCTAGGTTTCATAGTGGTTAGAGCACCAACCCTCAAGTCAGGAGGAACTGAGTTCAAATTTGACCTCAGACACTTAACACTTTCTAGCTGTGTGATCCTGGGCAAGTCACTTAGCCCCAGCCTCAGGGGGAAAAAAAAAAAAAAGAAAGAAATAGATCTTGGTCCTTGGTTTTCAAGTCAGAGAAATAGATAATTATGGTTTTGAGTCAGTGACTTTAGTTATATATCACCAAAGCACTGGAGTTATCTGTAAATGTATTGGTCATGAGAGGACCAGGCACAAAAGGCAGTATGGCATGGTAGAGGGAAGACTCTAAAACAGAAAAATTAGCTAATTAATTAAAGAAATCTTGGTGAGATACTCAAATAAGCAAAGTCATTGATAGGGCATATTATATGGAAAATTGAAGAATTATAATAAACAGAAAAAAAGTGAAAAAGACCTGGTGAAATATTAAAATAACCATATTATAAGTTGTATTACATATAGTTATAAAAATAGTGTTATAACTAGGCTTCAAAGATATTTCATTTAAAAACTTAATATTTATTATGATAGATAACTGGACATACTGCATAGTACATAGTTCCATAATATCTTATTTTGAAGCCTGAAAATAACATTATTTGATATTATGATGTGTAAACAAAACCTATATGATGGAGGAATAAAATCAATGCACTGGATCTGAGTTATGTGTTCTTGAGAGTTTTTATTCTTTCAGGAGATGAGAGTGGATTCTTTCTACTTTGCTCTCTGGTTCTAAGAGATTTGGATAGTTTCCATTTGTGGTTTCCTGAAATATAATA
This sequence comes from Sminthopsis crassicaudata, assembly GCF_048593235.1. Lineage (NCBI taxonomy): Eukaryota > Metazoa > Chordata > Mammalia > Dasyuromorphia > Dasyuridae > Sminthopsis > Sminthopsis crassicaudata. The sequence goes on along the minus strand of NC_133619.1, from coordinate 261,890,134 downwards.
CGCAAGCGAATTTTTTCATCATGGCTTTCAGGTATTCCAAGGGTTCCTTAATTTTTTTTCTTTTCAATCCATTTTCCAGATCATTTGCTTTTGCTATAGACACATTTTCTCCTCCTCCTCCTCCTCCTCCTCCTCCTCCTCCTCCTCCTCCTCCTCCTCCTCCTCCTCCTCCTCCTCCTCCTCCTCCTTCTCCTCCTCCTCCTCTTCCTTTTCCTCCTCCTCCTCCTCCTTTTCCTCCTCCTCCTTCTTCATCTTCATCTTCTTCTTCTTCTTCTTCTTTTCAGATTCTTGATTGATTTTAAAATGTATTGTCTCATACAGTCTTTGGCTTCTATTTGGTCTCTTCCAATTTTCAGGGTGTTTGTTACTTGTGCAAATTTGGATCTGCTACTTTCCTTTCCAATTCTTCTTCTTCCCCCCCCCCCCAGACTTCTTATTTTTCCCCCCAGTATTTTCATCTAGCACCTTCACTTATTTTTTTTTTTTTTTTTTGAGGCTGGGGTTAAGTGACTTGCCCAGGGTCACACAGCTAGGAAGTGTTAAGTGTCTGAGATCACATTTGAACTCGGGTCCTCCTGAATTCAAGGCTGGTTCTCTATCCACTGCGCCACCTAGCTGCCCCCACCTTCATTTAATTTAGAAAAAATATTTTAAACTCTTTCAAACTATTGCTTCATGTCTTAAAAGAATTTCAGTTGACTCTCCATCCAAGCTTTGTTTTTCTTTGAGGTTTTTCTTGCTATATTAATAGTCATTCTCTTTTTCTGTGTGTGTTTTGAGCATGACTAGCATTATAATAGCTCTTTATAGTGAAATTATCTTTTTTGTTTGCTCATTTTTCTAGTTTGCCTTTTGGTTTTATACTTGATGCAGTTAATGTGCTTTATTCTTTTGGAGGAAAAGTCTGGACTAGTTTTGTTACTACATTCTTTGGATAGCAAGTGTTATATTATTCCAAGATTTCAAGGATAGCTCAGGCTGGACACCTGCTTCCAAAATAGTATGATTCAGAGCAAAGGCTGATCACTATTTCCCTGGGCTAAATACTGCCATAGTAGACTCTTGCTGAACTCAGCCAGTTTTCAAATTCTGCTGATTCAGAGCGACAAAACAGCTAACGGGTTGTGCTGTTTGTTCCTTGATAGATCTCAGACTCCTCTAGAAGTTGGAACTGAAACTCTGTTCCATTCCTAGAATCAGAGCCATACAATTGCTTCTCCCTTAGGCTTACTCCTTGTTCCAGATACACTCCTCACCACAGAATGACATACCTGGGGGATAAGTCCCCTCCTCGTTGCACTCTGCGTCTGTGAGCTAGATCTGGGCAGTGTGTAACAAAACTTCCAGTTTCTTCCTACATCCTGCCAGGTGTTTGGGTCTTTGAATAGTTTTCTTTCTCTGTTGGAGTGTTCCACACAGTGTATTCCTGTATACACCTACCCCCAGTTTCCACAGACCTCTTTGATAACCTGTGTTGCAAGAGTAACTCACTGTGACCTATTTCTTGGATTTTCCCAATAGGATTCAATATGGTTCATTTTTTAGATTTCTTTAAAGGTAGCTTTTTTTTTTTTTTGAGTAGAAGGTGGATCCAACTCACTATTTCTTTCTACTGCTCTTATTTCATTCCTTTTATTAATGCATATAGGTAAAAGTAAGGAGGTGGTGGTGTTTCATCAATCTTTCCATTCCTTCTGCAATCCTTTTAGCTTCATTGCTTGGCCTTCTATTTCTAATTTGGCAAAGACATAGAAATTCCTTTTTGATCATTGGCCTATAACATATTTTATATATTTTCAAAAGCATATTTAATTGTGTCAACTCTGTATTTTATTATTCTTGTCAGGGTATTTTCCTCGTCAATTCTTCTTTGTAAATGACTATTTTGGCCTGATGCAGTGAAGATTTCTGGCATTACATGTACTTACTAGAACTATTCTACAGATTCAGCATTTATATTTTGTTGTCCTTTAGGCAAAATTGTGAAGTATGCAGTTTACTTATCTCCATTCCACATGTCCATGACCCTCATGAATTTCCTTTGTTGCTAGAGGCCATCAGTTGTAGTAGTCTACTTATGGGCAGGATTTTAATCAACACCTGTTTCTCAGGCCTCTCTCAGTACATATACTTTCCCTCATTCCTTAAGGATAATATTAGGCGACTAACAAACTAATAATCTGATCTATGACTATAAAGTAGTAATTTCATATGATTTATGGATGCAGACTTATATTTAATAGTCATGCTTCATACATCAGGACAATTCAGTGGTGACTTAACTCTTTTGGCATTTGCTCATAGTAGCATTGTGGTAATATAATCAGCCTTCATGGGTCAGTAGACAGTTACTTACATAATAGGAGTTTAGGATATATCTACAAATCTACATTTGGTCAAAAATCTCTCTCATTCATTGTTACATTGTTTGAAACTTCCTTAGGAAAAAAATTTCCTTTTAAAATTTCAGCATCAACAGTCATTGTTTTTATACCTTAAGATAAATTTCAAGCCTTTGAAAAATGAGATTATTTTTAATTCTTCCCTTTTTGATGTGATCACACCATCCTAGATGTCTTATGCCAGTTTCCCACACACAATTGACTCAGAAGTTCTTCAGTGTCTTTGAGAGTATCTTTGTACTGCTTATTGTGACCTCTGTGAATGCTTGTGTTGTGTGAGTTCTTTGTAAAATAGTCTTTTAGTAAACATATGGTTGTATTTAGGCTATGTGGTTAGCCTATCAAAACTGTGCTCTTTTCAATAGAGTTTGAATGCTTGGTAGTTCAGCTCAAGAGAGGACCTCACTGACTATCCTTATCTTGCCAGGTAATTTTCAGAATCTTGCTAAGAGAATTCAAATGGAAGCAGTTCAATTTTCTAGTATCGTGCTGAGAGACTGAGTTTCACATATATACAGCAATGAGGTCACCACAATGACTCTGTCACCTTCAGTTTGATGTGCAGCCTAATACCTCTTCCCTTTCTTTTGGAGTCTTCCAAACACTGAGCTATCTCTAGTGAAGCTCATCATCTACATGGACATCCTGGTAAAGTATATTGTCCAGGAAAGTGAATCCATAGTATTCATGGTTTCTCCATTTGCTGTAACCCATGTGTGGATGGTGTAGTGCTGCCTAATGGAGAACTTCTGTTTTCTTGGTGTTGATTGTCAGCCCAAAATTTGCACAAGTGGTAGATAATTGATCTGTGTACTCTGTTGCATTTCAGCCTCTGAGACTGCTTTGAATGCACAATCATTTGTGAGCAAAATGTTGTGAACCAATTCTCCCTCCATGAAGTCTTGGCTTGTAGCTTTTTCAAGTTAAATATTTTACCATCAGAGTGGTAGCTGATTTTGATGCCATTTTTATTCTCATTGAATGTGTTTGACATTATGTTAAAATGCTTGGGAACAAACACACAGCTTTGGTGACTATTGGTGACTAGGAAAGTGTGAGAGCATTGTCCATTATTTAGAACCCATGCAAGATGCACAAAAGGGTCTAGAGCCTGCCAGTGGGAGCTTCTTAAACCATGGAAAGTCCAGGGAAGATATGCTTATTATATATTATGATAACTGCTTAAATAAAGAAAAAAAGCAAATACCATGGCTCTGAATATTCCATTTGACCAGATCAAATTGAAGCCCACAGAAAATAGTTGATGTGTAGTAAAATTGATTGAAGTGAAAGAGATCTAAGGACTCTAACAGAGAGGAAAGATGCTGATCATGTGAATTTCTGAGAAGTTGGATCCATGGGAATCATAGGATTAAAAAAAAATTCTTATTACATTTTGTTTTGATATAAAAATTTCCATCAAACATCCACACAATCATCTCTACCATGATTACATTGTATAATATCCTGAAAGCAGGTTAGCCCGATACTGTAATTGTAGGTGAATATTGTTACATATCATTTCTACTTTTTTCAGTTTGTTGTTTGTAAACAGGAAGAAAGGATATGCAAGTATTATTTCAGTATTGTCATAGATCTCTGATCCTTATTTTTACTTTTTTGTAACCAGCACTAAGTGGTTAGTACTGGTTTTAACTGAAGCAATTCTTTCCCCAACTAGTCCTTTGGTTTAAAATACACTTCTTCTCCCTGATTTCTTTGTAGTATTTCATCTATATGATTACTCAAACCATTGGTTTTCTCTCTAGGAATTAAAAGGGGACCAAAATTTTGGCTTTATTTTGCAACATGTGAAAACTGAACCTGATCTTTTTAAATCATTTGGACTTATTTGCCTCTTTAATATTTTATTCATTTGTATTTCTGAAACTTCTTAATTCTTGTTCTCTCAAAAAAAAAAAGATTTCAAATAATTGTGTTAAAAATCCAATTTTTACACTCTATAAGACTACTCTTAGCTCTTCAGGTCATAATCTTTGAGTATAATTCATTTCTTTAGCTTTTCATAGATTATATTACAACTTTTCATTTTTTGGATGAATAGTCTTAGATGAAAGCTGGCTCCTCTTGGACAGTCTTCTTGATGAAGCCATTCTGCTTCTTTGGGATCATTACTTCCTCTTCTAGATGTGCACCAATTATTCCTTTAATGATTCCTTTATTATAGGCTATTTACATAAAGATAGGAATATGAACCATAATGAATGTCCAATTTTTAATTCTTAAATTATCACTAGTGTTTGCTTAGATACGTTTATATAACAAGACTCAAAAGGGATGAAGAAAAACTAACACTTTTGATCCAGATAGCTCTTTCTGATTTGATGACAGATGAGAACCAGAAATTATTGAAAGATGATGGAGAATTTTCTAACCCCATGTTAGATAAAATCTTGACACATTAATGCTACTAACAGGAGTTTGAAAATCTAATTAATTGGTTGGATGTTTTTTGAGCTGACAGATTTTCATTTTCTGAAGAACAAGTAACCTTTTTTCCATTCCAATGATTGTGTGAGTGAAGATCTTTCTTTTTTGTAAGTGTTTAAAGTTAATTAAACTCTGAACTCTAAGCTAAAAGAGAGATGGGGAACTTAAGAGAAAGAAGGAGCAGCACCTCAAATGAAATTCCTAGCTGAAGTCCAATACATAAATAGCAACGAGAGGTGGGGAGCCCCAGAAATGGTGCACCTAAGAGTGAACAAAATACCCATAGAGAAACAGAGCAGTGACCATATCTGATACCCTCATTAGGAAACAGGCATTGTAGATATCATGGTCAGAAGGCTGCAGACCCAACAAAAAATTTGAAGACATTACAAGGATATTGCAGCTAAGAGTTACCCTTCACATTTATACCTTGTTTCCTATGTGTGTCTATTCACACATGAGAGCTGGACATATATTTTCCCATGTTTGCTTCTCCTGTGGGATTTCTATATATGTCTACTCTAATGGTATGATGAGTATTTAGGAGATGTTCCAGGTTTATGGAGAAATTAGATACTCTATTTCTATTTTTCTTACAATGTAATTTAATTAAATGACTTTGTTTTGAATTAAATGTGTCCTTTGGCTGGTATTTTGTTATTGAGTTGTTTTTTAGTCATGTCCAACACTTCATGACCCCATTTGGGGTTTTCTTGGCATGGATACTGGAATAGATTACATTTCTACTCCAGTTCATTTTATAGATGAGGAACTCAGGAAAACAGAGTTATATGACTTGTTCAGGGTCACACAGCTAGTAAATGTGTGAGGCTAGATTTGAATTCACAAAAAGGAGTCTTCCTGACTCTAGGTCCAGCATTCTGTCTTCTGTGCTATGTAAATATAAATGTAAATGTAAATGTAAATGGGGGTGGAATGGGGATGAGTTATATGAGTTTAAGTGGATAAAGACCAAGAAAGTAATCTGAAACTGGGTTTGCTTTTCTGAAGGATCCACAATGAGAGGATGCTACCATACATATTGTCAATATATTCTAGAATTTTGCTAAGAATTGAAATTAAACTTCACTCAATGGTCTATAAGTTGTAAACTCCATTTTCTTCCCTTTTTGAAAATTGGGAATTAGAAGATATTTAGCAAATATTTGTCTGTCTAATAAAAAAACCCAAACTCTATTTGAATCATAATAACTTTATACCAAGGAATGTTTTTCAAGATATCATATTCCATAATATCTAAGGAAAATTATTTCTTAAGATCTGTTAGAAATGCTATATACTTATTTAATATAATTTTTCATATGTTTAAGAGAAAAAATATATTTATTTTTCAGAAGAGATTATAATAAAAGTGCAATGGTAAAAGTACTGAGAAATTTTTTACTTTTTTGTTTTTCAGAATATACTCTCAGTGGTAGAAAGGCAAGTGTAGTTTAATGGAAAAAAATGCTTCCTTCAACATCAGTAGACTTGAATTAAAATCCTTTTTTTGGCATGCTGTCATGGATAATTCACTTTTTTTTCCTCAAAATCTGTTTTGTCATCTGTAAAATGGGAATAATAATAATATGTGTATTACAAATTTTACAAGGCTATTGTAAAGAAAATGTTATATATTTCAGGCCACTTAGCCATCAGAGTCTCATATTTGGTTACTTATAAGATATGTTTCTGTACAAGTCAGCATAATATTAATGATATCCATATTTAGATTTTCTAAAGTTTAGCCTGTCAAATACCCATAAAAGTTTATTTAGTAGGATCATAGTATTTTATCAAAAAGGAGTTGCTTTAAGCTAGACCTTATCCAGTTCAATTCTCTGATAATTTTAGGTTTTATATTAGTACAACATAATATGCTTGTAGATTATCCAAGAGTTAGCAAAAAGAAATTTACTTAGCCATGGTATGGAAAGAATATTCAATAAGGATGTACATTGAGGACACTGTGAAGTGATTCAACTAAGTAAAGTTTCCTTGCCTATTAGTTACTTGTTATGATCCAAGCCCCAGAGTGAGTATTGAAGTCCTTCTAGTTTTTTTTTTTTTTTTTTTTTTTTTAATTCAGGTGACCATAAAGTGACACCAGTAAATTAAGTCATCAATCCCCTGAACCAATTAAATTTCAAAGACAGTTTCAATACCTTTTATGGAATACTAATCTAACTTCTTAGGATATTGGCTCCACCATGGGAGTAAAATTTCAGAAATGAAAGAGATATCCAACATCATTTTAAAGATGAGAAAATGAGGCCCAGTGTTACATAGGAAGTAAGCAGCAGAATTCAGATTTGAAACTAAGTTTCTTAAATCCAAATCAAACATATTTTTCCTATGACATTATATCTTGAAATAATTTCTTGCATTCAATAGAAAAATCTTCTATCATCAGAGAGAACTATATGTTGGTATTTGAAAATTATCTGCGTTTCATTGCTGCTATTGGGCTTATATCCCAAAGAAATATTAAAGAGGGGAAAGGGACCTGTATGTGCCAAAATGTTTGTGGCAGCTGTTTTTGTAGTGCCTAGAAACTGGAAGATGAATGGATGTCCATCAATTGGAGAATGGTTGGGTAAATTATAGTATATGAAGGTTATCGAATATTATTACTCTGTAAGAAACGACCAGCAGGAGGAATACAGAGAGGCTTGGAGAGACTTACATCAACTGATGCTGAGTGAAATGAAGAGAACCAGAAGATCGCTATACACTTCAATGTTGTATGAAGATGTATTCTGATGGAAGTGGATATCTTCAACATTAAGAAGATCCAACTCACTTCCAGCTGATCAATGATGGACAGAAACAACTACACCCAGAGAAGGAACACTGGGAAGCGAATGTAAATTGTTAGCACTACTGTCTATCTACCCAGGTTACTTATACCTTTGGAATCTAATACTTAACGTGCAACAAGAAAATTGGATTTACACACATATATTGTATCTAGGTTATATTGTAACATATGTAAAATGTATGGGATTGCCTGTCATCTAGGGAAGGGAGTAGAGGGAAGGAGGGGATAATTTGGAAAAATGAATACAAGGGATAATGTTATAAAAAAAATTACTCATGCATATGTACTGTCAAAAATTTTTATAATTATAAAATAAAAAATAAAAAAGAAAATTATCTGCTTTTAAAATATAGATATATTTTAATTTTATATCCTTATTTTTCCATATAATTCTCTCCCTACCCCAAGCAAAGAAACATCTCTTACAACAAAGAATCAAAAGAAAAAGAAATAACTTCAGCAAAAATGACCAACATTTAACCAAGTCCAAGTTTATATAAAATACTCCACACCCATTGTCCCTCACCTCTACCAAGAAAAGAGAATAATTTGTTCTCATATATTTTCTTCAGGGCCAAAATTGGTACTTATAATTACTAAACATTTCATTTTAATTTTAAAGATTCTTTTATTCTTTCCACTTTAAATTATTATAGGTATTGTATATATTATTTTCTTGGTTTTGCTTGCTTCATTTTGCACTAGGTTCATTAAAATCTAAATATATTTCTGTATATTCTTCATAATTACCATTTTTTAATGAAATAGTGGTAATAGGGGCTTTTGCAGTATATACCTAGATCACTTAAGAGAGACTAGCTTCTGGGAGAAGAAATTCTGCATTACTCTACCATATGGGTGAGAGTGCTGTGCCACAGTTCTCTTTTAATGCCCTGACCCAGTTTCTCTAATTGTCCTATTTAGAGTAACTGAATAGGTTATAACCATTTTCTCTTAATGTTAGGATAAAGGTCTTATATCTTAGACTTTTGGCTATAGTCATTCCCTCTTAATGTTTGATGGGATAAATGTCTTTATCCATTTTAGACATCATTAGAATATCAGGAGCCTCTCCAGTACCTCCCTCCATTATGCCTGCCTCCATAATGTCATCCTCATCCTGGGTTCCTCCCCCCATTAGGTCAGCCCCATCCAGGTACCTCCCCCATTATGTCATTGTTCTTGTTACCCCATAAAAGAATGCTGTATCTGATATTCAGGGCTGGATTCTTTGAGACTATAGTCTCCTTCAGCTCTGAAACTAACCATGGACCCATTGGTCTCAATAAATCTCTCTACTTAATAAATTCTATATTGAATACTCTCTAATCTCTATCTTGCTCAGTTTCTCCAGAGTACCTACTCCGGAGGAGTAGCCTCTTTCAACTGGCAACATAGTAGGAAGAGGCTTTTTTTGCATGAGGCAATTGGAGTTAAATGATTTGCCCAGGGTTCCACATCAAGTAAGTGTCCAGTGTCTGAGGCCAAATTTGAACTTAAGTTCTTCTGATTTCAAGGCTTGTACTCTATACATTGAGTCATCTAGCAGCCTTTAGGCTTTGTTTTTAAAAAAACATTGAGACTAGTGCATTTGTTCTCTCTTTCCTGAGGTAGCCAGAAAAGATCAAGATCTGAGGTCACTCACAATACAGATATAATAAATTGATTCAATGGGGAGGTGTGGGGAAAGGTAGCCAGCTGATGGGGAAGAAAATAAGGTGAAGTCTACTTGAGGAAAAAGAAAAGAAAATAATTAAATAATCAGAAAAATAAAATAAAATGAAAAGGAACCATTAAGCAAAATTCCAAAAAGAAATGGGCAACAAATTGACACAGGAGGGAATCAAAGGTAAGGGAAAAGAGGACTGTTAGAAATAGGACCTCTTAAAAAGTTAAGTTAAAATTAATTGAAAAGGCATATTATTATGTTTATAGTAAAAGAGCAACAGAAGTCATGATTTGAAAAAAGCTTTGGAGACAAATAGAGGAAGTTGTAAATTTAACTCATAACTTTAAATGTAAATGGATTTAACAGTCTAATTAAAGTGGATTGTTAAGTGACAGATTAAATAAAAAAATAAAATCTTATAGTCTATTGCTTATTAAAAACACATTTAAAAAACAAAAATGTGCAGAATAAAATTGAGGGGATGGATTTTTTTTTTTTTTTAGCTATACATCAAATAAATTCAAAAAAGTAGGAACAACAGTCATGTCATTGACTGACATTGATTCAAGAATGTGAAAACAAACAAATAAAAAAACAAAAACAAAAGGAAATCATATTCTGCTGAAGGGAATTATATACAGTAAACCTATATCAGTATTACATTTATATGTTCCAAATTCCTTAACATTCAAATTCATAAAGGAAACATTAATTGAGCTGTAATAATACATAGTAAGATAAGTGACATTTTCTTTCTCATTAAAAAAAGCTTTTTTTAATGTACTTTTTATCATTTTGAATTCCAAATTCTTCTTCCTTCCTACTTCCTCCTCCACCCAATGAGAAATCAAGCAAAATAATAACAATTGATTATTCAGTGAAATCATGTAAAATATCTCTTTATATTAGCCATAATAGAAAAAAAAGGCCAAAAAAAAAAAAAAAAAAAAAAAAAGCAAGAAAATTGTGCTTCAGTTTGCCCTCAGGATTCATCAGTTCTCTCTCTCTGGAAGTAGATAGCAGTTTTTCATCTTGAGTCATTTGAAATTGTCTCAGATCATTGTACTTATCAGAGTAGTCAAGTCTTTCACAGTTGATCATTATTACAAAATTGCTATTACTGTGCACAACCAGCTTCTAGTTCTTCTCATTTCACTTTCTTCAGTTTACGTAGCTTCTGCTATATTTTTTTTCCCTCTGAAATTCACCTTTGTCTTTTCTTGTAGTACAATAGTACTCCATCACAATCATATGCCACAATTTGGTTAACGATTCCCCAATTGATAAGTATTTCTTCAATTTCTACTTCCTTGCTCTCTTTGAGACTATCTAGGAGTAGAATTAATGGGTCAAAAGGTAAGCAGAGTTTTTAATAGCTTTAATTTCTACTTTTGAAAACTTTCTATTCATATCCTTTGATCATTTATCATTTGGAGATTGGTTATTTTTAAAAAATAAATTTGATTAAATTCACCTATGTATTTGTGAAATGAGGTGTTTATTGGAGAAACTTGCTAAAAATTTTTTTTCATTGTTTATGGTACCTTTTTCCATTAAAAAATTTTTATTTTCCCCAGTTACATGTAAAAAAAAACCCAAACATTTTTTGAGGGGTTATACATGTACATATTTCCATATGAGAAAAATCAGACCAAAAGGGAATAACCACAAGAAAAAAATTATTTAACAAAATAGTTTCCCCAATTATCTTTTAAAATGAGGCCTGGTTTTGTTTTATCTTTTCTGAGATAATGATTACTACTACTCCCTTTTTAACTTCAGCTATGCATAGTAGATTCTGTTCCAGCTCTTTATTTTAACTCTCTTTGTGTAGCTGTTTCCAGTGTAGCTGTTATAAATCACATTGTTAGATTATGCCCTCCTTTTTTTTTTTTTTTTTTTTTTTTTTTTTTAAATTAAAGCTTTTTATTTACAAAACATGCTTGGGTAATTTTTCCAACATTGACCCTTGCATACTCTTTTGTTGCAAATTTTCCCCTCCTTCCCTCCATCCCCTCCCCTAGCTGGCAGGTAGTCCAATACATATTAAATATATTGAAATATATGTTAGTTCCAATATATGTATACATATTTATACAATTATCTTGTTGCACAAGAAAAATCAGATCAAGAAGGAAGAAAAAGAAAAACTGAGAAAGAAAGCACAATGCAAGCAAATAATAACAGAGACAGTCAGAATGCTATGTTGTGTTCCACACTGTTCCCATGGTTCTCTCTCTGGATGTAGATAGCTCTCTTCATCACTGATTATACTCTCCTTTTTGTTAATATTGTTAGCATATTGTTAATCTGACAATCATCTCCCTATATCTTATTTCCTTTAAAACAATTTTGATATAGAATAAGGTAGATTTCTATACCCAACTAAACATGTTTTTCCCTCTTTGAATCAATTCTGAGGAGAGTAAAGTTCAAGCATTTGCCTGGCACCCCTCTTTCCATTTTTCCTTCTACTAGATAAAAGCTTTTTCTTGTTTATCTCTTTTACTTTTCCCTTTCCCATTTTCCCAGTGCATCTTTTCCCCTCATCCCTTCATTTTATTTGATTTTTTTGCTTATTCCAATATAATCAACTTATACCAATTCTCTCTCTGTGAATTATTTCTAATTGCTATAATAATAATGTAAATTTTAGCAGTTACATATATCATTTTTTTTTCATATAGAAATGAAAATTGTTTAACTCTGAGTCTCGTGATAACTCTTGTTTATCTTTTTATGTTTCTCCTGGGTCTTGTGTTTGAATGTCAGATTTTCTATTCAACTCTAATCTTTTTATCAGAGATGCTTGAAATTCCTTTATTTCATTGAATATACATTTTTCTCCTAAAGCATTATACTCAGTTTTGCCGAGTAGGTCATTTTTAGTTGTAATTCTAACTCCTTTGCCTTCCAAGTCCTCCAGTCCTTTAATATAGAAACTTCTAAGTCTGGTGTGATTCTGGCTGTGTCTCTTGATGTTTGAATTATTTTTTTCTTGTTGTTTGCAATATTTTCTCTAACCTGGGAACTCTGGAATTTGGCTATAATGTTCCTGGCAATTTTCATTTTAGGATCTTTTTCAAGAGGTGGTTGGTAGATTCTTTCAATTTCTATTTTACTCTTTGGATTTAATATATTCCTTTATATGCTTTGAAATATGTTTAGGGGGCAGGTAGGTGACAAAGTGGATAGAGCACCAGCCCTGAAGTCAGGAGGAACTGAGTTCAAATGTGATCTCAGATGCTTAACACTTCCTAGCTGTGTGACCCTGGGCGAGTCACTTAACCCCAATTGCCTCAGCAAAAAGCAAAACAAAACAAAACAAAACAAAACAAAAAACAAAAGAAAAGAAATATGATGTCTAGGTTCTTTTTTTTTTTTTATCATAAAGTAGTCCAATAATCTTTACATTATCCCTCCTCAAGCTATTTTCCAGGTCAGTTGTTCTTCAGATGAGATTTTTCACATTTTCTTCTATTTTTCATTCTTTTGACCTCTATTATTTCTTGATATCTCATGGAATCATTAACTTCCATTTGCCCAAATATAATTTTTAGGGAATTCTTCTTTATTAGGGGAAGAGCCCAAATCAGAGAACTCATGGAATATTATTAGGAAATTATTAATGTTAAGGGAATTATCATCCTCTTAGTCACACAGACCAAGGTGTCATCTTTGACTATTAAGTTGTTCTCATTTCCCAGATCCAAGCTGCTGTCAAGTCCTATCCTTTCTACTATGTACCTTGAGTACCTTTCCCTTTCTCTCCTCTGACACTGCTCCCACACTTATGCACGTCAGTAGCATCTTACTCCTTTCTAAAGCCTTACTTACTTTTCAAGAGAGATACCAAGTCCCAGAAAGAAAAAGTCAAGCTGAGTCACCCATCCAGCTTAGATGACAAACTCTGTAGGGAGTTTGTTCTAGGATAGCAGAAGATTGATTTGTTGATCATTGATACCAATCCCCCAAACTTCAATGAATTTCATAAGGATTTTCCAAAGAAAAAATACCAAGACTTTAAATTTCTGTAGTTAAGAATTACATTGGTCACATGTGTTCTCTTCATGTGTACATTATGTACTTCTTCCTGCCCTGTTGGATCCCTTCCCTCCTTATTTTATCTTTTTTGCATGTAGTCTGTGGTGGATTTGCTTCTGGTTATTGTTATAAGGTCCTATCCTGTGACAGCTGTGCATACTTTTTAAAAACTTCAATGAAAAATGAAAACCTTCCCAAGTTTGAGAAGAGCAATTGTCTGGTCGTTCTGACTACCTGCCAATATTGCCACATATGTCATTGAAGAAAAGTGCTACTTAAAGGCATGTGTTTCAGATTTTGCAGACAGATCACCTGAACATCTTACATGCCAGAGAGGCCTTACTCAGACCACTTACTTGCTCAGGGACATGTAGACAATGGAACTCTTACTGCTCCCTCCAATCCTGCCTCTCAACCATCTGAATTTCCTACTACACCATCTGTGTGCTCCATTCTGCATCTCTGTACCACTGCCTTCAGTTCCTACACTCTGGCAATGATTGAACTAAGATGTATTGCCCCACAATCTTTGCAACCATTCTCCTGTACTATCTGTGGAAATGATGCATTCATCATACCATCATAATGATGCTTGTGTTTACAAAACATGCTTGAGTCACTTTTTGTAATGTATATATATTATCTATTTATTTATTTTTTTGAGGCAATTGGGGTTAAATGATTTGCCTAGAACTGTTAAGTGTCTGAGACCAGATTTGAACTCAGGTCCTTCTGACTTCAGGGCTGATGCTCTGTCCATTGCTCCATCTAGCTGCCCCAAAGCTTATTTTCTTAAAAGATATCTGACTCTTGTTACTCCTGACCCTGATCCAGAAAGTTTCGATGGCTTATAGAATTTTGCAATAATCTAATCATTGGAACTTAATTAGTATGTTAAAAGTTGTTCCCTTCCTCCCCTTCTTTTTGTTTTCCTTGTGCCTCCATAGGGGACTATCCCATCTGGTTTTTTCATTGTCCATTAGAGACTGCCTTCTTTATATCAGCAATTTATAAAAGTTCCTCAGTCTTTATGGGTTTAAAGGAGGGAAGAGAATTATAAAGATCATTTTAATACCCTTCTCAACTTACTGAATATGCATTTTGTTGTGATTTATGGTTGTCAGACATTATCTACAAAAAGATAAATTAGGATAAAGTTTCATTGTTAGAAATGTGATTTTAAAAGGTTTGAGAGAAAGTTTTTGAGTAATTAATAATTTTATTAATAATACTAGCTATTAACAATCAAATGGTCACTTGGCCATCTCTGTCTTGGACCAAAGACAAATCATGTTCGTGGGCTCACAGTTTATAAGACATTGCAAGAGTAGGTGTTGGTGAGGTGGCAGTCAAATCTGGTTAACAATTAATAAGAAGAATGAATATTACAATAAGAAGTGGACCCATTCTAGTGAAGGATTGGGGATGTACTTCTAATTTGTCTATCTTTGGACAATCTAATCAAAGAACTTATCCCCACCCAAATCTGTGTAGAACAAAATAGCTTTACCTTAAATTCCTTATAAGATTGAATGGAGTTTGAATTTAAGATGAAGGAGAGAGTTAATTCAAATTTGTTAATCAGTAATGTTCTTCAGAGACTGAATTTTGGAATGAGGACTTTTGAGAAATGGTAAACTTTGGATCTTCCCAAATCTTTGGTTGTTTATTAATAATCATTTTTCTCCAAATAAGAATGATGTAGGTTAGAATTAATTAACCAACTATGTATTGACAATACTATCCATGCACTGATAATTATATTACCTTAAAATTATTTAGAAGACAGATATATATTATATATGTATAGATCTATATCAACCTATTTTAAGGATTGAGACAGAGATCTGCTGCACTACCTCCCTACTCCTACTCAAATTCAGGTTACCATGTTCTAGAAAAACAGTTTCCTGTTTGTTATGTGCCACATGGTTGTAACAAAAATTGGATCATCTAAAAATTCTGTTACCTAGCCACTGACTAACTAGGAGGTCCCAGAATGTGACTGCTAGTTCACTGATTATACAAGCAGGTGGCTGGAATACATTTGCCTTTGCTCAAATATGGGAGTTTCTTCCTTTGGCTACTTCCTATGGCCAAATATGGAGTTCCCCTTCCTCTTTGACCAACCTTATAATTTTCCTCTTTTTGAAACCCACCAATTGAAGAAATAAACCATCCCATTCTACTTTTAGCACTCTCTCATCTTCCATAAATATGTCTGACTCTTGGACAGAAGGAGTTTTCAACTGTAAAGGAGAATCTTGGATCCTATTTCTTAGATTTCTTAGAGATCACTGATTTCATTAATAAATTGAAACTGCTCAGAATTTTTATACTTCAGTGGTCTTTTGTTGTTAATTAGAATTTTGGGATCACAATCTTAGGTTTGAGTCAATTATATAATACTCAGAATTTGTGTCTTTGTGAGAATCTAAGTCTCAAGGATTTTTTTGGAAGTTCCTTTTTAACTACTATTCTTGCTATGTAATTTGAATAAAAAAATTTTTTTTCCCAAATTACTAAAAGCAGGTTTTAAAAAATAATAATAATAACTTTTTATTGTTCAAAATACATGCAAAGACAATTTTCAACATTCACCCTTGCACCCTTGCAAAACCTTGTGTTCCAAATTTTTCTCTCTTTCACTCCTCCCGTTCCCTAGACAGCAAGTAATCCAATATAGATAAAACGTGCAATTCTTCTAAACATATTTCTACATTTCATCATACTGCACAAGAAAAATCAGATCAAAAGGGAGCAAAATGAGAAAGAAAAAAACAAGCAAGCAAACAACAACAAAAAAGATGAAAATACTATCTTATGATCCACATTCAATTTCTATAGTTTTCTCTCTGGATGCAAATGGCTCTCTCCATCAAAAGTCTATTGAAAATGGCCTGAATGAATCACTTCAATGAATGTTCTTTTCTAAGAGATAATTGAGGCTATATGCTGGTTATTAATGGGAAATACATTGGTGAGAGATAGTGAGGTAGTAAAAGGGATAGTAGAACCTGAACTAGAAGTTGCCCCTTTGGAATTCCAACTATGAATGTGAAACTATGAAAGTTTGGAGGAGTGATTTCAGAAGGGACATTTCATTCAAATATTGGGAAAGAAGAGATGAAGCAATAAGGAAAGTCAAGTTGGATATCTGGGTTGGAAAATACTTGGTGAAATGATTTCTTGGGATCCAATTAAATTCACACTAGAATTTGCCTTACCTGAAAATGGCAGGATATCTTGTTTAGCTGAAAGAATCTGCTTATAGAGTATACATTTGTTTCCCAATTAGGCCCTGATTTTGGATAAGTTTCTTGCAATACAAGGCTTGGTGCAATATATGAATATTTGGGATGGAGATGTCTGAAAGCAGGAGCTGTAGTTTTTGAGAGGTTGTTTGTGACAAAGACTTGAGGTGTAGCTCTTCTCATATGGGGTTCACTGAGATAGGGAAGAGAAGATATTACTTCCATATGTGGAAAGATGTTAAGGAGTAAAAAGATTTTCAAACTCCATTTCTAAGAATGGCTAGGATTGGACCCCCATCTTTCTAGGCTCAGTTACAGATGAGTGAATATTAGTATGTAATTGATCTCTGACTTTCCAGAAGCATAGTCCAAGCCTGAGGCTCCCTGAGGCTAGGATTTTTTCATGGAAATCAGTGGTCAAAGTTTCAGAATTTAAAGACATTATGACTAACTTATGGAATGAAGACAACTGGATTTTTGTTTGTTTGTTTGTTTTACCTTAGTTACTAGGTAGTGGTACGATGTTGACCAAGCCATTTTATTTTTCTAGTCCTCAGATATGTGAATTGGACCACAGGATTTCTAAATTTCTTTTAATTAAAGCCAATGAATATTTATCAAGTATTTACTGTGTGTAGGTACTCAAGAGAATAGAACATTTATTGAAGAAATAGCCTTATCTGGAGGAGTTTATAGACTACCCACTGCTTTTATGTCTTTTTTCTTATTTTCTTAAGTGTTAATGAGTAGTACTCTATTTCCATTTAGCCACTTAATTTCAATTAGCTTTTACAAAAAGATATTTACTTCTAAGAAATAGCAAGAACAAATACAATTCACAAAGTTTATGATTAAAATTTCCCCAAATATGCATAAATGTAAATGTAAAAGGCATTCCTTTTACAATATGAATACTGCATATGGGAAAACATTTTATTTTTCACCACAGAAATAGTATAAGACAAAAAGCAATGAAAGATATGCATGAATAAATGGTATATATGAACAAATATGTCTTCCACTGAAATACTATTCTGGTTGCTTTGTCATACAATGGATACCAAGTTCTGATAGATCCTATAAAGCCAGAAGGGGTTCAAATATGGGTCCAGGCACAGACTGTCTATCTGTTGTCTAAGGACTAGTCTTACTAGGTTTTGCTAGTTTTGGGAATAGTTCATCAACAGAAGGTTAGTTAATGAATGATAAAACGTTTCTACCATAACTTATAAAGGGTTTTTTCTATGGAATGAAAAGCACTGTTTTCAGCATCTCTCTTATGATTGTCCTTTGTCCTCAAAGAAGACAAAAATGACATCACAATGAATGTACAGTGTGTTTGGGTGATCATAGCAATACAAGCTTGGGAAGCTCTACTACAGGTTGGAGGTACAAATAGTCTATATGAATATTTGGGATGGAGATGTTTTTAATTTCTTTTGACTTACCACATTGTACATAGTTGATTCCACAAATTTTGGAAGTAATGAAGTATTATATAATCATACAAACTACCTTTTGCATATGTTATTAAAGACCACAAATTTTTAACAGTCATTTATAATTTTTGTTGTCACTTTAGCCACCTTACAATTCCATTGCTCAGAGTGTGGACAAATAAATTTCAGGCTATGTCTACAGAATTTGGTATAACAAATGAGCATAGATTTGGGCAGAAGTGATGCCTTAATATGAAAATTATGTTCCCTCCTGCTCCCTCCTATTTTTGAGATGAGTTATATTTATGTCCTGAGAGATGTTTTTTTTTGATTTTTTTTTTTTTAACCCAATCTCATTTTCAACTAAAAACTTTCACTTTGCAGGATTATTCAAATTCTTATTTACTTGAAATTTTTTTTAAAGTGGAAAATACAGTGGTTTAATATTATTTTTATATTTGGGATAAAGTATATATCTTGTCCTAGCTATTCTTTTTTAGATAGGAAATATAAACTTTCAGATTAGCTTGAGAAATAAAGCTTGTTTCCAATACTTAAATGAAAGTTTGTTTTCACCAAAAAAAAAAAAATATAAAATATTTTCAATTTATATTTTTTCTAGCTTTAGATTTTATTGTAAAAGAATATCTTTCTTTCTTTCTTTTTTAGGTCGAGAATTGAAAGGGAACTTATGAAAAAAGAGTCAGATGAAGGTGGTCTAAGTATACCTCATCTAAAGCTATATTATATAGCAGCAGTCACCAAAACCATTTGGTATTGGCTAAGAAATAGACTGGTAGATCAGTGGAATAGATTAGATACAAAGGACAAAAAGGGTACATCTATAGCAATCTAGTCTTTGACAAACCCAAAGATACCAACATTAGGGACAAAAATTCATTATTTGGAAAAAACTGTTGGGAAAACTGGAAATTAGTATGGCAGAAATTAGATATGGATCCACACTTAACACCACATACCAAGATAAGATCAAAATGGGTCCATGATTTAGGCATAACGAATGAGATCTTTCTTTCTTTTTTTCCTTCCTTCCTTCCTTCCTTCCTTCCTTCCTTCCTTCCTTCCTTCCTTCCTTCCTTCCTTCCTTCCTTCCTTCCTTCCTTCCTTCCTTCCTTCCTTCCTTCCTTCCTTCCTTCCTTCCTTCCTTCCTTCCTCCCTTCCTTCCTTCCTTCCTTCCTTCCTCCCTTCCTCTTTCCTTCCTATCTGCTACACCAACTAACTGCCCCAAATCAAAATATTATTAGACTATCTAATTAAAAGGATGGCTACATAGCACAGCTGATTTTACTTCTCATTTTAACTCAATATTTTTTTATTAAAGCTTTTTATTTTCAAAACATGCATGGATAATTTTTCAACAATTGATCCTTGCAAAACCTTGTGCTCCAAATTTTCCCCTTCTTCCTCTAGATGGCAAGTAATTTAATATGATGGTAAACATTAAAATATATATGTTTAATTGAATACATAAGAATTAATAATCATTTAGTTTTCATAGTACCCATCTGTTTTACTTTAATCTTTATTGTGGCTATTCTTTCCTGTTCTTAGGTGAAGGAATAATAGAGACATCAAATGTATGAAATTCAAAAGGTCAGAAGAGCTGCTGGGGTCCAGTTGTGATAGTAAAAAATTCTAGAGGTTGGGGCAGCTAGGTGGCGCAGTGGATAGAGCACCAGCCTTGAATTCAGGAGGACCCGAGTTCAAATTTGACCTCAGATACTTAACACTTCCTAGCTGTGTGACCCTGGGCAAGTCACTTAACCCCAGCCTCAGGGAAAAAAAAATTCTAGAGACATAGTTTCTAAATAATTAATCGTTTTATTAATTATGTTAGCATATCATTAATAAAAGAGGTAAATGGCTCTTGAATGTCAAGGACCCCTTATGGAACCTACTCAATGTTTGGACAGGTGTGTGTTCCTGAAGGTGGTAATCAACTCTGATTGGTTATTGTTCGAGAAGAATGAATATTATAATGAGAGATGAGTTTATTCTAATGAGGGCTGGGGTCCTTGATGGATCACTCACTCTTGGACAAAGAGACTTATCTTTTATCCAGACTATCTCTGCCTAGGGCAATCTAGACAAAAGGGGGTCCACCTCTGCTCAGGCCATGCTGGAGAGAAACACAGTGGGTTGGAATTCACTTTAGATGGAATTCTTTATAAAGTTGTCTAATTGGGTGGGGTAATAATTCCAACATTTCATCTCATCATCCATCTCCTCTGTCCTTCAGAGAA
Source organism: Sminthopsis crassicaudata (assembly GCF_048593235.1). Classification (NCBI taxonomy): domain Eukaryota; kingdom Metazoa; phylum Chordata; class Mammalia; order Dasyuromorphia; family Dasyuridae; genus Sminthopsis; species Sminthopsis crassicaudata. The sequence continues at coordinate 261,869,790 of NC_133619.1, read as the reverse complement.
CTAAACTTTGACCTAATCTCCAAATAAGGAAGGGAAAAAATTCTGGATCTCCCCAATATTTGTTTTTTTAAATAATCATTTCCCTCACAGTTATAGGAGTCCTTGGCAGAGATTTTTGGAACTACCACAGTGAAACTTAGTGAGGCTCTGACACAGTCCAAAGTATGACCTTCAGGATTCAGGCCAGCTATGAGTCAACCAAGTGACTGCAATGCTGTCTCTGTGCAAGAAGGCAATTCCATCCATCAGTGACGCCAACATCCAGAAATGATCTTGGTTGAAGCAAATGCTTCACCTTAATTTTGGAACCTTGCTTCTCTGTAGGGACCCAGAGAGTGGAGAATGTTTTTGTAATGTGGTTTTTGCTAAAAAAAAATTGATACTAATTGGTTAAATGGTAGTGAGTAGATACCTTATGATATGGAAAAATAATATTAAGGCCAGAATCATTGATATTTGGGGATATTTAGGGAACCCACTGGAATGGGAGCTTGAGATGATTGCATTTGAAAGATATTCCAGCCTCTCAGGAGAACTCCTAGAATCCTGAGGGAAAGTTGTAGCTAACCAGCCCTCTGTGGATCCAGCTTTTATCAGCATGAGTAGGTTAAGGAATTCTTGAGATTACGAAGTTTATGCTTACATTGTTGTGAGCATTATGGAACTTACTGTTCTGGATCTCTTTTTTTAGTTCTGTATCAGTTCATACAAATAGTCCCGTGTTCCTATGAATTTTTTATATTCATCATTTATCATAATATGGCTCAATAAAATGCCATTATATTTGTATATATGCATACATAAATGTAATCAATATATTATATACATATATTCACAAAATACAATTTGTTAATAAAGAGAGGCTATGTACACTTTTAAAATATGTAAAATCTTCTTTCATTTCTTTTCTTGTGGTATTTGAATAATAGTACTGCTGAATCAAAGGGTAGATAGAATCTTGTGACAAAACATTTTCTGAAAACATTGAATTAATTCACACCTGGTGGCACAGTGGATAGTGTGCTGGGCCTGAAGTTAAGGAAAATCATTTTCATGAGTTCAAAATTAGTGTCACTTGCTAGTTCTGTGACCCTAGGGAAGTCACTTAACCCTGTTTGCCTCATGTTCCTCATTTATAAAATGTGTTGGAGAAGGAAATGTCAATGGCTGCAGCAAGAAAAATTTACATTTCCACTCTCAGCTCATTATACTTATTGCCTTCCCAGTGCCCTGTATATCTATATAGTTATTTTAAGATGTGTGATATGTGTTGTGTTGCCCATATAGGGTATGTGATATTTCTAGAGGTTGTTTGTAGAGAGGTACAAATAGATATCTTTAGTGTCTCCTCCACCTAGCCTTTATTAAGAGAGATTGATTTCTGCAGGGAAAGAAGCAGGAGGTTAAAGCTAGATGCTGGTCACTCTGTTCTCCTCAGGAAAAAGCATACTGAGCTAGATTTATAACTATGTACCCCCTCTAAATATTGTTAACTTGGATGAAAAAAATTTCTAGGTAGAAACTACATGCCCTATCACTGTCCTTTAATGGGAAACCAATGCCCCAAACTCTATCATTAATTCTGAACTTTCTTTTTACTAAATATCAGTATCATAAGAAATGAAACTAGTGAGTAGAAAAATAAAGTGGTTTACACAATAACAGATAGAAATCAGAAAAGGCATATAGAGGTGAGAATATATCAGACAATACTGAGTGAATGAGCTTTGCTACTGGGAGCTAAATATTTCACCTCAAATAAAGGGAAAATTATCTTACATTTCTGAAGTAGCAAGCTAAGGATAAGGACATAATATATGTTCTGACACCTCTGCATATAGGCTTTTTCCTACACTCTTTCTCTCCCTTCAAGGACCTGATGATAATCTGGAACTGAGTAGCTTTTCTTTTGAAGCTGGAAGCCAGAACAACATTCTTCTTTCCTCTTTCTTCCTTTTTCTAACTTCCCCTTGATATAGGCTTGGAACACTGAGTAACAAATCTCTATTAGGGAGAATCTCATGTAAATGGGCTTTAAACAACTGTTGTTATTTTCTTTACTAGTCTATAGGATAAGATCTAAATGTAGAACCCAATTGAAAGTGAGAGTGGAGGCTGGAAATGGACACCTGTAGTTTAGGACAAAAATCTCCTTGTTTTTTGATTTTTGTTTTTTTTACCGAAGAACTGAAGGATTTCAAACTCTGTATGAAAGAACTGTCTTTTTGGCCTAAGAAAGTGTTAGGATTTGAGCATCCTAACGGGTGCACAGTGAGTAGTCCTTCAAAGTACGATTAGTGTAGTCACAATGAATTGAAGAGGTAAAAGATTTTTGCTACTTTCTGCAGCTATCTGGATTAAGCAGCTTCACTGGGAAGGAATTAGAGGAGGAGGATATTGTAACCAGATTTTGCAACCTTATGATCAGGACTAAGTGTAAATCTAATAGAACAGTTGCAGAATACTGTGATAACTATGTTACAGAGACAGCACAAGTTGAATTAATACTCTGCCATCCTCTGCCTTGTTTATGTGCTATCTTTTTCGCTAGGGAGAGAAGTCTCCTTTATCAATCTTTGTTCTTTAAAAGTTTATTTGCTTTCTCTTTTGTATTTGTTTAAAAAAAGCTTGTTTCTCTAAGACAATGTAATTGGTTATTGAATTATTTATTAGTGTGTTCTGAATGGAAAATGCCATCAAAAGAGAGAGAGGCAAAGGGTGTAAGATACCCCAGGAAGGGGACAGAGTTTATTTAAGCTGGGAGGCACTCTTTGGCAAAATGTTGTTTAAATAAATTCTAGGCGGAATAAAGCTAACAGCACTGCTAGATTGGAGGGCTTTAACCTTCTCCAATTTACCAAATAAGTTAGAGTCTGCCCAGAGACAGCAATTTTAGGCACTTATCATCTTATTAAATCTTTGATTGCCTGGAGGAGGTTTAAACTCACTATCCCCTCCTGAGGTTTAAACTCACTATCCCCTCCTGCCTTCCCAAAAAATTAAAGAAAAAAAAAAGATTCCCTAAGGGGTGAAACTGAATGTTTTGACTAAAGTGAAAGTTATACCTGAAAGGATCTACCAATTGCTTAAGCATCACCTGCTTAAATATGAAGGACAGTCAAGAAGGAATCACTAGTTATTTTGCTCAGCAATAGGTTCACCTTCTATTCCTATGTACTACCATAATAATAACTAATATTTATGTAGCACTTTAAAGTTTGCAAAATATTTAACATATGTTTTCTCATTTGATTCTTACAGCAACTTTGTGTGGAAGATGTTATTATAATCCCATTTTACAGATGAATAAACCAAGGCTGAGATAGATTAAGTGATTTGCCCAGAATCCCCTAACTTGTAAGTGTGCAAAGAAGGATAAGAATTCAGGTTTTCCTGATGCCAAGTTGAATATACTTAAACTCACATAATTGTTTCTATTCTCAAAGCACATAAACGTAAGTTGTTAGAGAGTCCTAAGAGTGCATTTGATGCAATCTTATCTTTTACAGGTGAAGCAACTGAGGGGTAAATATTAGAGGTGGAACTGTTTTAATTTAAATTTCTTTTATCATTAGTGATTTGGAGCATTCATTGATGTAGTTGTTAATAGACTGCATTTTCTCATTTCAAAACTGCCTATTTTATATTATTGAAAATGTTGCTGACTCTGACTCATTTTTCTCAGTCCTGCTAGTAAATCAATGTTGGGGGAAATTTTTTTTAAGGGGGACTATTGGAGGAGACATTACTCAATCTGCAGCTTTATTACTTGTTATTCATCACATAAAATTCATCACATAAACATTATATAGCAATACCATTTATCCCTCACATACCAACAATTGGGGTGGTGCTGAGATGCAATGGTCTTCTACTGATGTGGATCTGTCTGAATTGTCTTTATCTTGTTATGAAAGTTATCAATAAAAGCTGGCTTCAGTTTTTTAATTTTTGATTAAAATTTTTAATTCCCTTTGTCCTGAGTTTTGCCTCAATAATTAGGGCAAAATCTTGAACAAAGACTTTTCCTTTTAACAATATTCTTTGACTGCTTATCTAATAAGCAACAGATTTTATTCTTATATGTTTATATCAATCACCTATATAGTTTAAATATTAAGCTTTTGGATAGCAAAAATAAAGATGAAAATATTTTTTTCTGTACATATTTTTGTCAGTATAAACTACATGAGAAATACTTTCTTGTTGAATAAAAAAATCATATTTTTTTTTTCTCCCTGAGACTGGGGTTAAGTGACTTGCCCAGGGTCACACAGCCAGGAAGTATTAAGTGTCTGAGACCAGATTTGAACTCGGGGCCTCCTGAATTCGAGCACCTCCTGGTGCTCTATCCACTGCGCCACCTACCTGCCCCAAAATCATATTGTTAGATGCATAGGTCTACATATATAGATTTTCTGTGCTGAAAAAGTTGTCTTTAAAGAAAAATACAAAAAATTCAAGACCAGCAATTAATTAACCAGGAGCAATAACTACATTATCGTTTTCACTGTCTTTAGTTTTGATTAATGTTTAACAAGGAGAGGAAAACCTTTTCAATTCTCTTTTCAATTAAACTTTTAAAAGGACAATAGATTAAAAGCTTGCAGATATTTTCCATGTATTTCTATTTCTACTATACATTACTAAAGGCATAAAATTTTAATTACCAAATACATTAGACCTGTGTATTAATTAAGTGGTTTCTAGTTTTAGTTACTTGGGTATCAGCACTTTTCCTGATAGTTCTTTTTACTGACTGCAATCCTTAGGAGAGGCTGGTCCCAGACAGAACAAGGAGGTTGCCAAAACTGCTTTGAGGCCAATGTTCCCTACTCTCCCAATAATTAAACTAAAAGTCTTAGAGCTGATCTTGCTCTCCAGATGGCAAAGAAATCTGTATCTATAGGAGGATTTTAATTAAGGCACTTTGATATCATCTATGAATGATGCCAAGAATTCAATCTCAAGGAAGTATGTCTAACATTATGACTTAAGAAAGAAATGGAAATTCAATAAATCCCTAGGCCATGATCAGAAGGCATGGACTCTATTGCCTCATAATCCTCTCTAATATATTTTTTTATGCTAATAGCTAGCTGATTAACACTTGTAATTTTTTTGCTAAATATGTTATATTATAGTATTTAACAACTTATATGTAGGAGCAAAATTTATGCTAGAGGAGGGAAAACTGGGTATAATCTATCACATATGGGCCCTACTTTAATCAATTTTAAAGGTTCATAACAAGGATAAGTAATATTTCCATGAACTAAAATGAGGAGGTTGGACTGAATATTCTCTGTGGGCTCTTTTCCAGTACTAAAATTATGATTTAGGATCAAAGAAAAAATTGGACTACTCTTTGTCATGGAGGAGATAGTGGACAATAGAGAGAAGAAAACTCTCAACTCTTATTTTGCTTCTGTTTTCTTGAAACCCAAGATAATTAAGGAGATAGTAAGTAAGAACTGTTAAAATAAAAATTCTTGTGAAGTGCTGAAATGGAAGAAACCCCAGATCCAAAACATGGAGTGAATGACCCAGAGTCTGATCATAGTTTACAAAGATTATAATTGTATTTATTGCCTGAGAAGTTTGCAAGCTGGATCAGTAAAACAGTATTCCCAGCTGCTGAAAAGGAAGTGGGAAAGGGTGAGATATTTATATATATTTGAGGTATTTAGGATTTTCTGAGGTATTTAAGGCTCAATCAGGCTTAAGGGAGAAACACAATTAATTTAGAAGTCAGGGGAAAGAAGGAGTCTAGGGAGAAGATATTTGCAAATTCTGTAAATACAGTAAATCAGAAAGTAGACTGTTTGCTACTCTAGATAAATCAGAAACTAAGATGCTTAGATAAGTTAGAAACCAAGGTGTCTGCTTTTCTCTCTGAGCTGGTCAAGACTTTGAGCAGTTGCAGGCATTTTGGGGTTTAGCTAAAGTTCTGTCCTCAAAAGATCACTGATATGGCAGGCAGCCCTGGGCATCAGAAGTCCTTCTGAGTGTAATTCTGCTCCATTGTCTGATTCTTCTGTGAAAAAAGGAAGCTCTACCACATTTAATCAGTTAGTACAAACATTACAATGCATGGGCACACATGCACCTGGTTTTATGCCTAGTAGAACTGTGTTCTAAATTACTAAAAAATTGATAGCATTTGATTTCTGGATCATTTTTAATCACCTGGGATGAAAAAGGTCTTGAAGGACTGGAAACAGAAAAATGTTTCCATTCAAAAATAGGAAGAGAATGGAATCTTCAAGCTGAAGATTAATAAATTTGACTTCAATTCTGGGAAAAACTCCAGAAACTTTTGTAAGTGGCTTTGATCATGGCAGTCCCAGATAAATTTGATGAGTTCTCCCCAATCAACTTGACAAGATGTGGTTCTAAGAAATACTTACCATGTAATATGGACATATCCACTGGGCAACTCACTGAAATGACCCAAGGAATTGCAATGAGACAACTACCTCCTTTCTGAGTTCATATGGCTGAAATGTATCTGCTCCAACACTGAAATTATAGAAGTAAGAAACAACCTAGATTTTATTATATTGCTTATGTATAGGCTCAGATCTCAGACAAAAAATAAATTTGAAGCATGATTAAGATTCTAATAAGCCTCTTTTAGACAAAATTACACCAGAGTGATGGAGAAATAACTCCTTTATATATTGCAATCTTGTATGTTTCTCTGAGGCCAGAAAGTTAAAGAAAAAACAGATTCATAATCCTATACTTTCTTCAGTGTATAAGTTGAATAAACTTAGTTAAACAGAGTCATAATCTTATACATAAATACATAAATAAAACTAGTTAAATCAGACTCTATAAATAAATTGTCAAGTAGCAGATTAACTACTTTTAGAGGGTTCACAAATAGGCTCATTGAGGGGGGAAGATTTACATGTCACTAAGATAATCATGAACACTGGCCTCAGGAAAATCCTTCCTTATGCAGTTAGCTAGGGGAGCAAAGAAATAGATAAAATACTTTGGGGAGCTCAATCTCCTCTTTGATTTTTATCATTGAAATATTAAACAAGTCTTCCCTTAAGGAAGTCAGATTTTGGTCAGGTGAGGTTAAATTAATAAAGTGAGAAATATGGTTATTGATATTAATATGAGCTACTTGGACAGTGCTTCTTCAGCTTTTCTTATATCATTAGATCTTCCAGTGGGCACAATTTTCTTATGCTTATTTATTTATTTATTTTAGCATTTGCATTAGTTTCTGATTGTTACCAAAGAAAGAATCCATCTCCCATAGAAATGTTGTTCTGGGCTAGGCTTGTCTCAAGCCAGTCCTTTGATGGTTTATTTTAAATATGGATGAAAATGAGACTTTCATTTATCAGTTGAGAAAAGGATATCCACTTAGACAAAGCAGGAAAACAATAAGTATATATGCAATGAGGACAACTTGAGTTGATTCAATTAATGAAGCTCTTTTGCTTGAGTTACTTATCATGGCCAACCATCCAAGTATCAGAGAATGGCTTGAGCTCTTTGTTGTTTTGTACTTGGGCAACCAGGAATAACATCTAGAGGCTTTAGTTCTCTGAGACAATCAAAACTCCAAAATAATTTGAATACCTTTTAAGGAAAAATTAGTTTCATTTGCATGGAGGAGGTAGGGTTAGGATACTGATCCCTTCCAAGGATTTTCTGTTGCTTAAATGACTTTAGGGCTATTATTAGTTAATCTTGACCTCTGGCATTTAAGAAGCTTGATATTAGTGACATTAAAGGAGAAAAAGAAAAACAAAAAATAGAAATACAGCAAAAAGAAAACAAATAATATGACAACTCCCTGAAAGAATGATTGCATAGGAGAGGACAAAGACTAGAAATCCCAGCTTTTTTCTCCCTCTACTTTGGAAGAACTAAATTCTAAGTGTAAATAGTCAAGTCTGAGTGGTAGATGCAATTTGTGGTGGGTGCAATTCACAGTAGGTTTCTTCCCTACCTCTTTTTTTTTTTTTCTTTTGGAGGCAATTGGGATAAAGTGGGTTGCTCAGCATCACACAGCTAGGAAGTATTAAGGTCTGAGGCCATATTTGAACTCAGGTTCTCCTGACTCCAGGGTGGGTGTTCTATCCATTGTACCTAGCTAGCTATCCTTAGTAGGTTTCTTGATATAAAGCAGGAGCAGTATCAGGACATCAAAATTATAGCAAAAATGATGGCTTATCTTAGATAATCAGAGGACAGGGAGAATTGTCCTGAATTACCATCCTGGACTCACCAGCGAGGGCTTTCTCATCTATGACTATCTTGGGTAGAATATCAAATCTTTGCCTCAAGAGAAGCCTCTGAGAGACTGCTCCTTTTTTTGCAGGATGGATAGATACTTTCATTTCCCCCATATTGCCAAGAGCAAACCCATCTCACAACAAATCCACTAAATTCTCTTTGGAGCACAGTTGCACAATAACTACTCAGTGTTATACTGGCAGGAATGTGCAATGGCCATTCAGTTTTAAATTACATTAAGCAATGACCCATAGTGGTCCTGACTTTTGTCACTGCACATACCAGTGTTAATTCTTTATACCACGGTGCTACAATGAACTTCCTTACTGTTTGCAGCTATTTAATTTGCTGTTGTGGATATCTCTACTGTCTGCTGATGTTTTCTGCTGTTGGGGACTACATTTCTGCCCAATGCCCTTCAATCACTGATGCTAGAATCCATGGCTCTGTCTACTCTCATCTGGCCACTGTTACTGGATCCATTTCTGCCTATGCAGGCCTCTGCTTCTGGAGGGCCGTACTGCTACTCACTCTCCTAGGACCACCTGCTACCCATCCTGGGTCAGGGACTGAGAGCTGTTTTGTATGTTTCCACTCTCAATCTGTGCTGAGAAGACACTGTTGAAGTCTGAGTTCTCATTGTCCTATTCTTGGTCAAGCATTGAAGAGGTACTTTATATCATGGAGATAGTCCCACTACTCTCCTTTTGACAAAAAAATTGTCCTACTGAAGGCTAAATCGGTAGTAAATGCAGATGTTTGAATCTACATATTGTGACTCTACATACAATAAGGATTTGCTGCTCACAAGTACATGTGTAAGCAAATGTGAATTTATTTTGTCTAGTTACATTTCACAAATATACATGTTGTGGATCATGAGCTCAGTTGGGATGAAATGGAAACTAATAGTAGTGTTCTTGATACACATATAATAAGATTATGTTGATCATATATATGTATATATGTTGCTCATATACACATGTATGTATGTATATATACACACACATACATGTCTAGGTTAGACATAAAAGTTTAATATCTTTTCTATTACTGAGGTATTTTCCTCAGAAAAGAGAAATAAAGGTCTACAATAAGACAGAGATATTATGAATAGTAGATGTGCTTGTGTATGTGTGTGTATTCCTTTTGTTGTTTATTTTAATTTTGTGTACCAAAATTATGATCCTCCAACCCAAGAATCAACAAGACTTCTGAATTTTATAAGTATTTACACCATAAAACAAATATGGATTAAGTCCCAGTTGATTTGTGATGAAAATATCTTCTCTTTTATAAGATAAAGTGAATCACAAAAAAAGCGGGTAGAATATCTAAAGGCAAAAAAGGAAACAGACTAGGAAAATCAAATAGGTCCTATGTGCAGATACTGGGTGAGGTCTTAGACCCATGATGAGTTTGAGTGATACTCCCCTATGCTAGAACACTGCCCCATTGTGCAGATTGCTGCCATGGTGGATACCCAAACATTTCTCCTTTATCCCAGTGCTTAGTCCCACCCCCTGTACCAGAACCAAGTAATGGGCTTTATCTTAGGATCTAGCAGTGTTCACTTATAATAAAGCAGCAATGGTATAATGGGTCCTGCCGTTCCTCCTGCCTCCCTAGCCAGTCTCAGAACAAGAGTACCACCACTGTTCATTTAAGCCTGTCAAAGCCATAACTGGGGCCCAATCTATACTTCTCTGCTGGATTTAGCACTGATATATGCAATGGTTTTATCCCTCTTTCTTCCTACTCTTGCAAACTGCTAAGGACTACTCTTGGTTTTTTTTTTTTTTCTTTTTTATTAATTTTGTAATTATAACTTTTTTTTTGACAGTACATATGTATAGGTAATTTTTTACAACATTATCCCTTGTACTCCCTTCTGTTCCGAATTTTCCCCTCCTTCCCTCCACCCCCTCCCCTAGATGGCAGGCATTCCCATACATATTAAAAATGTTATAGTATATCCTAGATACAATATATATGTGCAGAACCGAATTTTTGTTGTTGTTGTTGCAAAGGAAGAATTGGATTCAGAAGGTAAAAATAACCTGGGAAGAAAAACAAAAATGCAAACAGTTTACACTCATTTCCCAGTGTTCCTTCTCTGGGTGTAGCTGATTCTGTCCATCATTGATCAATTGGAACTGGATTAGCTCTTCTCTATGTTGAAGATATCCACTTCCATCAGAATACATCCTCATACAGTATTGTTGTTGAAGTGTATAATGATCTCCTGGTTCTGCTCATTTCACTCAGTATCAGTTGATGTAAGTCTCTCCAAGCCTCTCTGTATTTATCCTTCTGGTCATTTCTTATAGAACAATAATATTCCATAACATTCATAGACCATAATTTACCCAACCATTCTCCAATTGATGTAAGGACTACTCTTCTAGACCAGGATCTGGGTGCTGACAGATTCTGCCTTTGTTCAGGAGTGTTTCCTCCACTGGGACTTGAATTCTGTGCTGATTCCTTGGTGGTACTTCTAGGTACCTTTCTGATGCAGGAAATTCTTGTTGACAGCCACTTCTGATTTAGTGACCTAGGTGCTTTGGCAGTGAATTCACAAAGTAGCCACCACAGGTGGGAACGTCTAGCTCAGAAATGCTTGTATAAAGCATTCAGAGTAGGAGAGAGAGAGATGAAAAACAAAAGAAGTGATCAGAGACTGCTCTGCTGTCATGGGTAATAGAGTCACTATTTTCCAGAATGGGGGAGGATGTTCCTGAGAGCTTTGTTTCACTTGTCTGCACAGGAAATCAGAGAGACAGAGAAAAAGAAAGAGAGAGACAGAGAAACAGAGATAGAGATACATACAGGTGAAAAGAAGAAGAGACAATCTTTAACCTTTTAAACTTTTAAAATTGATGCAGTCTCCTTATCATCAGTAAATCAGTCAACTGAATTTCATTTGGCATATTTGTCCATGTACCAATTCCAGAACTGTTTCTGGACTACAGGGGAATTTGAGGCATTAACTTTTCATGAAAAACCCAGGAGGATTGAAATGAGGCAGAATAGAGTGAGAAAACCCAGCATAGCAATTTATACAATGACTATAACATTATGTGACAAAATAATTTGTCTCAGGATTCTTGCTGGCAATGTGAAAAGAGAAAAACAGCGATAGGAAAGAGAGTCTGGCTCCAACTTTTTGCTACCACTACAATAATAAGAAGACATTGCCCAAGAGTATTTTGAGTTTCCAGACATTGTTCCTGGAAGCTAGAAAGTCATAAAACCTGTAGAACTAAGGCTGGAAAACAAGCTACAGCTCTAGTTTTGATTAGCTGGCAGGTGTCCTTATTTTCCACCTTCTGTTACTTGTTTCCAGCTATGTATATCCTTATCTTACTTTCCTGCTTTCTTTTTCCTATTCTATTTTTCTATGCTGCTAATATATTTACATTTTTATAAGGTTACTAAAACTAATGCTCTCGGCCCAATGACTTGTATAAATCAGTGGAGCTTGTGCTTGGATTATAATAATAAAACTGTAATTAATTCTATCTGGAGGCATTGATTCAGTCCTTGACAGCAGTACCTAATCATGAATCCTTGCATAAATTTATTTTAGCTTTCATCTTAACTCACTATTGATTGATTCATCTTTAACATTGACTTTTAAAAATATTAAGTTCAAGTGAATAGAACCAGGAGAACATCATACATAGCAACAAGAAGATTATGGGATGATCAACTGTGATGGAATTGGTTTTTTTCAACAATGTGGTGATTCAGGCCAGTTCCAATGGTCTTGTGATGAAGAGAGTCATCTGCTTCCAGAAAGAACTATGGGGATTGAATGTGAATCACAGCATAGTATTTTCACCCTTTTTGTTGTTATTTGCTTTTGTTTCTTCATTTTTTTTTTTGATCTGATTTTTTTTCTGTGAAACATGATAAATGTGGAAATACGTTTAGAAGAACTTCACATATTTAACTTAGATTATATGTTGTCTAGTGGAAGGGGTGAGGTGAAAGGAGAGAGAAAAATTTGAAATACAGGGTTTTGCAAGGATGAATATTGAAAACTACTTTTGTATGTATTTTGAAAATAAAAAACTATTATTAAAAATATTAAATTCCAAATTCTCTCCCTCCTCAACTCTCCTACATCTATTGACAAAACAAGCAATATAATATCAATTATATATGTTGTCATACAAAATATATTTCCAAATTAGCTATATTGCCCCCAAAAGGCAACAAAAATAAAGAAATTGAAAAAAAAGTCTTTATATATATATTTATATGTATATATACACACACACATAGAATTCATCCATTCTCTCTATGAAGATTCATCATGAATCCTTGTCCTAAATCATTGTACTGATTCGAGTAATTAAGTCTTTCATAGATGATTATTGTTATAATATTGCTGTTATTGTCTATCATGTTCCTTTATTCTGCTCATTTTACTTTGCATCACTTCATGTAAGTCTTGCCATGGTTTTTTGAAACTATTTTGCTCATCATTTCTTATGGCATTCCACCACAATCATACTAAAACTTGTTCAGCCCTTCCCCAATTGATGACCATCCCTTCAATTTCCAATTCTTTGTCATCACAAAAAGTATTGCTATTACTATTTTTGTATATATAGGTTATTTTCCTTTATTTTTTTTCTCTCTCTCTTTAGGATGTAGACTTATTGGTATTGTTAAGTCAGAGAGTAAGTAGTTTTACAGCCCTTTGGGGATAGTTGCAAATTGTTCTCTAAAATGTTGGGATCAGTTCACAGCTCCACCAACAGGGCATTAGTGCATGTTGTTCCATGTCCTCTCTATCATTTATCAATTTCTTTTCCTGTCATATTACCTCATCTGATAAATGTGAGGTGATACCTCAAAGTTGCTGAGTCAATATTGATTTAGAGCATTTTTTCATATGGCAAATGATAGTTTGGATTTCTTTATCTGAAAACTGTTTATATCCTTTGATCATCAATTGGAGAATGGTTCTTATTTTTATAATTTTTGCTTAGTTCCCTACATTGTTGAAAAATGAGGCCTTTATCAATGTCTTTTTCTAATCTTATTGTTATAGATGGTATTTTTTTCTTTTTCAAATAAATTTATTATATAATGTATTTTTGACATTTCTTTTAAAAACATTTTGATGTCCAAACTCTCTCCTTCTCACTGACTTCCTTTCCTACCCAGTGAGGCTAGCAATATGATATCAATTATAAAAAAATCATATGAAACATTTACATATTAGTTGTGTTGTAAAATGAAAGCAAGAAAAGTAATATTAAAATATATATTTCAACTTATATTTGGACTTCATTATTTCCCTCTCTGGAGATGGATAGCATTTTTCATCATGAGTCCTTTGGAATTGCCTCAGATACTTTTTTTGATTAGAATAGTTAAGTCTTCCACAGTTGATTGTTATAATATTGCTGTTATTATATACACTGTTCACCTGGTTTTGCTCACTTCATCTTGTTTCAGTTTTTCTGAAACTATTTTCTTTATTTCTTATAGCACATAATAGTATTCCATCACAAGCATATACCACAACTTGTTCAGCCATTCCTCAATTCATGGGCATCCTCTTAAACTCCATCTTTTTTTTTTTTTTTTTTTTTTTTTGCCACTACAGAGAGTATAGCTACCATTTTCTATTAAAATATTGAATCATAGTGGTGATGATGGACATCCTTGATTCTCTGCTGATCTTATTGGGAAGTTTTCTAGCTTATCCTCATTACAGATAATACTTGCTTTTGGTTTTATATGGATGCTACTTATTATTTTAAGAAAGGCCCTAATTAATTCCATGCTTTTTAGTATTTTTCATTGAAATGGGTGTTGTATTTTACCAGTTACTGAAATAATCATATAATTATTGTTTTTATTTTTGATATGGTCAATTATGATTATAGTTTTCCTAATACTACACCACTCCTGTATTCCTGTCTTAAATTCCATTTTGTCATAATGTGAGCTTTGTGATATTACTATAATTTCCTTGTTAATATTTCATTTAAAATTTTTGCATCAGTATTCAGTAGAAAAATAGGCTTGTAATTTTGTCTTGGATTTTGTTCTCTCTGGTTTTGATATCAAAATCATATTTGTGTCATAAAAAGAATTTGGTAGGACTGCCCTTTAACCTATATTTCCAACTAGTGTATCTAGTATTGGGATTAATTTTTCCTTAAATGCATGATAAAATTCACTTGTAAATCCATCTGGTTTGGGGGATTTTTTTTTTTCCTTAGGGAACTCATTTTTGCTCATGATTTTTTTTTTTAAAATGGGATGGTGTGAGAATTCTAATTTCTCTTCTGTTAATCTGGATAATTTACATTTTTGTTAATATTCATCCATTTTGTTTTAATTTCATCTTCATTGGTGATGAATTCACTTTTTATTTTCAATACGGTAATCTGATTTTCCCCCTATGGATTATTTACCACTTTATTTGGTTTTTTTTCCTCAAAAGACTGGGATAACTTACTCTATGTCTTATGAACTTTTCATCCATTTGTGACTTTTTTTTTATTTTAATAGTTTTTATTTACCAGATATATGCATGGGTAATTTTACAACATTGACAATTGCCAAACCTTTTTTTCTAATTTTTCCCCTCCTTCCCCCTGCCAAGATGGCAGGTTGACCAATACATGTTAAATATATTAAAGTATACATTAAATACAATATATGTATACATGTCCAAACAGTTGTTTTGCTGTACAAAAAGAATGGACTTTGAAATAGTGTACAATTAGCCTGTGAAGGAAATCCAAAATGCAGGTGGACAAAATTAAAGGGACTGAGAATTCTATGTAGTGGTCCATAGTTATCTCCTAGAGTTCTTTCACTGGGTGTAGCTGGTTCAGTTCATTACTGTTCTATTGGAACTGATTTGGTTCATCTCATTTTTGAAAATGCCCACATCCATCAGAATTGATCATCATAAAGTATTATTGTTGAAGTATATAATGATCTCCTGGTCCTGCTCATTTCACTCAGCATCAGTTCATGTAAGTCATTTGTGACTTTGAAGTATACCTCTAAAAAACAGGTTTTTGGAAAGCCCATTCTGATTTAAATGGAATTATTTCACTTTGATGGCCTAGAGTGAGTATAATTATGCTTTCTGTTATGACCAGGAAATCTGAGGATCTACCCCTTCCAGATGGAGACTTTTGTGAGACCACCTTTTGTCTCAGTTCTACCTGTCTTTTAATCAATGAATGGAAAAACTGAGATCTGGGAAGGACCTTGATTTCAAAAGACCAAATTCACACACTGGATTTCAATGACTGGAGGAGAGAGTGAAGCTAATGACTTTGTGCAGCTCTGCACTTCACTCACAAGTTGAGACAACACTCTCATTTTCTCATTGGTCCTCTTTGAAACTGAAAAATGAACAACAATTAGGTTTGTGAGGGAAACCTGTATTTGACAGGCAGTGAGGTAGTAGTTACAAAACTTCTAGTTGTCATCTCTTTCTGTATCTTGCCAGAGGTTTGAGTGCTGGTTTCAGCTCTCTGAACAACTGTATTTTTCTGCTGGAGTGCTCCACATTGTTATTTTCCTGTACACATCCCAGTTCAGTGCTTACAGATCCCATTGATAACCTGAGTTGCAAGATAACTCACCATCACCTATTTCTTGTTTTTCCCCATTAGGACTCAATTTGGCTCATTAAAAAAAAAAAAAAAAAAAAAAAAAAAAAATTGTGTAAAAGAGGCTTTGGGGGTAGAGTTTACTATATTTCTTTTGTTACTCTATTTTCTTTCATTTCTTTTATTTTTAATGTATAAGAGTGGAAGAAAGAAGTTGAAGGTGTTTCATCCATCCTTATTTTCCATTTAAAATCCCTTTAATTTAATTTTGCATATGAAACTTTAACCCAGAGAGTAAAAGTGACTTTCCCAGAGTCATACAAGAAGTGAATAAAAGGGTCAGAATTTGAACCTATGTCCTCTTGACTACTGTTTGAAGTATTCCAAGACATTCAATTTTTATTTTGGTTTGTACATCTAAAAACTAGGGAGGTCAAGCATCCCAGGTCATAAATACCATTATGCTATATCAGATTTAGCTTATTTTGTCATGAAATAACAGGCTATATAACATTTATATATCTAAGCTAATTAGTACTTCATATCCCTACCCAATGATCCTTTTCTTTAACCATGAATTTCTGAAACACCAAATCTGAAAGCATGATTTATTCGTTCAATGCCTCAGTTCAATCCATTCTACACACCAGTCAAGACATTTTTCTGTGATTTCATAAATCCTCTTTAAAAATGAAGGAAAAGCAACAGTATGGCAGCTAGAGGGTCAGGAAATAGAGTGCTGAGTCTAAAATCAGGAAGACTCATCCTCCTGAATTCAAATCTGACCTCAGACACTTACTAGTTGTGTGACCTTGATCAAGTCATTTAACTTTGTTTACCTCAGTTCCTAATCCGTAACATGAGTTGGAGAAGGAAATGGCTAATCCCTTCAGTATCATTGCCATGAAAATCCCAAATGGAATCACCAAGAGTCAGTCAGCTGAAATAATTAAACAACAATAATAGTAGATAGAGTGGATACAAAGATGAAAATCCACAAAGTTCTTGGCTTGAAAGAGTTTAAAATTGAATGAGATGATCTCTCTGATGAAAATAAGATCACTTACACAAATAACTATAACTAAGCATAGTATTTACCAAAATAAACTTGCCACTTACACAAATAACTATAATAACTAAAATAAACTTGCCACTTACACAAATAACTATAATAACTAAAATAAACTTGCCACTTACACAAATAACTATAACTAAGCATAGTATTTACCAAAATAAACTTGCCACTTACACAAATAACTATAATAACTAAAATAAACTTGCCACTTACACAAATAACTATAACTAAGCATAGTATTTATCAAAATAAACTTGCCAATTGAATAATATGTATTGTTATTTTTATTATTTAATGATTATTGTCATTAAATCACAAAAGGTTGAAATAGAAATTGTAGCGAGCTGTCGTCTCCAGAAGCTGCTGGATCGCTCTCTGGGAAGAGATCTGCTGTGTCTACTCAAATCTCTCCAACAGATTCTTCTTCCTGTAGTGAACCGTTGTCTCCAGGCAGTTGCTGTTAACTCTTGTCCAAAGAAGTGACTTCCCTTCCTGCAGAGAGCCCCGTCAAGCCTGATGCAATTCAGAGTATTCTTTCTTGAACCCTGGCTCTGAATCTCCTCCAGCTCTTATCCTTCTCCAGGCCGATCTGCCCTTTGCGCCCAATGC
Organism: Sminthopsis crassicaudata; assembly: GCF_048593235.1. Classification (NCBI taxonomy): domain Eukaryota; kingdom Metazoa; phylum Chordata; class Mammalia; order Dasyuromorphia; family Dasyuridae; genus Sminthopsis; species Sminthopsis crassicaudata. The sequence goes on along the minus strand of NC_133619.1, from coordinate 261,852,237 downwards.
TGTCTCTTTTTATCCTCCCAGAGAATGGGCGTGGGATAATGCAAGGGCTTTTGGGAAGAACCACCCCAGCCAATGAGCTTGCCCCCTCTATCAAGTCAACCTGAGTTCTCACCTTGTAATTGTCCAGAAAACCTGAATTCTCACCTTGTCACCATCCAGACAACCTGAGTTCTCACTTAGTAATCCTAACATCTCCCCCTTTCTTTTGATTTAGAACATAGGACAGTCATGACCTTGAAACATAAATCCATCAATATGGGAAGTATTACAGATAATTACATAAATGACCTTGAAACATAAATCCATCAATATGGGAAGTATTACAGATAATTACATGAATTACATAAGCACATAGTAACATAGTAACATAACACATGCTAGAAGTATATAACATAATCATAAATTGAAAATTTATAAATGTCCATAAGTCCATTGTCCATTAGTCTCATCTTGTGTGAGGAAGTCCAATGATTCCTGCTGGTTTTTAAAGTTCTTTAACAGTCTTCTTATTATCCATGCTCTTTCAGTGTCAGATGTTTCTTAGATCTTCTCCTTTATTTTGAGATCTTTCTCTTTTTCTGTCTCTCTCTGATGGACAAGGCGAATATGACTCGTTGGCACCCATCTGATTCCTTCTCCTGCTGAAGAAATACAAGCAAACCCTCTCTCCCAGGCAGTTAACCGCTTTCTAAATCTCTTCTCATCATCTGACAATTACATTGGAGTTGTTTGCACTGGGCACAGCCCTGTTGGTTTAAAAGGCCTGTATTCTCCCCAAGTGTAATCCACTTTTGCAATCTGATTGCCTTTTGACTGACTTATCAGGTAATCCCTTTCTGCCATGTGATTGCTTCTCTGCTGATTGATTAAATCAGAGTCCTGGCCTTCTAAAGGCTCTTTAGGTGTAACATCAGCTGCCATCATGCCCCAAGTCTTTTTTGCCTGGGGCCCTGGACCTGGGCCCCTCATCCCATTTCCCTGAATTATTCTACACTCTGATGCCCAATGGAATCCTCTGTTGCATTTTGGACATGGGGTTTTAGGTCTTCTCTCACCCTGTCTTTTCACTGTATCTCCAAATCTACACTGAGCTCTTAGATGTCCAATTTTTCCACATTGAAAACATCTCCGAGTTTCTCTAGAAGGCCCTTGCCAGGAGGGACCCTGTCTTTCCACATTCATCATTGTCCGGGTGTAAAAAGCATTTGTTCCCACTGTAGCACAGCGTCTTATGATCTCCTCTAAAGGAGCATCTTTGTCTAATCCCCATATAATTCTTTTGCAAATCTCATTGGCATTTTCCTTAGCCAGATGTCTGGTCATTATTTCTGTAGCTGAATTTTCTCCAATAGTTCTTTTGACAGCAGTTTGCAAACGTCCCACAAAATCTGCAAAAGGTTCATTGGGACCTTGCTGTATTTTAGTGAAAGCCTCTCCACGATCTTTCTGTCCAGGAAGGACACCCCAAGCTTTTATTGCAGCCTTAGCAATTTGTTCATATATTGTCATGGTATAATCAGTCTGTTCTGAATTCTCTCCATACCGACCTTCACCAGCCAAGTGCTCAAAAGTGAATTGTGTGTTAACTCCTATTTCCAAATTGCATCTGACTTGAATTTTACATAATTCATGAAATTCCGAAAGCCATAATAAATTATCTCCAGGTTCCAGACATGTCCTTGCTATGGATTTCCAATCATTCGGGGTTAGGACTTCATAAGACAAACCATCTAGTAACATTTTGACATAAGCTGATGTAGCCCCATAAAGGGTACAACCTTTTTTCAAATCCTTAATTTTATTCAAATCTAAAGGTGCATATCTTCTCCTTTTTTTACCTACAGAGTCAGTATTTTCAATCACAGGATATGCATGTATAAAATCACTTATATCCTGTCCTTCTCTCTTAGCTTTAACCAATGCTTTTTCTAATCTTGTCATAGGCTTAGGCTGCTTCACAGGCAATTCTGTTTGTGTTTCTGCCTCTTCCCCTCCTTCTTCCTCCACCTCTGAAGGTGGGGTTGATGTGGGCCTATCAATAATCTGTTCTCTAGGCAGGGTTGAAGCTTCTTCAAGAGAATCATACCATAATTCCTCATTTAAATCCTCTTGCTCTAGGGAAAGATCTTGATCTTTCCTTTTTTCCTCACACTTCCTCCTCTGTTCATTTTTAGAACTTTTCCTTCTCCTACAACTTGCTTGATAGTTTAAGGCTAATTGAACTATGTTGTAGATATAAAATACTTCTGCAGAAATTGAACGAGGCCCATTTTTTGCTTGAAATTCTTTCATTTCATATCCCACTAGCTTCCATTTATCTACATCTATCTTTTCTTCCTCTAAGAACCAAGGGGATGTGCGTCTTAATGCAGCCAAGAGTTTAGCAATCTGTACCCAGGTTACAAGTAAACTCTGCTCCTCAATTATGTTGATTATACTCTCTATAGTACCACTCCTGAATGGAGCTGAGGTTGCTTCTGGGGCTGGGGTTGAGTCGGCTGAGGTCCAGGGATTGAATATAGCTAACATCTGCCCCATTTCAGCTATAAGAGATTCCTGGTTTAGCCCTTAACAAGTTAAGTTCCTTATTTATCTATTAGCACGCTCACTTAATCTTTAACAAAGTTTCCTCCTTACTCACGGTTCTGGGTCAGAGAGACTGAGATCTAGATCGGAAGCTTTTCCACTGGAATCAGGACTGTGTCTGTCCCTGTTCGGGCGCCAAATTGCAAAGGTCTGGTCTAGCTCCTCTTGTCAGGATAAGCAAAAGTCCTTGCCCCACGTTGGGCGCCAATTGTAGCGAGCTGTCGTCTCCAGAAGCTGCTGGATCGCTCTCTGGGAAGAGATCTGCTGTGTCTACTCAAATCTCTCCAACAGATTCTTCTTCCTGTAGTGAACCGTTGTCTCCAGGCAGTTGCTGTTAACTCTTGTCCAAAGAAGTGACTTCCCTTCCTGCAGAGAGCCCCGTCAAGCCTGATGCAATTCAGAGTATTCTTTCTTGAACCCTGGCTCTGAATCTCCTCCAGCTCTTATCCTTCTCCAGGCCGATCTGCCCTTTGCGCCCAATGCTGTCTCTTTTTATCCTCCCAGAGAATGGGCGTGGGATAATGCAAGGGCTTCTGGGAAGAACCACCCCAGCCAATGAGCTTGCCCCCTCTATCAAGTCAACCTGAGTTCTCACCTTGTAATTGTCCAGAAAACCTGAATTCTCACCTTGTCACCATCCAGACAACCTGAGTTCTCACTTAGTAATCCTAACAAGAAATGGTTAACAAAAAGTGGCAAAAGAATTTTTTAAGAGGAAGAGATTACTTCCTACGTATAGTGGAAGGTAGATAACTAAAGGTGTCATGAAGAAGGTGGTATCTAGCTTGGGCTTTGAAATAGAAGAAATTCAATAGGTAGAGTTTTCCAAGAGAGTCTGAATCCAGGAATGAAGAATAATATGTAATAATGATATGTACATTAATTAGACTCCTTAATGCGAAGTCTTCCCTCTCCCTCACATTTATGAGTGAATTTGGACTCTTTGGATCAGATTTTAACTAATTCACATGCACTGGGAAGGCAAAAATCTAGGGAATGAATTTTAGAAAAATCTGTCCATGTTGACTGTGTGGAACTCTGGTAAGTCCTATTGCTAAGGTAATCAGGCAACCATATGGTACAATATCCAAGAAGTATAGCAACTCTAAATGGTAAAGAACCTCAAGTGTTTTTGAGTCTTACTATATCTAAATAGAAATCTACTCTTTGATGCCTCTGACAAGTGATCAATTTAGATACAGCTTAACTCCAATGAACTCCTTTATTGATTCATGTGGAACAAAAAGGTTCCTTTCCCAAAAATTATTGTCCCCAGCAGTGTGATACTTTACCTGAAATTTCCACATCAGCTGCTCACTTAATGTTAAATCTTTGGAGACTCCTTTTTTTAAGTGAACTTGACATGAATCCATTATTAATTCTTTTGATTAAATTAACTGATCACCAAATGAGACCTTTAGGGGAAGGGATATGTGACAAGAAAATTAGATTATACAAGGTCCCTTATGCAGATATTCACAAAAGAAATCACTATGTTCATCAAGTAGGATTGTTGAATTATTAGATATTTAAGCACTTAGCTGTTATAAATAGTTGATTTTAATTATATAACTTTCCTTGTAATTCTTATAGCAAGCATATTTTAAAAGAAAAATTAAGCAGAAGAGTTAGAAGTAAGGGTGTATTGAATGGAAAGAAGAAAGAATCGAAGTTTTTGCTTTGTTTTTGCTTTTTTAAATGCCTGCTGTCTAGAGAATTGAGAATAGGGAAAAAGAGACCATATCTTCCTTTTATTGGATTGCTATTCACCCAGTTTTCAGGGCATCCTACCTCAAATGCTGGCTTTTAAAGGCCAATATTTCTAATAATTTGGAGCAGGGAGGAAGACAGGAAGGTACACAATCTTATTTAAAGGACATTTAATAGAATAAAATATGATACTAACTAAATCTTCTCCTTAGACACGAACCTTAAAGCAAATAGACTTTGGCAACATTTTTCAATTTAAAATTCCACACAGACATTTTAATTTCCTACACTCAGATATGATCACAATGTCTATATTGACATGTCAAACAAAAAAGAAATCTACTCTAATATTTGTCCATTTAGACTGTAAATAAGAAGTAACAGGCATTTGTTTTCTCTGTGTAATGACTGTGGGGGAGGCAGGACTAGCCAACTGAGACCCTATTCTTATGGCATCCACAATATGCTCTGTCTATTGCAGTAAGCATGTGGAGGCTGAGTGAATTTGATGCTAGACATATATGATGAAGAAGTCCTTTCCTTTTCTACTTCAGAATATTTACAAGCACCTTCTATTTCCTAGTGTCCTTCTGGACACTTAATTAGTAGTGAGCACCAAATGAATGCCTATGTGCTACCCTATGCCTGTAGACTTTCAGGATCCCTATGCCAAGACCACCCCTCTCTTTTTACTCATCTCTTATTTAAAGACGAGTTTTCCTCTATGTTTTCCAGAGGGAAGGTCCAACAAGCAAGTCCTGCCCTTGGCTTAACAACAATCCTTTATGTTCACCTTCTGGATGAATTTAGCTACAGCAAAATCCAAGAATTATTTCACACCAACACCAACTGGTCCCTGAACTCAGCAAGCACCTGCAGGAAAGCCCTGCTATGAATCAGATTTGTCTCATTGTTGTTGTTACTTACACTGTCAGGTTTACAATTTGCTGAATAATCATTGCTATATGTTTTGAGATTTGCCCACACTAAAGCAGATCTCCTTCTAGAAGAGGGCCCCAGCACAAGTGTCTAGTTTCCCTCTTCTAATGGAATTTTAAAAAAGCTTTTTCTTATCACCATTGTTAGCCCTACTTTAAAATTTGTTTTTATTTTATTTCTTAGAGTTAGCCTGTGTGAGCATTTTGGTATTTTTAGAATTAATAGTGATAGTATAACCTTTGTGAATTTTTGGTCATTTGTTTTCAGACTTGACAAGGATGTATTTTATCACTTTCATTTTATCTTTTCATCTCTATTCTTTCCTAAATTTAGGTGAATGAAGAATAAACATCAAAGTTGGAAGAGAGCAGTTTAAGACTTTGGGAGCTTCAAAATGTTGAGAAGCTCCCAGAGCTCCAGCAATTGGAGTTCATAGCAGACTCTTCTGGAAGCAGCATCTACACTGGGTGAGGATCCAGTCTTGAGGCACAATCTTTTACTGCAATTGAGATACAGCGTACTTGAAAGAAAACCGAGCAACTTATCCATCCCTCAACTGTGCCACATGCATAAGGAACTTAGAAGGAGGAATGCTTTGAATCTTCAGCTTTAACTCTGAGCCCATGATCCACATACAGGGTATCTTCTGAGTACATATCCTGTTACCATCTTGGAATGAGACAAATACACTGATAATTAAATATGAATGAAGTCAGGCTCTGGGTGATCTGAATCATGAGTATTTATTAACTCTGATTTTTGTTGTTCAGCAATTTTAGTCTTGTCTGGCTCTCTCTGACCCTCTTTGGGTTTTTTGTTTTTGGTTTTGGTTTTTGAAAAGATATGGGAGTGGTTTGCCATTTCCTTCTTCAGCTCACTTTATAGAAGAGGAACTGAGGCAAAAAGGGTTTGCTCAGGACTATCCACAGTATCTAAGACCAGGTTTGAATATCTAAAGATGAGTTGCCTAATTCCAAGTCCAGCTATATCTCATTATCCACTGGCTTTTGACACAGTGATGATTGTTAATAAAGGATAGCTCCCTTTCCATTAGATAACCAGTTGAACTCTACAATAACATCTTCTCACTCTTATAGCTACTTCTTCCTTCCAGTACTGGTCCCTCTACAATCTGTTCCATATTTATGACTTTCCGATGTATTGTAAGGACATCCAGCATTCCCATTTTTTCTCCTTTATGCATTGTCTTTCCAAGTTAGAGGGACCTTTAAGAGCAGGTGTAGCGAGCTGTTGTCTCCAGAAGCTGCTGGATCGCTCTCTGGGAAGAGATCTGCTGTGTCTACTCAAATCTCTCAGACATATTCTTCTTCTTGTAGTGAACCGTTGTTTTCAGGCAGTTGCTGTTAACTCTTGTCCAGAGAAGTGATTTCCCTTCCTGCAGAGAGCCGACTTCCCTTCCTGCAGAGAGCTGCGTCAAGCCAGATGTAGTGCAGAGTCTTCTCCTCTTCCTGGAGTGCTGTCCTCTTTATCCTCCCAGAGAATGGGCGTGAGATAATGCAAGGGCTTCTGGGAAGAACCACTTCAGCCAATGAGCTTGCTCCTTCTATCAAGTCAACCTGAGTTCTCACCTTGTAATTGTCCAGACAACCTGAATTCTCACCTTGTCACTGTCCAGACAACCTGAGTTCTCACCTAGTAATCCTAACAAGCAGGGACAATTTTCTTTTTTATTTGTATATCCCAAATTTATCACAGTGCTTAGTTCATGATAAAAACTTAATACAAGTTTTTTGGCTTTTAATTTTTTCATTCCTTCACAGACCCAAATCTAAGGAACTATGAAAGCAAAGAATAACTAAGAAAGTTAATATTAAATTTGGCCTCATATTCCCTGCGCCATAACTCTTATACGGCTAAAACTGAAAAGAGCATCTTAGCCCACATGAAGAAGTAAGTCTTTTTTGTGCATACAAAAAAGGGCCAAAACTTCCCACCCTCAGACTGATACTTTCTTCATGAGCTGTTTTCCCAGATATAAAACCCAGGCTTAGAGACTGTCCAAAGCTAGAGGACCTTTGAAGAACTGGAGAAGCATAATTCTTCCTGGAAACACTCAGGAAATTCAGTAGATAAGTTTAAGGCCAAAAACCAGTCATTTTCACCCAAACAATATCTTTTAAGTTAAACTTGGCGCAGCTAGGTGGCGCAGTGGATAGAGCCACAGCCCTGAATTCAGGAGGACCCAAGTTCAAATCTGTCTCAGACACTTAACACTTCCTAACTGTGTGACCCTGGGCAAGTCACTTAACCCTAGCCTCAGGGGAAAAAAAAAAAGAAAAAAATAAGTTAAACTTAATTTAGTTTCACATATGTATGATGTATCTGTGATCTGTCATTACTTTGATAGGAGTGCTGACTTAGCAAAAAGGCCAAATATATATATAATTTGCTGCTTATGTATGGGTGAACAGAGCTGATCATTTATAAAGTTCCCTGAATACACAACCCATCATCCGTTGTATTTTCTAATTTTACTATCCAGTAAGACTGAGTTCTTTTGAATGATTATTGGGGGATTGATCATGATTCAGGGTTTGATCCAAACTACACAACACCATATGTAAGTGAGGTGATTAGAAGTACTTCACAATCTGGGAAATTTTGCTTCTTTTGCATGCACTGTATATTTTGTACATCCCTCATGATTGTGGCAAACAATTTGGGTGAACATATTTTGTTTTAGGCCTCATTTGGTATTAATTCTTTGAAGACTGTGAAGCAAAATTATCTCTTATTGTATGAAGTGATTTTAAAAAACAAAATTGGATAAAAGGAGAAATCATCTCAGGAAAATAAGGCATAAAAAGAATGAATACAGAGCAAGCAGATGGTAATAGTGAGCTAGAATATTGGAACCTTACTTTCATTTGGGTTGAAGAGGTTTAGAAATCTGAACTTAGTCTGAACTGAGAGGGGAAAAAACTGGTGGATAGGGTGGAAGAGAGACTTTTGGAAAATTATATAGATTAAGATTAAGAGGATGAAGTGAAAATTAAAGATAATAGATAAGGGAGGGACTTTTAGAAGGGTGGATAAAATAAGTAATAAGAGGGTAAAGAGAGAGAAGATAAGGTAATGGGGATAAGGTGAAAAGAGACAGAAGGAAAATAATGAATAAAACTAATTGCGCATAGACCAATACCTTACACTATTTACCAAGGTAAGATCAAAATGGATACATATATGATCTAGATATAAAAGAGATTTTACAAGAAAATCAGAAGAACATGCAACATATTACTTAACAGACTTATGGATAGGTGAACAATTTATGAATAAACAAAAGATAGAAAGCAAACAGTTTTAAAACAGATAATTTTGATTATATTAAATTTAAAAGTTTCTGTACAAATAAAACAAATGTAGGCAAGTTCAATAGGAAAGGAGAAAATTGTGGAAAAATTTATAGACAGTTTATCAGATAAAGATTTCATATCTCAATTATGTAAAGAATTTTGTCAAATCTATAAGAATACAAGTCGTTCCAAATGATAAATGGTCAAAATATATAAGCATTCAGTTTTATGATGAAAAAACCAAAACAATTTATATTCATATGAAAAAATACTTTGAATTATTATTAATTAGACATGCAAATTAAAATCAGATTGACTTAAATGATAGAAAAGAAAAGTGCAAACGTTGTAGGGGATATGAAAAATAGGGATACTAATTAATTGTTGATGGAATTATGAAATGAACCAGCCACTTTGGAGAGCAACCTGGAATTATGCCCAAAGAGTTATTAAACTGTTTATATATGCTTTGACCCAGCAATATCACTAATTGGTCTATTTCTAAAGATAATTGGGGGGAAAAATAATCTATATGTTCTAAAATGTTTCTAGCAGCTCTCTTTGTTTTTTTTTTAATTTTTATTTTATTTATTTTATTTTATAATTATAACTTTTTTTGACAGTACATATGCATGGGTAATTTTTTTTTTACAATATTATCCCTTGCACTCACTTCTCTTCCAATTTTTCCCTTCCTTCCCTCCACCCCTTCCCCTAAATGGCAGGCAGTCCCATACCTGTTAAATATGTTATAGTATATCCTAGATACAATATATGTGTGCAGAACAGAATTTCTTGTTGCACAGGAAGAATTGTATTCAGAAGGTAAAAATAACCTGGGAAGAAAAACAAAAATGCAAACAGTTTACATTCATTTCCCAGTGTTCCTTCTCTGGGCTGCTCATTTTATTCAGCATCAGTTCATGTAAGTCTCTCCAAGCCTCTCTCTATTCATCCTGCTAGTCATTTCTTACAGAACAACAATATTCCATAACATATACCACAATTTACCCAACCATTCTCCAATTGATGGGCATCCATTCATTTTCCAGTTTATGGCCATTACAAAAAGGGCTGCCACAAACGTTTGGCACATACAGGTCCCTTTCCCTTCTTTAGTATTTCCTTGGGATATAAGCCCAGTATTAGCACTGCTGGGTCAAAGGGTATGCACAGTTTGATAACTTTTTGGGTATAATTCCAGATTAGCAGCTCTCTGTGATGGTACAGAACTGGAAATTGCAGGAATGCTTATCATTTGGGGAGTGACTGAACAAGTTGGGGTATATGATTGTGATGGAATACTACCGTGACAGAAGGAATGCTGAGCTCAATGACTTTATTTTTTTTAAAAGGAAGAACTTGAATGAAATAATGTTAAGCAAAATAGGCAGAACCAACAGAACACTGTATATAATAATAGCAATATAATTTTAAGAATGCTTTGAGAAGCAGCTAGATGGTTCAGTGGATAGAGTACTGGCCCTGGTGACACTTAACTGGCCTCAGACACTTAACACTCACTAGCTGTGGGACCCCCAATTGCCTCTCTCCCCCCAACAAAAGAATGCTTTGAGTAAATAAGCTATTTTGAATATTATAACTACTCAGATTAACCATAAAGGACATATGAAAAAAGACACTATCTGCATCTAGAAAATGAACTGATTATGGAAGTATGTGTAGAATAATTATACATATACATATATACATATATGTGTACATATATATACACACATCGATATATATATATATATATATATATATATATATACTTATTTGGGTCTAATAGTAGCCATTTTGTTATATATTTGAAAGGAACAGAAAATTATGTATAGTAGACTTGCAGTTTCATGTGCAGTTATCTTTTTTTGTTGTACTGTTATGGAAATGCTGTTTTATTCAATGATTTAAAAATAAAATAAAAAAAAAACAAACTATGATTTGTAGCCATTTACTTGTTTCCTTCTACCTTCATCAAGAATGACCTCAATTTGCAAGTAGATAATTCAAATGCAAATTTGAAGATGTGAGAAAATGGGCATGTAGATCTGCAATTATTATTATTATTATTTTTCCCCTGAGGCTTGGGTTAGGTGACTTGCCCAGGGTCACACAGCTAGAAAGTGTTAAGTGTCTGAGATCACATTTGAACTCAGGTCCTCCTGAATTCAAGGCTGGTGCTCTATCCACTGCGCCACCTAGCTGCCCCAAATCTGCAATTATTGATACTGATATTTGTACCTCATAAAGTAATTTGGCCTAAAATTTTCTTCCAAAACTTTATCTTGTTCTATTTCAGGTACTGCATTTGAGAACTGATTCTTCAGTGCTTGAAAAATCTCCAACTTCAGATCTGCTTAGCTGATATTCCTATTCTCATTTTCTCTAGAACTATTTCCAAGTTATTAGGCAGTATATATAGCATTATGATGTTAGTGTTGACATATGGTGGTTTTGTTGTCATTAATATAGAAAAAAGTTTCTTAAAATTACTATCTATAAGAATGTACTAAGATCTTTAGACTATTTTCATTTTTATGTTTGCTGTTCTTTCAATCTTATTTCTCAAGTTAATTTTATTTTACTGGGTCTTTTATTACATTTCCTTTAAATTCATTTTTCCTTTCTCTATTTTCTTGCTGTTTAATGATGTCATACACCATCCTTCTTGGTAATATTTTGTAACTGAATTTATTTATTTATAAGTTTGAATTCATTTATATTTATTTTGAATTTATTATGATTTATTTAAAAGATTTGTAAATGAATGTCTAACATGTCTTTGCTCTAGATTGTCATGTCTTTAGGTTTGGTGAAGTTAATAAGTGTTTGAAAAAAAGTTTGCTAAAGTGCTTTTTATAAGTGCTTTTTCCTTGTTATGGTATTGGATTTATGGTATGGTATTTATGGATTTAAATCAATGAAGAAAATTTTCACGAACTCTTTCAACGTTTCCTCCTTCATTAATTTTCATTTTGGGGAAACTTATTCCCCTAAATAGGTAAAATAGGTAACTTTACTAACATTTATAGCTTCCAAGATTTGCAAATTTCACTAACCCAAAGTTAGAACAGTATCAATGTAATCATAATATGAGTTACGCCACAAACTATTCTGCCATAAAATTTACATCTGCAAATAGTATTATAAGAAAAAGAAAGTGAAAAAAATCAAATGACTCATTTGTTTTCTTTTTTAAATTAAGGATCTATCTTTACAAAATTCATATTAAGAAGTTCTCATTTTTACATTTTTATCTTCAGCTGGAAAAGTTTATTTCAATTTTCTGTAACTCTGCTGAAATTCACTGTAAGTGATGATTGGCAGGTCTAATTGACAAAAAAATCAAATTGAAGTTATCTCAGATTGGGCCCCATTCCTTCTCATCTTTAGGCTTTAAGTTGATATTAGCTCAGGAATTATTTGTTTTCTCCTAGAGCCCTAGGAGTTGACTAGGCTATATGACACTAATAATTTAATAGATAACTCTTAAGTTTACAGATCGGAAATGGGAATAGGGTAAATGCACTAATGTTCACTTTTTGGTGAATCATTAATAAACCATGGTAAGAAGGGAGTGTAGCTCATTGGAGTAGTCAGACTCTTTATTCTTATTTAGGCTCAACCTGGGGTACGACCAGATGATTGTATCTGTATATCTACATCAGTTAATGTATATCTATGCTGAATGTTTCTGTACACTTGCTGAGTTCTTGTTGGAAATACTATGAGGTTATGATAGTAATGATGATGATGATGATAATTTGCCTTAGTGATTCAATTTCTAAAAATCCTAAACTTACATTTGAGGTAATGGGGTTAGAAATTTCATTTTTTATAATATTGTTTGGTGCTTGCCCTTTTCAGTAATTTTCATCTTAAAGAAAATATTCATGATGTATGAGTGTGAGATTTTATAATCTTTCAAGCCTCTCATTTCTTGTGTCTGCACCATGTTTTCCAACGTATTTTTCATTGTTTTCTTTTATGCCTACCTCTGCATTAAAACCATGGAGCATAAAACAATATGTTGATTTAATTTAGAGGGTTCTGTGTAGAATATTTTTACCTTCTAATCCTCTGCAACATAAGTTAGTACATTAATTACAATGAATTTTGTGGTGTTGTTTTGTTTTGTTTTTTTCCCCTGAAGATACTTACTGCGAGCGCTGCAGTATGAGACGATCAAACATTCTAATGAAATGATGTTTCTTGTCTTTGAATACATAGCTGCTAAGTGTTTTATTTGCCTCTCTAAGGAGTACCAAAGAGCCATTTTTCAATTTTGCTGCAACTTATTTCTTTCTTCTGGATGCACTTTAGTAATTTGGAAAAATGGTGAAAATACTAAGATTAATATGCTTCAGTTCCTTGAGGGATATGTCCATTCTTTGAAAAACAGACAAGGCTCTCACATTTAAAGTGTCAACAGTTAGGTTAATATTGACAGATAATCTAAGACTTTCGATTCTTAGCACTCTTTGCTTCAAGACAGGCTGATCTACTGCCAATGCCATTGCCATTCTTCATTGCTTTAAAGATTGACATGAAAAAAAGTGTTCATCACCTACTCACTAACACACTAGTAAGAAATTTCTCCATACTTAGCTAAGGTGATACTCAGAAAGTTCTTTGCTGGGATTGCACTCAAAGCATTTTCTACAAGATAGAACATGACAGAATTTGCACTCTGTTGGCATACCCTTCAAGAACCTTGGGTCACTTACATTGTTATCAAAAAGCACAGAAAGTAGAAAATAGCTTTTAAATTAATGCTTTTAAAAAAACTTTATATCAAGTATATAAAGAGAATGTGGGTTGTTTGCAGCTATTATTTCATTTTCTCTTCCATCCAAGAACAAATTCAGGAAAATGCTTATCTAGCAACTTTTTTTCTCCTCATACATAATAACAAGTAGACTGTAGAATCATATAAATTATTCTGGCCAATCTGATAATTAAATGCCTACTTTGGTCTTTTAGTAGAATTAGTAGTTAATTCATTCTGGAATTTGTCTATTTTAATAATATAGATATTCTTCCTGTTGAGATAACTTTACTAACATTTATAGCTTCCAAGATTTGCAAATTTCACTAACCCAAAGTTAGAACAAATAGTATCAATGTGATCATAATATGAATTAAGCCCCAAATTATTCCACCATGAAATTTTACATCTGCAAATAGTATTATAAGAAAAAGAAAGTGAAAAACACCAAATGACTCTTATTTTTAAAAAAAATTAAAAAAATTTTCTTTTTAAATTAAGGATCTATCTTTACAAAATTCATATTAAGAAGTTCTTATTTTTATATTTTTATCTTCAGCTGGAAAAGTTTATTTCAATTTTCTGCAACACTATGCTGAAATTCACCATAAGTGATGATTGGCAGGTCTAATTGACAAAAACATTATTTGTTTGGAAGACGCATTCACAAAATCAATATGAATCCATTTGGGAAAATAGAGTAATTTAGAAAAATATGCAGCATAGTCATCTCTGGTTTGTCCATTTATTGAAAACACAATTGAAAAAGCAATGTATTTATGAATACCTGACACTTAAGAGCATCAGACAAAAAAAAAAAATTGTGTTTAAAAGCTAAAATGCTTTCCCAGTTTCAATAATGTCTTTCTTTGTGTAACTAACTTTTCTTTAGTTTGTACAAAAGTATCAAGAAAGTCATTCCAGAAACCTGTAGTAAGTTTGAATTTTTCTTTATTTGCCTTTTTACTTAATAGTATTTCATTTTTCCAATTACATGTTTTCAACATTCATTTTTGTAAGATTTGGGTTCCAATTTTTTTTCCCTTCCTTCCTCTTCTTCCCTTTTCTACCCTACCCCCAACACAGCAAGCAATCTGACATAGGTTATGCATGTATAATAATTTTAAATACATTTCCATATGAGTCATATTGGGAAAGAATAATTAGAAAAGAAGGGAATACACATGAGAAAGAAAGAAAGAAAAGAAAAGAAAAAATGAAAATAGTATGCTTCGAATCTATTTTCAGTTTCCATAGTTCTTTCTCTAGATGTGGATGGCATTTTCCATCCACAGTTTATTAAAATTGTCTTGGATCACTCAATTGCTGAAAAAAGTTAACTCTATCATAGATGATCATCACACAATCTTACTGTTGCTAAGTATAAAGTTTTTGTGGTTCTGCTTACTTCACTTAGTTCATGCAAGTCTTTCCAGGTTTCTCTGAAATCAGCCTTTTCATCATTTCTTAATAGAACAATAGTATTCCATTATATTAATATACCATAACTTATTCAACTATTCCCTTGTTGATGAGCAAATTTATTTGCAAAATGAGTTACTATACACATTTTTGCACATGTGGATCCTTTTCCCTCTTTTATGATCTCTTTGGTATATAGACCCAATGAGGCACTGAGGATCAAAAGGTGTGAACAGTTCTTTGGACATAGTTCCAAATTACTCTTCAAAATGGTTGGATCAGTTCACAACTCCACCAACAATATAGGTGTTCCAATTTTCCCACATCCCTTCCAACATTATCATTATCTTTCCCTGTCATCTTAGCCAATCTGATAGGTGTGAGGTGGTACAAATTAAATGCTTTAATTTGAATTTCTTTAATCAATAGTAATTTAGACTATTTTTTCTCATATGACTATAGATGGCTTTAATTTCTTCATCTGAAAATTGTCTCTTCATGTCCTTTGACCAATTTTCAACTGGGGGATGACTTGTATTCTTATAAATTTGAGTCAGTTCTTAGTTATACTAGCTATAAAAATTACTTTCCAGTTTTCTGCTTCCCTTCTAATCTTGGCTGCATTGATTTTGCTTGTGAAAAACTTTTAAAATAAATGTAATCAAAATTATCCATTTTGCATTTTATATTTCTCTATTTCTTGTTTGGTCATAAATTCTTCCCTTCTCCAAAGATCTGACAGGTAAACTATCCCTTGTTTTAATAAATTTCTTATAGTATCATCTTTTATGTCTAAATCATGAACCCGTTTTGACTTTATTTTGATATAGAATGTGAGATGTTGGTCTATTTTTAGTTTCTATGATACTGTTTTCTAGTTTTCCCAATTTCCTAATTTTTTGTTAAATAGTGAGTCCTTATCCCAGAAGATGGAGTCTTTGGGTTTATCAAACAGTAGATGAATAGTTATTAACTATTATGTCTCATGTATCTAATTTATTCCATTGATCTACTATTCTATTTCTTAATACTAAATGATTTTGATGATTGTCACTTTATAATACAGTTTAGGTCTGGTATGGTCACCTTCTTTTGCTTTTTTTTCCATTAATTCCCTTGATATTCTGGACTTTTTGTTTTTCTGATGAATTTTGTTAATAAATTTTTTGGCAGTTTGACATGGCACTGAATAAGTAGATTAATTTAGTTAGAATTGTCATTTTTATTATATTAGCTCGGGCTATCCATGAGCAATTGATATTTTTCCAATTGCTTAGATCTGAGTTTATCTGTGTGAAAAGCTTTTTATGATTGTGATCATATATTTTCTGGCTTTGTTTTGGTAATAGACTCCTTTTTAGTTTGTCTAAAGATATTTTAAATGTAATTTCTCTTTTTGTCTCTTGCTGCTGGACTTTGTTGTTAATATGCAGGAAAGCCAATGATTCATGTGAATTTACAGTTAAAATTTTAAATTTTAATTTTTGAATATGCAATACAGACTATTCTTTAATTGTGGACATTTTAATTGATCAGAATAATATTTTTAGTGTAATTATAATTCCAATGAAAATATTTAAACTTTTTAATAGCATTAAATACCTTAATATAATACTGTAGAAGGCACTATGAAGTTAAACAGACCAATAAAATCTGGTCTCTATTTAAGGAAAGGAAATCAGTTCAAATATATAAAGAAACACTTGTCTTATTGAGGTCTAAGGGTTACTATCACTTTTAACTACCTGGTTTTCTTCCTTGGGTCCTTCTATCATATTTAAATAGGTTACTAATATTTGTATCTTGATCTTAATCTTTCACCTGAGTTACAGATTCATACTTAGGCCTTGTCTACTAAACATTTTATCCCTCTGGCTCTAGCCACTCCTTCAGAGAAACCACGTAACAAATCAAAATAATAATTTTTTTGTCTTACTTCCCATAGATTAATTATTCTTAACTTTCTTATTTCTTTCAGTTCCCTTCTCTAATTCCTCAGGTTTTTAGGTTTGAAACTTTGTTTGGCTCTTGTTTTATTCTTCACATTCTAAAAATTTCTTTCTTGACAATTCTCATACAGAACCTTCCTTTTCATTCTTACTATTCTAACAATAGTACATTTTTATTACTCACAAAGAATTACTATATTGTTGTTGTTTAGTCATTTCCAATTATGTCCAACACTTTTTAACACCATTTGGGGTTTTCTTGGCAAAGATACTGGAGTGACTTACCATTTCCTTCTCCAGTTCATTTTACAGATGAGGAAAGTGAGGCACAGGATTAAGTGACTTATCTGGGGTTACCCAGCTATTAAGTAGCTGAGGCCAGATTTGAACGGAGGAAATTGAGTCTTCCTGACTTCAGCCCCAACACTAACCAACACACCACCTTGCTGCCTTAACTACAATATTTTATTTTCTAACCTCCAGTCTCTCCACCAATAACTCATCTAACAAACTACTGACATATTAACAATCCAAAAACTTTTAAGATAGCAGTCCCTTAATAAAAAATCCTTTCTTGAATTTCTAATACATAAAAGTTCAAACTCCTCATAATAGCTTTCAAAGCCCTCCATAATATTGTTCCATTGTACACATTCATTCTCATCTGCAATGACTGTCTAACCTTTCCCCCAACCAATTAATTATCTTAATGAGGTAGAACATCATTCTTGTTACCTTTGATTGTGGCCTGGAATAATCTATATGAAACAGTACAGTATAGTAGAAATAATGCTTAAGAGCTAGTAGATCTGAGTTTGTGAAGGCAAGAGAGTAGAGACTGAGGAGTGATCCTATAAATCCTATAAAGTTATAAATATCAACTCTGTTTACGCTTTCCAAAGGGGTTTTTCATTGTTCTAAAGGATATCCAGGCAGAGTGAAAATAGAAAACAGATTAAGTATGGATAAAGAGATGTTTGAGATGCCCTTGTCAGTCATATCCATAAACACTCAAAAAACTTCATCCTAATTATTCACTTGAATAATTATTTACTTGGATAAAGAAGGTCTATCTTTTAGATACATGATATGCATGTTCATTATATGTAACAACACATTGGATGAACTTAATGATTAACCCATGTCTCTGGGACAGATACTGTTATTAAATAATGCACTGGGCATAAAACAAATAAATGGAAGAACATTTTTACAATGTCTTGTAGTGTCCTAAAAAAAGATCTTTGCAACATCAATATTCTAAAAATGATGTTGGCATTATTGATCAACAGATCAAGCAATCATCAAGAAATAACTCTGCAGAATTAAAATTACAAGTGAACAGTTATAAAGGACAATAGAGATATATACATATAATGACATTTATTTTCATTCAAGAAGAAGAGTAAAAGTTACCATTCAAGGGATTTTTTTTTAATTTAGAAAAGCAGGTGGTCTTGTCAAAAAGTGAAAACAAAAGATCATAGAATTCTACACAGGCACCCACATAATATTAAAGAAAGGCTTCCAGGACTGTGGAGACACAATGTGGGAGGGCACAAGAATGATATAGGACCAGAAGACTTAGAAGGGTTATGATCTAAATTGCTGTAGAGAGTCCACCCTGATGAGAACACGGATCTCCAATGAATGCACATACCAGTGTATGAAAAAAAATTGATATTTGTTATCTAATGAAAACATTGGGTGAAGACAGAAATGATATGATTATCAAATTTGCAAATTACATACAATTAGCAAAGATAATTAACAAATTAGATGGCAGAGTTTGGATTTTTTTGAATTTAAAAAAAAATCTCAACAGACTAGCAAAAATGGGATGAAATTAATAAGATTAAACTTAATAAAAATAAATGTAAAGCTCAATACTTAGGTTCCAAAAGTTAACTTTGCAAGAATAAAATAAGGTAGATCTAGCTCTATGAAAGATATGTGTGTATGTGTGCACGTATGTATGTGTTTGTGTTTTTTTCATGGGACTTGAAGCCCAATATAGACCGATTTTAGGCTTGATTAGGACTTCAGAATGAGGTGATAATCATACTATGCTCTTCTCTGATCTGAAGTGTTGTGATTAGTTTGAGTGTTAAATTATAAAACAGTATGATTTTAGAATGTAGTGTTTTAAAATTCCTGCCAAAAACAGGTAAATGTACTTGAACCAAATCTAAATAAAATTTTTCTACAGTTATCCCAACAATCTAGGTTGTTGGATGTGCTTAGGTTCTGATAAACTTACCAAATGAAAAATAATCAGATGCCAGTTCTTAAAAATAAGTTTCTAAAATTTCTAAAAATAAGAAATATTTGAATTGCC
This sequence comes from Sminthopsis crassicaudata, assembly GCF_048593235.1. Classification (NCBI taxonomy): domain Eukaryota; kingdom Metazoa; phylum Chordata; class Mammalia; order Dasyuromorphia; family Dasyuridae; genus Sminthopsis; species Sminthopsis crassicaudata. The sequence goes on along the minus strand of NC_133619.1, from coordinate 261,833,205 downwards.
CATGAGTTTTTTTTTTTTTGAAGATATATAAAAATGCTTCCATTCTGTTAACTGTAAAGAAAGAGTGCTGTTAGATACTTGACACTTACTAGGTCACTGGGTAAGTCACTTAAACTTGATTGCTCTTCCCAGCCCCCCTTTCAAAAAAGAAAAGAAAAGAAAAGAAAGTGCTGTTATGAATTTCTCTCAATCTCTTGTAGGTTACCCATACATGTATGCTCAGAATTTTTCTATTTTCATCTTTTCAATAAGCTCTCCATTATTTGGATGACTATTTCCAAAGTTTCATTTCAACCCAACAATTTAGCATAATTGGCAAGGTAATGAAAAAGACAGAAATCCCTTTGGATATTCATGACCACTTTCTAGCAGGTAAGACTGACTTGTTAAAAGTCTTACTGCCAGACTCCACTCATTGACTGATGTCTTGGGAAGTAAAGATCTATGAAGTCCTGGAGACTAGGTATTGAAAATTGGAAAATGGATAATGAGCGTTTTAAAGAGATCCTGCCTGCGATTTCACTGACTAAAATGGTGGAGAAATACAGGAAACTGGTAGATTTCTCTCATTTCTGGAATGATGATACTTATAAAAGACCAGCTTTGTAGTGACTAGAGAAGCATTCACTTGAAGAAAATAATGTGACCTATCTAAGAGGATTTTTTGAAATCCTGCATCAACAGCAAATGGATTATTAATATCTTTAGGATAGACATTATGCTCCAAGAAACTATTTGGATAGTCTGAAATTTTAAAAAGTGGGAGAAGTGAAACAATTAAAAATTCTCTCAGATTTTTTAACCTCTCATCCATAAAGGATCTCAAATAGAAAATCATGCTTTCCTCCCCCTTTCCACCCCCACTCCAAGTTTGTTGTTTCTATGACTCCTATTATTCTTAATCTGAATATTATTATAACTTCTGTACTTTGGGATGTAGGGTTATTTGCAGTAATTGATCTAGGTTCTGCTTTCTTCTCCAGTCCACTAGCTGAAGAATCTAAAATTTTGTTTATGGAGGGTAGCAGGATGTATAACAAAGAATGACCCAAAGGTTCCATGATAATCCTACTATTTTTTTTTCTAGAACTTGCTAGAAAATTTCAAGTTTTTAATTTCACCAAAAAGGTTTAATCAAACATGTAGATAATTTGGTGACAACTTCTGAAACTGAAGGATAAATAAAGAATTATAATAAGTAGGAAAAATGGAGACTTTTTTCTGCCTAAAGTTTTAAAGATTTCAAAGATATAATCTCATTTTTGTATTATTAATTCTGACCAGATATAGATTTCAAAGAAAGAGATAAGTGAAAAAGATTCCCCCTTTGTAACCTAATTAAAAAGAATTTGTGAATTGAAAAAAAAATCTATTTACTGAGAATTTCTGGAAAAAGAAAGTCAAAAATTCCAGCAGATTTGGGGGATTGCATCCTGCTGGGACTAATTTATATATAAACAACAGACCTCTCCCAAATAACTCTCTTCCCTAGAGAGTGATAGATTTATTTTAAGAGAATATTATTTCACACACTAGAGGATATACAGAACTGAAGTCAATTTACTTCAGTGAAGTACAAAAATGGAGAAAGAAAAAAATGAATTTTGCTGGTTTCAAATTTTCTTGGGTACTCCTTATTTTCTCTTTCCTCCATCTTGGAAAAAAAGGGGTTTTTGGTTTAAATTAGGATCGGAAGAAACCTTTGAAGTCCCCTAGACCACAGATTCTAGTCACTTATTCTAAGGATGAGGTTACTGACATTCAAAGAGATAAAATGGAACCTAGGTTGTTCAAGGTATTATGTGGCAGAGCTGTTTTAAATATAAACTCTTTGGGCCTAAATCAAACTCTCTTCATTTCTAACCTGGTTGCTCACCTGGGCTTCATCATTATCTCTAGAAACTCATCTTCTTACAAGATCACACCAATTCTAAAACCCACACTTCTTCAGGATCACTCTCCATTGTATTTGTCTTTCTATGTCCAGAGTTTAGCATGATTTTAGGCATATAGTAAGTGATTAATACATGTTTATTGATTGATATTTCCATTGTATCTCAAGGACCTCACAGTCTACTGAGAGGATACATTATGCAAACAAATATATACATACAAGAAGTATACAGGTTAAATTGAAGATACTCAATGGAAGAAAGACATTAGTATTAAGGAATGATTGAGAAAAGCTTGCAGAAGGTGAGATTTTAGTTAGGATTTGAAAGAAGCTAAGAAAACCAACAAGTGGAGAGAAGGAGGGAAAACATTTAGCCATACAGAAGAATTGTAAAAATTCCCAGCGTTGAGATGAAGGGACAGCAAGGAGATCAATGTTACTAGATTGCAAAGTACATGGAAAAGAATAAGATGTAAAGAGACAGAGAAGGTAAGAAGGGGTTAGATTAGGAAGGGCTTAGAGGGTCATTAGATAAAGTTCATTGTGAATATGGGGATGACATGATCAGACTTATGACTTAAGATCAATTGTATGTTTGAGTAGAGAATGGACAGCAGTGGAAAGAAACTTTTTTTTTTAAATTTAATTTCTTTTTTTTTTAAATTAATTTTATAATTATAACATTTTTTTTTGACAGTACAAATGCATAGGTAATTTTTTACAATATTATCCCTTGTACTCCCTTGTGTTCCAAATTTTTCCCCTCCTTCCCTCCACCCCCTCCCCTAGATGGCAGGCATTCAGTGGGAAGAAACTTGAGGCAGAGAGTTCAATAATCAGGCTATTGTAATAGTCAAGCCACAAGGTGATGAGGGTCGACACCAGGACAGTGGTAGTGTCAGAGGAGAGAATTGGGTACATGAGAGATGTTATCAAGGCAGAATCAACAGGACTAGGGAACAGATTGAATGTGGTAGGTTAAGAACAAGGCATTGAGGATAACAATTGGATTGTGAGCCTATATGACTGGAGGGGATAGTAATATTCTAATAGGAATTTCTACTTTTTATTTCCTTTTATTAATTTTTATTTTTGGAGCACAGGACCATTCCTTCTGCAACTTTTGGTTAGCTGAAAAACTGTCTTCTGTTAGTATTAACTTCTTTTGACCAAAGCCTATACTATGAAAATTTAAGACCTTAATTAAACATTTCTTAGATAAGATGCCAAAGGAAAAATCTTAATTGTCCCTAACTCAGTGGAGACTTGTAAATCTTCTTCCTTAACCAATCTATTTGTGAACCTTCTAAATGTAGTTTAATTTTTAACCTAAATAAGTTTAACAAAAGAGTCTGTTTTAATTGTGTTTTTTTTAAGTATATGAGATTATGACTTTGCTTAACTAAGTTTGTTCAGTTTTTCTATCGAAGGAGGCATGAGATTATGAATCTATTTTGTCTTAAACTTTTATTGTCTGAAAAAATATATGACTGCAAGAATAATTTCTCTGTCATTCTGAAGCAATTTTGTCTACAAGAAGTCTTGTTAGAGTCCTAATCTTCCTTCAGATTCATTCATTCATTTATCCATTAATTCATTTTTCATTCATTCATTTTATTATTTATTTATATTAACAATAAAACCTAGGGTTTTCTTACCTTTATAATTTCTGTAATTGTGAGTAGATAAATTTTGTGCCATTACCTTCCACATGAACTCAGAAAGGAGATATTTCTTCATTAATATACCCGGAGCAGTAATAGAAAAGTGTGGGAAAAGAGAGGTTTTATAGGAGCAATGTTTTCCTGAGATAATTCCCTTTAGCCCCAGCATCCTTCCCTGACTCCAGTTTTCTTGTCGCAGGAATAAGAGATATAAAAAGCACAATCCCATGTTGTATTTCAGACTTTGTGAGTGTCTCATGATTTATATTCTGATGATTTATTGAGCAGACTCATTTCCTATGATGAGAGGTGCTATGTATGTCCAGGGAAACTAAATGCCACTATCTCCTTATTGCATGTTATTTCTATGGTGGAACAAAGTAAACATGTTTTGTTAAATGCCCTGGATTTATGAATGTCTAATTTTGTTCCAACATAAAACCAGTACTAAGAGTGGGAGAGGATTTTTGGAAGATGGCAGAGTTAGGTCAGAAAGATTTTAACTCCTCAAACAAGACAAAAAGAACATCACATCAGAGTGACTGTAGAACACCAAAAATAAACCAGAGTTGGGGTAACCAGTTTTCCTCCAAAAGACAACTGGAAGGCTCCAGAAAAGACCCTACCTCCAGGGTCAGAGGTCTAGCCTGAAAGATGTGCAAGCACTTCCAAGCTGACTCTGTTAAATCAACAAACTATAAGCTGGGATGGGAGGTAGGAACTTTCACCTCACGGACATTGTGGGGATTGGAAGGCTGAGTTGAATATAGAAGTACCTTCCACTGTCAAAAGAGGAAGAAGGAGATAGAACATGCCTGGTGAGTATAGTAGCAGAGGGCTTTTGTAGGAAAACAAAGTCCCTGGTTCTATTTCCAAAGCAGAGAGGACAACTGTAGTTTGTAGCCCCCAGAGGGACCATAGGGACCAAGAACATTTGAGGTATAGCATGATGAGGGACCATAGGAATATTGAGCCTTGGAACAGATTTCAGAAAATTGTAATAAGAAGGACCTAAGGTTTGAAACATCATTCCCCTCCTCCACCTTAAGATTAGAACTTGATTATATTAATAGCTGTTAAAAAACAAAATAAGATTAAAAATGAGTAAACAAAAGGAGAAAGAACCCAAACAGAGATAGCTGTTATGAGAATAGAGAAGATCTGGGTTTATATTCAGAGGGAAATAGAAGAGATATAAAAAAAAAAAAAAAAAAAAAAGAGACTCCTTTTTCAATGGTCTCAAGCAAAAAAAAAAATTCTTGGAAGAATTTTAAAAGGCCTTTAAAAATCAAATAGAGAGACTGAGGAAAAATGAGAAAATAAAGAACAATTCAAGAAATCAAGAAAATTGTGAAAATAAAGTCACTGAATTTGAAATGGAAAATCAAACTTTCAAGGAAGAAAATAATTTCTCGAAAATTACAATCAGAGATGTAGAAGCTATTATAAGAAATAAAAATTAAAAGAATGAGAAAAAAGAAGAGAATGTTAAACATTTCATTAGAAAAAACAACTGATCTGGAGAACAGTGACGAGAAATAATATAAGAATTTTTGGACTACCTGAAAATTTTGATTAAAAAAAACCTCACCTCAATAAAATATTATAAGAAATTATCAAGGAAAAAGACCCTGAAATTTTAGAGAAAGAAGGCAAAGCAGAAATAGAAAAAAAATCATCAATACCATCTGAAATAGATCTCAGGAGAAGAACTTACAAGAATATCACAGTTAAGGTTAAGGAAAAAATATTTCCAGTAACAAGAAAAAAACAATTTAAATATTGTGGAGTTACAATAGGATTACACAATACCTAGCAGCTTCTATGCTTAAGACTTGAAATACTCTATTTCATTGAGCAAAAGAGCTGGGGTTATGACCAAAGCTAATTTACCTAGCAAAGTTAAGTATAATTCTGAATGGAAGAAAATGGATTTTTAATGAACTGAAAGACTTTCAGGTATTTGTGATAAAAATATCACAACTTAATGGAAAATTTGACAGAAAAAATCCAGGAGAAATATGAGATAAACATTAAAGATCAATGATAAGGAACTCCAGAAGGTCAAATTGTTTACTTCTTTGTTGTGAAAATATTATCAGTACTCTTATTTGGATAGTTTGAAAATAAAAAGGCTTGGCCTCTGTTTATGATAGGGTGATTCTAAAAAATATATAAATGTAGGAAGAGATTAAAAAGGAGTAATTATCTCATACAAATGAGGTATAAAAGGAAGAATTGATGCAGAAGAAGCAAGTAGAGGAAAAACAAGTTGGGTAGTGCTAGAATCTTACCCTCATTAGGAAAGAGTTAAAAAGGGAACAAGATATACCTCTAGAAGGGTATAAAAGTCTTCTAAATTCAGAAATAAATAAGAAGGCAAAGGGATAGGGTAGGTAGGACTCTGAGGGGGTGGGTAAGTTAAGGAACACGAAGGCAAGGTAGGAGGCAAAAGTAAAGCAGAAAAAAGAGTTGGGATACAATAAAATGAGAAGGAAAAATAGGAAGGAGGAAAATACACAAGTAGTTATAGCTAGGAATGTGAATGGGATGAATTTACTTATAAAATGAAAATGGATAGCAGATTAAATATATCGTTTTCAGGAAACACGATAAAAATGAGAAATAAAGGGCTGGAGTACAATTTATTATGTAAAAAAGCAGGGATAATTAATTATGATCTCAGATAAAGCTAAAGCTAAAATACATTTAATCAAAACAGAAAAACAGGAAAACTACACTATGTGGCACCAATATTATTCAGTATTATTTTATACCATTTAAAATAACAGTATAAAATGCCTATAGTATATCTGCTAAAATAGGTACAGGAACTACATGAACATATGACCATTTACCAATTGGAGAATGGCTTATTTTAAGTATTTTTAAAATATTGATAGAACACTTAAATAACCCTATTTTATAAAAGAAAACAAATTGCCTATAAATGAATTCTGAAGATAATAACTTCAGGATAGAGTTAAATCCAGATGGATTTAAAAGTGAATTCTACTAAACTTTTAAAGAACAATTAATTCCAAAACTACATAAAAAGTTTGGAAAAAGAAAGAGGTTCTAATTCCTTCTGTGGCACAAATATGTCTAAAGTGGGGGAAAACAGAGCAGAGAAAGAAAATTATAGACCAATTTTCCTAGAAAATATTGATGGAAAAAATTTGAATAAAATGCTAGCAAGAAGACTGTAACTATATCACAAAGGTCATACACTATGATCATGCTAGATTCATTCTAGAAATGCAAATCTTGTTCAATATTAGAAAATTACATGATAATTTGAATAGATGTAGAAAAATCTTTGAACAAAATTCAATATTCATTCCTATTAAAAACACTATGAAGCAAAGGGATAAATGAAGTTTTCTTTTAAATGAGGCAAAGTAGATAAATTAGAAGTCTTTCTAATGAGATTAAGAGTTAAGTGAGAATTCATTATCACTATTACTATTCCATGTTGTGTTACAAATGCTAGGTATAGAGGTAAAATAAGAAGAAAAATGTAGAGAATAAGCAGAGGTGAAGAGAAAACAAAATTATCACTTTTTGCAGATGATATAATGGTTTATTTAAAGAACTCTAGTTAGAAACTAATTGAAACAATTTATAACTTTAGCAAACTTGCAGGATATGAAATAAAATGACAAAAATTATCATTTCTGTATAGTATCAAAAGTCAGTAGGAAGAGATAGAAAGAGAAATTCCATTTAAATAATTACATAGTAAAATATTTGGGAGTCAGTCTGCCAAGATCCACACAGGAACTTTATGGACACAATTATAAAACATTCTTTATACAAGTGAAGGCAGAGGTAATAGTTGGTCATCAATTAATTGCTAGTCAATTTAATAAAAATGAAAATACTAAATTAATTTACTTTTTCAGTACATTATCAATCATATTATCAAAGGATAACTTTATAGAGCTAGAAGAAAGAGTAGTAAGATTCCTTTAGAGAAATCAAAGGTTAGGGGAGGTAGAGGGAATGAATAGGAAAAAAAGAGGGGAAAAAGGGGGCATGGCTATTCAGAAATCCAAACTATACTACAAAGCTATAATTGTAAAAAATAATTTTATACGGTATCAAAAATAGAGAAGCTGATCAGTGTATAATATTAAGTAAACAATATTCAGAAGCTATTCTCAGCTATTGAGAGAAGAACTCACTCTGTGACCAGAACTGTCAGGAAATCTATGAAATTGGCAGAAATTTTGCATAGACCAACATTTTATACAGGATACCAAGAAATGCTCAAAATGGACACATGATTCAAACATAAAGAGTAATATCATAAGCAAATTAGAGGATCATTGAATAAATTACCTGTCACATCTATGGTTTAGAGAAGAGTTCATGACCAAAGATGAGATAAAGGAGGTTTCATAGAAGGCCAAAAAAGGCAATTTTGATAACAAAATTTAAAAGTTCTTTTACACAAACAAAACTAAATGAACCTAAAATTAGTAGAAAAATAGGAAATTGGGGGTAGGGATCTTTGCAATCTTTCTCAGATTTCTTTTCCCCTATTTTTTCTTTTCTTTTTCTCTTTGTGACATGGCTAATAAAGATATTTGCTTTGTTGTTTGTTTGTTCTTTAGTTATGACTAACTCTTTGTTGACTTCATTTGTGATTTTTTTTTTTTTTTTTGGTGAAGATATTGGAGTGGTTGGCCTTTTTTTTTTTTTTTTTTTTTCTTCCAGCTCATTTTACAGAATCTTGAAGCAAAGAGGGTTATATGGAGGGGTAAGATGTGGAACTGAGAGTAAAACAAAATTGAATTAAAAAAAAAGTTGCATTCCTTTTAATCAACAATATTACCACTAGATCTATACTCCTAAGAAATCAGAGAGAGCCTTAAAGGAGGCAGAAAAATATTTACACTAGCTCTTTTTGCGACAATTCTGATATATACAATGACCAAAATGATTCCAAAAGACCCATGAGGAAGCATTCCGTCCATTTCTAGATAAAGAGTTGAAGGACTCAGTGTATAGATTGAAGCATATTGTCTCTTCTCTCTCTCCCTCCTTCTCTCTCTCTCTCTCTCTCTCTCTCTCTCTCTCTCTCTCTCTCTCTCTCTTTCTCTCTCTCTCTCTCTCTCTCTCTCTCACACACACACACACACACACAAACACAGTTAGTTCTTAGCAAGTGATGTTGATGTGTAAATTGTAATTATTTTAATGATCTTTGAGCAAATACTTAACCTTTGTGCTTTAGTATATGCTGACCAAATGCTACATAAAAGATTATTTCTCAGAACATATACAGCTAGGATAAAGCTCATTCTTCTAACTCCTTTCTTTGTCTCTCCAAAGGAGATTTGCAATCCATCCCTCCATTTAATTACAACTTTCTTCTAGTTTTATTTATAACCCACATGTCAAGATTGATATGATGCAGCTCCTTCAACAATATGTACAATTGTAGGTCATTTAAAAAAGATTTCATATTTCAAGTACCAGCAATTGAATTAAACTTTTCTTGATGGTTAAAACTGTATGGCTTTTAGAATACTCTATTCTCTTTCCTACTTTTTCCCCCACCACTGCCACTGATGAATTAGAGAAGGGCCACAGACGACTAAGGGTTTTTTTTTTTTTTTTGTTTTGTTTTAATTTGTTTCTTGGCTTTCTATACCTCAAAAAGAAATAATCATCAGACAGCCAATTTACTGATCCTATGCCTTTTCTGTGATGAGGTAAACTGGTCTTTGGAAACAGAGACTTGATCTGTTCCCAGCACTGCACCCAAATCTTTTCCAGAACGGTAGGATCTGCCAGAACACTGGCAGGTTCTGGCACAGCTTTCAAGACCCAGATGTCACCTTCATACCACTATGAGGAATCGAAGTAAGACTTTTGTGCATGATTCATAATTATATAAAAATGTACACAAAATTATATATAACTATCATCTAAAATAATATGCAACATGGAGGTTGAAGGGATCGGGAATCTCATGACTCTATTATCTGAACTGAACCAAAAAAAAGATTAAATGCACATAAACCTGAACATTTAATTTTGATAAGAAACTAAGGAAAAAAATATGGAAGGGAGGATTTAAGAAAGGACCTTAGAGGTGGGAGAAAATAATTACAAGAAAAATGGATAATAATAATCAAGGGAAGAGTAAAAGGAGAGAAAAAATAATGATCAATGAATTAAATCTTATCTGGACAAAAAGAGGAGGAACAGGAGAGTAGAAGCAGATCACCTTATAGATTAGTAGTATTCCATTACTTTTCTTTTGTCACATTTAGATTACATACAAAAAGGGAAAATATAAAAAAATTAATGAGGGAAAACACAATGAAAAATCATAACTATAAATATGATGGGAATAAACCCACCTATAAAATGGATTAGAAAAACAGAAGCTAGCAATATGTTGTTTATAGGAAATGCACATGAAATACAAAGATTCAAAGAGAGTTAAAATGAAAAGTTGAATGATATCTCAGGAAATTTGAGAAAATTAGGAGTGACAATTATAATTTCAGAAAATGTAACTCAAAAATTAACGACAATATTTTTAAAGGTATAACAAAAAAAGGCATATAAATAATAAAAGAAAAATAAAAAAATATAATACTTAATAAAAATGCACCAAATAGCTTACCATCTAAGTACTTACATGAACAGTTAATCAAATTCTAGAAAGAAATAGCAAAACTTGAGGCATCTAGATGATGCAGTGGATAGAGCCCCAGCCCTGAATTCAGGAGGACCAGAGTTCAAATCTGATCTCAGACCCTTAACACTTCCTAGCTGTGTGACCTTGGGCAAGTCACTTAACCCCAGCCTCAAAAAAAAAAAAAAAAAAAAAAAAAAAAAAGAATTCTTACCCTGTTCACAGATCTGACTGGTAAATTGTTCCAGGAGTCTCTAATTTGCTTATTAACATCACTATTTATGTTTAAATCATGGACCCATTTTAAAGTTTATCTTGGTTTCTAGTGCTCAATGTTGGTCTATATCTAATTTCTGCCAGACTGTTTTGCAGTTTTTTCTGACAGTTTTGATCAAAGAATGATATCTTGCCTCACTAGCTAGGTTACTGTGCCCATTTGCTTCTAAATATTGTATACCCAATGTATATCACTGATCAAACTCTCTATTTTTATATAGTACTAAATTATTTTTACAATTACAGTTTTGTGGAATATTTTGGGATCATGAACTGCAATGCCTCCTTTTTTTCCCAATTTTTTATTGATTCCCTTAATATAGCTTGATTTTTTTTTATTTCTTTAGATAATTGTTTTTGCTTGGTAAACTAATCTTCTGATAGTTTGATATTATACTGAAAAAGTAAGTTGATTTAATTAGTATTGTCATTTTTAATATATTGGCTCAACTTGTACATGAGCAATTAATATTTTTATAATTATTTTTATCTGTATTATATGAAGAGTGCTTGTAATATTATTTATATAATTTCTGTGTGTGCTTTAGTAAGTACATTTCCAACTATTTTATACTGTCTGAAATTATTTTGAGTGGAATTTCTCTTTCTATCTCTTCTTATTTGATTTTGCTGAAAAAATACAGCTGCATTTATGAATTTTGCAGCTCTATGTTACATCCTATTATTTTGTAGACACTGTTAATTGTCACAATTAGTTCTTTTAGATAATTCTCTAGAATTCTCCAATCATCATATGTATATAAAGCGATAATTTTGTTGCCTATGCTTGTTGTGGTAATTTGATTATCTTCTTTCTTTTTTTTAAAATTCAAATTAGCATTAGGCTTATCTATTTTATTATTCCACATCCCACCAAAAAAAAAAGCATCAAAACCCCAAAATAGTTCCTTGTTTTATTTTAAAGTTCAAACCTTAAGAAAAAACAAACAAACAAATAAACAAAAAAACCCTTAATTTTTGCACCAGTTCTGAAGTCAGGAGGACCTGAGTTCAAATTTGGCCTCAGACACTTAACATTTCCTAGTTATGTGACCTTGGGCAAGTCACTTAACCCCAATTGCCTCAGCCAAAAAAGAAAAAAAAAAATCAATTAAAACTTTAAATTTTGTTTAACTTCATTAATCTCCTCTTTGATTTTCAGGACTTCTTTAGTTGGTGGTTTTTATTTGTTGATTTTCTTTACTTTTTTAAACTGCATACCAAATTCATTGATCTATTCTTTTTGTCTGGATTTTCATCCAAGTACTCTTTTGAATGCATTCCCCAAATTTTGGTATCTTGTCTCATTGTTGTCATTGAAATGATGAATTATTTCTTTTTTTTTAAAAATATTTCTTGAAGTTATTATTTCTACAATTTTTTCTTTTACTAACATTTTTAAAATTTTTTTTCTTTTTTTAAATTAATTTTTATAATTATAATATTTTTTTGACAGTACATAAGCATAGGTAATTTTTTTTTTACAACATTATCCCTTCCAAATTTTTCCCCTCCTTCCCTCTACTCCCTCCCCTAGATGGCAGGCATTCCCATACATATTAAATATCTTATAGTATATCCTAGGTACAGATACCGAATTTTGTTGTTGTTGTTGTTGCAAAGGAAGAATTGTATTCGGAAGGTAAAAATAATCTGGGAAGAAAAACAAAAAAACAAACAAACAAAATGCCCATAGTTTACATTCATTTCCCAGTGTTCCTTTTCTGGATATAGCTGATTCTGTCCATCATTGATCAATTAGAATTGGATTAGCTCTTCTCTAGATTGAAGATATCCACTTCCATCAGAATACATCCTTATACAGTATCATTGTTGAAGTGTATAATGATCCCCTAGTTCTGCTCGTTTCACTCAGCATCAGTTGATGTAAGTCTCTCCAAGCCTCTCTGTATTCCTCCTGTTGGTCATTTCTTACAGAACAATAATATTCCATAACATTCATGTACCATAATTTACCCAACCATTCTCCAATTGATGGACATCCATTCATTTTCCAGCTTCTAGCCACTATGAAAAGGGCTGCCACAAACATTTTGGCACATACAGGTCCCTTTCCTTGTTTTAGTATTTCCTTGGGATATAAGCCCAGTAGTAGCACTGCTGGGTCAAAGGGTATGCACATTTTGATAACTTTTTGGGCATAATTCCAGATTGTTCTCCAGAATGGTTGGATTCTTTCACCACTCCACCAACAATGCATCAGTGTCCCAGTTTTCCCACAGCCCTTCCAACATTCATCGTTATTTGTTCCTGTCATCTTAGCCAATCTGACAGGTGTGTAGTGGTATCTCAGAGTTGTCTTAATTTGCATTTCTCTGATCAACAGTGATTTGGAACACCCTTTCATATGTGTGGAAATAGTTTTAATTTCATCATCTGAAAATTGTCTGTTCATATCCTTTGACCATTTACCAATTGGAGAATGGCTTGATTTCTTATAAATTAAAGTCAATTCTCTGTATATTTTGGAGATGAGGCCTTTATCAGAACCTTTACCTGTAAAAATGTTTTCCCAATTTGTTACTTCCCTTCTAATCTTGTTTGCATTAGTTTTGTTTGTGCAGAAACTTTTTAATTTGGTGTAATCAAAATTTTCTATTTTGTGATCAATAATGTTCTCTAGTTCTCCTTTGGACACAAACTCCTTCCTCCTCCACAAGTCTGAGAGGTAAACTATCCCATGTTCCTCCAATTTATTTATGATTTCATTCTTTATGCCTAAATCTTGGACCCATTTTGATCTTATCTTAGTATGTGGTATTAAATGTGGGTCTATGCCTAGTTTCTGTCATACTAACTTATTTTTTAGGATTAAATTTAGTTTCCAATTTATTTTAAATCTATGCTTGAAAGGTGGGGCCATTGCCTGTCATCTTGTCTTGCCGTTAGATTCTCTCTCTCTCTCTCTCTCTCTCTCTCTCTCTCTCTCTCTCTCTCTCTCTCTCTCTCTCTCTCTCTCTCTCTCTCTCCTTTTTACCTCAGGCAATTGTGGTTAAGTGACTTGCCCAGGGTCACACAGGTAGAAAGTGTTGTGTCTGAGGTAAAATTTGAACTCAGGTCCTTCTGACTTCAGGACTGGTACTTTATTCACTGTGCCACCTAGCGGCCCCTTGTCATTAGATTCTGATAACTGGAGGAGAGAATAAAGATGATGACTATCTCACTTAAGCCCAATTTACTCACAAGTCAAGATGTCACTGATCCTCTTTGAGAATAACAACAATGCTTCAAAAGTCTTTTATTGAATATAATTTGTATTCTAGTGGCTTAGTATTTCCTCTATAATTAAATGCTTCATCTTTTTCTGGTCCTTTTTTAATTTATATTTTTTCATGTAAGTTTTATAATGTAACTCCATGAGAATCAAGTCTTTAAAATATACCCAGAAAATCTTTGGCTTAAGACAATTAAGGAAGTAGAACTTTAGAAGTTGTTTTTGATCATTATGGGTCAGAGATTTATATTGTGAGATGATGAAAAAAATCCAATTGGTTTCAGAGTCAGAAAATTGATGCCTCATGAATTGATGACCTAGAACTGATCCTGCATGCAGAAGAAGAGAACGTCTTTGAGAAGAGAGGGTCCAGATGACTTGGGAGATTCAGAGAGCTATCAAAGGTCTCATTAACAGAGGGAGCCAGAATCTGAAACAGCTAAATAGAAGGAGCCAATACAGCAGTTAAGTTGATTGACCAAGACCACTAGTGAATTGACCAATGCCTTGTAAAAGAGTTCGCCCATTTGAGAAAGGGAATGGTTCTATCTCCAGGAGAAATCAGGATTTTTCAAAAGGAGAAAAAAATTTTCAGGGCCGGGATCCATGAGATACTCTTGGCCCAGCATTTTCCCTACATGTGTATATTAAGTGTTTTAAATTTGAGCCCACCCTCCTAAAGAAACATGTGTGTTCAGAGGGAAAAATGTGGCCTTTGAGGGATGTTTTGTAGCTTTTGTCCTTGAGTTACTTTCTCAGTAAATATCTCTAATTGATAGCTAAAATTAATTGATGTCAACTGATTTATCATTCATAGGCAATACATTGGATATACATGTTTTGGCTTTGATTAACCAGCTATAATATGTAAATAACATGGTATAAGAAAAAAAAAGTTATTTCAAATAAGGACAATAAAATATAATAAAATAATCATACAGCAAGGATTAAGTATCAGTGTCATCATTAAATACATATTTATTACTAACAGAATGTCAAGAGATGTTAAAGCACAACTTTGAGGTAATGCTTTCCATATTCTAATTTGTAGTCTAAAGACAAAATCTGGCTAAACAAATCTTTTCAAATACTGGTAAGGGGAGCTGGCAAGTCTACATCAATACTGAGCCAATGCTTATCTGAAAATCTCTCTGTACTTGGTGACAAGTGATATAACCTCATTCCTGTGGCTCTTTTCTTCTGCATTATTGTACAAAAGAATGACTGCAACAATCCATTCTCACCTGGCAAATGATCAGGTTGTACCTGCCAAATAATGAATATTTTGTCAAAATATGCTTCATCCAATTATCAATTTGTATTTTAGAATTATAGAATAAAACAATGTTTTTTTGTTGTGAATTTGTTACTTTTCATTTATAACATTTTATATTTTAGTGAGAACTGAAGAGGTGAACTGTGAAGGGAAGGTTAAACAGGGCTTTAAATCTGATTAGACTATAGTTTACTTCTATTTTATTATGTGGTACAATAAATTGTAAGAGAAATAAAGGCAAAGAAAATATTCAGAAATTGTTAGAAATCAACATGACATAAAATGTATTATTTCTATTATCTCCATATAAATTATAGGGGAAAAATGATTAAGAGAGATTGTCAAAACTTAGAAGCTCTACTATGTACTTAAATAAAAGCATTTAGCATTGAAATGCAAACACTGAATGCCAGAATATGATTTTAAATGAATGAAAGCTCAAAAGTATGGTAGTTTTTATGCAATTGTATCATTATTGACCAATATTCCTTCTTATGCTAATGACTTTCTCAAAAGATTAGTATGAAAAAGAATACATGTGTTACTTTGGAAACATGAAAGCTGTTTTCATGTTGAATGATTTTTCATTTACTCTTTTTTAGATTCCCTTCAATGCTGTACAGGTGTTACATCCTCTGATGAAGATGAATAGTCCATTATATCTTGCATTTGAAGAAATAATCCCAGTGAATTTATCTTTTAAGTTTTAAAAGTTCATTCATATTGAGTGGAAAAATATAAGCACTACTTTTTATAAAAAATTTGACAAAGAATGTAAGCCTTTTCCTGAAAATCCACTTATGGCCTCAAACTTTTCTTTAAGCATTATGAATTGAAAGTTTTCTAAAAGCTCCTGGTATGACAGCATTCATTTTTGTTTTTAGTTTTCAATAGTACTTTATTTTTCCAATTACGATGTAAAGATAGTTTTCAACATTCAGTTTTTAAGATTTTGAATTCCAAATTTTTTCTTCCTCTTTCTTTTACTTCCCCTCTCCAAGACAGCAAGCAATCTGATATAGGTTATACAATATAATCATTTTAAACATAATTCTATATTAGTCATATTGTGAAAGAAAATGACAACAGAACAAAAGAGAAAAAAACATGAGAAAGAAAAAGCAAACAAACAAAAAAAAGATGAAAATAGTATAATATTCATTTTCTATTCTATTTGGTAGAAATGGCTTCTAAAGATGCTAGACATTGTGTGTGTACCAAATGCTTAGATTTTGTAAACATAGCCCATAAGCTTAATCCCATGAGACTTTCTTCTTTTCCCATCTCATCAAGGAATAATTGAATCTTGGAAGTACATATGAGGCATACTGTGAGTTTGGTGAAATATCTTTCCCCCAGAAAAAAGTAACCTTAAAAATCAAAGCAATAGAGGTTCTCAGACAGGATGGACCTTACTGATTTCTTTTTTAGAGATAACCTGTTCCACAGTAAGAAGACAGTTGCCTTCACTTTCCACAAAATCAGCAAGAAAACTGTTCCTTTCTTCCAAATAAAAATGAAAATTTCTCTTGGGGGTAAAAAAAAAAGAGAGAGAGAGAGAGAGAGAGAGAGAGAGAGAGAGAGAGAGAGAGAGAGAGAGAGAGAGAGAGAGAGAACGAGAAATTGCCTGCTTCATCACGTTATTCTGATGAGATTTACCACAGAGAAAACATTATCACTGGAACATCCTCCTCTATGACAATTTCTGAGATCCTATGATCTTTTTCTCTCCGTACATCACCTAAAATCCTATTCTTTTTGCTTGAGTCCCTAAATAATGATAGTGGCAGAGCAGTCTCACCAAATAGGCTTCTTTTGTCATATTTAATATCAGCCCTAAGACTATGTAAAACCTGATATATGAAGGCCCACTTGTGGTGCCCTTTTCCAAGAAGTGTTGATTTATTTTGTCCTGTTTCTTATTTTGATCCCCATCCAGGTTCTTCTGAATTTTAATCTCATATTCATAGGATAAATACATTTTAAAAAGATCTCCTCTTCTATTTCTACCTCCTAATCCATGAAAGATAGGGCATATGGGGGGCAAAAGAAGAGTGCCTTTCTCTAGCCAATTTCTACATTAGTATTTTTAAAGATCCATCCCATCCTCTTACTTATCTTTCATTATTTGTTTTATTTTGGGGGGGAGTAGGAGGAGAGAAAGAGTTCTGCTTTTTTCAGTCCTACTGAAAAGTAATATAATGTTCTGCGAATCATTCTGCATTTTGAATCAAGAGGCCTGGTAGCACTTTCTGCTCACTAAGCTTTACTATTCACCCTCTCTAATGTGAGTAGATTTTATCTTTGGAAATATGTTCTCCCCTTTACTCTAGACCCTAGACATACCTTTCCTTTACTGAAGTGAAATGGAGTCTTGAGAAGCATGATCCTAGCTCAGAGAAGGTAGTTTTCTATGGTGTCCATTTTTCCCAAGTAGAATTTGTTAAGAGGACTCTTCACTGCCATTGTAGGAAATCTGTTTAGGGATACCCCTTGATTTCCTCTTCTGGAGTGAAAGTCTCTTTCCCTACCAAAGTCTCTCTCTCCCCTGTTTTGTTTTCATTTTACTTCCCTATAGCTTCCATTATTTTTAAAAGACTGAAGAAATCTCTATCTCTTCAAACCTAGGTCAAGTAAGTACCTTTGACTCTCCTCTATTTCTTGCCCTCTTTCTCCCCATTTTGAGTAATTTCTCTCTTACTACCAATGACCAATAATTAATTCACTTATGGAGAATGTGGATCTTAGTCCATAGAATATTAATTTAATTCTTCTGCCTTTCTTATCCAGATCCTTCAAGTTTGTCTTAAATATTTAACCTTTTGAAATTTTGATGATTCCCCTTTGTCCTAACACTTTCTTGATTTTTACTTAGATTATTTGCTAGTAGAGTGCTTTATTCACATTTGTTTTCTTTTGAAGAAAAAGGACTCAAATGCCCTGTAACTACACTTTCCAGACTAAAGATGCTCCAGAGAATAATTTCTGCCCTATTTTGATTAGTATATGCAATCAAGCCTGCCATGTTTTATATTCTGCTTTTCATCTCTCATTATTCCATGTATCTACCTTGCCACTATATGCATGCCAACTCCTGCTTTTCTCTACCCCTCTCGCTTTCTAGCTCCAGAACTATAAAAAAATCAATACTGGCATCACTCTTGAAAAAGACAAGGCAATCTTAGTTTTTTCAACTGCAAAATAGAACTAGATGATTCTGTATTTATTTTCCATATTTCTATTGTATACACACATATTTCTATTTAACAAATTAGCATCAATGGCTCATTTTTTCATTTATATATGAGGGTAATAATAGCTGATAATATCCCAGTGGTTTGAACCCACATGGTTTTAGAAAGATTTTACAATTCTTGTCACAACCTTGTCACACTAGTTGTAATTATAACAGTGTAAAAATATGTCATGGGTGAAAATAGAAAACTCTATGTTAAAAATATGTTCTTTTAGCACTTTTCATTAAAGAACATAACATTAGATTAAGAAATCAATAGAAGCAAAAGAATACCAGGATATAGTGAATAAATTAGATTAGCATAGGCAATAATATTTAATTTTATAATTTTAAAATATATAAAGGATCTTTTTTAAAAATGTCCATTAAATAGGGTAAGAAATAAAATGATACATACATAAGATACGAATGATTGTGCAGTTAATTTTGTGGCCCATGCAAATGGTTAATATTTTGATTAATGGATATCTGCTATTTATCTGTATAGTTAAAGCTTATTAGTCTAATACCTCTTCTCTCTCACACTTAGTTTCTAAGCCTCCCAAACACTGTGGCAATGCATACGTCAACCTTATGTAACTACCAAACTGAAGGTCTACAAAGACATTGTACTGAGCTCATTGCTACATGTTTGTGAAACCTGAGCAGTATACCAAGCACCATACCAGGAAAATGAATTGCTTCCATTTGAATTGATTTAGGAAGATTCTGAATATCACCTGGCAGGATAAGATACAAAGTATTGAGGTCCTTTCTTGAACTAAACTGACAAGCATTCAAACTCTATCACAGAGAGCACACCTCCATTAGGCTGTCCACATGTTCGGATGTCAAATATTCACTTGCCAAAAAGACTATTTCATGGAGAATTTGTACAGGGCAAGTGTTCACAAGGCGGTCACAAAAAGTCATACAAGGACACTCTCAAGATCTCCCTTAAGAATTTTAGAATTGATTGTATAACATAAGACACAGATACAGACTGCCTAGTATGGAGTGCCCTCATCAGAGAAGATGCTGCTCTCTGAGCAAAGCAAAATTGAATTAGTTCAGAAGAAATGGGAAATTTACAGTTAGAGAATCCACTCCCAAATGTTCATAGGGACTATTTGTGTCTGACCTACAGCAGAGTATTTGGAACTCATACTAGTCTGATTTGCCACAGTTGGACACACTAACTTGACTCTAATATAAATGATTTTAATACTCTTTGGGAATGAAGGACAACTAAAGCTTGTTAGAAATGTTTTCTAATAGGTATTATTAAAATGGAGAGTGTTACTTTAGGAAAAAAGGCAAAGAAGAAAAAAGAAGAACAAGCAGAGCAAAAGAAGAAGCAAAAGAAAAAGCAGAAGCAGAAGCAGGAGCAGAAGCAGAAGCAGAAACAGAAGCAAAAGAAGAAGAAGAAGAAGAAGAAGAAGAAGAAGAAGAAGAAGAAGAAGAAGAAGAAGAAGAAGAAGAAGAAGAAGAAGAAGAAGCAGCAGCAGCAGAAGAAGAAGCAGAAGCAGAAGCAGAAGAAGAAGAAGAAGAAGAAGAAGAAGAAGAAGAAGAAGAAGAAGAAGAAGAAGAAGAAGAAGAAGCAGAAGAAGAAGCAGCAGCAGAAGCAGAAGAAGAAGAAGAAAGAGGAGGAGGAGGAGCAAGAGAAGAAGAAGAAAAAGGATCAGAAAAGAAAAATACAGAAGATGATGCTTGAGCTATACCTTTGAAGCTAGAGATGAATTTTTATTGACAGAAATAAGAAAAGAATGCATTCTACGCATGGGTAGTAACGGTGCAAAGTCATGAAAATAAGAGATGGAGTGTTATATGAAGACATTTCTTATCTTGGTACTGTCAATTTTTTTTTTCCTCAGATGAAGATTTTTTTTTATCAGATATTGCTTTCTGCAAATGAGCTTTTGCGAGTGATCATTGCATATATAAAATTGTCTTATTTTCACATTTTTAAAAGAAAGTCAGCAAATTTGTCTACATAGCCAGATGTCTGATGAACTAGCTCTGGGGTGAATATGGCATAATTAATATCTAGGATTTGTTTCTTTTGAATTACTTTCAAAGCTGAATGATGTTATTCTTTACAGCACCTCAAACAGGTCCCAAGTCATACTAATCATTATTACCTCTATAATATATGTGATTATAGGTTGTTTAAATAAATATACATGTGTTTCATAGAAAGAATAGGCAGATGTAATCTGAGACCTAGCAGTCTGGCTCTCCCTTTATCTTTTAGAATCTCTTCTCCCTCTACCCTCTGCCCCCAGTTATCAAGCATTTTCTTTTCTTCCTTTCTTTTCCTCCTTTCCTCTGCAAGAAATGCAAAACCTCTGTAACAATTTAGCATAAGCAAGCAAAACAAATTCCTAGGATGTTCACATCCAAAAAAATATGGCTTTTTCTTCATATTTGTTCATCACCATGTCATGAAGTGAACAGCATTCATCATCATTAGTCTGAAATTGATAGTTGCATTCTCTTGTTCTTAAGTCTTTCAGAAAAAAAATTAAAAAACAATATCAATGTTGAAACTGTTCTTTTAATTTTTTCAGATATCTTGACTCAGTTTCCTCAAAGTTTTGAGGATGGTTTTAATTCTTTTTGTTTGTTTGCTTAAAAAGCTTTTTAGGAAAAAATTATCCTCACATGAGATAGTATCTCAAAACATTGCTCTTACTATGTATATCATAAACCAGAAAAATAGTTTTATTTTACAATGTTTATCTCATAGATAGAGATCTATCTATCTATCTATCTATCTATCTATCTATCTATCTATCTATCTATCTACATGTTGTTACCTTCAGTAAAATGCAGAGGTCTTTTGGTTTACTCTATTTAAAATTTATTGCTAAGTCTTTATTTGGGTCTTTCCACTAGTTTGAAGTCTGCAGAAGAATAACCAGGGCAGAAGGCAGAAATTCAAACCCAAAGAGAAACTTGCATTTCTGTCTGTCTGAACTAATAAAGCTTCCCATGGCTGAGTTCAGCAGAATGTTAATTCTTCTCAGACCAAATCCTGGCTCAGGAGCTGCAGAGTGTTGGATCAAGGAGATAGAGAGTAGTCCTTTATGTGGATCAGACCACTTTGGAAGAAGTGAAAGGTTTCTATCATATGCTGGATATGAGCGGTAGAAGAAAATGAGGGGTAGAGGATGTTACCTAGCTTATGGGACTAGTGATGGTAGTAAGGAAGTTTGAAAGAGGGGGAAGATTTGGTGCAAAAAGTTACTCAGTTTTAAAATATAATGAATTTAATATTGTAAAACAGTTCAAGATATGCAATAGGCTGTTGGAAAAGCAAAACTTAAGGTCAGCAGAGAGGTTAGGGCTGAATAAGTAGATTTGAAAATCATCAATGTAAAGATAATAATTGTAGAGATAATCAGCTCCATGGGAGCTGATATGATCACCAAGTGAAATTGTATAAAAGGAAAAGAGAAGAGGGCTAAAGATGGAGAGCCAGGAGATATCCACCTTTATGAAGAATGATGTAGATGAAACCAGCAAAAAAGACTGAGAAGAAGGAGTGAGAAAGAAAGAGAAGTAGGAAAGAATGCTGTCTGGCACATAATAGGTTCTACATAAATGGTTATTCCCTTCTCTCTTCCCCCACCCCAATATATATATAATAGAGAACTCATTATATTTCTCCTCAAACCTATCTCTTCTCTAAATTTCCTATTTCTTTTTTTTTTTAACTTTGCTATTTCTGTTAACTACCATCACTATTTCAGTTTTCATAGTTTATATCCTTGGCATCATCTTTGACTCCTTACTTAAATACATAATCAGTTGCCAAATCTTATCATTTCTATGGTATTATATCATTTAAGTCTTCACTATCTCTTTCACATCTGTCCCCTTCTCATTATTCATATAATACTACCTGAATTTGAGCCCTCATTACTTAGATTACTGCAATGGCTTCCCTTAATTGGTACCCACACTTATTCCTTATTCATTCTAATATATCTCCTGCACAGCTGCCAATAGTAATTTTCTTAAAGTGGAGATTGAATTGTAATACTTCTTTGAGATTTAATAAAATTTAAAAGTTCCCTATTACTTTTGGATGGCATAAATTCCTTTGTCTTTTAAAGTTTGTTTTTGTTTTTGTTTTTGTTTTTTAAACAAGATTACTCCAGCTTATCTTTCAAGGCTTATTATATATTCCCTTACTTGAACATGATTTTGTAAACAAATTCCCTTGGGCTCCACAAACATGACACTATATTTCCTGTTGATGTGCTTTCACTTAATTTTCCACATGAAGCCTTTTCTGATCTCTTCCTCCTTAAGCAACTCATGCTAATTTTGTAAATTTTTTTTATATAAGCTGTGTGGATGAGAATCTCTTAAATTGAAAAAAAAATCAAAATTACTGTTAAAGCCCAATAAAAAAAGACTAAGCTATTTGCAATGTATCAGCTATAAAAAAGACAAAGCCCAAATTCCCTTAAATTATCACTACCACTGCTGACTTTTCAGTTCTGGAAATGTAGTCCCACCACACAACTTTTAGGATAACAAAGCATTTTTTCAAGATGCCTCTTTATGTTTATTTACTAGACAAGAGTTAAATACAATTTTCTCAGGATATAAGTTCTTAGATCTTTGCTTAATCTTTTCTTAGTAATCACAATCTTCAATCTCACTAGAAGAACAGCTAAACTTTCGATCCAAACCAGACTCCTCATAGAATGTGTTAAGGTGATATTGTAACAGTAATACTATCTGTAGAAGAGGCTAATGAAATTCTTATTTCATTAGATTTCCTATGAAATGTAAGCCCCTTGGGCAGCTAGGTGGTGCAGTGGATAGAGCACCAGCCCTGAAGTCAGGAGGACCTGAATTCAAGTGTGACCTCAGACACTTAACACTTCCTAGCTATGTGACTCTGGGCAAGACACTTTACCCCAACTGCCTCAGCAAAAAAAAAGAAATGTAAGCTCCTTGAAAGCAGGAGCTTCCCTTTCTCCTGGGTTATACTAGATTCTTAAGAGAAACTTGTTGATTTGATAGACTGATTGATTAAAATTGCATTTCTCACCCTATAGGTTTTGGAATAACAAATTCTGTAAATCTATACAATAGCATTGATAAATTGAAGCGGTTTTGTATAAATCTATTCTCAAAATTCACTGTGAAGGAAAATACTAAATAGTTGTACTATAATAAGTACCTTTTGTCACTTCAGGTAACCAAGACCCTTTTGAGAAGTTAAACTGTTGTTTCTACATTATTTTATTTGTAATTTAAACTGAAGTTTACAAACCCATGAATACATGGAAATAAATGGACATTGAATTGTGCAAATACTTAAATAGTTATTGAAGTTAAAGCCATGGAGAAATAACATAAATTGAGAAGCTGGAATCACCCAAGAAAGATTCATAATCCAAATATTCCCTGCAATCTGCTTCTGCAGCAATTTAGTGCGACAAATTATTTTAAAGTCATCTCTTTGCAGAAAGAGGGAAAGAATCTTTGACACCATATATTTCATCAAACTTGTTTCCTTTTACCCTCCTTTAGTAGGAATTGTTATAATTGAGTAGAATACTCCCTATCCACGCAGAAAAAGAAGTTCCCACGATTTAATTAATTAACATCAGTGACCATTAATCTCTAGAAAATGCAAATTGATCCAACCTTTTGTCAAAATCTTAAAGCCAACCTGTCACATTTCACAAATAAATACAGAAAACCTCTTAGCTGCTGGAAAAGGAGTGAAGGAGAGGGAGTGCAGTGGGGTTGCTGATTCTACGGTTTTGGAAGAGGTTTCCCGGTTAGAGGAGGGGCCAAAAAAAAAAAAAAAAAAAATCAATAGCGCAGGGAATGGATGTATAAGGAGACACATCCAGTGAGCAGAAGCAACAGCTGACCTCCCAGACAGAACCGCTAGCCCACCCTCTCCCACACAAAAACCGGGCGACTAGATGGAGACCCTTGATTAAAGCTCTGGCTTAACGAGCCTTGAACTTGTCTACTCCATATACCTATCTCCACTTACCCGCTGCCTCCCACCCCTTCGTGTAGATGAGTAATTGAAGAGGGAGTTAACAATTCTTTGTCTAAGAAATGTGAAAGACTGCAGAAGGATCCTGGGGTTTGCGAAGGCAATTGTGACTTGAGTAAAGGAAGACAAATTGCGAGGGAGAGAAGGACAGAAAGCTTGGAGCTCAGACTGGAAGCAGGATTAAGGCAGGGGGACCGTGGAACCAACCGCTCACTAGAGTCGAATACCAGGCAGAAGTCTGCATCTGGTTTCACTCTAGAGGGTGCTCAGCGCATGTGGGTGTGTCCCCCGGATTGTTCCTGGATTGTACCGCTTCCCAGTCGCAATGAACCGGATGATCAGTATCCTTCTGGGGGCAATGCTGCTCTGGAGCCAGGGCGGCTTCTCCCGGAGGGTCGTCAGTGGTGAGTAAGGAGAAACCAAGAAAGGAAAATGGTTGGAAAGAGAGTCACAATAGTTTAAAGTTCTTGTTGCCTGATACATTTCTGGGACAGTGGGAGAGAACGAAGGAGCCTTGCAGGGAACTTTATTCCCTTTTGTAGCTTTTTTGGGTTACCGGCCAAAGATAAAATTTTTAACCGTGAAATTGGATATGGAGCGAAGAGTGACAAGAGTTAAACAGTTTGGGATTATTAGCCTCCCCGTGTCCTTTTCACACACACACACACACACACACACACACACACACACACACACACCCCACACAAGCACACACACACACACCCCCGGAAAAAGAGAGACACCAAGAGAGACAGACACACACACACAGACAGAGAGAGAAAGGAGAGGAAGAAGAGAGAAGGAAAGAGACAAAGGGAGACTCAGGGAGGGAGACAGAGATAGAGGGACAGACAGACAAGCCTATGAGCCTACAGATCAACAATGATATAGTTATTATTGATTTATTGGGAAAATGAATCTCAGGGAAATAGAGTGACTTGTCTAAGTTTGCAAAGATCCTAAGTGGCAGAGTCCTTCACATTTATAGACCCTTCCACTTTGGCAGATTGACTTGAAAAAGTAGAAAGATTGGGAAGATGGACAAATTATTCATTTCAGGGGGCAAGGCTTTTAAGGGGAAGAAGGGATAAGCGACACAGGGGATGGAAATGCATTGAAAACAATAACACTTGATGGTCTTGACTATTCTAGACAATGAAAAAAAAAATGATTAGGCTTTCCCTTGTGTTAGTTCTCTGTAGTCACAAAGGCAAACAATGAAGAGGACCATCTTTTCACAAATGAACCTCTATGTCTCTACTACATGGTTAGCTCTCTGACTTTTCAAGGTGTGCCCAGACACTTTTGTGAGACCATGAAGTGAAAATGAATCAGGTTCTTCAATGCTCAACTATTTCCCCTTTCTCTCTCCCTTCCCACATTGCTCTTCCATTTCTTGTCAGTTTAAACCTTGTGTTATTCTGAGAACTCTGCTTCATCTCCCCCTTCTCTTCTCCCAATCCCTCACCACCATATATATAGCTGCTGTCAGAACCTGGAAGACTAGAATACAGACACTAATGAGGTAGCTCTGACTCTGGGCCTTTGCTTATGCAAAGCTTCTTTTTAATAGGAGAAAAACCATGTAATATATTATGTAAAATGTGAGTTTGGGGATATTATTTAATACAAATTCTTGTTTCTGAAGTAAAAAAAAATGTTCCTTTCAGTATTTTGAGTCTCAGAAAGTCCTATATTCTATTAACTATATTATTGTTAAGAAGAATTTCAAATCTTCATTAGTGGGCAGAGCAATCACACTAGTAAAATTGTGAGTTCTTGAAATATTGAAGAAGTATTGTATTAAATATTTATATCTAAATATTTTAAAAATAATATGATTGAGGCACTATTTTATATTTCAATTGTTTTACTTTCTTTTCCTTCTCTTTTATCTTTCCTTCTCCTTTTTCTATGAGAAATAAATTTCTTGATAGAGAGAATTGATTAACAGTGCATATGATGACTGAAGATGATAGGAAATCACTGTAGGAAGGTCTTTAGAAATTGGATAGATTCTCTCCTATCTATATATTTATTCAGGGAGTCTCTTTTGGGTCTTAAGACACTACTACTTTTGGTACTTGATTGATGAATGTGTTATAAGGGTGAAATGTTGCCTTTTTTTTTTTTTTTTTTAACAGTAAGCCTTAAGTGGAAAATTAACAAGTATGGGTAACTCTTTAATGAATTTTAGGAAGAAAAACTGCTTAATAGGTGAAAGTTGTAATCTGGCTCATATGCAGAATTTTATTATATAAAAAAGTCATAAGGTATGTAATGCAAATCAATTCAACTAATGCTTAAGATAATTTGTTCTTTTATGTAGGTGGCACCTAAAATGTATGCATTTGGCAGGCAGGCAGTACTCTAGTGTCATTATGTTTTTAGTTATAATTTTAGAGGCATAGAAAATGCCATAAGAAAATAGTAGTTTAATCAGCTCTAAGGTTAGGCCTTTATAAAAGACAAACAGCAAACATTGTTACTAATGATA
Organism: Sminthopsis crassicaudata; assembly: GCF_048593235.1. Classification (NCBI taxonomy): domain Eukaryota; kingdom Metazoa; phylum Chordata; class Mammalia; order Dasyuromorphia; family Dasyuridae; genus Sminthopsis; species Sminthopsis crassicaudata. The sequence continues at coordinate 261,806,430 of NC_133619.1, read as the reverse complement.
GTCATAAAAATTTGTGGAATCTTCAAAAAGACTTTTAAAAACTTAAAAAAAAACCTAATTACTAATCAGCTGCCTCCTTTTAAAAAAATCTTGTTGTAATATTAGTTTGAAATATACATTGAAAGTTAATTAAGTTAATTTAGTTTTGTGTGTATCTCTTAATTTAAATTAACTTAAATTTTTGGAGAAGAAATCATTTTATGCTATTTATGAAATGAGTATATACTCATTTGTTCTTTGAAATTCAAATTTTAAAAGTATCCTAAATACTTTTTTTTTCTAATTGAGAATTGTTGAAATTTAGAGTCCTTTCTAAGTATATGGAAATTTAAACATTTGACAACTTGTTGAAGTGACCTCAGAGTAAAAAAACAAAACAGTTTGTATTCAAATCTAGCCTTTGACATCCAGAGCTGGGCAAATCATTTCACTTCTCAGTTCTCCAGGCAATTCCCAAAGGCCTAAAGTTGCTCATATTCATTGATAGAGAAAGTTATTCACTGAGTAGTCTTTATATTGCATTCACAGGTCCAGTTAAAAAAAAATGATCACCGTCACTAAAACCCAAATGTTTAAGAGAACTTGAACATAAATTCTTTAAAAATGGAAATGCTTACTTGATTTGCATACTATCCTTTTAGCAGTTTTGTGTGTGTGTGTGTGTGTGTGTGTGTGTGTGTGTGTGTGTGTGTGTGTGTTTTATGTGTTTTAGTAAAAACAAAACATTATAAAGCCTTGGTGATGAAATTTTTACATTTAAGGATACATTAAATTGATTACTAAAGACCTTTTGCATTATTTCCTTTTGGGATATTTATAGGCATCTTATGGGTAACATCTGGAAATCTAATTAATTGAGCATGAGACAATTGATTTAACATCAGTGGTGATGTTTACTTAATGTTAAAATAATGACTAAGTAATGCATTTCTGCTCTACAGTTTAATGGCCTTTGGCCATAAAATATTCAAATTGTAGCATAACCATTTGTAATAGTAACTATGTGTCTGTTATATACATTTGAGGATATTACTTTTTTGTCAAAATATAGACAGTATCTTTGGCCAAAATAACATTCATGAATTCAATTATTCCTATGTGATTTTGGAGAGTAAAGAAGAGAGGAAGCAGTATTTGATTCACAGGCTATGTGGATAAAGTATTTTGTTTGGATTAGGAAAAGGTAAACCTTTTTCATGACACAAGGGGACCATTTATTAATTTATTGCTCTCTAGCTTAGCTACATGAAATAAACTGTGGAGATGTATAATTTTTCACTTGTAGTTAATTTAGTTGGGGGCAAATAGAAAACATGGTGTAAGGTTGGAAACATATTTCAATAAGGAAATTAATGATTACTAACAAAAAAAATCCAAATATTTACAAAATTAAGGGACTAACAAAAGTAAAATGTTTTGAACTATTTTTATTTAAATAACTAAAATGAACCACACAGCAATTGCAGTTTGTTTTATTTATTTACTATTTATAGAAATTTGTTATCTTAAAAGCATAATTAAATTTTTTGTTAGAAATTATTTTCTAATAATTTTTATCATTTAAATTAAAAATAGCAATTTAATTGAAAATTCTCTCTTATTATCAATTTAACAATCTGGCATTTCTATTTTTTTAAAGATTAATAGTATTTAATATTTAATATCTAATACTTAAAAGTATGTTATAGTTCAGATGGGATTGGGTGTATACAAGATGTTATGGGCTGTCTGACAGTGAATAGCAATTTGGTGCTGGAGTCAGGAAGTCTTCACTTCAGATTTTACCTCTGATCCATAGTAGTTGTGTGACCATAGACATGTCACTTAACTTTTTAGTACCTTAGCAATTTTCTAAACTCTACAGGACTGTAAATAATGGATTAGTGTAAGAGTTTTACCTTGAGAACTCCTCATGTCAATAAAACCACTGATTTGGATGATATAAAGGAAATCCATTATGATTGATTTTGTTCTGTGAATAGCAAGAAAAATAAAGAAACAAAATTATTCCCCTTATTATTAAGAATTTAAGAGGACACATAGTGCAATTGAGGATACTCTATTCTATGTTTGCTTACCCCATGTTTGAGGACTAAAAAGCAGAACTGCTGACTGTGTTAATCTATAATGTTATTCCATGACATCATCAAGAACAAAAAGTGATGACAATGCAGTTTCGAGAGATGCAATTTCTTTAAGTATGTCCCTGGCAAGAAAGGTCCAAATTTTATTAATGACTTGTAGTCATTTAACAGACTATACATTAATCATAGCCATTATTTCTTAAATACTTTTCCCCTGCCAAGGCATGGTTTGCTTTAAAAAATTGTTTTTGTTCCTTTTATTAATTCTCATTTTGGAATCACTCAAATTACTTGATTTTTTTCTAAAGTCTCAAATTTGAAAATTCTGTAATTTAAGATATTTTTATGTAAATTGCAAAATCTTTTGTAAAATTGTAAACTGTACAGAATTTTAAAATCTATATATTGTCAAAATAAGCTATGTTCTTGGAGAAAAACTGATAAAGAAATTTTCTTCATTTTTGTTTCTACAATTTTTTTTTGCATCACATAAATCACATATTTAAAATGTTGGCATTTAAGATTCATTGTGATAGAGGGAAAAATACTGGACTGATAGGAGATATGGCTCTTAATCTTAGTTTTGTACCATAGGTTATTTTCTCAAGGCCTCAATTGTGTCATTGATAAAATAAAATATGCATCATCATGGCTAGAAGGAGCTAGACACTGGGTTTTGAACTCCCTGAGATCATGTAGCTTCATCTTTAATACAGTCAATTTGGCTGTAACATCACATATATTCCCTGTACCTTTTTTTAAAACCAAAACTTGGCTAGACTAGCTATCATACCTTTGCTCTGTGCTTCTTGTCACATCTTTCTATGGTTCTAACTTCCCCTCCAACCCAACATATATCATGCAGCTCTTTGTTTCTGTGTGGATAGATAAGTAATAGAATAAGTATTACAGTCCTTTCACAGTCTTAATTCTGCTAGAATTGTCTGCAGTTGTTAACACAGGCAACTACTCCTTTCTAGTTCTTTATTCCCTTCGTGTCTTCTGTTACTCTGCCCTCAATTGATACTCCTTTCATTCAAATGATCCTTATTTTTTGTTCTCCCTTAGCTGAGAAGTGTTGGGGATACAGAGAAATATAAAAGCAATTCCTACTCTCAAGAAATTTACAATCAAATTGGGATTGAAAGCAAAGAAACAATAATATATACACTGTACACACACACACACACACACACACACACACACACTTTCAGGATATTTTGGAGAAAATCTCAGATAGAAGGCTCTAGCAACAATAGGAAAGGCTTCTTTCATGAGATGGGATTTTGAAGGAGGCCAACAAAGAGAGGAGATAGAAAAGAGAAGGGAGTGATTCCAGTGTTGGGGACAGATGGCCAGTGAAAATGCAGAGCCCAGAAATGGAGTATCTTGTTTGAGTAACAGCAAGAACCTAGAATTTTATTTATCATTATCAGATATTCGCAGTATAGGAATATAATGATTTTTAAAGGGTCTGCAATAAAATCTACTTTCTCTGGTCACTCAAGATGGGAAGTAGTCTTTTCCTCAGGTACCAGAGACAGAAAGAAACAGAAAACCAGACAGACAGATAGACACTGACAGAAGCAGAGACATCAATTTGGATGATTGATGCCTATTGTAGTCCCATTTAATGCTGGTTCAGAAACTAAGGCAGAAAGGACACTGTTCCAGATTACCTCTGTTCTGAATCAAAGTAAAACCTCTCCATTTCACATCACCATGCTTTTCTGAAGTAGGTTGCTTAAGCATTTCATGTAGGGTTGATTCTAGTCAGAGATCCCTGCACATACTCCCAGGAATGCACTCTTCTTGATCTAAATATAACTATTATAACAACTTCCACCAGAGGTAAAAAAAATACTAGGAATGAGGACTAGAGAGAGCTGGAACTCTTGGTTGAAACTTCTGGTTCTTTTAGCTTGAGAAAAGAAATGAATTTTTATAAAAACTTTCATGGTCTCACTACATGGGACTATTTTGTATGAGTGAGCATGAAAGAAGAATGGCAATTTGCCATTATTCACCAAGCAGTCATGAGCAGACATCATCAATATAATGTGTATGGGTCTATCACAGAATCTGAATCAACATGACACTTTCCTGAACATCTTTATCAGCCTTTACTTGAACAAGAAGATTCTCTATTACATCCTCAATAAGTGGTTAGCTAGACTTTTTTTTTTTTTTTTTAGAACTCCTTTATCTCCCAAGGCAATGCATTTGAGAGTTTTGTTAGCACAATGCCTGGCACATAGTAGCTGTTTAATGTTTATTGATCACTGATTGATACAACAAATGCAAAGATGTCTGGATATGATGCTTTGAGAAATTTGAGCTGGTTATATAAGGGAGTTGGAGGGTTATCATAAAATTAGTGGCACCTGACTTGGGAGTTCCTTGAACGAAGAAAATTTCAACAGCATAAAATATGGAAAACATTCCAAATGTGAGGTGGTAGAGAGATGGAAGAGGACAGGGAAAAAAAGGGAAAACAAAGAAAAAGATTAATTGACAACTTCAGCTAATAATGATCCCTTTAACTTTTAAGATCAATTCTGTCATGCTTTCCATGAACTATATAACATGTTGCTTTTACATTCCAATTGTGTTGAGTGGCCTTTTCAGGGTTTTTGTTAAAACTTACTTCTTGAGTCACCTTACAAATACAAAATATTCCAAAATATGAAATATCACAATAATTTTTGTAATTTTGTCTGCAGGAGTTTACATTTTCTGATAAAAGGAGCTTGAGATTTGCATTCAAAACAATTTCAGGCTAGTATATCTATTCTCAGAATCTCATTTGTCTTAATTTTTTGTATTAAATGTTCAGTTGCTTAAGAAAATTAATTTGAGAGACATGCACTATACTAAATCAAATTAGATAACATTTGTAAAGCGATTTGTAAAAGTGTAAAGTAATTAGTATATATTAGACACTTGTTACCTATTTCTACCTTTTCCCCTTTCCCATTCCCTGGTTAATGTCTCTGTCTCAAGTCTCTCTCTATTCCAGGAAATTCTCTATTCAACTGTCAATCTGAACTTCTTGAAGAAGAGATCTGACCTCACTTCCCCTATCCATTAATTTCTAATGGTTCCCTATTAGATCCAGAATCAAATATAATGATATTGAATGCGTGCCTTCATCACTGGATTCCTTCCTATTTTTTTCAGTCTTCTTACACTTTACTCTGCTCCACCCACGCACTCTGTGATGTGCTATTCCTTTCACGAAACAATTGTCCTCCCAACTCAGGGAATTTTCCCTCACTGTTCTCCAAAGCTGAAGTTCTCTCCCTCCTTATCTTTTGTCTCCTGGATTCCCTAACTTTCTTCAAATCTCAGTCAAAGGTTAATCTGCAAAAAACTTTTCTAGTCATCTTTGATTTATGTGCCATCTCCCTGAGATCTATAATTTATCATGTTTAGCATTTTTATAAAGATATATTTGCTAATTGTCTTCCTCCTTGACCATAAGTTTCCTACGAATAGGAACTAGACTTTTAATTTTTTTCTTTGTATTCCCAGCATTTAGCACAGAGCATGGCAGCTAATGGCACTTAATAAATACTGTTTGACTTGAAAGGGCACTAGTTTTTGTAAAAATTGTCTTTATGACTAATCTTTGCCTGACCTCATTTTTAAAAATAAAAGCTTTGAGTTTATAAATAAGATACCCAATAAAAAAAATCTCTATTCTCATCCTTGACCTAGACAAGTAATATCTTTTCTCAGATCAATATTTAGATTGCTATATTTATTTTCTGATACTATGATTATTTTAGATCTTGGAAGCAGGAAAAACTAATAGGAACTTCATAGCCTATGAGGAAACATGATTTCATTCCAAATACTGTATAATTGAAAACCAGAATTCCACATGAAGAAAAAAGGGGGTGGGGAAAAAGGGAATAAGCTAGATGATATGTGAATAGAGCATTAGGCTTCGAACCAGTAAAATTAATTTTCATGAGTTCAAATCTGGTCTCAGACACTTATTAGCTGTGCGACCCTGAGCAAGTCGCTTAAGCCTGTTTGCCTCAGTTTCATCATCTATAAAATTAACTGGAACAGGAAATGGCAAATCATTTCAGTATCTTTGCCAAGAAAATCCCAGATGGGGTCATAGAGAGTTAGACACAGTTGAAAAAAATATTATGTCCCAAATAACATTTACCTAAAAGATGATTAAAATAATGAATATTGAATATAACTGTTTAAGCAAAATACTAAGCAGAAATTAGATAAATTCTACAAATTAAATAACATACATATATGTTATACATATAAATATACAATACAAATACTATATATGCATGTGTCTGTCTGTCTGTCTGTCTATCTATCTATATTGTTAACCAGAAATCATAATTTAGGAGGCGTGTTAAAACTGGATTTATTACACAAGAAATTACAAGAGGGATGTGGGGGAGTGGAAAGCATTTCTTTCCAAATGGTATAGCATGGGAAGAGGAAGGAAACAGTAGAATGAGGAAAGAAGGACCAGAAAGATGAAAGAAAGGAGGAGGAACATGAGTAAGAAGGAAGGCAAAAGCAGCATTCTTTTGCCTTAGGAATTGCAGGACTATGAAGATATGGTTATTTGCTTACTTGTAGTGGTCCCAACTACACAAATAGTTTTTCAGTCTGGTGCAAATTGACTGACATCTGTCTTGACTCTCAGGAACACACAGAGAGTCTAGCCGGGGGGTATAAAGAACAAATTATGTCAACTGAGGGAGGGGCTTCATCTTTGATATGCTCAGGGCATCCTGCATATTCAACATGCAATATTTCTGGAAAATATTGCAACTCAAGAAAACAAGTTAAGTTGGATTCAGGGTAACAATATATACACACATATATATGCATGTACATATACATGTATATGTACATATTTGTATGTACACCTATGTTACACACATAAATAAATATATACATGTGTGTTTATAGACATATACATACATATGTGTATATCTATCTATCTAGTTTATTTAAGAGTAAATGAGCTCTTCAACTTAGAGTGAAATGAGATATCAGCTTAAATAAAGAAAGAACAATCTTACTGGAGTCATGGGGGTGATCTTCATCATTTTCTTGAATTGGATGGAAGTCAAGAAATGTGATGGGGCCAGCTCCTATACATGTCCACATTTCATAGGACATCACTTTATAGTCAAAGTCTCTCTCTTTCTCTCAGTCTCCTATTGGAGATCCTTCATCCAAGTGTGTCCCCAACCAACTAAAGTAAGTCTCTTAAAGAGATATACAACATCATGCTCAGCATTCTTTAAAGCAATCAAGAGTCATGTTCCTGTTAAGGTATATAACACCCAACAAGGATTGCCTTTCAGGGTATTGCTCAAGAAGATATTACAGTTATACACACATATGTATAAATATGTATACACAGATATATAATATTATGTATATGTATACTATATTAATCAGTCTTTTAGTAGATGTTTATATTCTACACAATTCTCATGTAATTTCCATATGTTTATGGAGATTGTATATTTTCCTTCCAGTTTTTGATTAGTAATTTATGAACTTGGGACAAAATATTACAACCTATGAAATCATATTCAAAGAGAAAGAACATTAGATATTGAAATTAGGAAACAAGAATTGTATTTTTAATATTGAAGATTGCTAGATTTTCATAATTATTCTCAATTAAAGATAAACATGCTTTCAGCTAAATATTCTAGCATATTTGGACACTTTGCTATATTTTGGACACACATTTTAGCTTTTATGAGTTATTTGGGTAGTGCTCATTTTATAAAATAACATTAAATTAATATGTTAACATATTAGTACTAGAGCATACAAAAAATGTAATTAGCTCACCAATTTAGAAAACTCTACAGAGATAATTCTTCCCCTTCTTATGGAACTCTTAATTAAATTTGAACATTTTATACAGTGGGAATTTATTGGATGATTTTTTAATGAGTGTGTGTATGAATTCTCTACTTGGGTTTAGATGGATTTCATAACCCTTCTCCCCAAAATCTATATTATTGCTTTCATTTTATTTTCATGTTCATTATACACATTATTTGTTATTATTAAATTATTGTTGTTAATAACTATTGATTTCCTGCCTTGATACAATGCATTTTACTGTTAGAAATCTTTTTTTCCTAGACTTTTTCCCTTTGATGTTAACTTTTACAAGAAAATTCACTTGTAAGAGCATCATTTTTTAATTTTAAAAAATCAATGATTTTTCTTTCAAATTAATGTTAGATGAGTAAAATAGTAATAATATTAATAGTAAAACATTAAAAATTTTATATAGACTGAAAAAAGTGAAGTTTCCTGTCTCAGTTGAACTATTCTACATTATCATGTTTCCTATTAGCAATAACTTTTGAATTATTTAGCTTTTTTTTTTTTTTTTTACTAAATTTCGTGTTTTATTAAAATATTTTTAGATATACTTTGAGTTTGATTTGTGATTTAAGTGCTATCTTTGGACTAAATTATAGTTGATATCAAATAAATGCATTTAAATGTTTTTTCTTAAGACTTAATACTGATTAGAAGTTTCAGAGATATATAACTGCATTTATAAGGTCTTTGATTTAGGTGATAATTAAATTAGATCAAAGAAAATTTACCATTGAGTTTTCTATATTTATTTAAAAATAAAGTATACTTAAAATATATTATTTTGACCATTACTTTCCAGTCTGCCCAACTCTGTGGAGTTTGTGGATAATTTATTATATATTTTGTTACATTCTTCATTCCTGTTCAAATATATAGTAAAATTCAACAATTTACATTAGTTCAGTGTAAGTCCTATTTGAAACAATGCAAATAATAAATGGAAGATTAAAAAAATACATTTCTACAATTTTCAAGCACATTTTAAACAAATAAGGCTGACAGTAATTTCTAGAAGATAAGAAATAATTTGGAATTAGCATGTTGCTCATAAAGAAATGTATATTTTCAAAACATTTGAGGGTATTCAAGTAGTTTAATTTATGTTATCTATGACATTATTTATTCTCTATATTCAACATTATTTAAAATAGTTTGCTCAGTCAAAGTATAATTAAATCTACTTCCTTTCTGAAGAATCAGAAATCTCTCATTGGTAGGATTTAGCCAAATAAAGTGATATAGACACTATTCTTTCACACACTATTAGTTAGTTACTACAGTTACTTAGAAGTTATCTCAGACAGGTACTTATACTTTCCTCACCCACAAAAAGTATAGATTTTTTTTGAAAAGCTCTTGACCCTATGTTCTTTATATTCGACTTTAGACTAATATTTTGGAATATATGACTGATCACAATCGCTGTCCAAAGAAAAATGGTATGTAGTCATTAGTAGGGAAATTAGTAGAAAAAGTAGTTTATTCAATATGTTTTTTAAAGACAGAAAACCTGTTTCTCTATAGATTTTCTGTAAATGATGATGACATATTTTTCATACTGATTTGATTGGTCCAGAATTCTCTTTTTAAATTTTCTTTTCCAATGCTTTATTATTTAATAGCACTCAGATTTTAAATTATTATTTCTTTCCATTAGATAGATGATTAGCTGCTTTCATGATCTGACAATAATAGTAATGGAATGAGCATAATCATGAAATGATGCAGTTTTAAAATAAATGCACATGTTGGATTGTGCCAACATGAGCATTCGAATAGACCTTGCTACAGGAAAAACAAATATAACCAGAAAATACATTTTTAAAAAAGATTAAAGTTTGGAGAGCTTATATTTGGTATAGTTATATTTTATAAGTATTTAACATGTTTTCCCTATGTAACTGATATTGTATCATCAATTAGCCTGTCTGTATGTCTTTCAGGTCAGAAGGTGTGTTTTGCAGACTTCAAACATCCCTGTTACAAAATGGCCTATTTTCAGGATTTGTCAAGTCGAGTGGGATTCCAGGAGGCACGCCAAGCTTGTGAAAGTGATGGTGGAGCTCTTCTCAGTCTTGAAAGTGAAACAGAACAGAAGTTAATAGAAAGCATGTTACAAAACCTCACTAAGCCAGATACAGGTATTTCTGATGGTGACTTCTGGATTGGCCTTTGGAGAAACGGAGAAGGACAGACGTCAGGCGCTTGTCCAAATCTCTATAAGTGGTCTGATGGAAGCAGTTCCCAATATCGGTAGGTGTGATGCTAAAGGCATGTGTTACCATTTTAATTCTTAGTCTTTAAGGGGAAAGCAGATTATCTGTAAAGGTGGATGAAGTTATTATAATATTTGTGGGTAATATTGCTTGAAAATACTTGTATTGGTGTATATTTTCAGAAACTGGTATACTGATGAACCTTCCTGTGGAAGTGAAGCTTGCGTTGTGATGTATCATCAACCAACTGCCAATCCTGGTCTTGGGGGTCCCTACCTTTACCAGTGGAATGATGACAGATGTAATATGAAGCACAATTTTATCTGCAAATATGAACCAGGTGGGAAATATTTTATCCAGGTTTTCATAAAAATCACACTCTTGACTCTTCTATGGAAAAATTTTGCAGTTCTTTACAGCTTGTCAGACCATTGAAACAAACTGTGTTTTCTATATTGCAAAGCATGTACTATGATCTTGTTGGATTAATGATTAAGCATGTATTAATTGTTCAACATCAGGAAGACTCCAAATTCTTACAAATTACAATTCTTATTTATATTAAAAAAACACTTAAAAACCATAGGAATAAGTGAATCTTTTCTTCTTATAATAGACATCATCTAAACTAAGAGGACTGGAGGAAAGAAACAAGTATTTATTAAGTGTATAATATATGACAGGCATTATTCTAAGTTTTGGGGATACAAATAAAAAAGCAAAAATAATATAGTCCCTGTCTTCAAAGAACTTATAATATAAATTGAGGAAGATAGCATAACAAAAAGTTAATAAGCAAAAAGGGTGGAACAGAGTAGAGTGATAAGGGTGAGCCAACACTGCTTCCTCCACAAAATGGAGATTCCAGAAGTCAATCATCAATGAAAAAAAAGGGTGGTGGGGGGGGGAGTAGAGTGGGCTCTGCAGAGGGATATTCCATGGTGAATGGGCTACCAGATTGGGAAGCTATTCCAAGAAGAGACACTGATAGAATCAAGTTCTAAGATGAAATAACAGGAAAACTGGTTTTGAAGTCTAGAGTAAGTTAGGAACAAGACTGGAAAGAGAATGAGCAAGTATTAATTGTAATGGAGATTCACTAAAATGTTTCCAATAATGCCAAGAGTGAAACATAGATGCCTATTATTGCAATTATTATTTGTCATAATTCTAGAAATGCTACCTATAGAAATCAGAAAAAATATTTAGAAAATAGAAATGGGTAAAAATGAAGTAAAAATTTTCTGTATTTGTGAATGGTATAAAACAAAAAGAACAATTCACAATTACACCAAGGATACATTAGTGTCCCAATTTTCCCATACTCCCACTAACATTTGTCATTTTCCTTTTCTGTCACAAATCTGATAGGTATGAAGTGGTTTTTTCAGTATTGTTTTAATTTGCTTTTCTTTAATTAATAGTGATTTAAAGCATTTTTTCCATATTACTATATATAGCTTTTGCGGGGGAGGCGCACTAGATGGTAAAATGAATAGAGTGCTGTACCTGAAATTAGGAAGGCCTGGGGGCAAATCCAGCTTCTTACTAGGTGTGTGATCCTGGGCAAGTGTCATTTAATCCTGAACACTTCAGTTTTCTTATCTGTCAAAAGAACTGAAGCAGGAAATGGCAAACTTCTCCAGTATCTTTGCCAACTTCTTCCTCCACCCACCAAAACCCAACAGCCCAAGAAGGGGCTCAAAGAGTTAATGAAAAACAACCAAATAACAAATAGCTTTGATTTCCTCTTCTGAAAATGGCCTGTCCAACTCTTTTGATTGTTTGTCAACTGAAGAATGATTCATATAAGTATAAATTTGACTCAGTTCTCTATATTTTTGAGAAGAAATTTGTTGTAAATTTCCCTCTACCCCCAGATTTTCTGCTTCCTTTCTAATGTTCATTTCATTAGTTTTATTTGTGTGAAATCTTTTTAATTTGGGTATCCAAATGAAAGAATCCCTTAGTGTTCTTTATCTCTTGAATAGTCAAAAATTCTTTCTCTTAATTCTTTAGAAAAATTTTCAATCCTAGGTGTCACCCTTATTTCCTCACTCCCAATCCCCCTAATTAGAATGTAAACTTCTTGAGATGAAGGACTGTTTTTATTTACTTTGTATCCTCAGCACTTAACAGAATGTTACATATAAATGCTAAATAAATGCTCCTTAACTAATTAACTAATAGCTTTTCTGCCATAATGTAAGCATTGTGGCAGAATATGGGAGAATTTCTGCATGTTTGAAGGACATTTTATGTGTTTTTGCTTGTTTTCTTTGTGAGTTGCTATGTCCAAAGAATTCACACATAGGGGCAGCTAGTTGGGGCAGTGGATAGGGCACCAGCCTTGAAGTCAGGAGGCCCTGAATTCAAATCAGGTCTCAGACACTTAACACTTTCTTGCTGTGTGACCCTGGGCAAGTCACATAACCCCAATTGCTTCAGCAAAAAAGCAAATAAATAAATAAATAAATGTTTATTAAAAACTTAATATATAAAAAGTAGAATTTTGCTGGATATAATAAAGGATGTCAAAAATAGTTTGTATCTTATAGACATGACTTAATTGGGGAAGCATCATTTTCATATAAAAATGTAAATACCAATACAGGGCAATAAATGATTAATTGTCAGAAAAGTGGAATGAATTATAAGAGCTTTAGGAGTGCAAAAACAAGGGTTGATTATTGTGAGCAAGAGTGATAATTTATATCATTATAAATTAAAATTTAAAATGCTTTGATGTACATACAGGAACACTCCTTAAATAAATTAAGGGTCATAATTAAGGAATGCTAAGAAATACTTTTACTAATCTAATTTATTTATTTTTTCCCCCCTGAGGCTGGAGTTAAGTGACTTGCCCAGGGTCACACAGCTAGGAAGTGTTAAGTGTCTGAGATCACATTTGAACTCAGGTCCTCCTGAATTCAAGGCTGGTGCTCTATCCACTGTGCCACCTAGCTGCCTCCTAATTTATTCTTTCATGTAGTTGTTGATTTAACAGATATTGCCTTAGAAAACAGAATTAGGAGGTAGAGCAGTGCAAGATTATGGTCAAAAATAATGAAATAGAAAGAGAGATAATCATTGTGAAAAAAAGTACTGGAAAAATGATCATTTTTTAAAACACTAAAAAAATTTAAAAACCAGAAAAAAATTTTAAGGATTCAGTGGAGCAATGTTTTTCAGACCATTATTGCTAGAAATATTAATTCCTGGTGCAATATAAATGAAATAAATTGCTGATTATCTTGTCATGTAGAATTACAAGTAATACAAACTGATTTTTGAAACTACCTGGAAAACTTGTACCTCTGTTTTCTTGGCCTACCAAGCCCTACCAAGGGCTGTTAGCATTCTTCCAACTAGCTTGATAATTATTACTAAATATCAGGAAGCATGTTGTAGTTCTAGATTTCTAATGCTAAAAATAGATAATTTATAAATGGTGCAAAAAAATTGGTTGTTTAGTTATAAAATGTTATGAAAATTACAAATGGTTGGTCTCTGAATTTTATTATAGATAAAAATAATATTTATAAAACTAAGATCTAGGGTATTTTTCATTCTCTAACCTTATGTCTTTCATATTGATCATTGGATATGTATATATACATACATACATATATATACATATATATGATTATATAAAATATTTGTGATCATTTACAGAGAGTTTTCCAACCATACCATCAGGAAAACCCCTTGATGAAAGCAAACCAGAAGATCCCTATCACATAGTTGTTACTGAAACAGGTAATTGGTTAACTTTAATTTAATTGCTCTAACAAGAAGAGAAATTACATTTTCTAGTACATTTTGCTTCCAAATATAAATTTGCAATTGGCATTCGAAATGCTAAATAAGCTAATTTCACTAGTAGCTTTATGATACTTTACTTGGTCAGAACAAATGATCCTAATAATTTCCTGGTCTGAAGAGTTTACATACAGAGTTTATATGTACACTTACATACTTAAATATACTGTTACATACTCATGTACATATATGCCTTTTAGCAAAAAAGCTAAAGAAAAAGCTGTGTTTATGGGGCTCTTTTGTCTGTATGATGCAAATTAGTTTTCAATGGCCTTGTGAATAGTGTGATATGGATTCTCAATTAAAACTGTATGCTTACAAGGAATTGCTTTTTATGGGTTGCTACTTATATCAGTGTTATCCCAGAAGAATGATTCAGATTTACTAAAGTGAGAACTTCTTAGACTTGCCCTGAAAGGAAAAATCATTTTAAAGACATCTGATTTGTTGCTATAAAGTAAGAAGAGAATTTCTTTTTCTTTGATTGAGAGGATGAATGTAAAAGGAAACCATTTAAATTGATTAGTTGGAAGACTTACTGATGCCTCTATAATTAAACTTATGAAACTCTCTATACCATGGAGTGAAATAATGGAAATTTTAACCAAAGTACTCCATCTTTTTATCTTATTTTGAAAGGATTCTCTTGTCGCTTTATTTTAACTAGATTTAGCATTATCTCTGCTTCTTTCTTCTTTAGAAGATAAAGCCATTGTACTACATAGCCAGACAGAATTTTGAGCAGTTATATGGATATTTAATGTTATTGTAATATCAGAGAAACTGAGGCAATTAGAGATTGGTTTTAATTTTTAATGTGGAGAGTTTAAGCTAGTTGACTGAATGGAACTATAGTCCAAAGCACTCGGTGTAGATAAACAGAGGCAGAGAACTTATAAAGGATTTTAGCTAACTAGAGTTTACACACAGAATATATAACCTGAGTATACAATTTTATAGGAGGAAACAAAGGCAGATAAAGGCGGGCAAGGATACTGGAAGATGGACAAGCCATAATTTCAGGAAAGGATCATAACTTAAATCTGACAGGATAGGGGTCAAGATAAGAAGGTCAAGGACAGGAGACAGCAAGGCATGGGGCAATATTCAAAAGGAAGGGGAATCATCTTTCTAAGGATAGAGATAATGCACCTGGATATTTGTGATACAATGGTATGTAAAGGTTTCAAGGTTTTCCTCGTCTTTTTTCTAAACTCAATTTTCCCAATCCTAATTGCAAGGAAGAGGGGTGACTATGGCATATTATTCAGAGCTCAACATTAGAGAATGAATTTTGACTTTAATTATTTAGTATGATTATACTGGTGATCCTAAATTCATCAGTCATTTACTTTATAGAGAGACATGAATTAAAACTAACATTTTGATTTTGCAAAAGATTAATTTTACAGTACAATAAAACATTGTAATCTGAAGAACAAATGAAAGAATAGTAAATTGGGAGAACATTTTCCCCTTTTTTATGGCACTAAAGAAGAATTATAGTGTAATTATAAGCATTGCAGTAATGAAGCAACAATCTAAGTATCTTATCTTCTTAGGCAGATATAGGATCCCCCTGAGTGATGAGACAGAATTAAATAATAAACTAATTAACCTTAGAATTTAATTATGATTGATTCTTTGATCCCCAGATTATCAGCATTTATATTTTTATCATAATTTTAAAATAGTGTTTTTCTTTTTTAATCAATGGAAATAAAAAAAAGGGAAGAAAACACTAATATTCTATAAAAGCTAATCTGATTCTGAATACTAGACTTGAAAATTTACAAATATTGAAAAAGATATATAATATATACATATATATTGCTATTGTTTAATTTCAGTTTGTTGTCTGATGGAAATATTCTCATGTGCATGAATATATATATATGCGTATATACACACACATAAATATATATGTAGATAGATATGGATAATCTTTAGTTCTACTTGTTCTAATAACTGGAGGGAGAGTCATATTCTGTTATGTCAAATGCATGAGAAATTTTTAGGTAAATGGGGATATGTCATATAATATGTTTTTTTTTTTTTAATAGGTATAATTCCCAACCTAATTTATGTTGTTATACCAACAATACCTTTGCTGTTGTTGATACTTGTGGCATTTGGAACCTGTTGTTTTCAGATGTTACATAAAAGGTAAATACTAAATAAGTGAAATATTTGAATTTTGCAATTTATTTTCATGAATGAATTAATCTGAGTTTTAGTGGAAAAGAAATTAATTTTCTTAACTATATACCTTAACAGATTTCTATACTTGCATATTCCCAAAAATTAAAAAAAAATTTAAACTTTTTAAAACTTAGGTTATGAATTTGATTGCGTAAAAGCTGATCAAATTTCAAAATATCAAATAATATGCTAGTATCTGGCCCTGGAAGATTATACAGATTATATAGCAATACAATAATTATGAGGACTGTGAGAAACTGAAATCCAGGTAATGACTGTTAACTAAGAAAAAAATCATCCACAGGTATGGTAATCTCTTGAGAAAATTAATGGTGCATGACACTATTAGGTGGAATACAAAGAAGAGAAGCAATTTAATGTAATAGTCTTATTTTCAATAAGAAAATTCAGTTTCAAGCACTATTTCTGTATACTTGTGACCTACTAAATCATATAATCTTTCAGTGTCCCACAGATAATTGAGACTCTAAACTGCAGATTAGGTGCCAATATACAATGGGAAAAAGTTGAAGAAGTTTCCCTGTACCAATGAAATTCTAATTGCATTTAAAATTTTTTTATGAAAGAAAGAAATTATCATAGAAATAAATGTCTTCATTTGTTTTTCTACAAATAAACATTCTCTTTCATACTAATGAGATTAAAAATTTGATTAATAAGATTAAATGAAATTAAAAGCTTGAGGTGAGTTTTTGAAAGGAGTTAAAACTAAAGTTAGATTTGTTAAGGGGAAAAAAGGGATCCCAAATTCTTATTTTTGCTTGCTTTTTTTTTTTTTTTTTTTTTTTTTTTTAAGTGGAGAATTGGACTCAGAACAACCAAATAAAAATATTTAATAGGGAGACAAACAAGATAAGTAGAATGGTCCTTAAAGAGAAAGTGGCTGCCCTGGATATTTTCTCATTCAGTAGGATAACATTTATTTATCCTACTGAATTGGGGTTAAGTGACTTGCCTAGGATCACACAGCTAGGAAGTGTTAAATGTCTGAGATCAAATTTGAATTCCGGGTCCTCCTGATTGCAGGACTGGTACTCTAACCACTGCGCCACCTAGCTGCCCCAGTAGGGTAACATTAATTAAACTTCCTGGGTTGAGATTGAGATTAGCTCCATTTTTCTTTCCCTCATTATGTTGTTAGCCACATACTGGGAAAGCATGAGTTTCAAAATTTGAAGGAAAGAGGATGCAGTAAATAATGAGAGCATAAAAATATTTGGGATTATTTCAGAATGATTCCTATGATATTTTGACTTGACAAATGAAACTGAGAGAAATACATTATTTTCTTTTCCATTATCCAGATATTCTATTGATCATTTTGATATATCAAAATATAATTAAATTAGATTATTGCATTGTTTTATAAATGAAAAAGGAAATAATTTCCTAAAAGTAGTGACCAATGAGCTGTGGGAGTCTGAGGTGACACTACTCAGGCCAGCTCATATTTAAATTAGCTAGAAAATAATTTAAAAAATTATTACCCATGCATATATCTGGTAAATAAAAACTATTAAATAAAAAAATTTCAGCTCAAAAAAATTTTTTTTAAATTTTTTTCAGCAAAGGAAGAACAAAAACTAGCCCAAACCAATCCACACTATGGATTTCAAAGAGCAACAAGAAGGAAAGTATCATGGAGATATAACAACTCATTGATTTGTCTTCCAAGGAAGAAGTCATGCTTTAGCTTTTTGGATATGTGTAACCAATGACATCAGAACATTAGCTTGGAATGGCTTTGAAATCTCAATCAGCAAGATGAACTATATGATCCACCTTGAGGCAAATATTAAGATAATTTTATATGTTTGTTATTTCATTAACAAAATATGCCATGCTAAATAAAGAAGTAAAACCTGCTTATTTTGTAAAAGGAAGCTCCTGAACTTCATCTGAACAATAAAGTGGACAGTAAAATTAAGAATGACTCATGTATATGTCAGGAGTATTTGTTTGAAATGGTAATAGAAAGCTATTTTTCTTTTATCTTTCATCTTGTAGTGTAGTTGAAATACTATAAATTATACTGAAATTTACATTGTACAAAATATTTTATCTTTGCTTAGCTATTTGATAAAATAGATTGCTCTACTATGTATTTTTATGGGTTTTTATTTTTTAAAAAGACTGTTCCTTATTCTAATCAAGCAAATGTGTCAATGTCAGCACATTTTACAGGAGTTTCTTTATTATTTTCAGTGCTGAAGCACTTAACTGAAGTGCTTGAATTCAAGTGTAATACTCATAAAAGCCACTTAAGATAAAACAGTAATCTGCTTAGTGTCTTGCCACCTTACTTGGAAATAATGCCATGTAATGTAATGAGAAACAATTTCAGAAGTTGCCATGCAAAGCTAACAATTCAAATATTTTACTTTAGAATAAAGATGAGTAATTATCTCTGTCATCAAATGTATAAGGCATAGCTAAACCTTAAGATTATTTTAGAGCTTGAAATTAAGAGAATTTTCAAAAAAGATTTAATACATTTTATTCACAATAATGTTTTATAATTTAGAAATAACAAAGAGAAATGAAATACTGAATGATGGTTCAAACTGCCTGAGATCCCTTATCTCAGCTTATTGGTTGGCTTCCAAAGTTAATTAGAACCAATATCCTACATTTATCTCCATTTCTGAGACAAAGCATTCTTTATGAGATGAAATTTTCCACTGGATAATACAAGAGAGGTTTTTTATGAAATTACTTAGTAACTTTGAGTAGCCTACATGGACTTGGGTTTTGGTCTTAGAATGAGGATGAAAGATTTGAGATAACAGAACTACAGTAAGAACTGCAATCTATTCGGATTAAAAAATGAATGTGATTCAAGAACAATTAGGGAGTGCCATAGGTTTGGGGAAGGACTATCATATTTCCTTGGGTTGTTTTTTCTCTCGGATAAATCTCCCCATTTATTTCAAACTATTCTCATATGGAATGCAGACTTTTTATGGTACCATTCTTTTGCATTCAACTTTTATTACTTGCCTTTGCTTTCATCATATATACATGCATATGTATATATATGTGTGTGTGTGTGTATGTATGCATATACATAGATACACATACACAAATAATATATGCATATGTGTGTATAAAATTTTCCTTTTATTATTATTATATTAGAGCTGAAAATTAAAAGAATTTTCAATAGTGTTATTTAATTCACAAAGCTAAATGAAACATCTAATGGTGGTCCAAATAAACAGTTTTGTGGTTGGGATCTGCTACATTCATGCTCTTCACCTCCTCCATTTATCTCGTCATATGTACATAAAAACCTGACAAATTAAACAAATAAACATTTCTCTGTAAAAATAAGAATAGAAAAAGATTGTACATGAGATCATTACTCTCTACTATATAATTTGCTTAAAATTTTTTAAAATTTAGCATGACTCGCCTATATTTTCTGAAGTTCCTTTTGTTGACTTCTTCATATTTTAAATGAATTCTTGACACTCCTTTTTTGTTTCCCTTTTTAAAGTATATAATTTGTAATATTATAGTTATTTTATAAATTGTTTTCTTGATTCTGTTCATATTGCCTCAGTTCATACAAATCCTCTCAGGTATTTCTAAATCTGTCCCTTTTATTATTTCTTGCGGAGAAATAATATTCCATCACTTTTTAATATCAATTTGTCTAAGCATTCCCAATAGATGGGTACCCATTTAAAGTCTTTTGCAACTCTAATAATAACAATAACTTAGAATAAGAATATTTCTGTATATAGGGGTCTTTTTCTTTGACTTCTTTGGAGTAAATGCTTAGCAGTGGTATTGTTGGGTTACATGATATGTACAGTTTAGTGATTTGTTCCTCAGAATGGACGGACCACTTTCCAACTTCACCAGTAGTATTCCTGGTCTTTAGTAACCTCTACAAAAATTGACATTTTACTTTTTAGGGAGGATGTCAAGTTTACCAATCTGATGAAAGAGGCAAAACCTCAGAGTTATTTTAATGTGCATTTGGTGATTTGGAACATATTTCATTTAGTTGTTGACAGATTGTCTTTCTTCTTTTAAGAACTGTCCATTAATATATATATCTTTTAACACTTTATTATGCAAGGGTTTTTATTTTTATAGATTGGAATCAACTCACTATATATCTTTGATATCAGACCTTTATTAGAAAAATTTGCTGCAAGAATTCTCTTTTCCTTCTTATTGACTTTATTTGTTGAAAAACCTTTCAGTTTAATAGAATCAAAACTGTCCATTTTACAACTATGATCTTTATCCATTGTTTCATAAATAAGAATTCTCTTATCCCAAATTGCAAAAAGATATTTTATTCATTATTTCTCTAATTTATATGACTTTTTATATCATTTATATGTCATGTATATATGAGTGTATATATATATATATTTATTTTATATATGTGTATCATGTATATGTAACTTTATTATATACACACAAAATATAATGGCCTTTCATTTGGAGTACATTATGATAGATGTTAGTTTATTCTTTTTAAGGTAAGTTTTTATTGTTGTATTTCATTTTTAAAATCTTCACAGTTTTTCTCAGAATCCTTTTCACTTTCTGTCCTAGAAAGCTAACCCATATAACAAATGACTATTTTAAAGGAAAAAAAAAAGTAAAAGAAGAAGAAAAAATGAGCACAATATATTATTTTAAATGTTCAAAAATAAGATTAAGCTTCATTTTCTCCCTTCCCAAAGATGTGAATTGGGAGTATTCTTTTATATGTTTTCTTTGAGTGATACTTTTTCTTTATAATTTTGCAGATTCAATTTTGATTGGGATATGTAGTTGTTCTTTCAATTTATATACTTGTAGTCCTTGGATATATTATTTTTTTGGACCTTTTATTTCATTCTACATCAGTTCATATAGAACTTTTCCGGTTTCTCTGCATTCATAATGTTCATCAATTTGTACTACATGCTAATATGCCATTACATTCATGTAGCACAATTTGTTTAGTTGTTCCTCAATTGATGGACATAGACTTTGTTTCCAATTTTTTTGCTATTACAGAAAGCATCACTATAAATATTTTGGTAAACACAAGGACTTCCTTCTTATCATTAACTTCCCTGGAAAGTAAGCCCAATAATGTAATCTATGTGTCAAAACATTTGGATATTTTAATCATTTATTTGCATTATTCTAAATTGCTTTTCAGAACCTTTGTATCAATTCATAGATCTACCAACAATTTCAGTAGGCTGTCTTCCTGAAGTTTCTCCAAAATTAATTGTTGTCATCTTTTCTCATATATGCCAAATTATAAGGTGTGATATGAAACTCCAAGGTTATTTTAACTTGAATGTCTCTTATTATTAAGATTTGGATTCTTCTTCTCTGTTAATAATATTGTGAAATTCTTTTGAGAACTCTTTGTTTTTATATTTGATTAATTTTCTATTAAAAATTAATTTGGCACATATATTGCAAATATATGTGTAAATACACATACATATACCCATACATGTTGTGTGTCCCTTAGATATAAAATCTTTATCAGAAAAATTTGATACAAAGATTTTTTTCATTCAATCATTTTCCTTATTATAGTTACATTAATTTTGTCTGTGAAAAATCATTTCAGTTATATGAAATCAAAGTTATTAAGATTATCTTTTTTTATAGTGGCCTCTATACCATGTTTGTTTAAACTTACATAAACTTCCTGTGGCTCTGAAAAGTATATAATATCCTGCTCTTCCAATTATTTTATGGCATAATCTTTAATATTAAGACCATATATCCATTTAAAAATATATGAATATGGTGTAAGTTGTTCATCTATGCCAAATTTCTGTCTGACTGCTTTTCAGATTTTTCAGCAATTTTTATCAAATTGAGAGTAGTTTATATTTTCACCTTGTTAAACACTGGGTTATTGACTTCCTTTATTTTTGATTCTTCTTTAGTCTATCCCATTGATCTGCCTCTCTATTTTTAAACCAATTCCAGATAACCAATTTAGATAACTTTATTATATATTTTGAGGTCTGAAAGTATTGTATTCCCCCTTTCTCTTTGTTCGTCATTCTCTTTGATATTCTAGATCTCTTGTTTTTCTAAATGAATTTTATTATTTTATCAAAGCTTATAAAGTATTTCTTTGATAATTTTACTTATTTGGCTTTAATAGTATAAATTTATTATTTTGGTAGTATTGTTATATTGGTACAATTCAACCCTGAGCAGTTAATATTCTTCCAGCTATATAAATTGTTCTTTATTTTTTTAAAACAGCACTTTGCAGTTAAATATATTTTTTAATCTAGTCTAGCCTTTTGTGTATTTTGGTTCATTCCTTATTAGTTACTTAATGAATTCTGTAATTATCTGGAATGAGATTTCTCTTTATATTACTGCCTCTTGGAGTTTGTTATTATTATGTAAAAATAAATTGTTGAGGATTTATTTTATAGTTTGCAACAGTGCTGAAATGATTTTCCTGATTCCTTAGGATATTCCAAGTATGCCATTGTATTATTAATAGAAACTTACAGTTTAATCTCCTCTTTACTTATATTTATGATTTTATTTTCCTTTATCTTATTGCTATTGCTAATATTTCAGCAACTCTATTCTTTAATAGTGGAGAGAGTAGAAATCCTTGTTTTTTGCTAAGGCAATTGGGGTAGTGATCACACAGCTAAGAAGTGTTAAGTGTCTGAGACTAGATTTGTTTTTTTTTTTTTTTTTTTGTTTTGTTTTTTTTTTTTTTTGAGGCTGGGGTTAAGTGACTTGCCCAGGGTCACACAGCTAGGAAGTGTTAAATGTCTGAGACCAGACTTGAACTCGGGTCCTCCTGAATACAAGGCTGGTGCTCTATCCACTGCGCCACCTAGCTGCCCCTTGAGACTAGATTTGAACTCGTTCTTCCTGACTTCAGGGCTGGTGCTCTATCTACTGTGTCACCTAGCTGTCCCAGAATCCTGGTTTTACTCTTGTATTTATTGGGAAAAAACCTAGTGTATTCCCATTGGATATAATGCTGCCTTTAGCTAGATGCTTTTTATGAAATTAAAAAAAAAATCCTCTGTACCTCTGCTTTTTAGGATTACTTAAAAAACCCTTTTGTTTCATTTTGCATAGACTTTTTCCCGAGTCAACTGAGATAATCATATGGCTTTAAATGTTTTTGTTTTTAATATGGTTATGTTGTTTTCCTAATGACAAACCATCATTCTGTTCATGTTTTAAATCTAAATTGGTAATTATGAATGGTTTCTTGGATAAATTGTTATAATCTGTTTGACATGAGTTTATTAAAATTTTTGAGTCAATATTCACTAATGGTATCAGTCCAGAGTTTTCTTTTGTTTTAACTTTCCCTATGTACATTTTAGGATTATATTTATTTTATAACAAGAGTAGAGTACTTTTTTCCTCAAATTTGGAGAATAATTTATGGCATGGAGAATAAAATTATGGCATAAATAATAATGTACTTTTTATTCTTTAAAAGTTAGTGCAGATTATTTAAGATATTTATTTGGTTTTCTATCAGTTTGAATATTTTGTACTTTTGAAGAAATCCATCTATTTCTTTTATGTTTTCAGTTTTGTTAGTATATATTGTGAATAATTTATTTTGATTTCTCTTACTTCTTCTAGGTTTGCCATTTGCTCTTGCTTATTTATTCTTTTGTTCATTTGATTTGTTTATCTTTTTTTTTTTTTAATCAAATTGGGAAAGGTGAGAACAATGCAATAAGTACTTATATGTTACCTTCTTTGTGTAAGGCATTGTGCAAAGCACTTTTTCACATATATCATCTCATTTCATTCTTATAATAATCCTGAGAGATAAGTATTATTATCCCAATTTTATATTTGAGGGAAGTAAGACAAAGACAAATTAAGTAATTTGCTACCTAAGTTAGTAAGTGTCTAAGGTTAGATCTGAACTCAGGTGTTCCTCGGTTAAGACCAAACACTCTATCTGTTATATCATCAGATTCCTCTGGGTAAAGATTTTTTCAAAGAATCAGCTTTCAGTTTTATTTCTAATTGCCTTAGATTTAAAAAAAAATGTATAGTTTATGTATTTTGCCTCTAATATTTAATATTTCCTCTGGTTCTTATTTTAGTTTTGTTTATTTTTTGATTTTCTAAATTAAAAAAAAAACATCCATATTAAGTTCATTAAATCTTTCTCTATTTTGTACACATATATTTATAGGTATATTATTTTATTTTGGTGTGTTTCACAAATTTTGATATGTTGTTTCATCATTACAATTTTCTTTCTCACAATTATTAATTATTTCTGTGGTTTATTCTTTGACCCAATAATTATTTAGAATTTATTTTATTTTTGGTCTCCATTTAGGCCTGTGACTTTTATTTGTAATCATCCCAGTTTTTATGGTGTTTTGGTCTGCAAAGACTATGTCCACTATTTCTGTTCTTTTATAATTTTTTCCATTGTCTCTGTGCCTGAATAAATCATCAGTTTTTGAAACTTTCCATGTGATGCTGAGAAATATATATATGTTCTTTTGCAGTCCTATTTAGGTATTATAGCTCTACTTTCTCCAACTCTTTGTTCAA
Organism: Sminthopsis crassicaudata; assembly: GCF_048593235.1. Lineage (NCBI taxonomy): Eukaryota > Metazoa > Chordata > Mammalia > Dasyuromorphia > Dasyuridae > Sminthopsis > Sminthopsis crassicaudata. Next base: position 261,781,607 of record NC_133619.1, on the reverse strand, counting down.
TTCTATATTTTCTTTTTCATTTAGGTATATCTACAAATGAGTAGCATCAAAATTTCTTGTTGCTAATGTGTTATTGTCCATGTATACGTGTAGTTTGGTTAATATTTCATTTATGAAATGCTAAGACATTTGAATCATTGATAATGGCTTATCATCGATGGTTCCTGAATCTATTTTTATGTTTAATATTTGTTTTATTGTATCTGAAAGCATGATTGAAATTCCTGTGTTTTTCTTTTTAATTCACTTGATACACAGTAAAAAAATTTTTTTTTTTCTAGCTCCTAATTTTTATTCTGTATATGTTTTCATTTGTTTGTGGGGTTTTATTTTCTTATCCAATCTGACTCTTTGCTAAACCTGTTCAATTCTACATTTTTTTCCTATTGTTGATCTTGTCCATTACTATTTTCTAATTTTGCTCCTATTCATACAATGTTTAGTGAAATTGGAGAAAATTAAGAAATCCGTCTTTGATGGAGTGCACAACAAATTTCATTACAAAATGAATTTAGACCTTTAGTCTACCTTTAGACCTACCTAATCAATTTACTTATGCTATCACCAGGGTGTCTTTTCCAAACCTTTTCTTTCCTCCTCAAACCTACTCCTCTACCCTTTTACCCTCTCAGCTCAGAATTTTGTCTTGCATTTCACTAAAAAATTTAAGCCCATTTGCCAAGAGCTTCCTCTTATTCCCTCTTTCTTATCTCACATTACTCAGATGCCTTCATTATCTCTTCTTTCACCCCTATCTCATGTGAAGGGATGGCTCTTCTCTTTTTCAAAGAAAAATCCTCTATACATTGGTGGTACCATTCCATTGTGGCCTCCAGCAAATTGCCCCTCTATTCCTATTCTCACCAGTCAATCTCTCCCCTTCTACTGCCTGCTTCTCTACTATTTCATGTCTTTTCAGTCCTCAAGAAATCCTTTCTTGATCCATCCATCCCTTTTAGCTGGCCTCCTATAGTTCTCCTTTCTTTTGTGATTAAAGTAGAGAAGACCATTTGTTATTAATAGTTCTATTTTCTTTCTTCATGCTCTTCCTAAAACTGCAATCTGGCTTCCAACCTTAACTGAAAGTGCTCTCTAAAGTTAGTAATGACCTCCTAATCATCAAATCTAATGACTTTTTCTCAGACAGCACACTTCTTGGCTTCTCTGAAGCTTTTAGCAATGTCATTAATTCTCTTGCTATTTTTTTCTCTCAGTTTTTCTGACACTATTCTTTTCTGGTTCTAGGCATTTTCACTGGCCATTCACCATTCTCTCTCAATCCCCTCCCCCGCCCCGAGGCAATTGAGGTTAAGTAATTTGCCCAGGATCACACAGCTAGTATTAAGTGACTGAGCTTACATTTGAACTCAGGTCCTCATGACTTCAGGGCTGGAGCTCTATCCACCACGCCCTGCCATCCACTATACTTGGGATGCTTCATCTTTGTCTCCTGGTTTCCCTGGATTCATTCAAGTCCCAGCTAAAATCCCATATTCTTCAAGAAGCCTTTCCTGATGTCCCTACATTGATTATTTCCAATTTATCCAGTCTATATTATTACATTGCATAGTTGCTGGTATTAGACTTTGAGCTTCTTGAGACAGAGGTTTTACTCACCTTTTTATTTCCGTGTAGCTGAAGTTCTTAGGCTTACTACTGTGTCTAATTGCCTTTGGCTCTTATATATCTAAATTATTCTACTGAATAACTTTTCTAATGATCAGTACAAGAGAGGGGTGTTTTTTTTTTTTGAGTATTGATTTACAATGTAGTTTGAGAGATGGTACTATTAAGCCTTCTTCTTTTCTACTTTTTAAAAATGATCATTTCCCTCACTATTCTTGACCTTTTGTTTCTCTAGAAGAATTTTCTTGCTTTTTCTCTATTTATATAAAGTAACCAATAATTTTAGGGGCATGGCATGGAAAGTGTAAATTAAGTATTATTGTCATTTCTATTAGATTGATGTAAATGAAACATGAAGAATTAATATCTGTCCAATTATGTATCACTATTTGGATAAATAATTTTTGGGTAATTATATTAATATAATTTCTGTGCTTGTCTTGGTAGGTGGATTCCTACATATTTAAAACATTCTCTAGTTATTCTGAATGGAATTTCTTTTCCTGTGTTGTTTGTCTCCTACTTTGATAAATGAGGTAAACTATAGAGAGATAGTATTAAAAGTCATCACTTGAGAGAAGCTGAAGATTCTATTTTCCTGCAGAATTTGGGAGAAGCTGAAAAAAGACAATGCAAATGGAGATGGAGAAATCTTTTTCTTTGTAAAGCTGCTTTCCCTTTTATTTTGAAAAGAGGCTTTTTGAAAAGTAACTTTTATATCTTGAGGAAAAATGAATAGAGTAGCAAATAATTTGCACCTGTTCATAAGACAATCACATATGCACATACTTTCAGTTTGTGTGTGTATATGTGCATGCATGCATGTGACTGAATATGGAGGAACATCTCAGAGCCAGCCATTTTCTGTTATTTCAAAATTGCTAGGACAAATTTTTTAACATCTTATTTTGCTCATAATAATATGATATCTATAGTTTCTTTGAGAAATATTTGAAACAGAGACATGTTCTTTATATATGATTTAACTTGGAATCTCTAATCTCTCTCTGGAAAGATAATGCTAGGTCTGAGTTTTAGATAGATACTATTTCCTATATTGAAGAATGTTTCATTTATTAAATGTTTTTAATATATCATCTAAACAGGTGTTTCTATTGAAATATGATGTATTTTTTGTGGGGGGGTCTTGGTTTTTAGGAAATTTGGTAGTTCTTTAATTCCTTCTTTTTCATTTTTTAGGTCAGTTGTCATTTCCTATTTTTCAATCGATTGGCTTAATATTTCTTATTGTATTGACCTCTACTTACTCCACTTTAGTTTTCAGGGAAATTAATGCTTAGATAAGCTTTGTCTCTAATCTTTTGTCTTTGTGATCAAGTCATTTCATTTTCCAGGCATCTCCTTATAATTGTTGTGAGGTCCCTCTCTTCTACATTTATCATTTGGCTTCTCTTCTTTTTATTGTCTTTTTTTCTGTTTACTCACTTTTAGTCTAATTAAATTATTAATTTGGAACTTTGTGCTAAAGTCAAATCCCTTCAATACCCTTGTATGGATCCCTTCAATACCCTTAGTTTACAAGAATAGAAGAACTTATATTCTTTTTTTAAAGAAAGTTTCTCTTTTTAGTATTTTATTTCCTCCCAATTATATATAAAGTAATTTTAACATTCATTTTAAAATTTATTTACTATTTAAAAAGTTTTTTGTTTTCAAATATATGCAAAAATAGTTTTCAACATTCACTCTTGAAAAACCTTGTGTTCCAAATTTTTCTCCCTTTCTTACCCTCACCTCTCTCCTAGACAGCTAGTAAGTCAATATATTTTAAAAATATTCAATTCTTCTATAGGCATTTCCACATTTAACATGTTGCAAAAGAAAAATCAGAATAAAAAGGGAAAAATAGAAAGGAAAAAAGCCAGCAAACAACAAAAAAAAAGGTGAAAATAATATATTGTGATCCACATTTAGTCCCCACAGTCCTCTTTTTGGAAGCAAATGGTTCTCTTCATCAAAGTCTATTGAAATTGTATTGAATCATCTCATTGTTGAAAAGAGCCACATCCATCAGAGTTGACCATCACATAATCTTGTTGCCATGTACAATGCTCTTTTGGTTCTACTCACTTCACTCAGCATCAGTTCATGTAAGTCTCTCCAGGCCTTTCTGAAATCATCCTGTTGGTCGTTTCTTACAGAACAATAATATTCCATAACATTCATATCCCATAATTTATTCATTCTCCAATTGATGGATATCTATTCAATTTCCAGTTTCCTGCCACTACAAAAAGGGCTGCCATAAACATTTTTTGCATATATGGGCTTTTTTTATGGTCTCTTTGGATTACAGGCCCAGTAAAGACCCTTCTGGATCAAAAAGTAGGCACAGTTTGATAGCCCTTTGGGCATAGTTTCATATTGCTTTCTAGGATGATTGGGTCAGTTCACAACTCCACCAACAATTCAATATTCATTTAAAAAATTAAGTTCTAAATTTTCTCTCTCATTCCCCACTTCTTTCACTGAGAAGGAAAACAATTTGATATATGCTTTACATGTGTAGTTATGTAAAACATATTTCTATGTTAGTTATGATGGTTATAAAAAGTTATAAAAGAAAATATAGAGGAAAATAAAAATCCAGGTAAAATAGAGAAAATAAAAAATGTCTACTTCAATCTATTTTCAGACTCCATCAGTTTTTTTCTTTGGGGGTAGATTGTCTTGGATCATTATGTTGCTTGGAATAGCTAAATAATAAGTTTTGATTTTGTTGACTTCTGACTGTGTTTTGATCTTCCTTATAATCATGGTGACTTTCTATAATCAGAATCTTCTTGTTATGTTTGCTCATTTTCCCAGCCTATTTCTTGACTTTTAACTTTTTGCTAAAGAGGGTCCCTGCTTTCAGGATGAAGGATGCACCAAACACTATTTCAAGTTTTTTGTGCAGCTGTGTTCAAAGATACTTCTAGGGACCTGTAAGTTAATTTTTTCAAGCTGTTATGATCTAAGGTGAGGTGTTTATTATTCTCCTGGCCTGTGCTCTGATCTGTGAGTGACTATAAACTCTCTTTTCTTCCCTGCAAATGGGAGGAGGATCCTTGTTTTATTGTGACTGAATGCTCTGATATATTAGTTTTCCACCTCACTTGTGGATGTGAACCAGTTTCTAATACGGGCAATTCTGCCCCCAGCAAAGAGACCCTGTAATCTCCTTCTGACTGGTTGTTTGATTCTATCACCGAGTGTGGGCTGAGAGCTCCAGAAGGAGCCTCTATCACTATTGATTCAGTCATTTCCCTGTGACAGACCTTTTCTGGTGACCTAAATTGTTTTGTGCTAGAAAATTATTTTACCCCTTCCTTTTGTGGCTTCTGATGCTCCAAAATTTGCTTTATGACATTATTTTAAAATGTTTGGAGCAGTTTGGGGGAAAGTTCAAGTGTCCTAGAATTTCAAATCTCATTCTTAGATACCATCTTAATATCTGGTTAAATAGATGTTAACTTCTTAAATATGATTTTTCCTCCAGAATACTTTGCCTTTAATCGGTAGTAATTATACAATTTTTCTTCACTTTTTCTCCAAGACTTAATATCCAACAACATTTTTTATAGTCCTTTTGTCATTTTAATTTGTGCCAATTTGAATCTACAAAATTCAGTTGTAGTTATGAAATTTGCTAAGTTTCAAAAAGTCTTTGTCATTCCATATATATATGTCCCAGAAAGATAGCAAATGTCTGTTTTGCTATTATGCCAAAAAAGAGTTGTCTTCATATCTCTCCTTCAGAAGTCACCAACCAATAGTACCTATGTTTTCTTTTTCTGCCTGAATAATCTTTCATCCAATAGCTTTTGTGGATCCATATCATTATTTCTTGGAGAAAAAAAAATGCTTCCTTGTCAAAAAACTTCTGCTCCGTTTCTTCAGGAAGATATTAAAAAAAATTTTTTTTCTTCAGGAAGACATTGGCAAGCATTTATTGACCCTTTCCCCCTTTTTCCTCTGTATCATTTTTTTTAAACATAGAATCTCCTGAAACCCATCATGATCCCGTTCTACTTATTCAGATCCTTTTGTTTTCTTTGTTTTCAAGTTGAAGCTCCAATCATCTAGTGATTAAAATGATATTTTTGAGTCCACTAATCTATTCTTTTGTGGATAAAGCTGGCCTGTAATTAGAACATGGTTTATTTGACTGTGATAGTTACTTGACTGCTAGCACTCTCTGCTAGAAGATTTCAAACTGTGGTCAATGCTATCATATTATAATCAGCTAATACCTAATGCAATAGATAGAGAAGCATATTTGTAGTCAGGAAGATCTGAATTCAAATTTGGCTTCCTTTACTTAATAATTGTATGACCCTAAGTAAGTCACTCTTGGTGACTTAAAAAAAGTATATTAGATACTGTAATTAACGTTAAATCTTTGACTCTATGATCATTAAACACGTCCTTAGTGACTGACCAGTCTGGCTAACTGCAATTCATTTCCAGTAGATTAGTTGCTATTTTATAAAATAAGATTTACCTAGTATAGCATGAAAAAAATATTCGATAAGGATGCAACACTGATTTAGGTAAATGTGCTGTCTACTATCCCTTCCCCTCCTTCTGTCCAGAAAAATATGGGGTCACCAGAGTGAGGTAGTGACTTCAGCTGCTATAGTACACCCACCAAGTCTGAAGGGAACTGATCTCAAGTCATTTAGATGATTATGAAGCTGCAGCAATGGGACATGACTGGTTCTCTAAGACAATCAAGTCACAAGACAATACCTTGCTTTTTAAGATAGAACTAACCTAGCTTATATGGAGGGCGAGTTAGGTAGATATTTTTAAAACACACAGCAGGAAAAATTGAGCAAAGAAATTATAATGCCCTTTACTTATTTCCATTTTTTAATAGTAGAGCAGTTGGAAAAAAGGAAAGAAAATCATGTAAGAACATTAATTTAATTGTTGGTGCTCCAAAGATGTAGAGAGATCAATGGATGAGTTATCAGAGAACATGGGTTCACATGCTGTCTCTGACATTTATGATATGTCTGTGGCAAATCAACATTCAAGCTTTCAAGAATATTGATTTGTTAAGCAATGCATGCCAAATGCTCAAAAAACTGGGACCACTAGCCTTCCTCAAATTTGGTACTAGATTCCCAACACAAAAGGAGACAGACTTTTATGCATTAAAAACAATTAATTAAGTAAAACCAATTAATTAAAAGAAAACAATCAAAATACAAAATAAGGTAATCTGATTTCTAATTGGAGGAAAAATTAGGGATTTCCTAAGTTAGGAGGGGCATAATGAACAGGTGCATTTCTCTGAAATTATAAAAAGGGATGTGCTACTTCCCCCTAAGTTTCTATAAACAATTAAAGGAACATGGAAACAATAACTGATTGATTAATATGAAGCTGGCTTTCAGATATGACATATGGGTTGCTTAAATTGTAAATTCTTTTTATCAAGCTTTATATTTGACTGTGCTTCTGGTCAGCATGACTTTTATACTAATTTGGAGGACAACTAGAAGGTACAGTGGAAAGAGCACCAGGTCTACCTCAGGAAAATCTGAGTCAAATCCAGATTCAGATTTATTAGCTGTATGACACAGTACAAGTTACTTAACCCTATTTATTTATGGTTCTCATCTGTTAAAAAAAATGGAGAAGGAAATGGGATACACCAGCAGCATCTTTACCAAGAAAACTCCAGATGGAGTCACAGAGTTAAACACAACTGAAAAATGACTAAAAAATAACAACAAAAAACTTGGATGATGAAGGTCCTTTACTTACCAGATCAACAACCAGGCTTGATTGTCAAAATGTCACTGCTTGCTATAACCTCTTAATAAATACTTGTTGAATTGAGTTGGCAAAATTAGTAAGAACAAATCACTGAGCATTGACTTTTTTTTTTTAAACTTTTCAGCTTTTAAAAAGGGTGGGATGGAAACAGATTATGTATCTGTAGTCCATTCTTGAACCAATTCGTGTTCAGTTTTATACCTTCTGTTGGTTATGTATTTTTGAAAACCAGCTGCCTTTATCTCTGGACTTTTCCCTACATTCATGTCTTTGTCTGAAGGGAATGGAGGCTTTATCCCTTTACAGAGCCAGTTGCTGACTGGATGAACCTCAAAATTAATGGGTGTTTTGGGTTCTCCCATTATTATTCACATTCTCTTCAGATAATGATTACTATATCCATGTACAATCCAGATTTGTAGAACTATTTAAGTTCTACAGGACTTATTCAATAAACTTTATTTACAAAGATGCTGTTTTTGACTTTTGAAAGTATTGAATAAAACTCATCCCAGAACAAAGGGAAAGAAGTATTTTCTGTTTTAATTTAGATTTTTGTGAATGATAGTCTTTTCATTAACGATGGGCTTAGAAGTAAATACTACAAAATGTTAATTTTGAAATGAATCAGTATGGTGTATTAGAAAACATAATTTGTCAAATTAGAAGTACTAATTTTTAAAGGCTGGAGAGGTAGATTGTCAGCCTCCACTGAGTATCTTCCACTATTTAGTATCAGATGCTTTCTAATTGGATTTTTATTTTATTAAGTACATTTATTTATTTATCATTTATTAAATACAGACTCTTACCATAAAATTGAAAAAAAATCCACAATTTATTAACTCCTGAAATTATTAAGATACCTTATTAAAAATCAAGATCTATATTTATGCTCTATGATGTATTTTCAGACAACAGCTGTGAAACTTTGGACAAATTACTTAACCTCTGTTTAACTCAATTTATTCAACTTTAAAATAAGGAATAGCAACTATTTCCCAAAGTAGTTGTGAGGATTAAATTTGTAAAGCACTTAGCATAGTGCTTGACACATTGTAAGTTCTATAAAAATGTTGGTGTTTTTATTAATATTAATTTCTGGAAGCAAAAGCTGCTTGCTTTATGAATGTCTAGGACAGAGATTAGACAAAAATTATTCTTTATATTTGGCCTTTATCATACATGCTATTTTGGAACCCAGTTCTATAGATAATTTCATATTTATTTGCTAATCCAAGGCTTTTAGGATCATCTCTTGGCAGTGATCTATTTGTATACTTATAAATCTTCTTAGCAGAAGAGTTTAGATCAGGGTTACCTTGTAGCTCAGAAATGCAAAGATAGAAATGCATATAATAATGAGGGTATTATTGTTATATGTATATACGGGTATATGTATTTATATATATGTGACAAAGCTTTACTTTTCTGACACCTTCTTCTCTTTAAAATGATATAATCCAAGGAGCATTATAGGAAATTTGTACACAATAAGCATTAGGATTCTCTATATATTCTCTATTTTCTATATATTCTAGAGAATATATGTATTCTCTATTTTAGCAGTTTCTAGAAGAATATGCTTAGTAGGCAAAAACAGTTACACTTCCTTCCTTTCAGTTGGAAATGGGACCAAGAAAAGCTTAAGCAAATAGAAGAATTAAAGTATTTCTTTTCCTTTTCTGGGGTCGTTAGGTCTCCTTTCAGCATTTATTCTTGCTTTTTAAATGGTCTTCCATACCAAGGAACAATTTGTAATTACATTAGATTCATAACTTGCTTTTCCAGCTCCTCCATTTTCTGCCCTCCACTCCCATCCATCTTTCCTCCGAGTTTCATTCTTTATCATATTTAATACATATTGGACATTTCAAATTGCACATTCTAAATTGGATATTCATTATTTTTCTCCTCAAATCCACCCCCTTCCAGACTTCCTTGTTCTGCAGAAGGCACCCTCATTTTTACAGTCTCCCTGGTTTATAACCTTAGCATTGTCAAGTATCTTCATGTTTATTCTGTTTTGACCAGAAACCCTAAGGTATTCCCTTCCCAGATTAATTTATTTAAATATATTTTTTTAACGAAGTGGAAAAGGCCTTTCTTTGGCTCCCTAACCTTAACACTGAATGAATGTAGCCTCAAGCAAAGTAAGACCTGCTATAAAGGTCAAGGTCTCCCATTGCAGCCAGGACCATCTCTAGTCCTTCTCATCTGTACCTAGCCACTGGATCCAGATGGCTCTGGAGGCTACAGTCAAGCAGGTGACCTTGTCTGGCCCTCCCTCACTTAAATCTAATAGACCTACATGTCACAGCATCACCTCCTTCATGTCATGATTCTCTTCCAGAACAAAGGACAAACAACAAGCAATGACAACAACCAATAGCCAAATCTTGCCTTCTTGTACCTCAGTCTCCCATTTGACTTTTTATCTATTCAAACAACCACAACCTTAGTTCAGACTAATTGCCTCTCACTTAGATTATGAAACAGTTTCCTAGTTCATCTTCCTGAATTTCCTCTTTCCCACTCCAATTTATCCTCCCTAGTGCTGCCAAAATGATCTTAAGTATAGATATGACACTCCTTTATTTCATAAAAATAAATGGTTCCCTATTGCCTTAAAGATAAAATATAACCTTTTCATTTAGCTTTTAAATCCTTTTACAAACTTTCTTTGGCCTATTACCCTTCATACATTCTGACATCCTGCCAAAGTTTCCTTCTTTCTTCACACATGAGAAAAATCAATAAATTTAATGAAGCTATTAATTATCTCAATTAGCTTGCTAATTTCCTAGAATTCTCTAAGTATTCCATCATGTTGTCAGCAAGTAGGGATAATTTTAGCTCCTCTTTGTCTGTCCTTATACCTTTGCTATCTATCCCATTGCATTTGTAGATTTCAAATAATAGGAAGGTGAGGAGACATCCTTATTTACTTCATTATTTTTAGAGTTTTCATCACTACATAAATGCTAATTTTTAAATTTTAGATAGATACTTTTTCCCCCATTAAGTTCCCATAATTTTCCCATGCCTATACTGTGTAGGTTTTTAATTTTTTGTTTTACTTTTAAATTTTATTTTAACGAATATGTTTATTTTCTCTCTCACCCATGCCCTCTGAATAGGAAGAGAAGAGAGAAAATTCCTTATAACAAATATGCATGGGGAAGCAAAACAAATTCCCAAATTGTCAATGTCCAAAACTGTCTCATTCTATATATTTAGTCTATTGTCTAAGTGTCTGGGGTGAAGAGTAGAATTCTTTAACTTCAGCTCCCTGGAACTATCGTTGATTATTTTGATTTGTTTGTTGTTGATCAGAGCTCTTGAATTTTTCGAAATTGTTCATTTTACAGTGTTGTTATTTTAGATTTCTCTCCAGTCACTGATGATCTGCCTAAACTTATTTCTCGTTGGTTAGCATACTCCGACTCCTATACTCTCCCCACAATGGCGATTCAGAATCTGTGGCTCTCTGGTACTTTATTAATCCCATCTCTTTCTTTCTTTCTTTTTAAAAATTATTTTTTAAACACATTGCTTTTATGTTGGGAGAGAAAAATCAGAGCAAAAGGGAAAAACTATAGGAAAGATTAAAAAAAAAACAGAAAAAAAGAAATGAACATATCACGTATTGATTTACATTGTCTCCTTAGTTTTTTTCCTGGATCTAGATGGTATTTTCTGTACAAAGCCTATTGAATCCTTCGTATCCCTTTCAACTCTACTTCCTCAAAATCCCACTCCAAATATAACAACTGCTTCTAATGAACTTCCTGGAAAGCCTTCTCTTTACTTAATAAGTTTGCTTTCAACATGGACTTTTCTTTTTCTTCTTCAATCTAATGGAATTTATTGAGAAATGCTAAATTTTTGGTTTGAGATAGATCCTTCTTATCATAAAATATTCTTCTCTGCCTGTACTTTATAGGGTTTTTATTTTTTAATAAAAATTTGTTTTTTTTCAGTGAATGAATATTTTCTTTGTGGGATATAAATGTGAAAAAGAGACAGTCCATGTTAATCAGGCATTTGTAATCTAATGAAGAAAATCACCACAAAAAAAGGAAGTTGAAAAGTGGGTAGAAGAGAAAACACCAAGGAGTGTCCCACTATAGAACATGTTGGTTCTTGAGATCAGAGTCAAAAGAACAGCTCTTGGAAAATAAAATTACCTTCAAGGTCAGCAAGGTTGTGAGCTCTCTATAAAGGAAGGCTTTGAAAGAGTTTAGTGCTTGCCTTCTAGCCAGTCAGAAGGGAGAGGTAACTGAAGGTGTCATCTTACCTGAGAGATGAAGAGATTTTTGGTGATCAGTTTATACTGGGGTGGGAATGAGGAAGAAGAAAGCTATATTGTTCGATGGAGTCTTCAAGAAGAGCTATAGAGGAAAAATGGAGTACTATGCAAATTTGTTATGGAATCTCAACTCAACTGTTAGTATTTATATCTCCTTAAGCTGAAGACTTCTAGCTTATGACTGTCTCTGGCTACTCTTTTTTTTTTTTTTTTTTTTTTTTTGGTACCAGCTATGCTTTCACTAATGTTTCTCTCCTAATCCCTCCTTCCATCTCTAACCCCATACACTAGTTATGGATGGGAAGTTATTGTACTTTTTGCTCTCCTTTGCTATTTCCAGACTCTCTCTCCCTATCACTATTGCTCTAAAGTTTATTTAATTTATAATTGTAATACCTATCCTAAAGTTTATTTCTTTGGGACTTGTAAAGGGCTGAAACTCTTAAAAGGTGTGTTTGAATCAGACAACTGAGCACTTAAGGCTAATTACTTATTGGACAATGATTCTATTAGCATATGTTTGGAAAAATGGCCCTTCTCACTGTTTCGAGCTGGCTTGATGTTTGGTGTATACAGATAATTGTAGGTAAGGATTAAGGGGTAGGGTGAGAGAGGAGAGAGAGCTTCATTTGCAGCAGGACCAGGAGAAGGGAGATTGGTGGCAAGCTTGTGGTAGTTTGTCTCCCTCACACTCTTCCCCTGTAACATGCTCTCCTGGCAGTTACAATTACTAGTCTGTCCTAGACCCACCAGAGTACCTTTGACCACTGTCTTTTGCAGTGTGAACTCTACCCAGCTCGCCTCCTCTGAGGCCTTCAAAGGTCTCTGGCCACAATCTCTTGAATCTATAGCTTAATAACCGGTAGCGCACTCAAGAACAGTCACATGTAATCTTAAAAGCCTTTATTATACCTACTCACATAATGCCCTGACTGATGCCCTGACTTGTTGGTTCCCTAGTGAACACCTGGTCAGAAGACCCATGTGTTCACTACCAAAACCCTTACCTCTTTTGGCTATCCATCTTGGCTTGGCCACCCAGGCTGGGGAGCCAGGGTGAAGAGCGCCAGGTTAAAGAGAGCTACTGCTGCCTGCAGTGGGCTTACATAGGGCCTGTGAGGTCACACACACAGCCAATCAGCGAGAGAGTCACCCATTACGAAGCTATCTCAATATGGCCAGGATCCCGCCCAAGGGCAGTCCTAATATCCACAGAAATTACTTCCGGACCTCAATCTCCCGATGTACTGTGGCACCCATTTAAAGGCCCCTTACATCCCCCTGAAGACCAAGGACTTTTGCTTATCCTGATTCTCTCTGATCCTGAGGCCTCTGGGGAGCTAGTCCGGACTTTATTTATCTTCTTATTGATGGAGACAAAGACTCTGCCTTGCAAAAGGGACAAGGTAGAGTTGGTGAGAGTTGAGAGAACTTCAGTTTGCAGCCAATTCCTCTTTGTGAATTTTTCAAGTAGGGGTCTCTTCTTCATGAACTTTTCAAACTTTGTCTTTTTTGTTATAAGTTGCTTCAGAGTAGGACTTCCCTGACTTCCAACTTTGAGAGAAAAGATGAGAGAAGCCAATATCACTTCAGGTTGATGAAGGAAAAGATTAGGAAGACATTAGAGAAGCTGGCAGTCTTCATCATGTCCCTATTTCTAGCTTGCTATTCAACAGACTTTAGGCAATTTAACCTTGGTTGAGATCTAGGGCATTCTTCCTTGCTTGAGCTAGGGACCTCTTTTACTCTGTATTGTCTGTTATATATCCTACTATCTATCATCTCTCTTTCTCTCTCTTTCTGTCTCTCTCTCTCTCTGTCTCTGTCTTTGTCTCTTCCTCCCTCTCTTCTCTTTCCTTCTCTCCCCCCCATTCCTCTCTCTTTCTCTCTCTTCCCCCTCTCCTCTGATTTCTGGTTCATTATTTTCTCTACATGTTCATTGTGGAATTGTTATTAGATTGACAAAGGTGTCAAGCCGTGAATATAGACCTTGTTATATTGCTGGAGAAACTGAGACAAGATAGAGATTTGAGAGTATTTAATAATTTATTTAAAAGGGAGCGATTTACTGGGACCAATTAGATCCATGGTTTGGTCTCAAGGCTGAATGAGACTATTGTCTCCAAGAATCCAACAAACAATGTGAATTCTCAATGTTCTATCTACACATGGCTCAGACTCAGAGGGTAGACTGAAGCAGGGGCAGAGTCAGGGTGCTGAGAGTGGGAACAGGACTCTGACAGGGTGGGGTGAGCCTCTGGAGATGAGATGACCTAATGGGGGAAGGAACCCTGGAGATGGGGAGAGGCATCTTGTTAAGATGGTACCTGACATTCCGATAGCTTGGGATGGGGAGAGGCATTCTGATATTCTAAAACATAAAATCTTTTATCCTTATCAAATATTCTGATAAAGAGGGAGGGGAAGTTTTGTAGGACTGAGCTTTGAGCTGATAAATATAAACTGAAGCAGAACAATTAGAGAAAATGAGTCAGGACTGGGTCAGGATAATTAGGGAAACTGAGTCAGAATAATAAAAGAGAACTATAGCATAACATTGGAATCTCCCCAACCCATGATAGATATACTTCTTATCTTATCTCTGAGGAATGCAGAGTGGTGACCTGGGCCCCAACTTCCTACTTTGCCTCTTGAGAGGAAAGTTTCCCTTAGAAAAAGATAGGGAGAAAAGAGGTGGCAATGTCTATTCTATTTTCTTTTGAGACATGATGTATAAGGACAGCAAGCCTCATAAAAGATGAAACCTTACAACATATGTAGGACCTGTTCTTTTTCCTGAATTGGGGTCCATTCTATCTACATATTGCTCACCAAATTAATATTCTGGTAGCTATAATCTTAGATGTCCAGGACACTCCTTTTCTTCCTCATTAATTCAATCTTTCTTTCTTTCCTATTCCTTGTCCTCATACTAGGAAACATCATCAAACATATTCACATTTCCTCAAATACTTTAACTTATATTCCTTAATATACAGGATTATAGCCTTGATCTTAAAAATCACCCATAAATATTCATGTTCATGTTCATGAACTTCAAAATTCTCTTTTCTAATCACAATCATTTACTATTTTATTTTGGCCTTTGGTTTACTATATAGTTTGAAATCTAGAAATGTTATTCCCTCTTTATCCCTATTTCTTTTTATCATTTCCCTTGATATTCTAGATCTTTTATTTTTTAAGATAAACTTTGTTATTACTTCATCAACTTTTATAAACTATTCCGTTAGTAATTGGATTGGCAGAGCATTATAAGTATCAACATACTTTGCAATGTTGTAATTTTCATTATATTGGCATGGAATACCTATGAACTCTGAATATTCTTCCAGCTATTTAAGTTTTTCTTCATGTCTTTAAAGATTACTTTGACACTGATGAGCGATTAGTGTGCTTTGCTAAGTTGACCTCTAGATATTTTATGCATTTTATATTTATTTGGAATGGAATTTCTTCTGTTCCTCTTTGTAGAATGAATACTTGTTTAATCCACTCATATTTAAAATTTTGAAAATTAGGCTTATATTTTCCCCATTTGTCTCTAATGTTCAGGATTTTTTCAACTTATGATTTTTTCCTTTCTTCTGTAAACACCGTATTATAATCCTTTAGTTATTTTAGTTTAAAATTTAGTTGACTCTATTCCCATTGGGTCTTCTACCCATATCCTTTATCTTCCCTCTTGTATTCCCTTTGAAGTTTGCATATCGTTTTTTTTCCTTCTTTCATCTGGTTAATAATTCTTTTCCCCAATTTCCCTTTCAATTAGTCAAATAGATCATGCTTTCAATTAATCCTCTTCTTTAGTTTTTTGAAATTCATTTTTGCCACTTTACAGAGTGTTTCTCTTTGTTATCCATCTTCTCCTTCTATCTACTCTAGACAGTTATTGTCTGATTTATAATTCCTATAAATCATCTCACCTCTCTCTATTTTATGTATTATTCATTCAATAAAAGCTTCCTATAGAGTTCTTTTGATCCCTTCCCTCCAGGCAGTTTCTGACACTGTATTGTAAAGGTTGCTTTTGTGGATTCACTTTTTTCCATTGGTCCTCACTCCCAGAAGAATGTCAATTCCTGCTGGAAACAGAAATGTTCCACTTATCCTCCCTCCTCTATCCTACTCTCACCACACACACATGATTATGTAGCCACTGTTGATCAATACTCTTTCATCTGATTATCTTCTGTTATCCTTTTGTCTCACAATCTTCTCTCTGAATCCATGTCCTCCCATTCTCCCATTAATTATATATAGCTATATAATAATAATAATAAAAAAAATGTTTAGTCCTCCATATTGGTGGACATGAACTGGAAATTAAATGAGATGCATCATCAACCCCATTCTATGTGTAGATATTTGGTCAGTTCAAATGAAAGTAACACTCAAGTGTCATTCACTCATCCTACTCCTTCAACCTTGTTTGTATTCTGCTTCTGGACCCAAGTTATTTGAGATAACTTGTCTCATTTTTCTCTTACCTTCTCCAGTTATTTCTTTTTCTTCATCCTTTCATTTCTTCTTTTAAAATAGATTGCAAAAATTACGAAAAACTTGACACAAAATAAAGTCAGATTTAAATAATTGGTAAGACATTCAGTGCTGTTGGATAGGCCCAGCGAATATAATAAAGATAACAATACTCCCCATACTAATCTATTTATTTAGTGCTATACCAATCAAACTCCCAAGAAACTATTTTAGTGATCTAGAAAAAATAACAACAAAATTCATATGGAAGAGTAAAAGGTCGGGAATTTCAAGGGAACTAATGAAAAAAAAGTCAGATGAAGGTGGCCTAGGTGTACCTGATCTAAAGCTATATTATATAGCAGCAGTCACCAAAACCATTTGGTATTGGCTAAGAAATAGACCAGTCAATCAGTGGAACAGATTAGGTACAAAGGACAAAATAGGGTACATCTATAGCAATCTAGTGTTTGACAAACCCAAAGATACCAACATTTGGGATAAAAATTCATTATTTGAAAAAAAAACTGTTGGGAAAACTGGAAATTAGTATGGCAGAAATTAGATATGGATCCACACTTAACACCATATACCAAGATAAGATCAAAATGGGTCCATGACTTAGGCATAAAGAATGAGATAATAAATAGATTAGAGGAACAGAGGATAGTCTACCTCTCAGACCTGTGGAGGAGGAAGGAATTTATGACCAGAGGAGAACTAGAGATCATTATCGATCACAAAATAGAAGATTTTGATTACATCAAACTAAAAAGTTTCTGTACAAACAATACTAATGCAAACAATATTAGAAGGGAAGTAACAAATTGGGAAAATATTTTTACAGTTAAAGGTTCTGATAAAGGTCTCATTTCCAAAATATATGTAGAGAACTGACCCTAATTTATAAGAAACCAAACCATTCTCCAATTGATAAATGATCAAAGGATATGAACAGATGATGAAATTGAAATTATATCCACTCATATGAGTGTTCCAAATCACTACTGATCAGAGAAATGCAAATTAAGACAACTCTGAGATACCACTACACACCTGTCAGATTGGCTAAGATGACAAGAACAAATAATGATGAATGCTGGAGGGGATGTGGGAAAACTGGGACACTAATACATTATTGTTGGAGTTGTGAAAGAATCCAACCATTCTGGAGAGCAATTTGGAACTATGCCCAAAAAGTTATCAAACTGTGCATACCCTTTGATCCAGCAGTGCTACTACTGGGCTTATATCCCAAAGAAATACTGAGAAGGGGAAAGGGACCTGTATGTGCCAAAATGTTTGTGGCAGCTCTTTTCATAGTGGCTAGAAACTGGAAGTTGAATGGATGTCCATCAATTGGAGAATGGTTGGGTAAATTATGGTATATGAAGGTTATGGAATATTATTGCTCTGTAAGAAATGACCAGCAGGATGAAGCAGAGAGGTTTGGAAAGACTGATCAACTGATGTTGAGTGAAATGAATAGAACCAGAAGATCACCATACACTTCAATGTTGTATGAAGATATATTCTGATGGAAGTGGATATCTTCAACATAAAGAAGATCCAACTCACTTCCAGTTGATCAATGATAGACAGAAACAACTACACCCAGAGAAAGAACACTGGGAAGTGAATGTAAATTGTTAGCACTACTGTCTATCTACCCAGGTTACTTATACCTTTGGAATCCAATTCTTAACGTGCAACAAGAAAATTGGATTTACACACATTTACACAATGTATCTAGGTTATACTGTAACACATGTAAAATGTATGGGATTGCCTGTCATCTAGGAGAGGGAGTAGAGGGAGGGAGGGGAAATTTTGGAAAAATTAATACAAGGGATAATGTTATAAAAAATTACTCATGCATACATAGTCAAAAATTTTATAATTACAAAATTAAAAAAATAAATTAAACTGTTACAGCCAGGCCTCCATAATTTGCATTTTTTCATTAATTTTCTTGAAATTCTTGGCCTTTTGTTCTTTCATATGATCTTTGTTATAATTTTTTCTAGTTCTATAAGATAATTTATTGGGAGTTTGATTGGTATGGCATTGAATAAATTGATTAATTTAGGTAGAATTGTAATTTTTATTATATTAGCTTGGCCTGCCCATGAGCATTTGATTAGATCTGACTTTATTTGTTTGTTTGGAAAGTGTTTTATAGTTGTGTATATATAATTCCTGACTTTGCCTTGGGAGAGAAAGACTCCCAAATATTTTATATTATTGACAGTTATTTTAAATGTAATTTTACTTTGTATCTCTTGCTGCTGGATTTTGTTGGTAATATATAAAAATGCTGATGATTTATGTGGATTAATTTTGCATCCTGCAACTTTGCTAAAGTAGTGAATTGTTTCTAGTAGTTTTTTAGTTGTTTCTCTAGGATTCTCTAAGTATATCATCATATCATCTGCAAAGAGTGATAATTTCGTTTTCTCATTACCTACTTCAATTCCTTTAATTTCTTTTTCTTCTCTTATTACTAAAGCTAAAATTTTTTAATACAACATTGAGTAGCAGTAGTAATAGTGGGCAATCTTGTTTCATCCCTGATCTTAATGGGAATGGTTCTAGTTTATTCCCATTACATATGATGCTTGCTGAGAGTTTTAAGTAGATGCTACTGATCATTCCAGGGAAAACTTCATTTATTCCTTTTTTCTCTAGTGTTTTGAATAGGAATGGGTGTTGGATTTTTCCAAATGCTTTTTCTGAATCTATTGAGATAATTATTTGATTTCTGTTGGTTTGGTTATTGATATAATTAATTATGTTAAGACTTTTTCTAATATTGAACCAGCCCTTCATTCCTGGTATAAATCCTACTTGGTCATGGTGTATTATTTTGTGACAACTTGATGTAATCTCTTTGCTAATATTTTATTTAAAATTTTTGCAATATTCATTAAGGAAATTGATCTCTAATTTTCTTCCTCTGTTTTGACCTTATCTGGTTTAGGTATCAGCACCATATATATGTCATAAAAGGAATTTGGTAAGACTCCTTTCCCAATTTTTCCAAATTATTTACGTAGTATTGGAATTAATTGTCCTTTAAATTTTTGGTGGAATTCACATCTAAATTCATCTGGCCCTGGAGATTTTTTTCTTAGGGAGCTGACCATCTGTTATGTTATCAGATTTATTGACATATACTTGGGCAAAATAGTTCCTAATTATTTCTCTAACTTTCTCTTCATTGGTGGAAAGTTTGCCCTCTTCATTTAAAAAAAAATTTACAAAGCATATGCATGGGTAATTTTTTCAACATTGACCCTTGCAAAAGCTTTTGTTTTAAATTTTCCCCTCCTTCCTTCCATCTCCCCCCCCCCCAGCTGACAGGTAGTTCAATACATGTTAAATACATTGAAATATATGTTAAATCCAATATATGTATACATATTTATGCAGTTATCTTGCTGCAAAAAAAATCATATCAAGAAGGAAAGAAAAGAAAAACTGAGAAAGAAAATAAAATGCAAGCAAATAACAACAGAGAGAATGAAAATGCTATGTTGTGTTCCACATTCTGTTCCCACGGTTCTCTCTCTGAGTGCATATGACTCTCTCCATCACTGAACAAGTAGAACTGGTTTGAATCCTCTCATTGTTGAAGAGAGCCACATCAATCAGAATTAATTGTCGTATAGTCTTGTTGTTGCCCATTTCACTTAGTATTAATTCACATAGGCATCTCCAAGCCTCTTTAAAATCATCCTGCTGGTCATTTCTTACAGAACAATAGTATTCCATAGCATTCATATACAATAATTTTTTAAGACATTCTCCAATTGATGGGCATCCACTCAGTTTCCAGTTTCTTGCCATTACAAAAAGGGCTGCCACAAACATTTTTGTACATGTGGGTCCCTTTCACTTCTTTAAATTCTCTTTGGCATATTATCCCAGTAGAAACATGGCTGGTTCAAGCCTTTTTCATTTTGACACTAACAATTTTTTTCTTTCCTTTTTCTAATCAAATTAACTAAAGGTTTATATATTTTGTAGATTTTTTTTCATAAAACCAACTCTTAGTTTTGCTTATTAGTTCAATAATTTTCTTACTTTCTTTTTAATTTTTCTTACTTTCAGTTTTATTAATCTCCCTTTTTATTTTCAGAATTCCAATTTTGGTATTTAATTGGGGTTTTTCATTTTGTTCTTTTTATAGCTTTTTTAGTTGCATGCCTAACTCATTGATCTTCTATTTCTCTAGCATACAGATATAAAAATTTCCCTAAGAATTTCTTTGGCTGTTCTTTAGGGGATGCTATCTCATTTTGGTATATTGTCTCATTATTGCCATTCTCTTGGATGAAATGATCAATTGGATTTATGATTTGCTGTTTCACCCACTCATTCTTTAGGATTAGATTATTTACTTTCCAATCAATTTTTGAACTATTTTCCTCTGACCTTTATTACATATAATTTTTATTGTACCATGATCTGAAAAAGATGCATTAACTATTTCTATCTTTCTCTATTTGATTTTGAGGTTTTATTCCCTAATCTATTTTTGTGTAGGTTCCTTGTACTGCCAAGAAAAAAGTTGTCTCTATTCAACTTTCCCCAAAAGTCTATCATACCTCATTTTTCTAAAATTCTATTTACTTCCTTAACTTACTTCTTATTTATTTGGTGGTTCAATTTATCTAGTTCTGAGAGAGAAAGATTGAGATCCCCCACGAGTATAATTTTGCTGTCTAATTCTTCTTGTAGCTCTCAACTTCTCTTCTAGAAATTTAGATGCTATACTACTTGGTGCATATATGTTTAGTATTGATATAACTTCATTATGTATGGTACCTTTAAGTAGGATGTATTTTCCTTCCTTATCTCTTTTAATTAGATCTATTTTTGCTTTTGCTTAATCTGAGATCAGAATTGCTATCCCTACTTTTTTTTTTTTTTTTTTTTTTTTTTACTTCAGCTGAAGCATAATAGATTCTGCTCCAGCCTTTTACCTTTACTCTGCTTTAAATATGTTTTTTTGTAAACAATATATTGTAGGATTCTGGCTTTTAATCCAGTCTGCTATCTGCTTCTGTTTCATGGGAGAATTCATCCCATTCACATTCACAGTTAAAATTACTAACTCTGTATTTACTGCCATCTTATTTTCCCCAAGTTATACTTTTCTTTTTCCTTTCCCCTTTCTCTCCTTCCCAGTGCTTTGCTTCTGACCACCACTTGCCTCAAATAGCCCTGTCCTTTTATAGTTCCTCCCCCTTTCTTATCCTTTTCCCCTTCTATTTCTCTCTCCCTTCTATTAGCTTCCCCCTTTTCTTTCCTCTTTCCTTTCCTACTTCCCTATGGGGTGAAACAAGTTTCTCTATGAAGCTAAATATGTCTGATTTTCTCTCTTTGAGCCAAATCCAATGAGAGTAAGATTCACACAATGCTCATTATCTTCCCTTCTTTCCCTCAATTGTAACAGGTCTTTTTTGTCTCTTCATGAAAAGTAATTTACCTATTTTACCTCTACTTTCCTCTTCTTCCAGTACAATCCCTTTTCTACTTCTACTTTCTTTTTTTATATCATCACAATAAAGTCAAATTATACTTATACCCTTTAAGTATAACCATAACAGAGACACAGTTCTTAAGAGTTAAACATATCATCTTCCCATATAGGGATGTAAAAATTTTAACTTTTAAAAGAAACATAGTTATTTTTTCTTTCCTTTTTATCTTTTTATAATCCTCGAGTTCTGTATTTGAAGATCAAATTTTTTGTTCAGTACTGGTCTTTTCATCAGAAACTCACCTATTTCATTGAATGTCCATCTTTTTCCCTGAAAGATAATGCTTAATTTTGCTGCATAGTTGATTCTTGGATGCAATTTAAACTCCTTTTTTCCTTTGGAATATCATATTCCAGGTCCTTTGATCCTTTAAAGCAAAAGTTTCTAGGGATTTGAAGTCTGTTCTTCCCCATCTCAAAAAGCTATCTATGGTCAGAGCTTGTTTTGCTTTTTTGTTCACTTTTAAAGGTTGAGGTCTACTCTTAGGTAAAAGGGGAGATTGTTCCAAGCTTTGGCTTCACACTGCCTTGGGGCCACTGATGCTGACTTCTTTCCTGTGCTTTGTGGACATGGCCAAATCCTGTGTTATTCTAGAGTTCAGGAACCTGCCTCTTGCCTTTTGGAGTTACAATGGATATCTCACAGCTAGTCTGCTGATCCACTAGTTTCTGAATTAGGACAGGTTTAAAACTGTGTCTTTTATTTTGGTTAAGAGCCTCCAAGTAGATTTCCCTGCCCTACAGAGGCCACTTTGCCCTGAAGCCCTGCACTGTCCCCCCCACTCCCACCTTTCTTGGTGCCAATTGAAACAGTCCTTTTTTAAAGTTCTTCCAAAATATCTTCTGCTGGAAATTTGCTACACTTCAAGTATTGTGTGTTCTGTCACTCCAAAACCAGTTCAGAGACTTGACCTGTACTGATCTGAGGGAAGTGAGGAAGAGCTCAAAGACTTGTCTACTCTTCACCATCTTAACTCTACTCCCTGGAATAGCATATTTCAAGCTCTCTGCTCCCCTGTAATGGTGACTATTTAATTCTGTATTATCCTACTTATAGCTTCTTGATTCTTGAATTCTCTCTGACTGCATGAAATATTTCCCCCTTTCTGATCTGAAAGCTCTAGATTTTGGCTATAAATATATTTTGCCTGAGAATTTTCATTTTTATTTTTTTTCAGGCTTCTATTTCCACTTTGTTCTATATGGCTTTCTAATGAATAAATCTAATTAAATCAAATGAAGAATCTAATGATTCTCAAATTACCTCTCTGAGATTTCTTCCAGTTAATTTGTTTTTGATATGAGATAGCTTACATTTTCTCATATATTTTTTCAGTCTTATGACTTTGTTTTTCATACTTCTTTTTCCATGAAATTTTAAACTTATATTTGGTCTATTCTAATTTCCAGAGTTTGTTGCTTGAGCAAAGTTTTTTATATTTTGTACTAAATTCTCTTTCAAATCCTTTTTTTCCCAAGACTCACTTTCTCCAATTCTTTCCTTTGGCATTCTTATTTCTTTCTCAATTCTTTCCTTGAGTGTTCTCATTTTATTTAAAAAAATTTTTGAACTCTTACAAAACCTCTTGTTTTAGTTCTTCCAGGAATTTTAGTTGAGTTTGTGCCCAAATTGTGCTTTTTTGTTTTGTTTTGAGGCTTTGCTTGTATATAGTGCCCTCTTGCACCATGTTAGGTAAATTCCACAAGTGTGGAATTTATTGAAGCTCTAGAAGACAGCCTTCTGATAAAGCCACTTTCAGTAGCTAGAAAACTCTGACAGTTCAGAGTAACAGAATTGCATGCACTGTAGTGTTAGTCTAAGCTAGGGCTTGGATCTGATTGCCTATATTACCACATAGTTAATGTTTGCTTCTGTACTTGCTCCTTGCCCTGTACTAGGCACAGGTCCTATTTTCAGTTTGCATTGGATCTGTGAGTGGAGATTGGTGTAGCTGCCAGTTAGTGTCCATTTCTATATTTCATGAAAAGTAAAATCCCTCTGTATTAGATCTGGTATTTTTTCTTGAACTGGTACATAGTTACAAGCAGGTTCTCCTTTAGTCCCAGTACTAAAATGCTTGTCAGGGTGTATTCTTGGCTAGACTTTATTCCTTGTATTCAAAGACCTATTTATCTCCTAGTTTTTAACCTGAATTGGAAAAAGTAACTTGTAATTTCTTTACTTGCATTTTTTCCAATCATGACTATGTATGGTTTGTTTTCTATATTGTTTGGAATTGGTGGAGGGGAGAGCTGAACTAGACTGTGTCCCCCTAGTCCATCATATTGACTTATCTCTTCATGCTATTCTCAATCTTAACTTTGAATTTGCTTATAACATTTACCCTCCCTGGAAAAGTCTTTCCATTTTGGTTTTGTTCAACATTACACCTCTATCTCTATATTTATTGAGCTTAAGGTCTACATTTTTCATAAAAGTTTTGGTGCAATGAAATGAGTTTTAGATACAAAATTATTGCTCTAAGATCCACTTCTGATACTATATATATGACTTTGGAAGTACTATTAATCTCTCTGAGCCTTAGTTTCCTTATTTATAAAACAAAAGAGTGGAACTAGATAATTTTAAGGATTTTTCTAGCTCTAAAGTCACACATTTTATTTTCCTTTCTCTAAACAATTGTATCATTTACTTTGGGCATTTGAGTAACCATTGAAGATTGTGTATTTTTTTTTCATATAACCATGTCTTGAGTCTCCATATAAATCACAAGCATTTTGTGTGTTTTCTTCTTCTGAATCCATCAATAATACCTATCATTAATTTTGCACACACTAGTTGTTGAATCAAGTCAAGGTTAAATCTAATTCTGGGTCTCAAAGTATAATATTTAGATTTAAGCAAAATTGAGGGTCAAAAGAGGCAAAGACATAGATAATTAAATTTGGGCCCAACAAGTATAAATGAATCATTTAATACCTTGGAAAGTATTCTGAGGCTTTAAATAATTCAGAAGAGATAATGTACTTTTCTAAAGATACAGAATGCCTCCATGCCTTGAAAGTCCCAAGGTACTCATTTTGCATAAAACCCAATAGGAATCTGGGAGATGTATTTGAATAGTCACCATAATCCAAGGAAATTTCTCTTACTGAGGGAATCCAGCTTGAAACCAAGGACAGAGAGATTATACATCTCTTACTTCATTCCTGGGAAGTAACAAACCTCAGAGTTAAGGTCCTATGTAAAAGGGGCAAGGCATATGTCAGTCTTAAGCAAAGATTGACTTGTGTGGCTCTGCCATTTCTTAAAGAACATATCAATATGTCATTTGAAAAGAGCAATTGCATAGCCTGAGCCTGGAGGTACCATTGAAGAACAAGCTGACAACCCATTTAATGGATACTCTGCTCTGAGAGAAGCCAGCCTAGTGTCCACACAACTTTCCCAGTTTGGCTGTGCTCTATCAGGAGACAGCTTATTGGCCAAATAAGAACATTAGCCCAACATATCCAATAGAGATAATATGCCCTGTTCGTAGTAAGTCCAGCTGAATTGCCTGTATCCTGGGAGGAGATTCACCCATCACTGACATTGATACCTTCCTCTATAAGGAATTTTGTAAAGACTCTAAAGAAAGAAAGGACTTTAAGGTTTGGGAATTCCAGTCATGGGTTATCTTGGTCACATATATTCACTGTGCATAATCCTTATAATCATTATATTTTAAAATTATTGCCACTTTCCCTACAACAGACCTTGTTGGAGGATATATTACATGGAGTGTGTGTGTGTGTGTGTGTGTGTGTGTGTGTGTGTGTGTGTGTGTGTGTATGTGTGTTTTGGTGGAGGAGAAGAGAAGAAATGCTCTGTAATTTCCATTCTTGTTATCATTTGAGTAAATGTTTCTTAAGAGTTAATTGATTCTACTGGCTGATTATTAATAGGAAACACACTTGTGGGGGCTATGGGCTCTAGTATTAGCAGCAACCCACAGGGCTATTCCTAGAATTCAAGGAAGCTCTCTTTCTTCTAGGAACTCTACCAGTGGCAGTGTGAATTGGAGGAATTTTCCCAGAGGGATCTTCAAAGCTAGATGGAAAAATATGAAAAAATTAAAGTCAACATATTCTATATAATTTACTGTACATTTTAATTTGTTTGAAGTTTGTGAATTTTAATAATTTTTTTTAAAGCATATGCTATAGTATTAATGGGAAATCACTTGTGATACAGTGGTCCTTCTTTGGCCAATTTTTAGTCACTACTTTAAATCAATATATAAAATAAATGAAGGATAGTAGGTATATTACATCTAGAGTTGAGAGAATGTAAAAATTATAAATATCATTACTTTACTTATTTAAAAAAATTAGATCAACAGAGATCTTTTTATTTTATGTTTAAATAAGAACAACAGCAGAGGGTCTTTGATATTAGGTCATAATAAAAACCTGGGTATATCATATCTTAACATGTGGACTTAAAAGTTTTTAATTTTACCAGTGCTGAAATGAAAATGCTAACTTTGTATAAAGAGAGAAGATGAAATTTGACTTGTATAGACATATTAATTAAAAAATCATGCATGACCAGAAAAGGAGGTTGGCTTATTGTTTAGAAAGCATAAATGGTGCCAAAAATGACAGCTTATATGTTAGTTACAATGGTATTGAAACAAAATGAAGGGAAGGGTTATTCGTTCTTTATGGAGGTTATGGATGAAAATGATAAAGAAGGCATGGGTGCACCAGGGGAGGAGCTATACACAAAGAAGAGCTGAAGTATAAATTAGCATAGCATGAAGAAACTATCAAAGCAAGATTTTTCTGCTTAACATTGGAGATGTAAAACTTTTTATCCATTTTACAAACTTTGGTATTCGAACATATACCCCAGGACGATTAGGCAATGCACATTGGTATCCAAATGATGTAGCACCAGCAAGAAACCATCTATTATTCTCTTGGCACATTAATGGCCCACCAGAATCTCCCTAGAAAATGAAATGGAAAATAAAGTTGCAAATATGGCAGCTAGGTTTAGTTTTAAGATTTGCAGAGAATAGATTAAATACAGAAATTCATAAATACAAAAACTTCTTAGAATATTTGGCAGAAGCAACACATTAAATTACTATTGCTGTGAAATAAATCAGTTATTTATTCCTACAGCTATCTTAAGTAGGTGTTGATGATGATGATTATAACAATATCTCACATTTCTATAGTACTTTAAAATTTGCAGTGTTTTTTCTTCCAACAATCTTTTCACTGGTAGTTTCCTCAGGATATATTAGTTTGTATTTCATACCTTCAGTACAGCCATAATTTCATCATTTTGGGTATATGTTAAACTAGAACTGGAGTTATTATCTTGGGGGTGTGCAAACCTGTTTTAAAATTTTTTTACATTTCAACATAATTGTTTTCTTTTGAAATTCTATGTACACTTATGCATTTAAAATACTCTAAAATCAGTTCCACAGGTTCACCAGACTAGCAAAAGAGTCCATTTAAGAACTCTTGAATTAGATGGTCTCTGACAGAAAATATGTAAATTAGTCAATTATAGAGTTCTGCATTAGGGCCCATGGATTCTTAAAAACTAAGATCTCCAGAGCTTAAGGTAGGTATTCCAAGGATAATTTCTGGAAAAACATGCACAAGAATCACACAGGATAAGGTGTGACTTGCAAACACTCGAGGCAGTATCTACACTGAATGAGCTCATGAATCCACTGAAATATTGAAGCATTCTAAAAACTATAATGAATTTAGTCAACATTAGATTATCATGTTTAGGTGGCATCAACTTAGTTATTTTACTTTCTCCTAGAACATAGTTTGTATTTGGCCAGCAACCAGTTAATAGCAAGTTTCTTATTTTCTTCAAATATTAAAAATAATTAAGAGTAAATGAATTATTTGCTCTCAAATCATGTCCTTCCTGGACAGATATAATAATCAAAGCTGCCCAAAGAGTACAGCTATATTACAAGCATAGTTGAGCACATCTGGGTCATAAGATTTTGAATTTTGCACAAGTATTTATACCACTGAGCAAGTTTCATTTCAATTCACCATTAAATCAATCTGGTTGATTCAAGGATAATAAAACATAGTTGTAGTGGCTCCAAGAAAAACATCCATGTGAGTTATTATACAAAGCTCCCTGATATCCTATATTTAGCCGAATGCTTGCCTATTTTCCAACAGCAATTATTTTCAGACAACTAGACCACAATCTTAACTCTGGGCTAGTTTCAGAGGTTTGGAAACTCAGTCTTGCTCTACCCCCCCCCCCCCAGGTGTAAAGACTTAGTTCAGTAAGAAAAAAAAAATGATGAGATATTTAGTGTCTCTTTTCTTTTTTGTGGTTACCTTCTGGATGATAAAGAAACATAATGCAGTTAACTACTTATTCTGACATTGTAAGTAGTGCTTTTAAATATTTACCTGACAGGAATCAACTCCTCCTTCTTCATAGCCTGCACATATCATATTTTCAGTAATAATGTATTCCAGCATTTGTTGTTGGCATTTCTCATTTGATATAAGAGGGATTTGGGCTTCTTGTAGTATGGTAGCAGTAGGGCCTGTAAAATGGCAGAATATATCCAATACATTAAAATGATCAAAATGCATTGCACAAAGAACCACCATCAGACTTATTTATTCCACATATCCACTCTCATTACAGAATGCTTGCTGAGTATTTATATAATGAACCAAAATGCTAAAACATTTCCTTTAAGGCATATAATAAAAACCTTGTAGTCCATCTGTGGATTTCATCAAATGAATAAAAATAAAGAACTTCTTTGGGTGCAATGATTTAGAAAACTAACTGGCATTTGGGTATTTTGAGTAATTTTGGCAAGGCAGGAGAGAAATGGTGTATTCATGTGTTCATGTTTTTGTGTGTGTGTGTTTTAAAAAAAGACAACAAAGACTTTGATTCATAGACATGAGTGAAAACTATTCAAAAGCTGCTGTTCTTTAATCATTTGAAGAGGTGCTTATGTATAATATAATTCAGCCTTTTTAAGACTATAAAACAGGTGTAGGTTGTATAGCAGACAGCTTAACCTACTACCATATCATATACAGGTCTAAAAGTAATCAGATTGTGCTCTATAGTGATGGAAAAAAGAAATAAGATACATTGTAGCAAGAATATGCTTCAATGACTTTTATAAAGTAGATTCATCAACAGAAAAAATAAACCCAAATTTTCTGAAACAACAGATCCAGGTGGGATTCAAAGAAAACTGAAGAAGCAGGTGTCTGGTATTTCAGAGAAGGTCGATGATAACCATTTTTAAATTGGTTTCTCAAGAGAGCAATGAAGTTATGGAAGTAGCAATTCATATTAAAATCAGTGTGATGGCTGAATGAATGAATTCATCATTCTCAGTTGAATTTATGGCACTTTGGTCCAGAAAACAGAACAAAAATATTTGTTTTAATTTAAATACAGAATGAACTTTCCATTTACTTCTAATGTTTAGTAACAATCAGGAATGAACTCTCTTTGAGTGGGGATGATGAGTCTGCTGTAGGAGAGCCACTCAATGTTATCTTCTATAAAATCACAACTAGATTTACATACTTCAGTATTATCAGAGAGGTGGAATCAATCTCTTTGGCTTCTTGTAAGTAATTCTGTTTCAATATTTGGTGGAAGAAAAAAATCAGATTTTTAGGAAGAACATCTTTGGGAATTATCACCATATTTACATTTCAAATTTTAAAACTTTTCAATTCTGTTCCCTACCATAATTAATAATTAAAGATTGGCTGTATCTTTGTAACCCAATGCTTGAGACTGACATTTTCTTATGACCCTCTCATGGTTAGAGAGAACAACCACTGAAAGCTGCATGCCTAATTGGGGGCAGAGCTGGTGAGAAGTTGGCAGAGAGCTGTGTGTTCTGTCTTTCAGCTTCAATTATACATTTTCTCCTAGAGGGAGAGAAAAACTCTGGGAAGAAGATGTTATAAAGAACAGCAGGCACCTCAAATATGTCCTTATTCTGAACTTGATATGAGAGACTTCTGGGAATTTCACTTTGGATAACATCAAGGACTTTCTTAGTCAAGTTGAGATCTCTCCCTCACAGTGGAAGAACTCATTCATTCTGCATATTCTCTGCTATATTTATCTATGAATAAACATTTTTTATATGTTGGCTTATATAAAAAGGTTAACTCACTATTCAGTATGCATGATAGTATTTGTGTAACTGGAATTACATGGAAGGAAAGCTTTGGCTATATCAATGTAGTCATTCAATCTCCTACGAGGGACAGTGACCAGGAGCACAACTCAAAACCAGAAAAATATTTCCCCTAGATTAATAATATATTTTTTATTTTAGATTAATAACATTTAGGAGAAAATATAGATGTAATTCTAGCCCAGTACCTCTTTATGATGAGATCTGAGTGGCCAGTTATGTTTATTATTCCCTGCCTGGAAGAAATTAAAGTCTCCCTTGGAAAAGAGTGGGCAAAGGGGCAGATGAGACTCTGGAGATATTTACTATGCTCCCCTGTTAGACATATTTAGACAGACGCAAATAGATACATATAACCTACCTAGGCAATACACATACACTTCGTTCATACATATACATCCAATTTTGGAATATTTTAAAAAAATCTCTAGGTACTTAATTTATAATTATCAACTCATTTCTGCACCAACAATAGTTGGCTAGGTATTTGGCACATTATAGTCAATAAATGGAAAAAAATATATTTGACTGAATTAAATGGAATGGACATGATAGTTTCATAAAATGTATTAAGATGCCATGAAAATAAAGAAACAACTATGACTTGGTCATAAATATTTTTTAAATTGTTTCATTGTTTTTAAAATAAAAAAATCTGCCTTTCTCCCACATACCATCATCCTCTCCAACCTTCAGATTGAGAATGGAAAAAATCCTCATGAAAAACATATATAGTCAATAACCCATTGGTCACAGACAAAATGAATGTCTCATTCATTCTTAAGTTCTTCACCCCTTTATCAGGAGATGGATAGCATGTTTCATCATTTGTCCGCTGAAATCATGGTTGATTATTCCACTAAAAAGAGTTTCTAATTCTTTATTTTTATTTTTTATGAGTTTCTAATTCTTTTGAAGTTGTTTGTCTTCATTGTATTGTTGTCATAAAATATTATCTTGCTTCTGTTTACTTTATATGTGCAAGTTTTTCCTGGTTTCTCTTAAACTATCCTCTTCATCATTTCTTATGGCACTAATATTCCATAATTTATTCACCATAACTTTTTCAGCTATTTACCAACTTATGGCATTCTTTTAGATTCCATTTTTTCTTTTGCAATCTCAAAAAGAACCATACATATTTTTATACATCCTTAGAGTCTGCTTTGCTTAGAACTAATTACAACCTCAATTTGCCTCCATTTTGAAGTTTAGTTTCTTTCTGGAAATGACCAGTAGATTCTTTCTATTTCCATTTTCCTCTTTGATTCTGAGAAAATCTAAGAAGTTTTCTTTTAAGATCTCTTGAAATAGGATACCTTTCTCTTTTTCTCTTTCTGTCTCTGCCTCTGTCACGCTTTTTCTCTTTGGGCATTCATATGATCCAGTGATTCATAAAATTTTTTAGCTCAGTTATTTTTGCTACAAGATGACTTATATTTTCTTCTAGTTTTGATTTTGTTTCAATATTTCTTGTTGTCTTATGGAATCAGTGGCTTTCATTTGTTCTATTCTAATTTTCTAGGAATTTGTTTCTTGGGCATAGGTTTGTATCTCTTTTGTGCCAAGCTGTTAGTTCCCCTTCTAATTCTTTCTTCAAAGATCTTTTTTCTTTTCTATTTTTCCCTAGTCCTCACCTTTCATTGAAAAAAAATTTAACTTTTACAAAAAAGAAACACCCTTTGCTTCATCTCTTCCAGGAATTCTAATTAAAATTTTTGCCTATGCTGTATTTTGATTTTAGGTTTTGCTTGTAGATGTTTTGGAATTATTTTTAAATTCATCTCCTTGAGCTCTCTACAGCCTTTGACACTGTTCACTCTCTCCTTGATATTCTCTTCTTTCTAGATTTTCAAGATACTACGTTCTTTTTTTGGTTTTCCTTTTACCTTTCTGACTGCAACTCTCTGTCTCCTTTCTTGGGTTCTCATGCGGGTCATACACTAATGGCAGGTGTTCCTTTCTTGGATTACCCTCTCTTCTCCTTCTAACTATTTCATTTGGAAATCTCATCAACCCCCATGTATTTAATTACCATCTCTATGATTATTAAGTTTATCTTTTTTGCCCCAATTTCTCTGCCAACCTCTAATCTCCCAAATCCAAATGCCTTTCAGATATTTTGAATTATATTTCCAGTAGATAGCTTAAACATATGTCTGAAATGGAACTCATTTTCTTTCCCCCAAATTTTTCCCACTCCCACTTGCTTTGACTTTTCTATTACTATATGGGTAAATATCATCCTCCCAGTCCCTCAGTATCTGGGAGTCATCTTGGATTCCTATTTCTCTTCTCTCATACCTAAGATGTTGTCAAGGCCTACTGATTTTGCTTTTGCAATATCTCTAAAATACTTCCCCTTTTCTCTTCTGACACTGCTACTACCTTGGGATGGGCCCTCATTGCCACAATTGCAATAGCCTGCTAATTGATCTACATTCTTTCATCTCATTCCAATCCATCTTTCATTTAGCTACCAAAGTAATTCTCCAAAATTACAAATCTGATCATTTCACTTCCTACTCTCCCACTCTTTACTCAATAAACTCCAGTTGTTCTCCCTTTAGAATCAAATACAAAATCCTTTTATTCATAATCTACGTGCTTTTATGGTGAGATTCTTTTTGTTTGTTTATTTTGCATTCTTCCAGTCTATTTCTTAACTTTGTACTTTGATTTTAGGTCAAGACTTTGGCCTTATTTCTAGAAGACATCTCTGGACTGGCCCTAATGCTCCTTTCTTGGGTATTGAGTGTTGTGTTATTTCAGAATCTTAGGGACAGTTCAGGCTGGAGATTTGCAACTTTTCAGTGCTCCTAAAGTACTTTGATCCAGGCAAAAATCTGACCACTATCCTCTGTTCTAAGTTTTGCAAGCTCTTGATCTGGGTTTGGTGTTGAACAGTAATGGATTTCTGGGAAGTTCTGCTTGTTAAGAATCACAATGGCAGATTTCCCTTTTGTCTGAGATTCCTGCCCTAATTATTTCTCTGCAGGAATCTGACTAAGCTGAGACTACAACTATGGCTCAATTTTGCTTTTGGACTCTGAGACATACTGTTGCAGCTTAGCTTCCAAACCTGTATCTCAATACACTGCACGGGGCCTTCCAGTGGAAGGTGCCTAAAAGAATGCTTCTCTTTTGTACATGTTCCCTCCTCAGTCTGTCCTACATATGTTACCAGAAAGTGGATAATAGGCAAAAAGCTATAATTCAGTGCCTCTTCCAGCCTTCCCCTGAATCTTCTGGCTAGATTCTCATCATTGTCAGACTTCTGTGTCTGTAAGAAAAATGATTCATTGTGACTTTTTCTTGGATTTTGCCAAAAGGTTTCAGTCTGATGTGATTTCTAAGTTTTTTCAAGGAATCTGGGAAGGGGTGGCTCTTCTGTATGACTTCTTGCTACTTAGCCATCTTGACCTTTTCTTTTTTGGCCATAAACTATTAAAGTAAATTGAGTATGTTCTCTCCCCCCATCCATTCCATCATACTGTATTTATCTACTGCCTGAAGTTAAGAAATGAACACTTTTAGTTACAAATAGTGAATGAGGTAAATTTAAATGTATAATTTTTTAAAGTCACTTTTCTATGTACTTAAGGGTTTATATATTTTAAAGTACTATTTATTTTTGAACCATAAGCTGTGGTCAAATATATTTTAGTTTTAAATATGATGTACAAACATGTATAAATATCTCTCCATGAGACATTTTTATTCTTAAATTTTATATTTGAAAATCATAATTTTTCAAGTAGAAGGAAAAAGGAAAAATGCAACATTTAAGTTGAACTTCTTTTATCTTTCTAGCCTCATTATACATTACTCAACATTCTGCATTCTCTGGTCTTGCCAAACTGCCCTATTTCTACATTTCTTACACATAGCACTCCTCTTCTCATGTTTGGATTGGTCCTCTCCCCTTCCTGGAAGGTGCGGTCTCCTCATTTCCACCTCATAGAATCTCTCACGTCCTTATGGTATAGCTCAAAGACTACTTTTAACAAAGACTTTCCTTCAACTGTTCATATCCTCTATCCATATGCTGTTTATATAGGAGGATAATCTTTGATTAAGAGATTTTTCTTTAATTTAATCTTTTAAGACCTCATTCAAAGTAATGGGATGGTTGGAAAACATCTTGCAAAGGCAAATATTTACTTTGTTTGGAAACTTCAATGGAGAACCAATTTAAATCCTTAAATTCAGGATTTATTCTATATCTAAGGATATAGAATTATTATAAATTATTATTATTATTATTATTAAAGTTCTTTACTAAGAAGATAGAATTATGGAATATTAGAGATAGAAGAGACCTTGAATATCATCTGAGACTAAGCCTTTTATTTTATGCATGATAAAATAAAGGCCAAAGGAGGAAAAAATGAATCTATTGTTTTTGCAGCATAGAAATACCATGGTCTTTCCCATGGTATTTAATTACTCAAACCATTTTTGTTAAAATGGAAGATGCTTAAAAATGTTTTCCTAGAATGGTTTTGATAGAAGTATTTAATTTCCATTAATTAAAATATTATAATTTAATTTTGGTTCAGATAATACTTTAGTGCCCTTAACAATATTTAGATTTTGATTCCCCAATCTGATTATATGACACATACTTATGTGTCTTGAAATTTTAAATATATTTTAAAATAACACCAAATAAATAACACTTTAAAATAACACATTAATTTAAAAATTAACAAAATCCTTATAAAATTTTTAGGGGTGAGTAGGGGCTGACAAAAAGCATACAATACATTACAATTTTAAAAACATTATGTACACAAACACATTATTAACACAATCTAGCATAATTATGTTTTTATAATTACACTTTTATAATATAATTTTCTAACTATTTATTAGCAAATATTTTTCTGAATTTGATAATTTACCTTGATGTATTATTCTACCCCAGCCTGCAATAAAACAGTTCATTCCTGGAGGAAAGACTTGTATTGCTTCAGGTAGGCAAATAGGCTGTATGTAATCTGTCAAAATAATTAAAAATAAGTATATTCTGAAAAATACATATCTAGCTTATCTAGTTATTATATCTAGTTTACATTTTCATGGTCCTGAAAAGGACAATTTTTAGAGGCCAACTATTTAAAATTTAACAGAAAGAGTTTTTGATTTTGTCTATTTATACCAAATATTTTTAAAATGATGCTACTATAACAAAATGATTTTAAAGTAATTACACATTCAAAATTGGAAATAACCTTAGCAGCCATTTGTTTTAATACTGGAACTTGTCCTGGTCCATCTTACCACTACACCTCCATCCACTTTTAGTTAGATGAGTTAGTTTATATGCAACATGCAATAATAGGAAGTAAAACTGAAAGGAAAAATTAGTAATCACATAGCAGTTATTCACAGAGCATCACAAAAATCAAAGGCGCGTAATTTACAAATTACTTCATATTACAGCCACATTCATATCCTGGTATTGTGTTAAATCAGCAGAAGTCATCTAGGCACTGCAGTCAGGGAGGCCCTTTTAGTCTTATGATACATAAATCTCATTCAAGTTCCAGACATCCTTAGTAACACCAACAGAACACCAAATGGTATTGAGGAAATGATTTGGATATGTTAATCAAAAAACTCAACGTGGCACAGATAAAGTTAGTCTTTTTTCTCAAAAAAAAAAAAAAAAAAAAACTATAAAAATGAGATCTCAATTTCCGGCCTCTTTTCTGAGCCCTCTTCCTTCTTCCTTATAAGGGTCCCTGGGGCTAATTAAGATAAGTGACTCATTCCCTTCCCATCCTCTTCCTTACACTGTCTGCCTTCACCACCCCATCCCTTGCTCTCATGTCATTTATCTCTGTGCTTTTGTCTCTGCCTTTATATGCTTTTCTTCCCAATACTCTCTATGACTAATTAGACTTAAAGTGTGATTGCCTGTCTGGTTCTTGCCTTCAGTCATAGTCTTTCCTGAGTAATTCAAGTATTAGGGGTGTCCGTCCCCTTTTCATAATTTTACAAATTAATTATTAATTCACTATCTAATCTCAAAATAAGAAATCCCCTTGCAACATTCCTGAGAAGTGACCGTTCAGCTTTTTCTTAAAGAATTTCAGAATGAATGGATGTGGCTCTTTTTAACAATGAGGTGATTGAGGACAATTCCAATAGACTTGTGATGGAGAGAGACATCTGCATCCAGAAAGAGGATTGTGGAGACTGAAATTCTAACCCTGGCTGAAACCAGCCAGGAGCCTGGGACTCCACCTACCTTCAAGATTACCAAAAGCCCCCATTATAAAAAGGGGAACCCTGGAGCCCACTCTTTGCAGGAGCCCCAACACATGGCATCCTTACGCTGGACATGTCAGGGTTGTTGTCCACCCCGCACCAGCCCTGCCCTGGCGTCTTTCTACCTTTACCCTTACTTCCAAACCCCAAATAAACTTCTTTTATTAATCTAGGTTTTCGGGTCTGTAAATTCCTTTACAGGGGACTCTGCGCTGCTACTAGACCTCATTTAACTCTGTATCCTTGCGCCGAATACAAAGGGGTTTCAGGGGAGCTCTATTTGACTCCCTGTACCCTGAACCTGCCACTAGACCTCAATTAAACCTAATTTCTAGGTACCCCTTACCTAACTTTCATCAATACCAGTAGATAGTAATCATGTCATTGCTTCTTTCACCCTCACTTCCAGTCTTCTCTTCTTCAGGATAAAGATTTGCAATTCTTTCAGTACTTAGTTCTTCCCAGTTCTTCCCAACTCATGGCGGCGATATAGTGAAAAGGATGCTGGATTTGGAGACGAGTCAGAGATCCTTACTCAGGGTAAGAATCCCAATTTTCTCCATTTAATATCTATATGATCTTTTATGAATCACTTACTTCTTTGTGCCTCAATTTTCTCATCTGAAAAATGATGAAATTGAACTTGATAAGATCTAAGATTCCTTCAGAATCAAAATCTAACATCTTATGAAATAGTCTCATAAGTTTTTCATCTTCCTTTGGGTGCTCACCACTTTATCACCTTAAAATGTGGTGCCCAAATTGAACACAATATTCTAATACTGAGAGGGAAAGAATATATTGGAATTATCACCTCCTTAGTCCTGGAAACTATGCCTCAATGTGGCATTTTTAACTACCATATAGCACTCTTGATTCAAATCCAACTTATAGTTCACTAAAATTTCTAAAACTTTTTTCAGATGCATTACTTATTGTCCATCTTATGCTTTTTTTTTTGAAGCCAAGTTTAGGACATTTATTTCTATTTATTATTCTATTCTTCTATTTCAGTCTACTCTATTGTTGCTATTCCCTATACTATTATTTGTTATATTAGACTTCAGACATATTTTTGAATTCTAATTCAATATATTAGATATACTTCCTAGCTCTGTACATTCTGTAAATATGATACACATTCTTGAATATATTTATCAATGTTTTGGGTCAACAGCACAGTTTAATAGTCTGGCTATTCTGAAAAGATCTAACTATACTAGTTAATATTATGCTTGCTTATATTTCTCCATTTTTTCACAAGAATAGCATCAAAGACATTGTCAAATATTTTTTAAATGTAGGCATATTATGTGTATAACATTTCCTTGATACTTTAAAAAATAATGTCAATCTAATGCAAGAGAGGGTGCTTAGATCAGCAAAACCTTGTTTTAGGGATTGAAAGACAGAGACATTGAAATATAAAGCAGAAAATTTTTATATATGAAACATATATTCTCTATCCTACAAAGGGTAAAAAATCTGTATACCTCAATTGCATGTGAAGACATGCAGAGAGACAATGAACTTGCCTCTAGGATACAGACTGCATTCATACTTTCATCCCTAGCCAGTCATCTACATAAAATTCTCAAAGGAGTTTGAAAAACAAAACAGACTATTGAAAATAGTGGGTTAGTGAGAGCAGGAGCTTTTTATTTAGGTAGAATTTGTATATCAGAGAAGGAAACCTTTTTCCATTTCTGGCCTAGAGGTAAGAAATAACCTCAAATGGAATCTCTGAGGGAGAAAAAAGGAGACAAATCCTTCCAATTATATTTTATTGATTGCTGCTTACATGGTGAAAGAGCTAAAAATCCTTGTACTCCAGCTGAAACATTCATGGTAACACTTCATCTAAAAAGAGCACATCACCATATAAGACAAGCCAGTTACTGAAAATAGACCATGGAGTTTTTGTGTTTTTTTGTGTATTTGTCTCTCCTGTCTCTAGTTCTTTGTTTTTCTGTCTCTCTCTATTTTCATTCCTACTTATTTGTTTTTATATTGGTCTGTTTCTTTTTATCTTTTTGTGTGTGTCTCTTTCTGTGTGCCTCTATGTATATGTCTATTATCTGTATGTCTGTCTGTTCTCTGTCTCTATTTCTATCTTTTTTTTCTGCCTTCTTGCTTTTCTGTAATAAACAGGCATCAATATCTTTAGGGTCCATCTAAATTATCTAAAATCTATCTTAATTCTGAGATTTTTATGTGGTCTTTTAAAATTTTTTAGTTCCTATTAATAGATCTCAACATCTAATCTCATTTCTCTTTCAGATTCCCTTTACAGTATTCATTTAAAGAATCTTGGATTTTTGAGGCATCTTTTTATTTAAACCAATAGCTCATATTTAAAACTGTATATTCAAAATGGTTCCTGCACATTGGTACTATGAGTTAAATAATGAATTTGTTATTTCTATTTCACAGCTAAAAAATCTGAGACTTTGAATAAATTTGGGTTTCTCAATCCCAAATTCAATACTCTTTCTATCATACCACATAGCTACCTCAATCAACATGAGGTAAGCCCCCTACCAATCAAACCTATAATTCTACATATTTTGAAAAGTCACCACAACATGTAGTTTCCAGTACTTTTTAATACGTTACATAGTATATGTCTGGTTTGTTCCTTTGGTATTTTGAGCTCTTTCGAATACAGATCTAGGATTTCTATGTGTTAATTTGGAAAAAGCTCTAAGATAGCTAGAGATAGGTAAGTCATGTATAAGGATTTGGTTCCTTCCTTTTTTAGTATTTTGTTCATTTGATTTCACTGCTGTGGAAAGTTTGATACATTTAGCTCTACTTGATCACTTTTTGGAAAATTACTGTCAGACACCTTAGTTAAATTAATCAAATTATTTTGTTTTCTTTACCCAGTTATATTTGCCATAATGTCTATGACTAATTTCCATATTTTTGAATACTGAACTAATTTTGATAAACTGTTTAAATAAATTCAAACAGAATAGATTTACATAATCATACATAATGATTTATTTTCTTTTACCTGTGTAATTCACTTTGAATTCAAGATGCATCAGGGCAATGTCACTGTCTTTTGTCCGCCTGTTGTAATGTGGATTTATGATAATTTGATCAATCCTTTGAGTTACTGTTTGAGAATTTGTCAGATTCAATATAGAGTGAAGGCCCAGGATTGCTTTCCACTGTGATGGTATTAAATTCCTCCTAAAGGGGTAAAATTAAAAAAAAAATTACAATTACAATCCACCCTGCTTCAGGCATCTTTAGGAAATTCTCCAAAGATCTTCATTTATCAATATTCTTTCAATTCATTTGATTCTCTTAAGTAATTTATAGACTTCTGAATGCCCCTAATATTAGATACTATCACTCCTTTCAGTAAAGAGTATGGACACCAAATTGAAAGCATCTAGAAATGTCTATAGCAGCAGTTAGTTGAAAAGAACCAGGTGGGGGGCCACAAGGGAAATATTAGGAATTCAAGATGGCAAATTTGGGTACATAGTGAATATTTGAATCATAAGGCTTAAATATGTTAATTGGGGAAGTTTTGTATCTACAATTACATGACAGAATAATTTGTTATGTACTATATAAATATATCCTTAATTTCTAACAATGCAGATTAAATACATTCACATATTACATCTTGAACATATATAGGACTTCCTAGTGTTATTGTTTATGATTATTTTCACACCAAAGAATCATCACTGGGCAAGGACTTGCTTGGAGCAGATGAGATGATAATAATTGACAACATAAAGAAAGCCACAACTACTTAATTTCTATTCTATTTTGTTTTCTGTGCAAAAGAATAAGACTTTTACATTGCAAATGACAATTTAGTAAATGACAAACTAGAAATGATTAACAGTGACTTGATACTCAAGATAAATAAGAAGCTAAGATTGCCTTTGATGAATTAAAGTCACTTGGACAAGATATACGCTCAGGTCCTGAAAGAACCAGATATGTTTGTGGAATCAGTGATCTGTGAAAGATTATAGAAAACAGGAGAAATAACAAAAGAGTAGAAAAGGGCAAATATTGCCCTGATTTAGTGTAAAGGGCCTAGAACCGATCTTCTCTGTGCGGAAGGGAGCCGCCCTAATGTCAGTCAACTCCAGAATGTTGCTCCGGGTTGATTAATAGAGCTGCGTGTCTGTGGATGCGTAGAGCTATGAGTCGCCTGGCCATAAAAGGAGAAACCCGACTAGGCATTGATAAGGGAGCTGGCCCCACCCACGATGGGAGGTTTCGGGGAGGGTCCGAGAACCTCTATAAGAGGAATTGCCAGCGGCAACTCGGGGAGACATTTTGGGTGCAGACAATAAAGACCAGTTCTGCTACACGTTGGCTCTCTGTTTGCTTATTCCCCGCTCCTGTCTCCGGAGCGGGGCCGGAGACGTCCGAAGGCTGGTGATAGCGTGAGGCGCGCAGTAAGAAACTTTCAGTTTCCAGTGAAGCTGCAGGGAAGCAGACCCACAACAAGTGGCACCTTGAACAGGGACCTGGGCAGTGTATTCGCTGGAACAAGGAAAGGTAAGTAGAAAGACGCGCTCCTTGATTTTTAGAATCAAGAAGAAGCAAACAGCCTGACTGCTTAGACGCAGTTAGATGAGGCATGGGACAAAAAATAGTTAAAGCCCATATCGAGCCAACAGATTCAGGAGTATATGCTTCATAGCTATATAAACTCCGTAAAAAGAATGGAGTGGATCTTAACTTAAAAGCATGCAGAGCCTGGATAGAAAAAATAGAGCTCTGTGTCTGTCTGTTTATGTTTGTCTGCTTTGAATTTTTTGTTCTGTGTTAAAAGTTAGCAAGCTCATAAGAGATAAGAATTCAGCCTCTGTGTTACTGGCTTAGAAAAATAACAGGCTGAATTGTGGAAATTGAAATTCATTCAGAATAGTAATTCAGAGTGGTTCAAAATGTATTGGTCTTAAAAATTGTTTGTGATTTTAAACTTTTTAACCTGTTGTACCAATTTGTAAGTAAAACAAAAGAAAAAAAAACTTGACTATTTTAAACTGGTGGGAAAGTTTTCTCTGAAAAGCAGATTTTCAAAGCCTGCTAAAGGGGAGTAACGGCATTACAATCTTATCTGCTTAATACCGCCTGGGAAGCTTCTTACTAGTGGCCTTGAAGCACTCAGGCAGAAAAAAAAAAAAAAAAAAACAAAAAAAAGAAAAAAAAAACTATTTGGTTTGCTTCTGAAACATTGGGTAATTTGTTATCATTATGGGTTATGAATCTTGAAGTTTAAAGTTTTAAAAAAAAAAAGGTGATTAAAGAAAAGGGACAAGAGAGATTGATTTGCAAAATTAATTAATAGTTTAAATGAAGCATCTAGTCAGAAGAGTTATTGGTTTGGAAGTGTTTAAAGTATGTCAGAGAAAGTTTGAGCAAGTAGGCATTGGGAAGAGAGAAACAGAGAGATGGGACAGGAGAATAAAGGTGATTTAAGAAGGATTTATTAGTGGGAGCAAATGATTTCAAGAAGAAATCAGTGGGGAAAAGAAGGAACTTGTTGGAAAAGGTAGTCACGGAGAGGTGACTGTGAGACGGAACGTATTTTTGCAGGGGTAGAGCAGCAATAGGAAGCTGCAGCTGTTTCTGGTTGAAGAAAGCAAACTGATTTAAAGGGATTCAAAATTCTTCCTTATATCCAATATTTGAAACCAAGGATTTGTTTTTAAGGAAATATGTTATGTCTTTACTTTAACATCTGAAAACTTTACAACTAAACAGGCTTATTGCTCAGACTCCTCCCTTAGGGTTTCAACAGTGCATGAGTTCTAGCTTGGAGACGGGGTCCTGGTTAGGACGTGGAAGGAGGACAAGCTGACCCTGAGCTGGAAAGGACTGTTCCAGATCCAGATACAGCAGTGCTACATAGGAAAGAGAGTGGACTCTGAGGGTGTGGACTTCCCAACTGAATGCAGAGAACAAGCTGAGACAAACATTGAAAAGCAACTGATAAACTGTGCATGTAAAATCTTGATAGAGGTATTGAAACCTCACTATTAGATAAAATATCTATTACTGACACCTCCCCCTCCTACAAAACATCCTCCATCAATCATAAGAGTTCCTAAAACTTGTACCAATAATGTAACTTTTCCTCCTCTGATGAATTGTGTTAGAAAGAAAAGAACCTGGTATGACACTTTATTTGGTGGTGCTGGAACTGGTTTCGGTATAGTTAATTCAATAGACCTTGAGATCTTGGCCAGCAGACTGCGCAGTGCTGGACAAGCTGTTTCTCAGGCTTTGACTGTAAATGCTCAAATAGTTGCCCACGACGATCCTACTCCACCAAAATACATTATAATATCAAGGCCAATTTCTACAGATTTTTGATGATAGTATTATTACTAGTTTGGGT
The DNA here is from genome assembly GCF_048593235.1 of Sminthopsis crassicaudata. Classification (NCBI taxonomy): domain Eukaryota; kingdom Metazoa; phylum Chordata; class Mammalia; order Dasyuromorphia; family Dasyuridae; genus Sminthopsis; species Sminthopsis crassicaudata. Next base: position 261,738,954 of record NC_133619.1, on the reverse strand, counting down.
TTTACTGGAAATATTAGTAAATTATTTAAGTGGACCAAATGCTCTTTACAAAATATGTATACCTAGATACAAAAAGAAAATGCTCAGAGATTGTTGCAATGTGGGATTATATGTTTAATTTACCAGAAGCATGGAAAAACAATGACCTGAAAATGCTATGTGTACTTTTTTTTGGTGTACTGGAACTATTGTGTATTGTCAAGTTAAGATATGGGCTGTTATGTGTTAATTTCATGTATTACCTTTTGTCTTACCTGATTACTTTGCTTTACTTCATATATATGGATATCCTAAACAGATCTTAAGTTATGAAGAAACTATTAGAGTCTAATCAGCACGCATTAAATGAACATCAAATACAGACTCTTATAGCTGCAGGACAACTTATCAAGGCCTCTCATTTAGTAACATCGGATACTAACCACCATTGGTATGATAGCTACCATTTATTTTAATAGTTTAGCCATACCCATATTATTATTATTGTTCTTTCTGTAATTATGTATGTGTAATTGTCATATGTATTGGAAAATGAAATTAATTTACTCTAATTTCACCCCACTAGCCCAGTCCTCTTATTATTTTCGTGATCTTAAGGCCAAATGATTAAGAAATTTAAAATTTCATATTAGGATTATAAGCTCACTCAAATCTAACAGGCCTCAGCTTCCAAATTATGGGAACTTGACCGTTCCATGAACTCTGTATATTTTTGACACTAGATGCTAGGAACTAGCCATTCCTAGAGATGTTTGTGCTCCAGAGAAGAGTGGCTCCCTCCCTGGGCATAGACAATTAATAAAGAACTGTCAAGATACAGACGATACGGAACGAGTCAACTAGTGAAGCCATTCCGTACCCCGCACCTGCACAGATGTATGTGCCAAACCCTTATATAAATTTTTGGCAAAAATCCTTCTTTGTCTATAGACATGATAAGAAAATTAACTAGAATGAACAGAACCTTAAAAACTATGCTCATTAAACAAAAAGGGGGAATGGGATGCAAGAAAATAACTCAACAAGATATTGATAAAGCTCTCTTCACTATCAATTTTTTGAAATTTGACGATGAGGGATTAACACCGGCCATGAAGGCTTTAGTTGAAAATACCATGGGTAATAAACCAGAAAGAAAATCAATGACAGAAAAATCAGAAAATGATTCCAAAGAATTAAGATTGGAAAAGATAATGTATAAAGATGAGAATAACGTTTGGAAAGGCCCTTACAAAGTTATTGTGAGAGGCAAAGGATTTGTTTGTGTCTCAACAGGGGAAAAGGAGAAAAGATGGATCCCGATCAGAAGGAAATACATGGAAAAAATACAATGAATGCTGTGAGACAGAGACGTGCTGATTTGCCGAGTTGTATAGATTCAAGGTTGGGTGTAGTTTTTGGTCAATTAAGGGAATGCAGTACAGGACTAATGAGGAAAAGCATATCTTTGCAAAATGGCACTGTGAACTTGACGTTTTGGGATCGGAATGCCGATTCTCACACTCAACTGATTGCTCCTGTATTCTATTCTAATCATGTCCTACAGCCACATCTGTGGAAAGTGGGATTAGTTACAAATAAGATAAAGATGCAGTTACATATATCTAATAATGAGGACAGGGAGTTGACTTTTACCCAATGGCATCGGGTTTTTGGCAACAAGAATTCCACTTGCAGAGGGGGAGTTTTTCCAAATAGTACATTGTGTTATAGTTTTGAAGGACAATTGTGGACTTTGGGTAATGCTTTGTTCCTGATATGCTTGAATTCAAACTATAAGATAACCAAAGCAGAAGGGGAGTACGTGGTAGTGTGTACAAATGGGACATATACAAATGTTATAGGAGGTATTGAAAGATCATTACTGTATGATAGCACTCTGTTTTTGCTGGAAGTGCCACCGTTTACCGTTCATCCTATTTTAGCTAAGAACTTTGCAATATCACCAGCAGAAGGGGTTCTTCGAGGACTATTGAAAAATCTGCACCATAGAGGAAAACGGGAAGGTGGCAGTATGTTTTTATCACTGGCGGCCTTGGCTCTGAGTATCACAGAGGAATTCCAGATAAGAGAACTGAATACACAATTAACTATTGTGGCGGAGAAGCTGCAGAAGTACATGACTGAAAATGACTTGGCCTGGAGACACCAGGAGGCCATAGACTCTATGCTGATTTCTCAAATAACTCAACTGCAATATGTTTCCTTGGAGTTAGTGAAACAACAAGCTTTGTTGTCCCGATATGTGAAACTTACTTGTAGCTTTTTATATTGTGCCTCTTGTATTTTACCTGTGTTATATAATTCCTCTGATTATGCATATCCTGAACGTCTTTTACGTAATGCTTCTATGCAAACGTCTTTACAAAATGAATTAATGGCCCTTGACAAAATTATAAATGGATTGGAGAATGTGACAATTGATTTCAATAAGAAATGGGAGGAATCGACCTCCTCGTTGATGGCATGGTTGAATGGGCTTGACTATCACAATGTAATTCACTGGTTAATTCTCGGGTGTGTTGCCCTCGTCCTTGTGTTATTTATGTTGTGTTTTTTGCCTTTAATGATTCGAGCCATACTTTTTGCACTACGTCGGTCTCTGATAGAACTGAAGGCAGCTAATGTCTTAAATGCCAAAGGAGATTTGTAATCAATCCCTGATCAATGAGCCTAATGTTGTACATGTATTTTGATATTATCTATTTGTATTTCGATTTCTGGTGCTCTGAATATTTTCCATTTTGATATTTTCATAATTGATATTCCTGGTGCTCTACCTCCATTTATGTCCTTCCGAGTTGTGATGGCTGTATTAGACCGCCCTCTTTTTAAACAAAAAGGGGGAATTGTAAAGGGCCTAGAACCGATCTTCTCTGTGCGGAAGGGAGCCGCCCTAATGTCAGTCAACTCCAGAATGTTGCTCCGGGTTGATTAATAGAGCTGCGTGTCTGTGGATGCGTAGAGCTATGAGTCGCCTGGCCATAAAAGGAGAAACCCGACTAGGCATTGATAAGGGAGCTGGCCCCACCCACGATGGGAGGTTTCGGGGAGGGTCCGAGAACCTCTATAAGAGGAATTGCCAGCGGCAACTCGGGGAGACATTTTGGGTGCAGACAATAAAGACCAGTTCTGCTACACGTTGGCTCTCTGTTTGCTTATTCCCCGCTCCTGTCTCCGGAGCGGGGCCGGAGACGTCCGAAGGCTGGTGATAGCGTGAGGCGCGCAGTAAGAAACTTTCAGTTTCCAGTGAAGCTGCAGGGAAGCAGACCCACAACAATTTAGAAGAAAAACAAGTATAGACTAATGAGCTTGAGTCAGTAAATATCTAGAAAAAGAAGCAGATTTTAGAAAGAACCATCATAGACTGATCAAGAACAAGTCATGCTATATTAAACGTTTCCTTTTTTTGATAGAATTACAAGTAAATGAGGAAAGTGTTATAGATACAGTTTACTTATATTTTAAAGAAGTTTTGATAAAGTATCTCATACTATTCTCAAATAGAAAATGAAGAACTATAAACCAATTAATAATTTAATATAATGGATTCAGAAATGGTTAGATAGTTGGATTCAAAGAGTAGTTGTTAATAGTTTAGTATCAACATGGTAACAGTTCTTTACTGGAGTACCTCAGGAATTGTACTTGGCCCTTTGCTGTTTAATAGTTTTATCAGTGACTTAGATAATGTTAAACATGGTATCCTTATGAAATATGTAGATGACATAAAGCTGCGAGGAACACAATGGTTGACACTCTGACTGACAGTCGAGCTCCAACTAACACTAATATACTTACCTAGACCTAGGAGCCTCCAACTTACCCATATACACAATGTGCTGCAGAGACCAACCACTCATTGTTAATAAGAGAAGCACCACACAAAAAGTGTCCATTGTATAACAGGGAAACCATCCAGGGCCATGACCCTTCCTTGGCATTATTCCCACCAACAATTTTATGGTTGTTTTCTTGAGTTACTAGTTGTTTTCCACAAGCTATTAAAAATAAAACAGAATGAAAGAAACAGGTAATACAATTTGGTTGGTTTTCCTTTAATAAATAGTTATTTATTAAAATATTCTTTTAGGTAGTATAAGTTGAATTAAAGTTTTGAGAAAACTTGAAAAAATACTTACGTTTAGGATTGCAGAATAAGTGAATTAGTGAATCATTAAAACATTTTTCGCTGTAACAGAAGAATAGTTATTACATTTCAAAAATGGGAACATAGTATAGATGTATGGAATGATTGTTCTGTCCTTTCAGTTGTGCTCAATTCTTTGTGATCCCATTTGGGGTTTTCTTGGCAAGGATACTGGAGTGGTTTGTCATTTCCTTTTCCAGATCATTTTACAATTGAGGAAATTGAGGCAAATAGGATTAAGTGACTTGTCCAGGGTCACCTAATTAATAAGTGCCTGAGACTGAATTTGAACTAAAAAAAAATAAGTCTTTCTGACTTCAGCTCAGATGCTCTATTCACTGCAGCATCGAGCTGCCCAGCCAAATATAGAAAAAGAACCAACACCATTATTGTTCAGTCATTTTCAACACTTGGTGATCCCATTTTGGGATTTTCTTAGCAAAGACTGTGGAGTGGTTTGCCATTTCCTTCTATAGCTCATTTTTATAGATGAGGAAACTGAGCCAACAGGATTAAATGACTTTCTGAGGGTCATACAGTAAGTCACATTTGAACTCAGGTGTTCCTGACTCCAGTCTCAGCATTGTATCCACTATATCATCTTGTTGCTCTTGGAATGTAGATGCATATAAAAGTTTTAAAGTAAAACACATTAATTTTCTTTTTTTTTTCTTATAGAAATGATTACATTGTGTAAAGATTATCTCGATGAAATAAAACCAACATGATTGAACTCATTTATTACATAAAAATGTCTTTGTATGTCAATTTAATTTCAAAATAGCCAAATATTCATTGATATAGCAATTGAAATTAGGAAAATAAATAAGGCAAATTAAATTTTAAGTGACAAATCTATCCAGGAATAGACAGCTTGAAATATCAAGAACAATCTATCTAGATTCTATAACCTTACTTTCAGCTGAGTCAAAGGAGAAAAGAACATACACATATACTCACAAATATAATTAAGTACAAAAAATACATTTCATTTACCAGGGTAATGTGAGAAAGAATAAGGGGGGTTAATGGGAAAATAGGTATAAAGGAGGAGTTAGTTTTAAGCAAAATAATCTAAGGATGTATAAAAAATAGTGCTTTTTGAGATGACAAAGTATGGGAATTTGAGAGGATGCCTACAAATTAAGGAAGAGCTGAATAAGTTATAGTATATAAATGTGATGGAATATTATTTTTCTGTAAAAAATTTTCATAGAAATTTGGCAAGACATAAATGAATTGATTTAGAGAGAAGTGAATAGAATTAGAAACTTCAAAAGTATTAGGAACTTTGTTCAGTGTGATTATCAACCACATTTTAGAGTACTCATATTTAAACATGTAATCTATCTTCAGATAGAGAGATGAAGAACTTGGTACAGAATGAAACATTTTTTGGAGGACTATGGTTAATGTGGAAATTTGTTTTGTTTGACTATGCATATTTGTAATGGTGATTTTTTTTTTCTTTTGAGAAAGTCAAATTTATTTTGGTCCTATTTTGTAATTTTATTCTACATTACCCCCAAAATGTTGTAAAATTGTCTAAGCCATTTTTTTTCTGAGTTAAGGTCAAAAGGTAAGCTTTCCTCTCTGTGCTAAGTTGTCCCACAAATCATCTTAATTAAAGGAACATATTGACCTGACACATCTTAACTTGCCTGTGTATAATTAAGAGAGAACTGCTATTTCACTAACAAGCCTTACAAGATGAAGATGGGTTCCAGGAAGTCTCCTTTCTCTGCAATGCTGTCTGTTCTTAAAGAAACGATTATTGCTCTGACTAACTGTAAGGGTCCTTTAAATGGGAGGCCCAGTGCAACAGGAGATTGAGTGGCCCAGAAATAATCTCTGTGGATATAGGACCGCCCTGTGGGTGGGATCCTGGCCATATTGAGATAGCTTGGTAATGGGTGACGGTTCTTTCGCTGGTTGGCTGTGCATGTGACCTCACAGGCCCTTTATAAGCCCATTGAAGACAGCAGTCGCTCTCTTTAACCTGGCTCCCTAGCTTGGGGTAGCTGAGCCAAGCTGATGGATAGCCGAGAGAGGTAAGGAGTTTGGTAGTGAACACCTGGACTAACAAACCATGCACCTTTTTACCACTCCCAATAAGCTTTCCCTGGCAATTAGATGAAAGGAGTAGTTGTTGTGAGCCTGCATCCCAAACTTCCAGACAATCATATTGTTTTCTATCATTTACGACATTTCAGATTTTGGAACCAATCATATTATTTTATGGTCCCTGTTCCTTGTTCTCTTGAACTTCTCCAAACTATATGAAAGCTAGTAAGCCCTAGTTCATAGTCTTTTGACTGGTTGATTGTTGTCCATTTTCAAAAAGAACCAAAATGACATCTCTATGTTAGAATTGAGTTACTGTGTGTCTGGCTGTGGCTAATCAGACCAATGAGCTCAGAATGCTCGGCCTCAGGTTGGACACAAATAGTCCCCATGAACATTTGGGGTGGATTCTCTAACTTGGCAGATCTTGAGTTTCTTCTGGGCTAATTCAGATCTGCTTTGCTCATAGAGCACAGCATCTTTTCTGTGAGGGTATATACCATGTTGGGAGATCCTGTGTCAGCATCTCTTGTGTCAATCATTTCTAAAGTACTTAAGAGAGACCTTGAGAGTGTCCTTACATCACTTTTTCTGACCAGTCTGTGATCTCTTGTCCTATATGAGTTCTCAATAAAATATTCTTTTTGGCAAGCATACATTTATCATTTGAACAACCAGCCCAACAGAGTTGTGCTCACTGTAGTAGGGATGGAATGGTTGGCAGTTTAGTTCAAGAAAGGACCCTGGTGTCTGGTACCTTATCCTGCCAGATGACCTTCAGAATCTTCTTAAGACAATTCAAATAGAAGCAATTCATTTTCCTGTATGACGCTGGTATGCTGTCAGGTCTTACAGGCATACAACAGTGAGGTCAGCACAATGGCTCTGTAAATCTTCAATTTGGTAGTCCTCTCTCACATTTTTCTTTGGATCCTCTCAAAAACTGTTAGCTCTGACTAACTGAGGAGTTAAGAGATCCTTTTTATAAATAATTGCTAGCCTTGCCCATAAATTTAATATTTGCTCAGAACTTTGTGTCTTAGTTTACTTTAATTTCAATCACAATATACTTCCGTCTCAATTGAATGAGAGAAGGAGAAAAAACAAATTTGTGCTATTTTGAAAAATAAAATATAATAAGAAAGAAAGAAAGAAAAGATTTGGGATAGCTGCTATGTTGAATGGGATAATGAATTTATTATTGAGGTATAAAAGGATTATCTTATTTCAGGAGGGCCCAGTTACATTTATGTAACATTATCTGTAATGGACTCAGTTTCATGCATAGTTCAGCACCATTTCATGACTTTCTCCAACTTTGTTCAGAATTATGATAACAGAATGGTGATAATGGGAATATCTAAGATTGAGGATTAACAAGATATGTTCCCTGGTAAGATAAGTAGCCAATAGGCTCAAGAGAAAAGGTCAATTGAACTGGTTTAGCAAGGGATGGGAACAATAGTATAGCTAGTAAAGGTGATGACCCAAAAAAGAATTAATGTGTGTAGTAGTCATTAGACCTCAAAGTAAATATGAAGAACAGAATTAAGATTTGTAAAGTACAGGAAAAAAGTGAATGATAAAGGACTATGATCAGATAAAGGAATTTCAGATTTCATGAACATGGATGTGGAACATTTTTGCAGGATGGCAAGATCAAGATTATGGATATCTCTGAGGTGGAAGAGTAGGTCAGTGGAAATGAGCAAATTATAAAAATGAGAAGTTAGAATATTGGAATACCAGTATGTATGGTAAGCATACTAGTTTGAAGGCAGGATTTGGGGAGAAAAGAAAGATACTCAACGCAATGAGGGAAATGTTAGGGATAGCCCAGACATGGGACCATGTGATCCTTCTCACTAAGGACAACACAACTATTCCTAACCCAAGCAGTCCTCAATCTGTCCCCACCTGGCAAGATGGAATTCTCTCATTTCAGAGTGAGTAGTTGTGTTCTATTGAAGAATAGTTGTATCATTGACTGCCCAAGTCAAGTGTACAACCTCCCAGAAATTATGTCTAAGACAAATTGATGCTGCCCTGGAAGGTGGAATGACTATGACCAGGGGGTTTCTTGAATCTTGTTTCTAGGAAGACTTAACTGATGGGAATATACCATGATAACTAACTTATCAAATGCATTTCCAGGTGGAGATAAAAGTGAGGTTAGAGATTGGGGCACTACATCCAGAGAAAATAAGCTTGTATCCTTACTGTATATCCTTGTTATGTTAGGGTAAAGTAAATATCCTCCCTTGTAATGTTCAGACATTCATACGTGCCTCATTTCATCCCAATATCAAACTTTCATTTCAATTTCAGACTTGACTTTAATAAAAGGTGAGCTTTGAAAAAGTTTGAAAGTTTGAAAGAAGAAATTTCAGCATTGGAAACCTGAGGGATATAACTTTAAGATCTATGTAGGGCAGCTTCTGGAAGCTTTTATTTTGTTGGGGGGAGGAATCAAGATAGAATTTTCCAAAACGCGACCAGAGGGTAACTATGATGGAACCAGAAGGATGAATTATGAGTCTTTACTAGACATTAGCCATATGTTATAGAAGTAAATTCTATAAGGTTACAAAAGATGGACCTAACTAGCAATTACCATTGTATTTGTATTGAAATAGATTAATATGAAAGCCAAGAAAAGAAGAAAATTTTCTTGAAGGAGTTTAAGAAGAGCAATTGATATTAAGGGAAAAAGTTGAAGTTGAGTGCTAAACTACACAAATCATTTAAATTATGACTTGTTAACTTTCTTTTTTTTTTTTTTTTTACCAGATGCTGTACTTTCTTTATCAACAGTTGAAATTTTATGTTCACCAATAGTAAAGCCATTTTAAACTCATCTAAGAGCCTTTTGTATTTAGTAATCAAGGGAATAATGACAGCAAAGAAAACTTCTATGGCTTTTTTCCTACTGTGAATCTGGACTTTAGGAAAATTCAGAAATCTAAAATGGCTTATAATCTAATGGGAGCTCCATAAAACTAAAACTTTCACTTGGAAGTGGAAAAAATAATAAATTTAAATATAAAGGAAGGCTATTAAATTCCAAAGTTTTTCCAAACAGAGATGCTTCTGCAATATGGCCTTCAAGAGGCCCCAAACTCTGGAGGACAACAGTAGCAGCAGCTTATAGAGTGCCAATGATTCTGACCTGTAGTCCTTACAAGTCTCATCCAATCTAAATCAAGAATATCATCACCAACGTCTGATTTTAAATTTGGCTATTTTCTTGCTGTGGCCTGAACCTGATACCCTCTCCCCTGTATATTGGATAAGGAAGGAAAGCCTCGGATATCCCAGTTATCTTTGGTATTTTGGCTTGGGAATTTCTCATTTGATGCTGCTGGCATCCTGGTGAAGGACTTCATTGTGCATTTGGACTATTGCAATAGCTTGCTGGTTGAACTTCTTAGCTCAAATCGTTCACTATTTCAGTTCATCTTAGACTCAGTTGTCAAACAGATCTTCCTAAAACACAAGTCTGATCACCTCATGTCTCTATTCAATTAGCAGTAATTACTCAATTACTGCTCCCTATCACTTCTAGGAGCAAACATAAAATTGTTTGGTATTTCAAATCCTTTCACAACCGAGTATCCTCCTTCCTCCCTTCCCTTATCAGTCGTGCACATTGCATCCTTTGGGTACTCTTTAATCCAGTGATACTAGCCTCCTGGCTGTTCTTTCCAGATATGATTCATCTTCAGAGTGGGCATTTTCTCTGGCTGTTTGTTTTCTGTGCCTTAAATTCTGTCCCTCCTCTTTTCTACCTTTTGGCTTCCTTTAAGTCCCAGCTAAAATCCCAATTTCTACAGAGAACCTTTCTTGCTCCTCCTTAATTGTAGTGCCTTCTTGTTATGGGCCAGAACTCTGAATTTGAAACAAAGGATTCTTACAAGATACTAAGTCAGTGGAATTGATAGAGACAATAGTTATTTAATTTAGTAGGGTTCAGTATGATTGATCTGATCCTACAAGGAGATGTTATGGGCCAGAACTTGAAACAAGGTGCTAAGTGGAATTGAGGAGACAATGGTTAAATCTAGTTTAGCATTGATTTAATCCTACAACAAATAATGGTTTCCTAGAGATATAATGATTGATGTATACTCAGTGAGGGGCATATAAGCTAGAAGCTTTCAGGGCCAGAAAGACAAGTGCACTTGGAGCCTTAGCCAGGATTCAGTTGGGGAGATTCAGAAGCCAGAGCTCAAGCTTTTGGAACCAAGACTACAGAAGGCCTCTAAGAAAGCTAACTGGGCCGCAGGAGAGAAAACAAGACTTGGAAAGAGACAATAAAGGATTTGGACTTCAATACCTGGCTGCATTTGGGGTAATTACTGAACTGAAACTAAAGTTGCCTCCAGAGACCCCAAGGAAACCCCAACAAGAGAAGATTACATTTTAGAGAAGAATATTACACCTCTCTTATATGAGATAAATATAATTTATCCTATACATTGTTTGTAAATGTTTGTTTTCACATCTCAAACATTAGATTATAAGGACAATCCTGATTGCAGGGATGGTTTTTTAGTGACTGGCACATATAGTGGGCATTTAAATGCTTACTGACTGACCCTGGAGGATGGCCACAGTAGCTGGCTTCTACAACCTTTCTGAGTACTGGGGATCCTCCCAAGGTCAGCAGGGTAAAGGGCTCTACAGCTGTATCATGCTTTTTCCTGAGAGGGAAGGATTGTAAGGGACATGGCAATGTATAACCTCTGTGGGTACCCCTCATCCTCAGTAACAGGCTCTTGCATCGTGCCTGAGTCCTTTGGAGACCTGCCCACCTGCTGCTACCAACCCTCTGACCTGGGCACAATCACCAACCTTGCCCACCTCCTGAAGCAGACATGAAGCCGCACACAGCAGCTATTTTTACCATACTGTCTTACTACCTCAAATCATGCCAACAGACGAGTTCCCTTTTTACTCTTTCTCAGTAGAACTGAGTCATGCTCGCCCACTAATAGGGATCCAACAAAGACCAATTCAAAAATGAAGTGGGCACCCAACATTTTCCCCCTAAGCCCTCTCTTTCTCTCCCATCCACCCCTTTAAAAAACTGCCTAACTCCTGAAAAGGACTTCTGCACCCCAACCTCCCCTGTGGTTGTGATCCCATTAGGATCTCATTCTGCAGCAGTAATTTTTCTGAACCTCAGTGATACTGATCTAAAACAATCAGAGAAAAGGAGAAAATAGATTGGATGGTATTTGGCATATCATGCAGTTTTTTAACAATTCAAATTTCTCCTTCCTACAGAGACATTTTTTAAAAAACTCATATTCTTATAATAATAGTAAAGGATAATCATTCTAAACAAATTATAACACATTAACAGCAATGATGTATTATTATCCAGAAAATATACAGTTAGAAAAAAATGATAGAATAGACATGTAGCAGGAATTAGGGATAAAAGAACATATAGCCAAAGTGCTACCCTGATAAATACATCTATGATGTAATTTACATAAGGAGTGAGTATACACTTTTTAATGTATATTCTTTTAATGATATTTAACTACTTATTCTTAATGAATTCTGATCCCATTTATCCCAGATCTCATTATTTTCATATGGAATTAATTTGAATATCTATATGAAGTAATGAACATATTTGTATAACTTACCTGGGCATTAGGATTAAACTGCCATTTAAACCTATACTTAGTTTGACAAATGGTCCACTACCAGTTGAAAAAAGTTGTGATGATGTATTTACATTCCTGAAAAAAACAAAATGCATAATCGGTTCATACATTAATTTGCCAAAGTACCTCCTCTAATAATAAAAAAAGAGTGATTTTTCATGCAAGAGAAAGCATTTAACATTTTGGACACAATACTTTAAAAAAATTTTTTTTTTGTCAAATTCTATTCTATTAACTCATCAGGGCATAGAGTTGACCCTAGTTTTTCAAAGACTATGTAACTTGAATGCTAGCTTTGATAGCTCCTATTATGAAAGATAGTCATTAAATATGGGTCTGGTCTTGTAATGAACTGTGTGAGTCTATCCTCAGTAAATAGCTTAGCTAAATGTAGAGAAGCTCATTACCATAAGTGTGGCTATCAAATAATGATTATTTTCCTTTCTCTTCTCTTTTTATTTTTGCTTCTTCTTTTCTCTTCTTTTTGCTTTCTTCACTTCTTTCATTTCCTTTCCTTTTATCACAACAATTCATTATATGGCTATATAAGGAATGGAGAGGTTGCAATATATATTGGGATTGTTCACATAGATGAAACAATGAACAATTTCAGCAAAATTGCAGGCTATAAAACAAACCCACATAAATTATCAACATTTCTATACACTACCAACAAAACCTAGAAGGAAGAGATATAGAGAAATTCTATTTAAAATAACTTCAGACTTGGGAGTTAGCTGCCAGAACACAAACACACACACACACAACACACACACACACACACACACACACACACAAAGAAAGAGAACATAATTAAAATAATCTTTCCACAATAAAACTAGATTTACATAATTAGGAGAAATTAATTGTTTATGGAAAGGCTGAGCCAGTATAAAAAATGACAATAGTACCTAAATTAATTTACTTATACAATGTCCTATCTATCAAACTACCAATGAGTTACTTTACAGAGCTAGATAAAATAATAGCGAAATTTATCTGGTCAAGAATAGCAAGGGAATAAATTTTTTAAAAAATGGGAAAGAAAGTGGCATAGTAATACCAGGTTTCAAATTCTACTACCTGCCACTATTCATCAAAATAGTTTTGTACAGGGTAAGAAATAATGAAGTTGATTATTGGAACAGATTAGATATATAACATAAAGAAACAAATGAACACAGCAACCTAATGTTTGATAAATCTAAAGATCCCAGCTATCGGGGCAAGAGCTCATTATTCTACAAAACTTTGGAAAACAAAGTTGTCTGGCAAAAATTAAGTATGTGAGACTACCATGTATATAAAGATAAGCTTAAAATTGGTACCTTATTTAGGTGACATCAAATAAAAGGTGGCAACATAAGCAAATTAGTGGAGCACTAAAGAAATTATTAATCATATCCATGGATAAGGATGTTCATGATTAAAGTGCATAGGAGATTAAATGAATAATTTTGATTTCATAAAATTAAAACAGTTTTGCATAAGCAAAACCAATACAGCTAAAAATAAGAACAAAAGCAGGAATCTGAGGGAAAAAAATCTTTGCAGAAAATTTCTCTGGTAAAGGTCTCATTTCTAATATATACAAGAACTGTGTATATTTACAGGAACTGAGTAAAATTTACAAGAGCCATTCTCCAATTGATAAATGATCAAAGGATGATAATAATAACAGAAGAGTTATACTTGATTCCACCAAAGTCAGGATGTTTGTTGAAGAATTTTGTTTTAGGCAATAGCAACTTTGATTTAGGAATATGATTGTAAATCTCAAGCAAACAATTTTTGTTTCCAATCTAGGAGAATGTCTTGAACACACAGTAAATTCTTGTTTTAAATGTCAAGTTTCCTTCTAGAAGATCTTTCTGTAAAGATTTGTAGTTTCATTTTTTTTTGTCATAGTAGAAGCCAAGAAGAATATATGTACATTAAAAAAGTTATGAGGTTCAAATGTCAAGAAGCATATAGGTTCAAATAACAGTTTTGCCCATTTACCTTGCTATTATAGAGTTATACATCCTAAGTTCAAAGAAAGGAAAAATCTTGGATGAAGATATGGGCTACAATTTTATACTAATATGTATCAACATACTTTCATTTAAGAAAGTAGGGATTTTCAGCTTGGTGCACATAACTGTCTTTTTGATATTTTCATAATACTGATTCTAATACAAGTAATTTCCTTTGAAATTTTATATGTTTTATGTTTTTTAAAAAAATTATTCTGAGAAGGAATCCATTGGCTTCACCAGACCAACAAAGGGGTACATGACACTAATTGGTCAAGAATTCAGGTCTTGGTTTAAAAAGAAAAGAAAATTATACATGTATAATATTTAGATGACAGCCTGGTTGATTTCTTTAAATTCAAGAAAATAATAATAGTAATATTTTTATATTTGCCTTTTGCCATTTTCATACATTTGATTAACAACCCAAAGAAATAGGGTGGGCAAGTATTTCGAACTTCTCAAACCCAAGCATGATTATCAATAACAGCAGTGAATAATATTACTCACCCTAATCCTAATAAGTGGCAAACATCATCTGAAAGCTGGTTGGTCCAGTTTTCCGCACAAGCCACATGCCATTCATTGTGAATCCTGAATTGTACCAAGCCATCAACACTTAGCGTGCTGTTGGCTAGCTGAACTAAAGGAAAACAGACAGGATAGTAAATAATGTCCTCTGAACTAAAAATAGGACATCTGCAAATTTGTATAAATTAATGATTAATTAAATCCAATTGAACTGATCATGTCTGTGAGGTGAAGATGGTCAATAAAAACTTTACATGTTACTCTAAAATAAAACAGGACAAAGAAAACCCAATAAAACATAGAACAATGTGCAGGTTATCTAAGGCAAATAAATACAATAGTAATAAGTAAACATTATCAAATAACAAAGAGAGAATCTTAATTTCTAAAAGGGAGAAAACTAAAATTCAGGGACGTCCTTTAGCATTTCTATTAAATACACCTTCCTCAATGGTAATCTTTATTTCTGCTCTTCCATATCATAATCTTTATCTCTACTCTTCCACATCCTGAACTTCTCTGTGTTCTCTCTTCTAATTCCTCTTGCTATTAGTGTTCTCTGTCTTGACAAATCACTTTGCATTTATTTATCTGTGTAATGGGTGTGTTGCCCCACTAGAATTTTTAGCTTCCTGAGAGTAGGACCTGTTTTTAATTTTATCTTTGTGTGACAATCTCTGGCCACAAAAAACCCCTGAGATTTGTAGTTCTCCACAGTTTGAAAACAAGTGATAGATCAAGATAGTGAGATTCACGTATATTTAGAGCAGAGGAAAAGATGAAGAAATGGGGAACATCCCATGACAGCAATACAATCATGGTAACATACACAATTCCTTTCTCTAAGAGGACTTTTAAATTAGAAAAATTGAAAGTGTGTGACATGGTATCTTGCTCCAAAGAATACACTTGTGTTAATATTATTTCTCATAATCACCTTTAATCAACTTTTTCCTTGTGTTAACTGGTGTCCGTGGCTTAAGGTTTGATAACAGCCACACTGGAGAGAAAAACCTTTACATGGCTGAGAATTCAACACCCCAGGCCATCATTAGAATTGTGTTCTATAGAGAGAGGCTGGTGTATGAACCATTTCATAACTACACTTTCAAGTGTTTCTACTTTCTCTACTCTCAAGCACTTGTTAGCCCTGTCTTACTAGTTCTTTCCAGTCTCCTTTGCTTTATCTAGATCATGTTCTTGAACTGTGGTTTTGTCCTGGGCCCTCTGTACTACTTCCCTTGATTTTATTAACTTGCAGGGATTTAATTACTATCTCTGTACTGATGACTTAAATTTACCTGTCTTTCTCTAATCTCTTTGCTGAACTCCAATCTCACATTTCCAAATATCTTGATGTCCAGTAGACATCTTTAAAATGAAGGGAAAAAAAGGTAAAGGAAAAATAAATATAACTCAATATCTTTCTCCTTTTCCAAATTTCTCTGTTATGTCTAGGGCAACACCATCCTCTCAGTCCCTCAGGCTCACAACCCAGGAATCAGTCATCCTGGACTCCTCACTACCTCTTACTGCTCATATCCAATCTGTTGCCAAAGCCTCATGATTTCATGTTTGTAATATCTCTCAAATTTGTCATTTTTTCTCTTTTGACATTGCTATCACTCAGATATGCATTCTCATCAGCTCAAACCTGGATTATTGATGCAATGGCCTGCTGGTGGGTCTGCCTGCTATTAGATACTTTCTACTGCTATCCAATCTCCATTCAGCTATCAAAGTACTTTTCTGATCATGTCTAACCTCTCTATTCAATCAACTCCAGTGATTCTCTGTTATCTCTATGATCAGACACAAAATACCCTGGATGGCCTTCAAAGCCCTTCATAATCTAGCTCCCTTCTCCCTTTCCTGTCTTCTTACACCTTATTCCTCACTACTACTCTTGGATCCAGTGCTGTAGACATCCTAGTGTTCCACAAAGTACTCCATCTCTTGAATTCAGGCATTTTCTCTGGCTTTCACCCATTCTTGAAATGCTCTCTTTTCATCTATATTTACTGCTTTTCCCGACTTCCTTATGTTTCAATTAAAATCTAATCTTCTACAGGAAGCCTTTGAAAATCCATCTCAATTATAGTACTTTTTCTCTGTTACTTCCTATTCATTCTATGTAGGATATCTTTGTGATTATTTGTTTGTTGTTTCCTCCATCAGCTGGTAATTTCTTTGAAAGCATGAACTATTTTTTGCTTCTTTTGTGTTAGAGCTTACCTGGCACATTGTAGATGCTTAATAAATGCTTATTGATTGATATCAGATAATTCCTGATATTTTTATACTAATTAAATTTCTAAATAAAATTCACATTTCATGGGGAAGAGATTAAAAAGGAACATCATAGCTGTTTCCTAGAAATTTTATACCTGTTATATGTAGCACAGATCATCTCACCGTGATTGAGATACTTGTTGGATTTAATTGGATTAGTGAATGGATTTGATGATGAACTTTGCTTCTAGAGTAGAAGTGTTTTATTTCTGCTTTCCATTGTAGGCTATCAGTGATTTGGTACTCTGGAATGTTAACTGTAGCCAAAAGATCAGAAGATTGTAGATCTTCACAAACAGCAATGTGTCAGGAGGAAACACTAGATTTGGCACCAGAAAACCTAGGTTTGAATCCTGAATCTGCTACATAATAGTGCAACATAGGAAAATCATTTAACCTCAGTGGTCTTGTTTAAAATAAGCAGGAACACATTTCTTCTACTTCAAAATGCTATCATTTCCAAATATAAAAAGGGAAACTTGAAGAAGGCCTATGAATCAAAGACCAAGACAATAAGTGGGAGAGAACATCATGCTAAGGCTTTCTCTGCTCCACAAGCAAGACAAAAAGCTGAAACATTTTCTCTGGTTAATAGAGGCACACAAATGGATCATAGAGATATCCTCACACACAAAAAACCACGAAATAATATTCCAACATTCTTCATTTCCCCAATGCTATCATTGCAAACCAAAAAATGCTTTACATTTATTTACAGGGGCATTTAGGGGACACAGTCACTGTCATGCCTGAAGTCATGAACACCTGAATTTAAATCTGACCTCTGGCAATTATTATTAGCTGTGTTACTATGGGCAAGTCACACAACTTCTGTCTGCTTCAATTTCTTCAACTATAAGATGCAAATGAAAATAATATCCTCTACCTCCCAGAGTTGATGTGAAGATCAAATGAGATGATATATGTAAAAAGGCTCTCAGCACAGTGTCTGGCACATAGTAAGTGCCATATAAATGCCAACTACCTTTGTAAGATGATTACGGGCTCTAATAAGAAGCTTTCCTCTTATTCTCCAATAATAATACATACCACAATGTGTTTCATCTGAACCATCAGTACAATGTTGATAATTATCACAAACATTAGCATTTGGAATGCACTCTCCATTCATACACTGAAACTCATTTTGCTTGCAGAGTTCTAAGAGAGAAAAAATTTTACTTAATAGATAAAATTATTAATAATATTTATAGCAAAAATACAAATGTTCTTTTATCACTTTAAAACCAGAGTGTTGCTATGAAACATAGATTTGGACCAATGATGGCTACTTGCTGAAGCAATGTCCTAGTTATTTGAAAGGTTTTGAAAGTGAATTTCTGGAAGAACATAACTGATTCTATCTTTTTCTGTATTAACAATTTTGTTATATAGGACTTCCCATAAACTACAAAACCAGACCTTCACTATCTCCTTTTCTTCTCCTATCTGTACAAAAAAGATTTATTTGCTAAAAGTGGGAGAATAGAGAATCTTAAGAATTTCAGGGCTTAATTGTACATGTTCAACATATTGGATTACTTGCTGTCTAAAGGAGGGATAGAGGAAGAGAGGAAGAAAAATATGGAACACAAGGTTTTTCAAGGGTGAATATTAAAAACTATCTTTGCATGTATTTTGAAAATAAAAGTTATTTTTTATTAAAAATTTCAGGGCTTCTTTGTGTGCCCAGTGGATGGTTCTTTTTGGCTTAGTGAAACTAGCTATACTAAGTAGATAATTCTCTTATCACTGTTGCAAATGATAAACATTTAATTTTTAACAAGTACTCTGTTGGTTTTTTTTTTCATATAAATTCTTTTCTTTTTTTCACGCTTGCTACATTACGAATGACACATTTTCCTCAACAACTGATGGAACAGGCCACACTCTGAGTGTAATAAAATATTTTTCTGACTCATTCTGACTTATTAGTGTTAGCAAGTTAAATGGATAATACATTCATGGGACAAAACTGGCAACTTCAAATGGAATTGGATGATCCATCCCTATTAATTAAGGATCTTCTGGAGAAAGGTAGAACTGGTAAAATAGTACTTTTGAATTCCAAATTGAGAGATTTGTGAAAACAAGTTAGAGTTTGTGGTTTTTGTTTTTTTTTTTAAATTCTGTAGTGTCTGTCTATCTTTTGCAATGGAATCATCTTATAAACTATTGTCTAGAATTGAGGCAAAAATCAATTAAATACTAGTTTCCTGAGAAATACAGCACTATCATATAGTATTTGAAATCAATGACTTGACCATTAACCCTAATACTCCAATGGGAGGACCTTTTCTAATTCTAGGTGAATATCGAATCAAGACTAGGTTCTCTTCCCTGCTCCCCTCTCAAATTTTGTGCCCTTTTTCCTTAGTTCTTACTGGAATAGAAACTAGAGACATCTATTTATCTATCTGTCATTGGTATTCATTGATTATTCTGACTAACCTCTGTCTAAAGCCTCAGGTAATTTCTGGTCTACTCTGGTCTCAGGTACTAAAATACCAGGAAGCATTTAAAAACAAACAAACCACTATTCTTGGGTAGGGCAGAACAAGAGGAAATTCTGGTGAAGGTCTAAGTGGTTTTTAAATTTGGGTGTTGGAGAAAGGGGAAAAATGCTGACTCAGAACTAGGAGGTTACCTATTATTAATGACATCAAGCTGATATAAACTTCAACTCTGCCACTAGTAGTCTGTCATCATTAAGGAATCCAGCATTTCTGTTCCAAAACATTTTTACCATTTGGAAAAAAAAATCCTAGGCAAGACTGTTGTTCTAAGACTGTACTTATTGAGCTCGGTCAAACTAACTGGGTATCCTAAAGTTATTTTATTAAACAGCCCTGATAAATATCTAGTACCTTGGATTGTAAAACTTCACATATTTTAAAGGCTAAAACAAGTTAAATGAAACAAATGGCTAGTTCATTTAGGGAGACTTTGAAGTGAATAAATTTGCCAACCAAATTATTTTTTAAAAATTAAATTAAAATATCCAACTCATTTTGAGGTTTCTCCAGGGCCTGAGTGTTGATATTCTGTCATATTGTCCATCTCAGATTTAGGAATATTAAACCCATTATTTATTTAAGAAACAATAATATCCCTTAACAAAACTCTTCCCTTGAATAGCAAGAAAAGCCCCTCTATTAAGTCCTCTTGCTAAAGTTATGAAAATTAAGAAGACAGAAGAGGAAAGAAGCATAGAGAACCTGAGGGAGAAATGCCAACTATAAGACTGTTAGCTGCCTTGCAGCAGAATTCTTGGCTAAGTCCCAGGGCCTTGGCAAAAGAAATGCCCTTTTCATTTCAGGAATCTGGCCAATTCTAATGTGAACTGTCTCCTTTACAATATACTTTGATTAGAATATAAGGAAAGGAATGAGAACTTTTCTGTCAAGAAGAAAAAGAAAAGTTTAAAAAGCTTTCAAAAGATACAATCTAATTTCTATCTTTCCAATTCAGGCCAAGACGAGATTACAGAGATAAAGATAGATATGAGAGAAGGAAATCTTTCTCTTCAATTGTGGAAATTTATAGTACCATAAACTATTTAGAGACTATCTTTGTGAAGTCTTCTCATAAGATTAAGGATGAAATAAAGATGTCCATTTTCACCACTATTCTTCAATACAGTATTAGAAATACTAGCTGTACTAGTAAGACATGAAAAAAAGAAATTGAAGGAATGAGAATAGGCAATGAGGAAACAAAACTGTAAGTGGTGCACTTACAGAACTCTAGAGAATCAACTAATTAAAAACTTTAGTAAAGTTGTAGGATATTAAACAAAATCCACAGAAATCAGCAGGAGGTGATAAAGAGAGAAATTCCATTTAAAATAACCTCAGGAATCTATATGTCAAGACAAACCTACAAATCTAAACAACTGAGAAATATTAATTGCTCATCAATAAAGTGAGCTGAGCCAATAACAATCTGGCACAGGCTTGGAAATGAAATGGTAGGTCAGTGGAATAAATTAAATACATAACACACAGTAATCTAGTTTTTGTTAAACACAAAGATCCAAGCTTTTGGGGAAAGAATTCACTATTTGACAAAAATTGCTGGGGAAACTGGAAAGCAGTTTGGCAGAATTTGGGCATAGACCAATATCTCATACCATAGACCAAGATAAAGTCAGAATGGGCATATGGTTTAGACCTATAGTGTAATAACATAAGAATTAAGGGATCAAGGAAATGTTTATCTGTCAGATTCATTAATAAGGAAAGAGTTTATAACAAGTAAAAGATAGCAAGAATTTAGGAAAATAAAATGAATAATTTGACTATATGAAATTAAAAAAAATTCACAAAGTCAAAGCATCCTAAATTAGGAGGCAAACCAAAAATTGGGGGAAAGATCTCATTCTTAAATATGGAAGGAGAAGAATCATAAAAAATGAAAGCTATTCCTAATTGATAAGTGGTCAAAAGATATGAAAAGATAGTTTTAAGAGAAAATCAAATACTAAAGAGGGGAAAGGGACCTGTATGTGCCAAAATGTTTGTGGCAGACCTTTTCATAGTGGCTAGAAACTGGAAAATGAATAGATGTCCATCAATTGGAGAATGGTTGGGTAAATTATGGTATATGAATGTTATGGAATATTATTGTTCTGTAAGAAATGACCAGCAGGATGAATACAGAGAGGCTTGGAGAGACTTACATCAACTGATGCTGAGTGAAACGAGCAGAACCAAGAGATCATTATACACTTCAACAACAATACTATATAAGGATGTATTCTGATGGAAGTGGATATCTTCAACATAGAGAAGAGCTCATCCAATTCCAATTGATCAATGATGGACAGAATCAGCTACACCCAGAAAAGGAACACTGGGGAATGAGTATAAACTGTGAGCATTTTTTTTGTTTGTTTGTTTTTTGATTTTTGTTTTTCTTCCCAGATTATTTTTAGCTTCCGAATACAATTCTTCCTTTGCAACAACAACAACAACAAAATTCGGTTCTGCACATATATATTGTACCTAGGATATACTATAACATATTTAATATGTATGGGAATGCCTGCCACTTAGGGGAGGTGGTGGAGGGAAGGAAGGGAAAAATTTGGAACAGAAGGGAGTACAACGGATAATGTTGTAAAAAAATTACCTATGAATATGTACTGTCAAAGAAAATGTTATAATTATAAAAATTAATAAAAAAATAAAAAAAAGAAATCAAAGCTATCAATGGTCATATGTAAGAATGCTGTAAATTACTAATAATTAGAGAAATGTAAATTAAAACAACTCTGAAGTGCAACTTCACACTATTACATTATTTAACATGATAGAAAAAGAAAATAACAAATGATGGAGGGAATATAGAAAACCAGTGACATTAATATACTATTCGGGTTGTGAATTGGTCCTACCATTCTGGAGAACAATTTGGAACTATACCCAAAAGACTATAACAATAAGCATACCTTTTGATTCAGTAATATCACTACTACATCTGTAAATTTTTAAATTTAATTTAAATGTAGATTTTCAAAAAGGGGAAAGGATCTCTAGTACAAAAATATTCATATCAGTTCTTACTGTAGTGGCAAAGACTTGGAAATTGAGATCTTGCTTATTAATTGGAAAATAGCTGAACAAGTTGTGATATATGATTGTGATGAATATTATTGTTCCGTAAGAAATGATGAGACAGATGTTCTGATCAATATAATGATCCAAGATAATTCCAGAGGATTCATAATAAAAAATATTATTTACCTCTAAAGACAGACCTGATGAACTCTGAATATGAATGGAAGTATACTTCTCACTTCTTTCATTTTTCTTGCTTTTTTGTGGAACATAGCTAATATGGAAATAGATTTTGCATGATTTCACATGCATAATTGATATTACATTGAGAAAACTTGGATCTCAAAATTTAAAAAAATATTCAAAGTAAGTAAATAATTAAATTTATGGGTAAAAATGTAATTTATTTACAATGAATTCCTAAATTTTGGATTGAAATAATTTTATAAATGCAGAAATAATTATTCTTGTAGGTTTTATAGTCATCACTTTGTAGAGTTTTTTAAAGGACAAATAAGAACAAAAAAATTACTGAAAATTACTAATAGCACTTAGACCCCTTACCACTTTTTCTTAGTGATATAACATTGGAAAAAAAGTTGATATCACCAGCCAGAGAATGTTAAGAAAACCTTAGAGAATGAAAAAATAAATAAATAAGTGGTTTCATAGTCTGCAGTTTGGAAAAAGAAGTTTGTTTTGATCAGAAAACAAAATTTTATTTAATGAGAATTTTTTAAAATTACCTCTGTTTTTCTTTGAATATTTTTAGTATAATTTTATTGAAATTTTTAGTAGTTATGTATGACAAAATGAAAATATCTGTAACCCTTGAACTTTCTATTTTGTAGGTTAAAGTTTTGTAACTAATTGGTATTCTATAAGAAAACTTGTACTAAATGTGCCAAGACTATCCTTTTCAATGGAATGAAGGAAATCAGTTATGAAGGTAGAGTTGGGGCATGACTGAAGAAAAATAAATGAATACACATATAGATTAAGGGACTGACAAAGTAGTGAAGTTAAATAAAGTGTTAGAACATGGAAAGAGAGGTTTGAATAAGAAGGATTTGAAAGAAATTTGTAAACACTAGATGGAGAAAGGTTGGTTAGAATTAGTTTAGAGATTATTTTCATTATCTCTGAATTTTATTTCACTGATTTGGATATTTTTGTTTACGCGTAAAAAAATATCTGGAATCATGAAACATGATTTAAAATTGACAATATTCTATACAATTACAACATTTATTAAGTGGAGAACACAGAAATAAGTTTGTAGCATGGAATTATTTGAGTATAACATTCTAAAACTCTGTCCCATGAAAGGTATAGTCTAATCCAGGGGTTCTCAAACTATGGCCTGGGGGCCACATGCGGCTCGCTGAGGATGTTTATGCCACCCACCAGGTTATGGCAAATGGGCTGAGGGGCCGAGACAGCGTGTGAGTTTTTGTTTTTACTATAGTCTGGCCCTCTAATAGTCAAAGGGACAGTGAACTGGCCCCATATTTTAAAAATTTGAGGGCCATTGGTAATCTTTATGGAAGGGAATATACATTCATGATTTCATTACTACCTCACAGAAGCTATGTTTGAATTCCCATATTTCAAAAGACTTTCTTTGACCCTCAAAGAAGAAAATGAGAATGTAAGACTAGCAAATTAACTCTTTGGCAACTAACTGAGTGTAGCAGACTCTTTAATTTGAACTGGCAATAAATGACTCATGGGAAAATTGAGATTCCTCATAGTAATATTTGTCACTGTAGATCCAGATTTGATTGGATAGAGCTTATTCTATTAAAATTGTAAACTCATTTAAAGTTAGAAGTGTTTTCCTATTAAGATAATTGTGATATTTGATCCTTAATATAAGTAGATAAGGCCTTAATGAAAAATATAGTTAAAATTTAATATTAAGGTGATATGTTTGGAAACTGCAAGAATAGGAATTATACACGTAATTGTGTCAAAATTACTCTGATCTCTGAATGAAATCAGCATAAAATGCCAAATTTTATAGATGATTGAAATAATTTTCTATCAACTGAAATGTCATTTGACTGAAGAAAGGGTTTGTTTCAGGCTTTAACTCCATAATATTGTTTAGGCTTTAACTCCATAATATTGTTTATGTTATTATCATGCTTCCAATTTTTCTTGCATTGTGATTCTGAGGAAATAAGAAATACGGTTAATAGGTTGATGTAATTGCTTGGTTAACTCTTTTTATTATTTAAATACTGTGGAATTGTGAAACTAATCCACTTATTAGATATTATTGTTATTATGGATAAAATAATTGCCAAGCATTTAATTGAGTATGTTTTGCTTAACAAACTAATAATGATAATTGCTTAGTGTTTGAGAAAACTACAAAAGACTTTGTAAATTCTCCTAATTTGTGAAGTTCTTCAGGAACTTTTCGGATCCTTGAGACCTTCTATTTGGGCAGATTTATAAATTTTTTCAGCTCTGCAGAAAAATCATCTATAAAAACGATATAATTACTAGAATTTTGTAGATTCTAAGATAGTAAATTGGATTACTAATTGATTATGAAAATCAATTTGGTAAAATTACATGTGGAACAGTATGCATTAAGTTCAGTTTAAATATTTTTCTTTTTGCATTAGAAATTAATATTTGATACCTTAAAATGTCCAGGCTATCAGAAGCTATTGTCTTTCTGAATTTTGAGCGAATTTTCATAATATTCTTTTTGTATAAAATCTCAGAATATGATTTATTTTCTTACTCTTTTACTAATTGTTATATTGAAATATCTATTTGTGTATCTGGGAGGTTTTTTCTTTGTTTTTTAGGAAGACATTTTATGCATTTGATGAGAACAAAGAATCAATATTTTTTAGAAATTATGTTTTATTTTAATTGAATGCTATTTTGGCAACAAGAAAGATAACTATAACTTGCCCAAAGCTGTGATTGGTAAAATTTGTTATTTGAAGTAAAATCTCTTGGGGCTGTAATTTGATATTAACTTGAGTTTTGAATTCAGGTATAATTGAATTATGATGATTGGTAATCTACCATTTAAAGGAAATGTTATGAGTTACTCAAAGAAGTGAAATCTGAGAATTATTACAAGCAAATATCAGTACTTGGGAAGGTTGAGAAGGGAGTAATGGAAGGATTCTCTTGTCTCAATTTCCCCATTGTGCTTTTTCTTTTGAACAGAAAAATTTCCCATTTGGTTAACCCCAAATGTGTTAACAATTCTGAAAAATAGACTCTTTCAAAAAATTAGTTATGGTTCTTACCTGGAATCAAACAGAACTAAAGAAGCTTTATCTTACTATGTCTATGATAGTCCTATCTGTATCCTTAGGTTTAGGTTTGAAGGAATAGTTTTGCTATTGTTACAACCATGTCCTTCTTTACTCTTTTCATAGCATGGTCCTGGCAGGTGAATTGTAAAGTTTACTTTTTATA
The DNA here is from genome assembly GCF_048593235.1 of Sminthopsis crassicaudata. Lineage (NCBI taxonomy): Eukaryota > Metazoa > Chordata > Mammalia > Dasyuromorphia > Dasyuridae > Sminthopsis > Sminthopsis crassicaudata. The sequence goes on along the minus strand of NC_133619.1, from coordinate 261,713,204 downwards.
ATAAACTTGTTGCAATATTCAAATATCTCTGAGTTAAAATAATGGTATACATGTATAAAGGACCTTATTGCTTTTATTTTTATTATCCTGAATTTGTGGTTATTACTCCTTTCAATTAGATCAAATTGGATTCTTAGGTTTGGCATCCCCTGCTAATATTAATATTAATAATATTATGTCCTTAAAGTATTTAATTCTTTCTTAATATGAGAATAACATATATCTCCAAAGGGGGAAATATGTGCTACATGATTAATATGCTATATGATAAATTTAATGTAACCTTTACTTTTTTTCATTATTTCCTTTGATATTCTTGACTTTTTGTCCTTCCAAATGAATTTTGTTATTAATTTCTCATAATAAGTAAAATTATTCTTTGGTAATTTAATTGGGATAGTGTTGAATTATAAATCAATTTAGGAAAAGGTGTCATTTTTATTATAATGGTCATGTCCATGAACAATGAATATATCTCCAATCATTTAAAACTAATTTCATTTGTAAGTTTTTTTTATGATTTGGTTTGCTTTGGCAGGTATACTCCCAGGTATAAATACTGTATGGAGTTATTTTAAATGGGATATCTTTTACTATGTCTTCTTGCAGAGTTTGGTTTGTGACATATAGGAATATTGATGATTTATGTGGATTTACTTTATATGTTATTACTTTGCTAAAATTATCAGTTCAACTAACTTGTTGTTGAGTCTTTGGAATTTTCCATCATATTGTCTGAAAAAAGAAATAGTTTTGTTACGGCTAGGATTTCCAATATAATATTAAATTATACTAATGACAATGGTCATCCTTATTTCACATCTGATCTTACTGGGAAAGTTTCTAGTTGATCCTCATTACAAATAATGCTTGCTGATGATGTTAGAGAATTTTTAAAAATAAAATTAAGGAAAAATAATTTATACCAATACTTTAAAGTGTTTTTAGTAGAAATGACTGTTTAACTTTATCAAAGGCTTTTTCTATATCCATTGATATAATCCTATGATGTTTGAAACTTTTATTATTGATGTAATCAATTATGATAATAGTTTTCTTTAAGTTAAACCATTCCAACATTCCTGGTAAATATTCTCCATGATCATAATGTAAATTTTTTATAATATATTGTTGTGAGCTTTTAGTTAATAGTAAACTTAATTTAATCCTATTTTAAATCCAACATTTTCAAAATCTTTCATACAAAATATATTTTATGTGTCAAAGTATACTTACCTAAGTGATATCCAGTAGTGAAGTTGGCTAAAAACCCTCTTTCATTTTGTGATTCATCAGTGATGAAAAGTACAGTCATCTGGCTGGTAGTGGAGTATACATCCTTTACAGGGCCTAAGCCTGTGTACACAGCTGTTTCCAAAGAAAAGTAAATTTTAGTAAATGTATGCAGTGCTATTTCAAGAAACTATAAAACCTAAGAACCTGGTCCATTTAAGCAAATATGCCAATTAATTCTTTGATGTTTTAGAAGATCAATTTTTACTTCTTTGTGGTAAAAAGAACAAAAGATTTGGAGCAGTGGTTTAAATCTTCATTTACTAGCTATGTGGCTTTAAGCAAGCCACTTAATCTATTTTAGTATGTTAGAATGAATGATTAAGGTCAAAATAGAGACAGATCAGTTCCAATATCTATTGGTGGATATCTCTGTTAAGAAATCACCATGAGGATTACTAAAAAAAAAGTTTGCTTTATCCTGCAATTAAAAAAAAAATTAGCTGATTCAACTAAAAAGCAAGATTCTCTCACTCTTCTACAACCAATCATCTCTGGAGAAGTAACATATACAAATGTGTATATATGCAGTTTTACTTGGCAATGTTCCCAACATTTTTCAAAAAGCTTAAAGATGATAAATTTTGCCCTAATAATTCAGGCCTTAGTTATGAGCCAGAGACCTAACTCTGTAACCCTGGGCAAGTAACTTAACTTTTGTTTACTTCCGTTTCCTCATCTGTAAAATGGAGGTAATAATAGAATCTGTCTCTCAAAATTTCTATGAGGATCCAATGAGGGAATAATTATAAAGTGCTTAGCACAATCTCTTGTGTATAGTAATCATTAGATAAATGTTAGCTATCATGATCATCATTATTATTATTATCAAATAGAGATAAAATCCTAGAAGGAAGTATAAAAGAACAAAAATAAACAATTAGGTCATATTGAGTCCTTTTACCAATGTGGAACTTAATAATAGTTTGTAACTACATAGGCTAATAGACTATGAAACGGAATTAACACAAACTGGAGGACAAAAGCTTAGGCTTATAGGAGCAGTTGCTGTGAGAAATACCTTGCAACTGTCACTAATAGACAATAATAAAAGCTAGTACACTTAAGAGGATTTTCTCATAAAACTGATAATAGCATAATGTATTAAAGGGGAGAAGGATCTTGCTGCTGATCATAAAGATGGGAAAAATTCATTACATATCTCACCTTGGTACTGAAATACCATTATACTTTCACCTACCTTTTGAAATTACACTTTTACAATCCCCAAAACTGGACTTCACTATTTCTCATCTGCAAAATGAAGGTGCTAAAGTAGACAGCTTCCAAAGTGTCTTCATCACCAATGAATACCTGAAGCTAACTAATCATATTTCTTATGACTTTATAAGCTCTAGACTTCAATGATAATTTTTATTTCAAGAAATTACTCAATTCAGTGTCTACTAAGTGCAAAGTGCTGAGATACAGAGATCAATGAGATTTGTCTTGCCATCAAAAAGATTATACTGTACTGGGAGGTGTGGTAGTATATGGAATCTATATGGACAAATATCACAAAAGATAATCAATGTTGTGGACAAGAAATAATAAGCCATTTGAGGTCTGGGGTGTTTTTTATTTTGTTTCTGAAAACTTAACCCATAAAATAATAGAAGTAATAAATATTTATTGAATTGAACTGAATCTGGACAAAATAAGAAAATTTTAAAAACTAACATTGTCAGTTGGAGATCAGAAAAAAATTTACACAGAAGTCTCAAAAGAAAATAAAGATTCTTTAAAATAGAGAATAAGAGGAAATACATTCTAGGAATGGAGAATGGAAAAATTACTGCATAAATTAATAGAATCAGGAAAAACATATAGAGGAGTTTAGGGTGTAACTGAAAGTCCAATGTAACTAGATGTGGAATTGTGAAGGGAAGTAATGTTACATACATCAGGAAATTAGTTTAGAGTCTGATTGAGGAGAACATAAATGTCAGGATAAAAAGTTTGAATTTTATCCTGCAAGTGATAAAGAGCAATGTAAACTGGCAAGGAATGCCATAGTCAACTAAGTCTGTGCCTTAGGAAGATTACTTTGGAAGCTAGAGGAAGGCTAAGTTATTGAGAGGAGACTGGAAGTGAGATATCAATAAGGAAGTTTTTAAAAATACTCCAAGGCGAAGGTCTGGGATTAATGTCTGAGCTAAGTAGAGAGGAGGGAACAAAAGAAATCATAAATAACAAGCAAGAAAGAACTTTAGAACTCATTTGGTCCAATCTACCCATTTTTAAGAATAAGAAACTAAAGCAATATGAGTTTATCTGATTTGCCCAAGATTACATAGTAGTTGACAAATCAAGGATCAGAAATAAGTCATCAAACTTCAAATACAACTCCATGTCTATTACACTATGCTGTCTGTCATGGTCAGATGTAAGAGATGATGAAGTGAAATTGACAGGATTTAGTGAATGATTGTATTTGGGAAATCAGGGAGAAGAAAGAGTAAAAAATAATTCTAAAGATTTGAATTTTAGTGGCTCAGATGATAGTGGTGCAATTAATAGACATAGGAAAGTTTGGTGAATTCCCCCAAAGAGGAAGGTGAAGAGTTGAATTTAGGCTTTTCAGCTATAACTTTTTTTGTGGAGATATCTATCAGATAGTCAAAATTGTGACTGGGAGAATAGCGATGTATATCTAGATTTGGAAGATGCATCATTTCTTAGGATGGTACAGAGATTATCTGTACAATCTTCTAGCCAATATTAAATATCTCCAGGACCACATGGAGGCCCCACAATGCCTTTTGATAACTTTTTCCATTTTTTTCTAAAACATTTTCTGAGAGATATACTAGTAAGCTGTCAATTCAATCCATACAATGGAAAGAAATGAGAGATGCCTGGATGATAAGATATACTGTTCCCTCAATATCTATTTCATATGGATTTCAAAAGGAATATGGAAGCTCACTGGATAGAGTGCTGGGTCTAAAATCAGGAAGATCTAAATTCAAATCAAGTATGGACAAGTCACTTAACCTCTGTTTGCTTTAATCCACTGGAGAAAAAAAATGGCAAACTATTCCAGCACCTTTGCTAAGAAACTCCCGTAGACAGTATTGATGTGTTATGGCTAGGGTCACAGAGTTAGACACAAATGAATAACTCAGCAACAACAACAAATAAGAGTACACAGTGAATAGCACACAAGATACAAAGCATTTCCCTGATCTTTCATCCTTCCTAAAAAAGTCTGTATAGAATGAGTATTCCTGCATGAGCCAATCAGATGTTCTGAATTCTATGCTAAAACCTATGCTAAAATGATTCAAAGGATAACACTTACCCAGTAATGTGGAGTTGTCACCTCTACCATCTCTGATTTCAACAACATCAGCAACATTTTCTAAGTCAAATATTTCAAAATGAAGTTGGATGTTCTTCCCTTTTTCGGCATTTAAGTACCAGATACCTAAAATATGATAAATACAACAACTTAATTTAGGGGTACAGTTAATATTTTAGCATGATCCAGAGAAGTAATTTTGGCTGAGAAGGATTTCAGAACTCTTTCAGGATTACTTTTCATTCCATGAACAGCTAACTTCATCATAACACTAATTATAAGTAACATACAGATTTAATAATGTTATTTCAGGTGAAAGCATAAAATGAATTTGAAACTGTTTGCTATAATTTATCATATTAAATAGAAAACATCCTTTTTTCTCCTATTTTTATTTTTTCTATGAACTTAACAAATACCACACAAAATAACTTTTTCTCTCTATATATATTATCGAAAAGCCATATTAGTGAAACTGCAAATATATATATATAAATACTTGCTTTACAGTATGTCAGACTCCAAATCCAACCTTAATTCTATTACATCACATTGCCTCTCAAGGAATAGATATAAAAAGATAATATAGAAGTGAAAGGAATTGGCAACTGATTATATGTGAGTAATCAGGAGGAATAAGGAGTCAAAAGTTTTGGTATGCTGTCTTCATGTTGTCATTTTCTTTGATTAAAATTTGTTTTTATGATTTATTTTTTTACTCACCAATTCTTTAAAATTTAGAAATTTTAAAATTTAATCTTAATAATTAAATCTATTTTTAAATGTGCTTAATTGAATATAATTTTTATTCTACTGTGGTCAATAAATAACTTATTTTTAACATTTCCCCCCACAATTTTATAAAATTTGTATCCTCTTAATCTATTTCAATTTTTTAAAAAGGTACAGTGTAAAGATGAGTTATATGCATTTTCCTTTCTATTCCCTTTTAGTACTCACTAGAGCTCTACTCTATTTAAGATTTCTAGAACTCTGTTCAGGTCCTTACCTTTTTTCTTGTTTATTTTTGTTAGTTTTGTCTAGTTTGAAATAGAGTATATAATTATGTCCCCCCATATAAGATTTAATGGTCCATTTCTATCTATAATTCCATTTAACTTTTCCTCTAAGTATTTACTTATTATACCATCATATATTCAAAAGTATTGGTTATATATAGTGCCTTTAAGGAAAATTTATTTTCCCTGTTTTTCTTTTCTTTTTTTTTTATCATGCTTATTTTGTTCTATCTTTGTCTAAGGTCCTGATTGTTAACCTTGATTTTTTTTTTTAGTTCAGTGGAATAGAATAAATTTTGTTACAACTTGTTATTTTACTTATATATTATTTTTTGTTTCTAGCAAGTTTACTTGAATGTATTTCTATACCAACATATTTCCTCTTTTATTTTCTAAGTCAATCTACTACCATCTTGCATTTTATAAATGAGTTTATTTCATTCACTGTTATGACTATTATGCTTATTCATCTATCATATTGTCTTATATTTTAAATCTCTTTACCACTTGCCATCCTCTTTACAAAGAAGAGGACAGTGGGATAAAAGAGTTTGCTCTCTAGTTACCTATTCTTGATGCAGTTTGTGTTGTCTCCCTTGTTCTTCTCTCTCCTTGTCTCAGACTATAATCACAGGCTTTACAATTTTTTTTCTTTTCTTTTAAACTCCATGTTGACTCACATTCCTCCTGCTCCATGACCCAATCCCTTATAGCTGGAATTTGTTTTGCTTATCATCAATCTCAGAAACTATATTCCTGTTTATTCTCTATTCTCTCTTCTTCTAATTCTTTCCTTTTCCTGAGTTGGATTTAATGTATTGCTATGTCAAACTTTGTGTGTTCTGCTTTCCTTTTTCTTTTTTTACTATCTTCCTTTCATTCACTGAAAAAATTTATTGTAATTAATGAGTCATCAGTAAGTCCTACACTTAGACAAAATCTGGGAACTTTAGTTTCAAAGGAAATTTTTCTTCTTCTGAGAACTGCCACAGAGTACTTTGTGTAAAATAAATACACAATAGATATTATTGAATGAATAATCAATTATATGTTTTACATAAAAATTGTCTTTTGATCCATTCTGCTGAATTATTTTCCATTACAAACAATATTCAATGCTCTCAGTTTTCTTAAAACAAACCTTGGTCAATTTTTTTTATTTAGGTAGATTTGGCTTATTCTTCATCTTTTTAGGGCTGTTGGTAATATTTTTCATTGTCTTGGTTTTTTTTTCCTTAAACAATCATATGTAGTTACATTCTATTAAACTATATGCTAAGTCTGTAACTGATTTTTAAATTTGAAACAATAATTTAAAAATATCCAATTCTCTGATGATAATAAAAAATCATGACTTACAGAAAGCTTGATTGGGGTAGTTATTTGGATAATTCATAGAAGAAAATGTTGTATTTGGTTCCCAAAGTTCCTGAGGGCCTCCACAGTCAGCTAAAAGAATGAACATTGAAGATATATTAATAAATTGCTGCTGATTGATAGTGATAGAGTAAATAATTTTCAAGGCATTGTCAAACTTTAATAACAATAAAGTGACACAAGAATGTGTCAGTCAAAAGAGATTCTGAAATATATATGGGATTTTTTTTTAAAAGAAGGAGAATTAATGACACTAACTTAATAGGTAAAAGCAAGTTTAATGCTTTTATTTTTAATAACGAAATAACACTTGGGGAGTTAAATAGTTTCTTCAATAAGTAGTGTTAAAAGACACTATTAACAACACTTTTTCCAATTAAGGCCAAACAATCTGCAGACAATATGGGTAATTGCTTTTGATTAAATTTGAGAGATGCTATAAATTACCTTTATTTCTTCCTAAACTACAACCATCAAACTAATTTTATTTATTTTTGGTACCTAAAATTATCCTTATTAGTAATTAATTTCTTTGTACTAAACTTTATTCTTTCCTGCAAGGATTCTTTAAAAATGAAAATTAACTTGGAAGATGTATCACTTTAAAATTTTAATTTTATTGTAAATGAATGTTATCAGCTAACTTTCCTATAGATCAATGGACATGTAAGGGAGGAGATATTCAAAGGTAAATTTCATCTATTCCATAAGCCCGTTTAAATCTGACCCCAGTTTCAGTATTCTTCATGAGTCTAGGTAGAAACCGAGATCATCTTTAAGAAAAGCCTGGAAAGCCCTAATGAATTGAGGCTAAGTGAAGCAAGCAGAACCAAGAGAAAATTATACACAATAATAAGAAGATTATGTGATGATCAACTGAAGTTGGAGACTGAAGTGGATCAAAGCACAGTATCTTCATCTTTTGGGGTTTTGTTTGTTTGGTTTTTTCTTTACCATGTTTTTTCCCCCTTTTGGTCTGATTTTTCCTGCACAACATATCAAATATGGACATGTTTAAAAGGATAGCACATATTTAACCAGTATTAGCCTGCTTGCTGTTTTGGGGAGGGGAGAGGTAAGGAAGGGAGAGAAAAAAATTTGTAACACAGTTTTACAAAAATGAATGTTAAAAACTATCTTTACATATATTTGAAAAATAAAATACTATTTTAAAAGATTTTTTTAAAAGAAGCCTTAAAATAACTGTATGGACATGTATACATATATTGTATTTAACTTATACTTTAACATATTTAACATGTATTGGTCAACCTGCCATCTGAGGGAAGGGGTGAGGGGAAGGAGGGGAAAAGTTGGAATAAAAGGTTTTGCAATTGTCAATGCTGAAAAATTACCCATGCATATATCTTCTAAATAAAAAGCTATAATAAAAAAGAAGCCTGAATCATCTTTGTTTGACTAAGAAAATTGAACATAGACTTCCTGTGTGAGTACTACAAATGCATTAGACACAATCATAAACTTCATTACATCTATTTTAATTACCCTATAATTATTTTAAAAATTTGTTCTCTTGCTAATAAGAATAAGAAAACAAATCAAATCACAGCTTTCTAGTTTGCTATTATCTTTAAATCATAACACTGCTATTTGGGTCTTCTACTAATGTATATTAAATAATTTCCATCAGGCTCTGATTACAACAAGGCAATCCTTGCACATTTCCCTAATCAAGTCACTTTCCCATTCATCAAATAGCTCTTCCAAACCTTTAAATCTTTCCTCAAGTCTCCCATGTTTTTTTCTCCCTTTTCTTTCATTCCTATAACACAAAAAAGTGGCCTTTTTCTCTCATAAGGATAATTCCTCTATATGCACAAATGATCCCATTCCATCCTGTCTCTTACAGCATACTTCTGGTGGAATTGTACACACATCTACAAAGCTTTCTTTGCATGCTGAAGTTTTCTTTTGATTTCAGTGCTTTTAGAACATTCATCAGGCTGTGGTTGAAATGTTCAGGTTGTGGATCCCCTTGAGGGTAGTAAGGAGTTGTCCGAGATTTCTCAACACTTCCCCAGCACTCTCAGCTGCCTTTCCGATCTTACAGACTGAAATAATAAACTCTTCCCCAAACATCATTTCTCATCAGCTGCTCTGCTTGCTTTTGACTTTATGGATATCATGTTCCTATGTAGCATTTTCTCTGGTGAGTCTCTACTTCTTTTGTAGCTTCATATTATACATTCTTTTCCTCTACAAAATTGTAAGCGTCTTAAGGGCAGAGGGCTTGTCTTTTTCTTATTTGTATCACCAGAGCATAACACAGTACCTGGCACACAGAAGGTATTTAATAAATGTTTATTGGTTATCGATACCAACCAAAGCTAACTTTCCTTTGAGCAGTGTATTTTCCAAGTCTACTTAGTTCTGAATATGTCCTTATAAGAAATAAATTCACTTCCAAATATTCTTCTTATATTTTAGCAACGTTAATTCCTGGCTCCTGGTTTGATATGCCTTCAGCATATAAGATATGCTTCTGATAACAGAAACATGTCATCTATCTTCTAGAGCTAGAAAGTCAGTGAAGACAAATTCTACATGTTTGCTAGAATAATAACCCTTGGATAAAACTTCGGTTGGCTTTGCAGAAGGGGACCTCTAGTGCTAAAGACCTTGGGAATTGTGTTTCTTCTGGCTTAGAAAGAGAGGAAGCTAATGGGAAATGAGGACTGGAAAGCAAAGATTGCTTCCAACATGGGAGTTTTTGAGGATCTCTTGAGAAAGGACAAGGAGAGAAGAGGGAAGTGATTTAATCTTCACATCGTGGTAGCATGACTACAGTGACCAGTAGTACCTATATCTTCAATTTTCTTCTTCAAATATAAGGACATATAATTGGTGACCTCTAAACAGACAAACAGAAAAATATATAATTGTATTTTTTTAAACTAAGTGTACTTACTTTGATGACTAGAGTGCTAAGAAAAAATAATAAATAGGATATATTATTATTATAAAATAACACGTACGTATATGTCTCAGTTCTCTTCTTTATTTGAGATGGACATGACAGACGTGCATTTCTAATTGTGTCTTTTTATCTTGCTAAATACAAAATCTATCTACATTATTTCTAATAGACAACTATTTAGGAACAGCTAGATTACATAATGAATAGAACACGACCTGGAATGATGATAGACCTTGAGTTAAATCTGGCCTCAGAGCTGTGTGACACTAGGTAAGACACTTAATCTCTGTTTCCTCATCTGTGAAATGAGTATTATAATAATAGTACCTACCTCCTAAAGTTATGAGAATCAAATGAGAAATTATTTGCAAAATGCTACTGTGCCTGGGCACATAGTAAATGCTGTATAAATGTTAGTTATGATTATTGCTATTTACCTATTGTAATTGTATTTTCCATGAATGCAGCTCTTCAGGGCATATGCAAGACAAGTCTGGGACCTACACAAGAAAGTGATATGTGTCCATAAAAGCTCTCTATGGTCAGAGCTCTTTTGGATTTTTTCTTCATTATCAAAGTCTGAGATGTGGGAATCTTAGGAAAAAGGGAAGATTGTCCCAAGCTTCCTCTCCAGATAACAGTGGCTTCATGTTGCTCTGGGACTGGTGCTACCAGCTTCCTTTCTGTACCGGTTGGGCATGGTCAAGCCTCGTGTTATGCTGGGGTGCAGGGGTTCACTATTTGCCTTCTGTAGTTGTGTTGGAGGTCTCATAGCTAGTTTGCTGATCAATTGGTTTCTCAACCAGGACAGGGTAGCAAACATTGCTATATTTTGGCTACAAGCCTCCTGCTTGATTCCCTTAGCCAGTGGAAACCTCTCCACCATGGGTCTCTCTGCATTGCACTGTATTGCCTTGCATTGCACCCTATGCTGTCTATAACTTCACACACACACATACACACACATGCATACACACATACATACACACACAGACACGCACACACACACACACACACACACACACACACACACACAACCCAATTGAGACAGATATTTCCTAAAATTCTTCCAAAATATCTTCTGCTGGAAGTTTGTTATTCTCCAAATATTTGCTCTGTCACTCCAAAACTATTCAGAGGCTTTATCTGGTATTGACCTGAGGGAAGCCAGGAAGAGCTCAAAGACCTGTCTACTCTCATTCATCTTGGCTCCTCAATCTTTTTATCTTTAACTACTTATTCCATCAATTTTGGAACCTGGAAGGTATCTCCAAAATGCATTGATACAGTTTGGGAAATGCAAGTAGCCTTTTGCTTATCTTTCTCTGCTATACAAATTTTATAATGTCCACTGCATATGTTCAAAACAGAAAACCACTGACTATCTAACTTGAGACAATCCAGGATATCTTGAACTCTTAATATGGTATGTCAATGCACATTGCTGCTGGGTTGGTTGTTGTTTTATGCAAAAATCTAATAGTCTACACATACATATTCTCTCTTCTTTCACCATTTCTATAAGCAATTCTCCAAAGTCAAATTTGAGAAAAATCACAATTTTAATTATGATGATACAAATTCACTTTAATGATGATCTAACTATAGAGGAAAACTTACATGTGTCCTTTAATAGGGCTACTAAGGTTCGTGAAATATCATTTGACACATTTTAGTTATTTATTACTTTTAGATAAGCTTCTTGTAGCTAAGGGAAGAGTTAAATTAAAGTACTTGACAGGACCAGGGATTGCTGGAGTTTACTAATGCTAAATGCCTACATTTGACTATTCCCTGGAGCTACTTTCTTCAATATTTATGCTATAATTAATTGCTTACTCTGCAGATAGACAGTTACAAGCTAACTCAGACAACCTTTTGGCAAGAAGTTAGGAAATTTTGCTTCCAACATACTGCTTGTATTAAGTCTATTTGATTGTGCATAACATTGCATTTATTGTACCATCTGGATAAATATAAGAGTACTTTTTTGAGATGAAAAAGTTTTAAAGCAGTTGAGCTTTAACAAAAAGAAATCCCTTTTAGATATTCACAGAAGGAGATAGCTTAAAAATTTCCTAGGGAATATCAAGTAATTAAATGCATGAAACATTAATAGCTTGAGTTTGGCAGGGATGAAAGAGAATCCTTGATTTTTCTTTATTAAAGTGAATGTTATTTAAAAGGGTTAACCCTTAAATATGAAAATTTGAATCTAGTTTAAAAAATTAATTTCATAGATACAAGATGAAGAAGTTGTGATTATTAACCTGAAAAGGTATAAGGGCTTTAGGGGTCTGCAGATTTAACAATATGATTTAGAAATACTCTTGAGAATCTATGATTTCAAGCATATAGAGATGCTTTCCATTAATGCAAATCACCATCTAAGACAAGGAGCTAGTAGCCTGAAAAAGTATGTGACTTGTTCATGTCAGAGATGGAATTTGAATCTTGATTCCAAGCCCAGAACTTTATATATTGCCTTATGCCTCCTGAAATATGACAAGCAAATAAGCTAAAGTGATTTCAGTTTCCTTAAGGGAAGCATGAATTGTAGGTCATCTTAAGCCATTTCATATGTGTCTATGTTTTAAAATCCCTTTTAATTTCCACAAATTATTAGCTAGTTTAAAATGGAAAATGTATAACTCAAACTCAGAATCTAACATGAAAATGTCAAAATTAGAAAAATGGGGGAAAATATATTCAGATACTTACTAGGAAGCTCTGGTGGTGGAGTTGGCACCAGGGTTGGTTCTGGATATGGACTCTTACTGCAAATCCCATTTGCTAGACTAATGTCATCCAAGGCAATGTCACTCAAGAATCCATTTTTATAAGCATCAAAAAGAACCTAAGTAATAAATCAGAAGATAGAGAAGATATTTATAAATTTAATAACAAATAGCTCAATCTGCACTAGAAACATTCCATAAATTATAATTCTAGGAGCAGATTGGAATGGTTTTATTCATAGATTAAATAGTCAACTAGCCATAGAGTGGGTGAAGTCATTAGAAGACTCCACCTGCCTAAGTTACCCTACTCATCTGCCACATCAAATCACTCCTATTATTTGATCTGAAAATCACAATATTAGAGAAAAAAGGCAGGTACATAATCTCTGAGAAGTTAAAGTTATGCTGTTAAATACATACATGTTATTAAGATAGGAAGAAATTCTTTCCCATTGCAATATTAAAACAGATTTATTTATCAATTTAACTAAAAATCAATGAGGATTCAATCATCAGGGATGTAGATGACCTTGTGACAAAGCATTATGCAAACACTTTGGTTCATGATGTGTTTTTCAGAGGTTTTCAGTTAGCATAGCAAAATTCTTCTCAAGAACACACACAGAATAGGGAAATGTAATGTATACACAAAGGGAAAAATAATCAAGTTATCTATGGCCGGGAACTACACTATTCTTCCACACACAACTCTCACATGGCTGATAGGCTTTCTTGCTCTTACTTTTGATGGATTTGCCAGATCTATGGTTATGTGGGCAATTTAAAAATAATGGTTCAGAAGTCTAATCATGCTCTGCTTTTTTAGGCTTACTACAAGTTTATGAGAGAGAAAAGTTGAGTTTTTATCAAGGTTACTGGCAACATCTACTGCCTTTTCTTTATTTCCTCACAAGGTAAAAATGTCCTTTGATCACTTTTCCATTAACAGTTGGGTTTTATCCAAAATGCTTTTTTTCATGCTTTATGAAATTTAGCTATTCAGTTTACAATTGCTATTTTTATAAGTATTTTTCTCTAGACTGTTATTTGAAAACTTAAATTCTATTACATTCTTTTGGCCTAAAACGTTAAAAGGAAGAGGAGGAGGGATTCACATGTTCATAGTACATTTTTTGTTGTAACAAAGAATTGGAAACTAAATTGTACTTATCAATTGTGGAATGGATAGACAAATTATGATGTATGACAATGGAAAATATTGCACCATAAGATATAATGAAAGGTACAGATTCAGAAAAAAATCCTGAGAGGATTTGGGTATTTGAATTGACAGAAAATGAAGTGGAAGAGGAAAATAACTTATATAATAACAATAATATAGTTTTTTAAAAAACTTGAAAGACTTTGTAACTGTTTAATGCAATGACTATGACTCTAAAGAACAGAAAATGAAATATATTTCTCCTCTCTTGGCAGACTGGCAATGGATTAAAGATGGAGAATAAGACATACCCTTTTGGACATATGCAATGTATTGATATATTTTGCTTAACTTGGCTTATTGATTTTAAGAGAATTTTTTTTGTTTTGTTAGCCTTTTAAGAAGGAGAATCAAGGGAAGAAGGGGATGATAATAAGAGGACAAGAAGAAAAAGAATAAGAGAGCATCAATGAATCATTTCAAAGATGCACAGTTTAAAACAGGAGGATCAGAGGAAATCAGAGAAACAATGACTTTGAAAGCAATGTTAAATACATTATATACTTTTAAAAAGAATAAGCTATACATAAACAGCGATTCACAGTTCTATGTAAGATCCCTTTTTTTCTATTCTTCCTTATAAAGGAAAATACATTTATTTATGTTTGTCAATTTTGAAATAATAATAAAAATATTAACACCATTAACACTTAAAATATGTATTTTATTTCTTTGTGTATAACTGAAAATTTAGGAAACCAAATATCTATCTAACTAAAATTGACCCAAAATCTATTTCAAAATCTGACCCAATTTTGGGATCTGGTTTCTTTCAAGAAAGGGAGAATTTCCTGAGCTCTTTACCAGTGTTTCTGTAACATAATTTCTCTTCTTTCCTCCCAGAATATGGAGCAGCCCAGCCCCCTTCTTTTTATCTATTGAAACACTGATTAACTTTCTTTAAAAAAGGAGACAAACAGTTCCAGAGACCTAATTAACAAAGGCTTCTGTGATGCAGTTTCCTAGTCACCTAAGGGCATAGTGCCCCCCCCCCCCCTGCAGACTTTATGGATTCCAGAAGGTGTGTGAGCGTCTGTATTGTTTAGTATATCTTCTCCTGATGACCAGACCCTTTCTATTGGGAGATGTAAGAGGCTGAGACCAGAAAAATTAAGTGCCATCCTTGTTGTGTATTTTTACCATGGTAGAGCAAAACAGAGTTCCTTTTGTTAACTACTCAATTGTGAATTGTGAATGCCTCATTTAATCTGAACTTAAAAAAAACAACCGAACTAAGAGAGTACTGGTGTTAAAGTCACTTTCAATTTATGGATTGTTCATAGGGTGAGAAGATGATAGGAAAAGCCTGTCAAGCAATACCAAATATATTTTCCTACTTGAGGAGTCCATGTTCTCAGACTTATACCAAAAAATTTGAATGTCTTTTGTGGGTTCTAGATTGAACTAATTTCCCATTGTTGATAAGTAACAATTTGTATTTGATTTTTGTCCCTAAAATGATCAATGTATCTTTATTTCCATTCATTTCATATTCCATATATACACCCAATGAAATGAATAAATACATATGTACATGTATGCAGATGCATATACATATGCGTATATCTACTTTCCTGGGATTTTGCTAATTTTTAAAATAAAAGATAGAAGTATCTGAAAAACCCAAGAAAGCAATTTTCACTTCGATTATTGGCAAAAATGGCAGAATATGTTATTTAAAAATAATTTATGAAAGGGAAATAAGTAATCATCAGAGGTCAAAATAAGTAAGAACAGGTCATGCTAGATCATTTTAATTTCCTTTTTTTTTTTTTTTGGACAGTTACCAGATTGTTGGAATAGGGGAATGCTTACCTCTATTTTATATTTGGCATAGCTTTATATTTGACAATGTACTTCTCATGAACAAGATGGAGAGACATGAGATAGATAATTGTAAGATTCCAAAATAACAGAATAACTGGAACCAAAGTCAACCTGGAGGGAGGTCTCTTTGGATTCCATTTTCTTTGTCTTCTAACATATAGAGATTTACTCTTAGTCTTGTGCATTCTACATTTTTAGCAATGACTTGGATAAAATCATAGACAGAGAACCACAAAAAATTCTATCTTAAATTACATTTAAAACACTACAGTTTCTAGAATACAAGGTATGATAATCCCATTGACTTTGATTAGACTATAACAGGGATATTAGACTCAGTTCTGGGTGCCAAATTTAACAAAAAATGCTGATAAACTAGAATACATTCAGAAGTATCAATCAGTCAGCAGATATTTAAAACCATATTTTAGGCATTGTGTTAGAGATGAAGATTACAAGGATGTCAGAATGATGAGAAGCCTCAAAATGATGCTAAATGAGGACTGGCTTGAAGGGAATGGAAATAGTTGACCTGAAAGGAGAAACTACTTGGGGGGATCATGAGTCAAGTCATGTAGAAAAGGAATTAAATTTATTCTGCTTGGTCCCAGGGAACAAAAATATGGATAATGACTGTTAAAAAGGGAGATTTAGATTCTATGTACAGAAATACTTGGAGGTGATAGGAAGCTATTGGAATTTACTGAGTGAGTATAAGGACAAAATGATTGCATCTGAGACACATCCAAAGGCAAAATTTGATTCCTTTAACTTCATCTAGAGAATGCTGAAAATCTTATCATATGACGTTTTTTCATATGAGTATTTTCCCTTAGAATAGTTGGGGAGCACTCAAAAGAGGCTGAGGGTAGGAGGAAATGAATCAAATTCCTATCACCTCTCACTAACTTCATCTGTTTCCTTAGCTTAGCCCTAAGGGCAGGTAATAACTGGAACATCTCTCCTATTTTACTATTTGGGGAATAGTTTTTATTTTTTTGGAAGTATAAGTGACCACTATAAGAGTGAAAAGTTGATTGGACTTCATATTTATAAATGAACATTAGCAAGTCAAAGAATTTCAGGTGACTAGCTCATCTTACAAAGTACAAAAGACTTTCCTTCTTTCCTCATACTGCCCCATCTTAGAAATAGGAGCCAATGGCTTCCTTAGATCTGAAAATTACAAATTTATAGAATTTAAATATATAAGATTTATAGGATGCCAGACTTGGCTAAAGAAAATAAAAAGTAATAAAAGTCATAGTAATAAGACTTTCCAGTATTTGAAAATATAGACAATATCTTTACCAACCTCAAATTCAACTTTTTCATTTATTGTTACTTGTCCATAGTTCCAAGTGTTGCCATAATTTCCTTCTTTATAAAAAATTGTCTTTTCCACATCATATTTGGTGCTGATATTAATGCTTAAGCGGTAGACATTTTCACCATACATGTAATACCTACATTAGAAATATAAGGGTTTCATTATCCTTTAAAAAAAGTGAAAATGGAGCCAAGATGGCAGAGAAACGGCAAAGACTTACCTAAACTCTCCCAAATTCCCTTCCAAACAGCTTTAAAAGAACACATATAATATCAATATTGTTAAGATGATCAATTATGAATAACTTAAGTTATTCTCAGTAATGACAGTTCCAAAAGACTTATGAAAAAAATGTCATGCACCATCACAGAAAGACTTGATAAGTCTGAATATAGATCAAAGCATATTTTAAAAAATGTAATTTTCTTGTTTGTTTTTTAATCTATTTTATTTCACAGTATAATTAATATGGAAATGTATTTTGCATGATTAATTATGTATGAACATGTACTAAATGTTTGCCTTCTCAATAAGGGGAGATTGGGAACTCAATTTTTTTTTTAATGTTAAAAATCATTTTCACAAATAACAAAGTGAATTTAATTCAAAAGTATTTTCTACTATATTCATGAAGTTCTTGTGGCAGTAAGCAACAAAACCATTCTCTACAGGTTGGAAATCCTTTAAAATCAGTAACTGAAGTTTGGTAACCATACAGGCTAATTAGAAATCATTTTAGAAATACAGCTGACAAGAACTTTCTCATTTTAAGGGCATATTACAAAAATAATTTTTTAAAACCACTAAAGATGATATAATAGAGGCAGCAAAGTAGTGTAATGGAAAGAACACTGACCTTGAAATCAAGGAGACCTGAGTTCAACTCCTGTCTCAGACACTTACTAATAAACACTTAGCTCTTCAGCCTCATCTATAAAATTGCACCTCCTTCACAGAATTGTAGTGTGAATCAAATCACATAATATGTATAATGCAGAATATAAAAGCTGGCTCTATTGATTGATTATATTATATATATGTAAATTGTCATATATTTAACAGGGAACATTTTGATATAGTTACTATTATATTTCCCATTTCTTTCCCTTTAACTTTGTTACTTAAAAGCTTTTTCTTTTTTTTTTTTTTAATTAAAGTAAAGGCAGTTATTTAAACATTTTATCTTTTTTCCTTATCACAGAAAGTGTTTCTTTTGGGGTTGAGGAGCAGAAACTTAATGTTATGCCACAGGTCTTGTTTATTGTTCTGACTCAGTTTCCCTAATTATACTGACTCAATTTCCCTAAATTGTCCTGCCTGGGTTTCCCTAATTGTTCTGCTCAATCCTGCAAAACCACCCCTCCCTCTTAATCAGAATATTTGATAAGGATAAAAGATCTTACATTTTAGAATATCAGAATGCTTCTCCCCATCCCAAGCTACCAGAATATCAGATACCGTCTTATCAAGATGCCTCTCCCCATTTCTGGGGTTCCTCCCCCCATTAGGTCATCCCATCTCCGGAGGCTCACCCCACCCTGTCAGACTTCCTTTCTGCTCTCAGCACCCTCACTCTGCCCCTGCCTCAGTCAACCCCCTGGGTGTGAGCCATGTGTATATATGTCATTGAGAACTCATGTTGTTTGCTGGATTCTTGGAGACAATAGTCTCATTCAGCCCTGGGACCAAACCATGGATCCATTTGGTCCCAGTAAATCTCTCCCATTTAATAAATTATTAAATAATCTCTAATCTCTATCCTGCCTCTGTTTCTCCAGCATTACATTTTGGAGGCTTCCCACAGAGATATTAGAAAATGAGGAGGATTAGAGAATAGAGACATTCGGAGCTCCACCTTAGGCTTTAGGGCGGCTGGGGATCTGGGTTCATTGCTTGGAGAGGCCAGCCCTCTGGATTTTTTTCCAGAGCCTTAGGGAAAGAGCAATTTCCAGCCACAACTGTGCCTGACAGTGGACACCTCCATTTGGCCATGGGAGAATCTGGTTTCAAACCCCTGCAGAGTAAGTTTTCTGTCTGGTCTGATTGCTAGCAAATCTGGTTCCCAGAAAAAGTTGGGGTGATGATCCACACAACTCTGGAAAAAGCTACATGGCATTATCTGGTTGTGAAGTACCCTTTGGTGCTACCTGGTTTTAATCTGGGCATTCTTTGTGAAGGCATATATATTATGGGTTTGGGTAGGGCAGCTAGATGGTGCTGTGTGTGTGTGTGTGTGTGTGTGTGTGTGTGTGTAGAGCAAGGACCTAGAGTCACCTGAGTTCAAATTTGACTTCCAACACTTTCTAGCTATGTGACCCTGGGCAAGTCACTTAACCCTATTTGCCTCAGTTTCCTCTTTTACAAAATGAGCTGGAGAAGGAAATGGCAAATCACTCCAGTAAGAAAATTTCAAATGGGGTCACAAAGAAAAAGACATGACTGAAACAAGTGAACAACTTAGGAATTACAGTTTGCAAAATACTCTTAGTGAAATTTCTGAATTAGAAAATGCAGAAGACTATCTTGTTATAATATGAATGTAATGTTCACATTTTAAATTATATAAATTTGACTTACCAGAAGCTAAGGCAAACTGGATCTGAAGAGGGAATTAAAGAGAGGCTTGAAAGGCGAACTCTTTCTTTTCTATTTCCTGGCCCCGTTGGGGTAGAAATATAAAATCCTGTTGGGGAAAAAAAAAGATTTCTAGACTTTTATAGCTTAGAATATACAGTAAATGGTAAATAGTATGAAGTAGAATATAAAACTGTAGTTTGGGTCTGTATGATATATACAGGTATCTATAGTGGCATTGTATATGCAATGGTATCCAATAAAAAAGTAATGGACAATCACTAGTGTTTTTATGTCAAGAGAAAATGAAGGTCTCCAGGACTTTGGGATTCCATTTGGTGACCTAAGGGAGGATATGGATGAGATATCAAACAAAATGGACAGGCATAGATAGGATAGTGATTTATACAGTTGGAAGGAGTACTCACATATATGAGATCACAAATCTTTGGAGTATTATAATAAGGAACTATATTAAGATTCTAGAGATACCAATTTTAAAAAGCCCTTAAACAGCTTCTGTCATCAAGAAGCTTCTATTCTACTGAAGTGATACAACACACACAAATAAATAAATGCAACATAAGTAGGAATAGAACATATCAATAATGATCCTCTTCTGTGAAACAAGAGAAAGTGTTTTTTCATATTTCTAACTGCCAAACTTCACCACGATAATTTTGAAGCATTCAATTGTTTCACTTATGCCCTTTCCAGTTAACATTGTTGTCGTCAGTGTATATTGTATATCCTTTTTCTGTATACTTCACTTTGCATCAGTTCATATAAATTTATTGTGCTTCTTTCACATTCATTGTTTCTTATAGCACAGTAAAAATTCCAATATATTCATGTATCCTAATATTTTTTTCCCAGTTAACCAAAGATTCTTAAATTCTTTAACAGTAAAAAAAACAACACCCCACCTTTTCCCCACCTCCTTCTTGTATTCCCCTAGAGCTTCTCTACCCCATGATCCTTAGGTCCCAATCGGTTGAGGCAATAGAGTTAAAAGTTTATGTATTTTCCTACTCCATAGTATACTTTAAATTGGAAAAGGCATCTCTGGACTATAATAAGGTCCTAAAAATCAATGGTCTCCAAGTTTTTTTTTTTTTTTTTTTTTTTTTTTTGTGAAAGTTCAGTCTAATAGTAAAGAGAAGAGAAAGATTGTATCTCCAATATATGTTTATTATTGTTTTTTATGCATATACATTTATAAAAATATACCTATTCTATCTCAGAAACATATGTCCATCATAAAACATACCCAAGAATAATTTGGAAAAGGTAAGAGAAAGATGAATAAATATTTTCCAAAATATTTTGTTGTATAGAATTTTTGTTGCATAAGAATTTTTTGAGCTTTCATCACACTATTAGTAATAATAACATTTGGATTACTTGCCATCTAGGAAAGCAGGTGAGGGGAAGAGGAGAAAAGTTGGAATATAATATTTGGCAAGGGTCAATGTTGAAAAATTATCCATGCATATGTTTTGAAAATAAAAAGCCTTAATAAAATAATAATAATAATAATATTTGTAAAGACAGCAATATTATTGAATATGCTTCATTATTTTTAAGCTCTCTATGTGTATTGAGAGCTATAGCATAGATATGACTTAGTAATTAGATATTTAGTTAATTTAATCAATGCAACATGCTAGGCAGATTTTTTATGTAAATTTATAGAAAAACATAATTTAAAACAATAAAATAATGGATCATGGCTTCCCTCTCTCCATTCCTTCCTTCTTTCCATTTGATCCTCAGAAGACAGAGCCAAGTATAATAGTTGGAACTTTTAAAAAGAAAAATTTATAAGAAGACTATTCCTCCACTAGCCACATATAAAGATGGTCATATTTTTGTTTTTTTTCCATATTCTACAAATCCACTTACAATGTTTATGAATTGTGGAATTCCATTGCCTGATCTCAATCTATTAGTATTTCACTTCTCCCTCTGTTTCACAAATTCTACTTTATCCTCAGATATTTTCCAGTATTTGCACTACCTACACTCTCCTCTAAACATTGGTTCCTATTCTCTACTCTAAAGTTCTTTATTTCTTATCCTATTGTTGGGCTTGCCAAGGTAAACCTCGGCCTTAGATCACTCCCCTCGTCTGCTACCTTTTCCAATATACATAATGCTGAACAAAGTCAGAGAAAAAGCACAAAATGATAATAGATGCTGCTAAATAAAGTAGGGGGAAAAATCACAAAACATGGAGACAGGAAGAGGTTAAAATTGTTGTGAAATAAAGATGAAATGAAACAATAAAATATATTTTAAAGGATTTGATTCCATAGAGCAAATTTCCTGTGCAGAACTATCAGTTGTAGCTCTAATTTGAAGAAAAGTTTTCCTGACATAAATTAAATTTGTCTTTTTAAAAGTTCCAACCATAATACATAAACTTTTAACTCTATTGCCTCAACCGATTGGGACCTAAGGATCATGGGGTAGAGAAGCTCTAGGGGAATACAAGAAGGAGGTGGGGAAAAGGTGGGGTGTTTTGGCTTTTGTTTTTTTTACTGTTAAAGAATTTAAGAATCTTTGGTTAACTGGAAAAATATTAGGATACATGAATATATTGGAATTTTTACTGTGCTATAAGAAACAATGAATGTGAAAGAAGCACAATAAATTTATATGAACTGATGCAAAGTGAAGTATACAGAAAAAGGATATATAATATACACTGACGACAACAATGTTAACTGGAAAGGGCATAAGTGAAACAATTGAATGCTTCAAAATTATCGTGGTGAAGTTTGGCAGTTAGAAATATGAAAAAACACTTTCTCTTGTTTCACAGAAGAGAATCATTATTGATATGTTCTATTCCTACTTATGTTGCATTTATTTATTTGTGTGTGTTGTATCACTTCAGTAGAATAGAAGCTTCTTGATGACAGAAGCTGTTTAAGGACTTTTTAAAATTGGTATCTCTAGAATCTTAATATAGTTCCTTATTATAATACTCCAATGATTTGTGATCTCATATATGTGAGTACTCCTTCCAACTGTATAAATCACTATCCTATCTATGCCTGTCCATTTTGTGCCATACTTTGGGAAAAGAAAATTTTTTATGGACAGAAGGAGCAGGAAGAAACCAGGAGAGTTGTTTTGACAAATGGTTGGAGAGATATTTTCCTTGAAGGATAAGATCAGGGAGGAATGGGGAAGGATGCTTGAAGGATAAGATCAAAGAGGAGTAAAGAAAGATCATGGATACTCTAATGACAAAAACTAAGTTTGGGAAAACAAAGTCAGGAGAAATTTTGGGGGGAAAAACAAATTTGGAAAACAAAGCCAGGGAATTTGGAAAAAACAAAGTTTGGAAAAAATTTGGGAAAACAAATTCAGAGGATATTTGGAAAAACAAAGTCAGGGGAGATTTGGGGGAACAATTTAAGAATAGATTAAGGAATTTTGGTCTTGGGAAAATAGCATCACATACATAGACTATAATTTGTTTATCCGTTGGGACCAATTTTTCTTTCAGTTCTTTGCCACCACAAAGAGATGCTACAAATATTTTTGTACATATAGGATCTTTTCTTCTTACTTTGATTTCTTTGGGGGCTAAAGTGGTATTGTTGGGTCAAGGGTTATGCAGTTTAATAATTTTTTGAACATAATTTGAAATTGTTTCAAAATGACTCCATCAAAAGTGCATCAATGAGGCTATTTTCTCTAGACCTCTCCATCTCTCTCTCTCTCTTTTTTTTTTTGGTGAACTTTCTCAATTTGATGGATGAAGAGAAGAAATCTCAAAGGTGCTTTAATTAGAATTTCTCTAAATATTAATGATTTAGAATATTTTTCTATGGTTATAATAAAGCTTATGTTTCTCCCCTTGTGAATCACCTATTCATAAACTTTGACTATTTATCAATTGCAGAATGACTCTTCTTCTTATAAATTTTAATTAGTTCCTTAAATATCTTTGAAATTTGACCTTTACCAGAAAAAAATTGCTGCAAATATTTCCCCCCAGTTAATTATATTTTTTCTAAGCTAAATTTCATCAGGTCTGTACAAAAACTTAGAAATTTTTTTGTTATTAAAATTATGCATTTTACCTTATATCATCCTTATGTTCCTTTGTTGGTCATAAATCTGTCCCTAATATATGGATGTGAAAGGCAATTTCTTCTTGTTTCTTTAATTTGACATGATCTTTTATGCTTAGATAATGTATCTATTTAGAGTTAATATGTAAGATATTGTTCTAAAAATAATTTCTGGCTGACTGCTATCAAAGTTTTCTCAGAAGTTTTTGTCAAATAGTGAGTCCTTAGTAAATGTCATGCTTACTGGTTATCTGATTAATGACATATTAAACTACTAGAGTGTTTTTTGTTTTGTTTTGTTTTGTTTTGTTTTGTTTTGTTTTGGTCAGAGAATATTGTGTACCTAATCTATTCAATTAATTGACCTCTCTATTTTTTAAGCAGTAGGAAATTTTTTGATGATTACTGCTTTGTAGTACAGTTTAAGATTTGGCTCTGCTAGCCTTTTTGTTTTCCCATTAAAAAATTTATTTCCCTTAAGATTCTTCACCGTCTGTTATTTCAGAAAATTTTATAATACTTTTTCTAGTTCTATAAAGTAATCATTCAGAAGTTTTATTGGCATGAAAAAAAGTTTTATTGGCTGAAAAAAGTAAATTAGTTTAGGTAATATTATCATTTTCATTGTATCATCTCAGACTATCCATAAGCAATTATTATTTCTCCAATTATTTATATTTGTCTTTATTTACATAAAGGCTGTTTTATAGTCATATTTATATAGCTCCTGTGTGTATTTTATCAGGTATTCATCAAGTACTTTATATATTCTACAGTTTTTTTAAATGGAATTTCTCTTCCTTTATCTTTCTTCTGGGATTGGTTCAATGGATAGTAGTGTTGATGATTTGTGTAGATTTATTCCTGTACATTTATTTTCTATTCTTCAACATTGTCTAATTTGTTGTTTCCATTAATTTTAAAGTATTTAAAGTCTTCTCTCTGGGGTTTACTAAATATTCCATCATATTGTCTATAAAAAGTGGTGACTTTATTCTTTTTTATTTTTGCTTATGCTTACTTCCTTAATTTAAAAAAATAATTATATTATTATAACTAGCATTTCTACTACTATTTCAAATAGTAATGGTTACATTAGATATTATTGGAAATTTTCCTATTTTATTCCCCAATAATATAGACTCTTGGTTTTAGATATATAATAGCTATCATATTAAGAAAAAAATCCATTTATTCCTATTTTTCTAATGTTTTCATAGAAATTGTTGTTTTCAGTTAAAAAATAAAGGTTTTTTTCATGCCAACTGATATAATCTTATATAGCTTTTATTACTAATATGATTATTTATGTTTATAGATTTCTTGATAGAAAACCAAAACTGCATCCTGGTATAAATCCAATCTGGTCATAATGTATAATCCTTTTTATATGTTGATATAGTTTTCTTGTCAATATTTTTTTATATCAATGTTCATTATACACCACCTTCCCCAGCATCCCCACTCACACACCCACATTCACAGATATACACACACTTCTTGACACCTTGATATAGAACCTAAACACTTCACTCTTAGACTATTGCAATAGATTTCTGGTTGATCACAGGCCTCTCCCCCTTACTGTCCATACTCCATTTGGTTGTCAAATTAATTTTTTTAAAGCATAGTTCTGATCATGTCATTCTGTTTATGAGGCTATAAATTTCAGTGGTCCCTTATCACCTCCAGCATCAACTATAATATCCTCTGATATTAAAATTCTTTCATAACCTGCCTTTCCAGTCTCTTTATACCTTACCCATCTCCATACATTCTGTGAGGTCACATAACACGTGACATTGTCCTCCTTAGCTTTCTTTGTAGAAGATATTCTATCTCATTACCCTGACTATTTTTACTGATTGTCTCCTATGCCTCAGAACTCTCTCCTCAGCAGTACCTCCTACTTGCATGGCTTCCTTCAAGTTTTGCAATAAACTTTTCCTCCTCTCCTTCATTAATGACTTCCCTTTGAGGTTGTCTCTAAATTATCCTGTCCATATGCTATTTGAACATATTTGTTTGCAAGTTTGTTTCCCTCAGTAAATTATATTTGGCACATAGCAGACACTTAATAGACTCTTGTTGACTGACAACATTATATTTTAAGAGATGCTTACAATGAACTCTCCCCATCAGTACACAAATTGCATCCTTATAAAATCTTTCCAGAATGCTCATTTGTATTTAGCTTTTTGTTTCTCTACTCCTTTTCTTTTATTTCAAAGTTTCTACTTAGCTTTAATCTTCTCATCAGGAATGTTTAGAAATCATCTACTTCATTACACATTTATTCAGTTTTTCATGTTAAATTCTTGGATTCCTTCCTTCCTTCCTTCCTTCCTTCCTTCCTTGCTTCCTTCCTTCCTTCCTTCCTTCCTTCCTTCCTTCCTTCCTTGCTTCCTTCCTTCCTTCCTTCCTTCCTTCCTTCCTTCCTTCCTTCCTTCCTTCCTTCCTTCCTTCCTTCCTTCCTTCCTTTCTTTCTTCCTTTCTTTCTTTCTTTCGACAACTGGGATTAAATAACTTGCCCAGGGTCACACATGTAGGACGCATTAAGTATCTTAGGATGGATTTGAACTCAGGTTCTTGGTTTTAAGCTTATACATCTTCTGTCTGTGGGAATATTGCATTTTATCACCTATGCTCTTTTGTTGTGGTAGCTGCTAAACTATATGTGATCTTGACTGTGATTCCTCAGTACTTGAGCTCTTTCTGGATGCTTATAATATATTTTTTTTTCTTTTACCTTAAGCTCTAAATTTTATCTTGGACATTATTAATCATCTTCAATTTGGGTTTCTTTGAGGAAGTGATCGGTTTATTCTAGTTATACTTTGCATTCTTATTCTAGTATGTCTAGATAAATTACTTCCATAATTTTCTGAAATAGGATATTTAGACTTTTTGTTGTTGTTGTTCTGGCTTCCAAGTAGCCAAGAGATTCTTAAATCATCTTGCCTTGATTT